>NC_135235.1:471679242-472279242 GCF_051348905.1 Ranitomeya variabilis | reverse complement strand
GATGTGTTGTGAGAACTTTGAACCCCCAAGTGTTTCACTACAGTTTACAACGCAGAGCCGTGAAAATAAAACATATTTTTTTCCCACAAAAATGATTTTTAGCCCCCCAAATTTTTATTTTCCCAAGGATAACAAGAGAACTTGGACCGCAGAAGTTGTTGTTCAATTTGTCCCGAGTACGCTGATAACACATATGTTGGGGTAAACCCCTTTTTGGACGCACGGGAGAGCTCGGAAGGGAAGGAGCACTGTTTTACTTTTTCAACGCAGAATTGGCTGGAATTGAGATCGGACGCCATGTCGCGTTTGGAGAGCCCCTGATGTGCCTGAACAGTGGAAACTCCCCAATTCTACCTGAAACCCTAACCCAAACACACCCCTAACCCTAATCCCAACGGTAACCCTAACCCTACCCCTAACCTCACCTCTAACCGTTTAATGAACATTTTCTGACAGTCATAAGTGCCACGTATTTAAGTGCCACGTATTTAAGTGCCACATATTTAAGTGCCACGTATTTAAGTGCCACGTGTTTCAGTGCCACGTGTTTCAGTGCCACGTGTTTCAGTGCCACGATATTTCAGTGCCACGTATTTCAGTGCCACGTACTATAAATACTATAACTATGTGGTTATACGTGGCACTGAAATATCGTGGCACTTATATACGTATATAAACGTATATTTTAGTGCCACGTATTTCAGGTTAGGGGTAGGGTTAGGGGTAGGGTTTTTTTTTTTTGTTTGTTTTCTTGTGTTTTTCTATAAAAACGCATGCGTCTAAAAACGCATGCGTTTTACCACGTTTACATGCGTTTTTTCACACATGCGTTTTTTAAAAAAACGCATGCAGATAAAAACGCAAGTGTGAAACCAGCCTAAAAGACGCTTTTTATAGCAAAAAAGTTTTTGCGTCTCCACATTTTGAGACCTATAATTTTTCCACATTTTGGTCCACAGAGTCATGTGAGGTCTTGTTTTTTGTGGGACGAGTTGACGTTTTTATTGGTAACATTTTCGGACACGTGACCATTTTTGATCACTTTTTATTCCGATTTTTGTGAGGCAGAATGACCAAAAACCAGCTATTCATGAATTTCTTTTGGGAGAGGCGTTTATACCGTTCCGCGTTTGGTAAAATTGATAAAGCAGTTTTATTCGTCGGGTCAGTACGATTACAGCGATATCTCATTTATATAATTTTTTTATGTTTTGGCGCTTTTATACGATAAAAACTATTTTATAGAAAAAATAATTATTTTGGTATCGCTTTATTCTCAGGACTATAACTTTTTTATTTTTTTGCTGATGATGCTGTATGGCGGCTCGTTTTTTGCGGGACAAGATGACGTTTTCAGCGGTACCATGGTTATTTATATCCGTCTTTTTGATCGCGTGTTATTCCACTTTTTGTTCGGCGGTATGGTAATAAAGCGTTGTTTTTTGCCTCGTTTTTTTTTTTTTTTTCTTACGGTGTTTACTGAAGGGGTTAACTAGTGGGGCAGTTTTATAGGTTGGGTCGTTACGGACGCGGCGATACTAAATATGTGTACTTTTATTGTTTTTTTTATTTTATTTAGATAAAGAAATGTATTTATGGGAATAATATTTTTTTTTTTTTTTCATTATTTTGGAATATTTTTTTTTTTTTTTTTTTTACACATTTGGAAAATTTTTTTTTTAACTTTTTTACTTTGCCCCAGGGGGGGACAATACAGATCGGTGATCTGCCAGTTTGCATAGCACTCTGACAGATCACCGATCTGAGGAAAGTGCAGGCTGCTTCACAGTGCCTGCTCTGAGCAGGCGTCTGTGAAGCCACCTCCCTCCCTGCAGGACCCGGATCCGCGGCCATCTTGGATCCGGGTCTGGAGCAGGCAGGGAGGGAGGTAAGACCCTCGCAGCAACGCGATCACATCGCGTTGCTGCGGGGGGCTCAGGGAAGCCCGCAGGGAGCCCCCTCCCTGCGCGATGCTTCCCTGCACCGCCGGCACATCGCGATCATGTTTGATCGCGGTGTGCCGGGGGTTAATGTGCCGGGGGCGGTCCGTGACCGCTCCTGGCACATAGTGCCGGATGTCAGCTGTGATAATCAGCTGACACCCGGCCGCGATCGGCGGCGCTCCCCCCGTGAGCGCCGCTGATCGCGTATGACGTACTATCCCGTCGGCGGTCATACGGGCCCACCCCACCTCGACGGGATAGTACGTCGGATGTCAGGAAGGGGTTAAACAGTGACATTAGGAGTGAGGTCCCTGCTCGCAAGCTTACAATCTACAAGGAGAGGAAGAAATGTTCCTTACATCTGTACCTGAAATATGGTTGTGTTATACTAGGATTTGTGTATAGAAGATATACATGTGAAAAAAATATATTCTCATGTACCAGGAAGGTGTTATTACACCCCGGCAGGCCTAGAACTTATGCCTAAACCTACAATTATCAGTAATTAATATGATTATTAATTACCTGTTAGGAGATTTTTCTAATTCTCTTCTTGAAATCCACAAGGAAAAATTTCACGTTCCACCATGTCACTGGGCGTCAGTCACCTGTAAATATTCAGAGGTGTGATAATATGTTCCTGCTACATGCTATACACAAAGAAAAATATAACACACTAGGGATAAAATTACTTATTTCAGTTATAAGGACTGTGGTCAGTTTATTGTTAATCCTTTAGTCAGTCATTTGATAGTTTTCTGTATATATTGTGTTCATTCATTCCACAGTATTCTATAAATGTTATAGTCAGCCTACAGTATACTGGAAATGCGTTCAGACTATGCACACCTAGCGTAAATACTATGATCAGTCAGTCCATAAACTAGTGTAAAAGTTTTGGTCCGCCAATCCACATTCCACTGTAAAAGTGGTCTATTAGTCAACATTCTAGTGTAAATGTTTTGTTCATTCAGTCCATAGTCTTCTGCTCTACTGGAAATGTGTTCAGAAATTCCACACCTATCATAAATGCTGTGGTCAGTCAGTCCTTAGACTAGTGTAAATGTTATAGTCAGGCAGTGCAAACTTTACTGGAAATGTGGTCAGGCAGTCGAAATCTAGTGAAAATGACGAGGTCAGTAAGGCCTTAAACGAGTGCAAATGCTGTGGTCAGTCAGTATTCAAACTAATGTAAATGCTGTGATCATTCATCCAAAGACTAGATTAAAAGTTTTGATCCGTCAGTCCAAGATGTACTGTAGATGTGGCCAATCAGACCACAGTATAGCATAAATGTGTGGCGCTCCAGGGTCCTGGTCATCACAGTGACATTGCTTTCCTCACGGGGAGAGTGATGTTACGCTTGGAAGCAATGAATGATATCTCTGTATCAGGTTAGCACAATGCACACAACATGTTCACACTCCAGGCCACAAGGGGGAGCTTTTGTTCCTATTCCTAGGTGACTCCCCTAAATATATTGTGGTTTGGAGGGAAAGTCAGTCAGTTCCTGTCAGAGAGACAGAGGAGAGAGCAGACTGACATAGAGTGTCAGAAGGTCTGAAGGGGCCCTGTAGTCTGAAGTACCACAACCCCTGGATAAAGAGACATACAGAAGGAAAGAACATCATTCAGTGAGCGTGAAGGAGAGCAAAGCACAGGAGAGTGACATCAGGGGAGACCAGCTGCGAATTAGCTGCCTCCCTCTGAAGCGCAGATAACCGGTAGCGGAACACTGAGGTTGTAAGGGACTCTTAGACTTATAGCAGAGACCGGCAGGACAGCTGAACTGCAGGTTACCTGTCCACCTTAATACCCAGGAGGCACAGTGACACATAGAGCCCGGGTCATGATAGAGACCCTGTAAAAAGGCTTGAGTCACCTGTCATACGGGTTTGTGTCCCATCCTATAAGGGGGACAGAGAAGAACTGTGAGGACCTTATCAGAAGCCATAGGCAGTAAGGTACTGCAAGACCACCGCGCTAGAGGAAGGCTTTCATCTCCACCTGGTAAAGAGGAACTCTGGATTCACTTCCAAGCCGGCAGGACTCTGCCTACACTGTGATCTGGTACCCTGGACTGTGGCTGCCTGAAATCTTCAGTAAACCAGGTAAAGAAAGTGCAAACCTGTGTCCTCGTTCTTTACTGCGCCACTCACCATCTTCCAGCTACACACCGGGAGCCCTGGGGATATACTTCACCTGTGGGAAGTTATACCATCTAGCTAACATATCATCACCCCATAGGACCCATTAAAGCAGCGTCAGTCCCCAATGACTGAATACCACAGGTGGCGTCACGAACAGAAACTCTATTCACCAAATCCCTTTAAAGACTTTCCCCTTTTACATGGGTGCCCAGGGCCACGGACCGGGTCGCCGCCACCGTGACATCCCCCTGTGAACACCGGACCTTGTACCGGGTTCCCCACGGCCCAGGCGGGCGACTCAAATGCTGTGGTCAGTCCACAGTCTAGTGTAAATTAAATGCTCATTCAGACCATAGTGTCACGATCTCCATTCTGTTCCTGTCTGCTATGTTACTTTGTGTAGAAGCTGTCAGTCTGTTTTGGTTGTACTGGGTCTGTGTTCACTTTCCTTGATTAGTCCTCTACTTAAGCATGCTAGCTCCTTCACCCAGTGTCGATTTCCGAGAATTAAACAAAATAACGGTTAAAAAAAAACTTATCGGCTTACACTTATTCCCGATCTATATAATCAGCTTTCCAGGGCTAAATGGTTTTCCAAACTGGATCTCAGCGGGGCATATAATCTGATACGGATTTGTGAGGGTGATGAGTGGAAGACAGCATTTTTAACATCTGAAAGTCTCTTTGAAAATCTCGTCATGCCTTTTGGTCTAACGAATGCAACTGCGGTTTTTCAAAATTCTATGAATGATATTTTCTCTGATTATATTGGCAAATTTGTGGTTTATTTAGAGGATATTCTAATTTTCTCACCTGACCTGGATTCACATTATAAACACGTCCATTTGGTTCTGCAAAGGTTGAGAGATAATTGTTTGTTTGGACGGATGCCCTGTCTCGTAGTCTTGATTCTGTGTCTCCTCCAGAACCTCCTTCCTCCATTCTTCCTCAGGGTATTGTTGTGGGCATGGTTTCCTCTGAGCTGGAGGCTGAAATCCGTACTGCTCAGTCTTTGGCTCCTTCCAATACCCCTGAATGCAAGTTGTTTGTCCCTGTGTATCTCAGATTATGCCTTTTGCAAGAATTCCATGATTCTGTGTTGAGTGGTCATCCAGGGGTCACTGCCACCCAGAAGGCAGACGCTAGACTCTTTTGTTGGTCCACCATCCATAAGGATATTAAAGATTTTGTGTCAGCTTGTGAAACCTGTGCGCGCACCAAAGTACAGCATTGCTGGCCGGCTGGGGAATTGGTTCCTTTGCCAACTCCGGAAAGAGCATGGAATCATTTTTCCATGGATTTCATTTCAGATTTACCACTGTCTGGGGGGATGACTGCTATTTGGGTGGTAGTCGATCGCTTCAGCAAACAAGCTCACTTCGTCCCATTATCTGGGTTACCCAATGCTGAAACTCTCTCAAAACTGTTTATTATTCATGTGGTATGATTGCATGGGATTCCGCTAAATATTGCATTGGATAGGGGTGAACAATTCGTCTCTAGATTTTGGAGGGCTTTCTGCAGAAAAATGGGGATTGATTTGTCCTTTTCCTCTGCTTATCACCCTGAAACTAACGGTCAGACAGAGAGGACAAATCAGTCTTTGGAGCCAATTTTAAGATGTTTTGTAGCCGATCAGCAGAATTGGTCATCATTTCTTCCTCTGGCTGAGTGTGCTTTTAACAGTCGGGTTAATCAGTTCACGGGGACCTCGCCATTTTTCTATAATTACGGGTTTCATCCTCATTTTGGTGAGTTCTCCTGGATTATTTCCGGGTGTCCTGGGGTGGATGTCACCATTCAAAAGCTGGGGGATGTCTGGAGGGAGGTTAAAAAGAACATTGGGGTGGCTCAGTATCGGCAGAAGCGGAAGGCCAATAGGAGGCGCTCGTCAGGGGCCGCCTTCAAAGTGTGAGTTAAGGTATGGTTATCCTATAAGAATATTAGATTGAAGATGCCCTCGCTGAATTTGGGTCCTAGATTCATTGGTCCATATGAAATTCTTGAGGTTGTCAATCCAGTTGCCTTCCGATTAAAAATCCCTCGGTCTTTCCGTATTCCTAATGTGTTCCAGAAGTCATTGATCAAGTCAAGGAGTTTATTCCCCCTGCTCTGTCTTCCTCACTGCCGCCTCCTCCAGAATCTATTGAGGGAAGCTTGGAATATGAGGTACAAAGGATCATTGATTCCCAAATGGTCCAGAATTCCCTTCAATATCTGGTACATTGGAAGGGTTATGGACCTGAGGAATGGTCCTGGGTCCCAGCTCCTTCTGTAAGGGCTGATCAGTTGGTCCGGGCCTACCATCGGAGGTTTGCTGGGAAACCTGGGGGTCCGGTGGCCCTCTCCTTGAAGAGGGAAGTACTGTCACAATCTCCATTCTGTTCTTGTCTGCTATGTGTAGAAGTTTTCAGTCTGTTTTGGTTGTGCTGGGTTTCTGCTGCAATCATCTGTGTTCACTTTACTTGAGCATGCTGGATCCTCCATCCCATGTCAATCGTACACTTGCTGCTGCCTGTGTAAAACTGATCCCTCTGTGCCTGACCCAGCCTGACTTTATTCCCTTCCTGGACTTAGACTCTTTGCTTGTGACCTGACTACTCTTGTGCTGCTCCCTGTAAACCAGGGGTGTCAAACTGCATTCCTCGAGGGCCTCAAACCATGCGTGTTTTCAAGATTTCCTTAGCATTGCACAAGGTGCTAGAATCATTATCTGTGCAGGTGGTTAAATTATCACCTGTGCAATACAAGGAAATCCTGAAAACATGACCTGTTTGCGGCCCTCGAGGAATGCAGTTTGACACCCCTGCTGTAAACTGTATTGTCATTCTGGTTTTGCCGACCTCGGCTAGTAAATTGGATTTAGTCTCTGACTTTCCCTTGTTGTACTGTGCCTTTTCCTGGACCTGACCTCGGATTGTTTGACCTCCTTTTACTTATTCAGTAAGTAGTGTATATTTTTTCTTTCTGTTATTGTAGTCTTTCTCTCCACTTCTAGGGCTTTCATTTACTATAGTGACCCGCATCACATATAGTCTTTTGGTATACTGGAAATGTGGTCAGGAATTTCACATCTAGCTAAATACTGTGGCAAGTCAGTCCATAAACTAGTGTAAAACTTTTGGTGCCAGTCTACAGTCCACTGTAAAAGTGATCTGTCAGTCCACATTCTAGTGTAAATGTTGCATTCATTCAGTCCATAGTCTTCTAGTCCACTGGAAATATGGTCAGAAATTCCACACCTAGCATAAATGCTGTGATCAGTCAGTCCACAGTCTAGTGTAAATGTTATGGTCATTCAGTCCACAGTCTTTTGGTCTACTGGAAATGAGGCCACAAATTCCACAACTAGCATAATTGCTGTGCTCAGTCAGTCCACAGTCTGATGAAAATGTGGCCAGTCAGTCCACAGTCTGGTGTAAATGATGTCGTCAGTGGGTCTACTATCTAGTTTAAATGCTGTGGTCCATCAGTCCACAGTCTAGTGTAAATACTTTGTTCAGTTGGTTCACAGTCTAGTGTAAATGTTGTTGTTAGCCGATCCAAAGTCTAGAGGAAATGCTGTGGTCAGCCGGTGTTAGGGGTCGAGTTCCCGCTTCTGCACAGGGGGAATCTCAGGCCGTTTCTGCTGCGGTCTCCCATTCTTCTTCTGCCGCAGTGGAGCCTGCTCAGCCGAGACGTCAGTCCCAGCGTCTTGCTCGGTCTCACTCTGTGCTGAGGGTTGCTGCGGCTTTCCCAGCTTCTGCCATTAAAGCCAGTGCTGGGCAGCGACGAGCTGACGCTTTTGGGACTAAGTCTTGCTTTTACCCTTCTGAGCATGCCCAGGGTGAGATCTCCCATTGGAGATCGAGGGTCACATGCTCAGATACTGCAGCGGATCCCATTGGTCCTCCAGGAAGGTCCTGAAGGTGCTGAACTTCTGTGGCAGCTTCCTATTGGTCCTTTTAGGAAGGTCCTGTACATGCTGCAGCTATATAAGGTTCGCATGACCGCACGGCCATGCGCTAGTGTACAACTGTATACGTGTGTTGATGAATGCAAGTCGTCCTTTAAATATCCCATCCCTATTGTATGACTGCTCGCGTAAGGTGTATGGCTGCTATCTAGCGCCCGACTAGACTCACAACGTGTTACACACGAAACAGCGTCCATTGCTGTGACCGCCAGTGCGGCGCCACGCTCCTGTAGAGCGCTTCCTAACCCACGTCCGGGTGTTTAGTGGTGTCTGCCAATACGGCACAGCTCGCACTCTTGTGCTTCAAGCTATTAATACTTTACAACTTCCACCTTTAGAAAAAGCACTGCAGGTAACACTATCTTACATGCCCATAGCCATCACCCTAAACACACTATCAAGAGCATTCCGGTGGGTGAAATGATTAGAGCTAAACGCAATTGTAGCTCACAAATAGATTACAATAGTGAAGTTATCCAAATCAAGGAAAGATTGAAAAAGAGAGGGTATACCAACTGGAACTTTAACCGAGCTGAGAAAATAGTGGAGGGGAGACCGCGTTTCTATTCAAAACCAAAAAGAAAAGAACGCACTAATACTGGTCCAGTCACATTAGTCTTACAGTATAATAATCAATTTACTGCAATTAGGAATATTATTCAAAATAATTTGTCTATCTTGAGAGAGGACCCAGAAATAGCAAATATCTTAAATAATGGCTATAGAATCGTATCAAGAAGAGCACCGTCCTTAGGCAAAACACTTTCACCTAATTGTTTAAAATCTTCACATCTTAATCCTCAGAGCTGGCTTCATACAAAAGGTTTTTTTAAGTGCGGACATAAAGTTTGTAAGACTCGTAAATTTTCTTTAAAGTGTTCTAGTTTCATGGACTCTAGTGAACAACACACATTTCCCACAAAAACGTTTCTGAACTGCAATACTTGCAATGTAATTTACTGTATATACTCGAGTATAAGCCGAGATTTTAAGCCCACTTTTTTGGGCTGAAAGTGACCCTCTCGGCTTATACTCGAGTCAGTGTCGGTGTGGGGTCGGCGGCTGTGATATACTCACCTGTTCCTGGCGCTGTCCCTGCATCTCCGATGGTCTCCGGGCAGCTCTTCCTGTGTTCAGCGGTCACGTGGTACCGCTCATTAAAGTCATGAATATGCACGCATATTCATGACTGTAATGTGCGGTACGTGACCGCTGATGCCGCCAGCTCCCGGAGACCATCTGACAGTGAGACGCTGCCAGGGACCGCGCCGGGAGCAGGTAAGTATATCAGGGGAGGGGGAGCATTGCGCGATAGTCACCTGTCCCCCGTTCCATCGCTGCGCGCTGCTCTGTCTTCCGTCCTCTGGCTGTGACTGTTCAGGTCAGAGGGCGCGATGATGCGATTAGTGTGCGCGCCGCCCTCTGCCTGAACAGTGAGTGCGGAGGATGGAAGACAGAGCAGCGCACAGCGATGGAACGAGGAAGGTGACTATCGCAAGTGCCAGGGGCCTGAGCGAAGAGAGGTGAGAATGTGATTTTTTTTATTTTAATTGCAGCACCAGCAAATGGGGCAAATGTGTGGAGCATCTTATGGGGCATAATATGAGGAGCATCTTATGGGGCATGATGTGTGGAGCATCTCATGGGGCCCCTAATGTGTGGAGCATCTCATGGGGCCCCTAATGTGTGGAGCATCTCATGGGGCCCCTAATGTGTGGAGCATCTCATGTGGCCTTTAATGTGTGGAGCATCTCATGTGGCCTTTAATGTGTGGAGCATCTCATGTGGCCCCTAATGTGTGCATCTCATGTGGCCTTTAATGTGTGGAGCATCTCATGGGGCCCCTAATGTGTGGAGCATCTCATGTGGCCCCTAATGTGTGGAGCATCTCATGTGGCCTTTAATGTATGGAGCATCTCATGGGGCCCCTAATGTGTGGAGCATCTCATGTGGCCCCTAATGTGTGGAGCATCTCATGGGGCCCCTAATGTGTGGAGCATCTTATGGGGCCCCTAATGTGTGGAGCATCTTATGGGGCATAATATGAGGAGCATCTTATGGGGCATGATGTGTGGAGCATCTCATGGGGCCCCTAATGTGTGGAGCATCTCATGGGGCCCCTAATGTGTGGAGCATCTCATGGGGCCCCTAATGTGTGGAGCATCTCATGGGGCCCCTAATGTGTGGAGCATCTCATGTGGCCTTTAATGTGTGGAGCATCTCATGTGGCCCCTAATGTGTGGAGCATCACATGTGGCCTTTAATGTGTGGAGCATCTCATGGGGCCCCTAATGTGTGGAGCATCTCATGTGGCCCCTAATGTGTGGAGCATCTCATGTGGCCTTTAATGTGTGGAGCATCTCATGGAGCCCCTAATGTGTGGAGCATCTCATGTGGCCCCTAATGTGTGGAGCATCTCATGGGGCCCCTAATGTGTGGAGCATCTTATGGGGCCCCTAATGTGTGGAGCATCTTATGGGGCATAATATGAGGAGCATCTTATGGGGCATGATGTGTGGAGCATCTCATGGGGCCCCTAATGTGTGGAGCATCTCATGGGGCCCCTAATGTGTGGAGCATCTCATGGGGCCATAATGTGTGGAGCATCTTATGGGGCCATCAACCTTTATGCAGCATTGTATGGGGCAAAAGTGTCTATGGAGCATCTTATGGGGCCATTATTAACCTTTGTGCAGGATTATATGGGGCGTATTTTGTATGGAGCATCTTATGGGGCCCATCATGAACTGTATGGAAGATTATAGGGGGCTCCTGATTCAATATGGATATTCAATAACCCGTAACCTACTGATGTCTCAATTAATTTTACTTTTATTGGTATCTATTTTTACTTTTGAAATTTACCGGTAGCTGCTGCATTTTCCACCCTAGGCTTATACTCGAGTCAATAAGTTTTCCCAGTTTTTTGTGGCAAAATTTGGGGGGTCGGCTTATACTCGGGTCGGCTTATACTCGAGTATATACGGTATATCATGGAATGTACGCTTTGTCGTTTGAAATATGTGGGCAGTACTATACGTCAGCTCAAAGCCAGAATTCAGGAACATATTCACGACGTAGAAAATCCTAATTCCTATAGGAATATATCACAAGTTTCCAAGCACTTTTTAGATTGCCATAATGGCAATCTAGATTCATTAAAAATCTATGCCATAGAAAAAATACACAAGTCACAAAGAGGGGGTGATGTTGAAACTATATTGAGGAGCAGAGAAGCTTGGTGGATGCTAAAATTAAACACTAGGGTTCCAGCAGGTTTAAATAAAAGAAAAGACATGATGTTATTTTATTAATTATCAGTTCTCTTGTTGATCACAAAAATTTTCCTTTTTCTTTTTTTATTCTATATTTCAACACATACTATTCACATTTAGGTAGTTGCAGGAATTTATTTTGTTTGGAATGAGATTGTTTCATTCTTATGAGCATTAAAATCACAACATCTTACTGTATTATATTGTGACTACTTGTGTGCCCTTTTTATCATGGGTTTTTAGTATTGCAGCATTAATAATACATATGCCGCGTGTTTTCACATATCATATTATTCACATCCAGTTAGTTGTAGGAATTTATTTTGTTTAGAATGAAACCATTTCATTTTTATAAGTGTTATAATCACAATATTATATTGTATATTATACTTGTTAGGGGTCGAGTTCCCGCCTCTGCACAGGGGGAATCTCAGGCCATCTCCACTGTGGTCTCCCATTCTTCTCCTGCCGCGGTGGAGCCTGCTCAGCGGAGACGTCGGTCCCAGCATCTCGCTCAGTCTGACTATGTGCAAAGGGTTACTGCTGCTTTTCCAGCTTCTGCCATTGAAGCCAGTGCTGGGCAGCGGCGAGCAGACGCTTTTGGGACTAAGTCCCGCTTTTCTCCTTCTGAGCATGCCCAGGGTAAGATCTCTCATTGGAGATCGAGGGTCACATGCTTAGATACTGCAGCAAAGGCCATTGGTTCTCCTGGAAGGTCCTGAAGGTGCTCAGGCTTTGTGGCAGCTTCTCATTGGTCCTTCTAGGAAGGTCTTGTTCGTGCTTCAGCTATAAAAGGCTCGCATGGCCGCACGGCGCTAGTATCAATTCAAATATGTGCTTTGCGCCAGTATGGTTATGCATGAATGTGTTCAGGGACCCAGCTGAAATAAGCCCCTAGAATACCGGCTTCTCCGGTGAGGAGATTGTGTGTTTGTATTCAGGGACCCAGCTGAAATAAGCCCCTAGAATACCGGCTTCTCCGGTGAGGAGATTGTGTGTTTGTATTCAGGGACCCAGCTGAAATAAGCCCCTAGAATACCGGCTTCTCCGGTGAGGAGATTGTGTGTGTGCATAACCACTGACTGCTATCAGTTCGGCAGCAAGCTTGCGCTCCTGTGAGGCTAACAGGGTGCAGAGCTTTCCTCTCACGGCTGCTCTGTGACGTAACAGAGCTAGTCTATACTGCCAAACAGTGCCACCATTCACTAGCAGCAGGTTCTCCTGCACGGTGGACCCCGGGCTGCGAACGCACCATTTATAATAAACATCTATTTTTACTCGGTGCGTTTCGCTAGCCCTAACTTAATACTAGCGCCAGGGTCTGGCTAGTAAATGGCGGATGATCAGCGTTTACAGCGGTACATCCAGCAGCTGGAGGGTAGGTTGGTGGCTCTTGAGCGCACAACCTCAGCTGTGGATGTTACCGCAGTCGCTGTTCAGGCTGCAAGTGTAGCTGCAGCCAGTTTGTCCTCGGCCACCCCTGCTCCGACTTTATCCCGTCTCCCGCTTCCAGACAAGTTTGCTGGTGACAGTAAACTATGTCGGGGATTCGTGAGTCAGTGCTCCATACATTTTGAGCTTCTGGCTGCACGTTTTCCTACGGAATGGGCGAAAGTGGGATTTATTTTATTCTTTTTGTCGGGCAGGGCATTGGAGTGGGCAACGCCGCTATGGGAGTGTAATGATCGTGTGGTGCAGAGTGCTCCTCTCTTCTTGGACGCTCTGAAACAGGTCTTTTTGGGACCTCGTGTCACCCACGATACCGCGCTCCAATTGTTGGCAATAACACAGGGTGTGTCCATGGTCAGTCAGTTCGCCGTCCAATTCCGGACTCTGGTCTCAGAGCTGGAGTGGCCGGATAAAGTCCTTATTCCGGTATTTTGGAAAGGACTGGCAGACCATGTAAAGGACGCCTTGGCCACCAGGGAGATTCCCGCCACACTGGAGGAGCTCATTACTATATCTACCCGCATCGACCTCCGTTTTAACGAGCGGAGGTTAGAGCGGACCCAGTGTAGGCAGAGGTTTCGGCTGGCTCCCACCTTCGCCAGACCTCTAGAAACTTCCGTTCAGGTGTCCGACCCCCATGAGGCCATGGAGGTATCTCGAGCGGGACCTAAGTCCCGGGCCACTCGGGTACCCGTGGTTTGTAAAAATTGCCAACAAATAGGACATTATGCCAATAAATGTCCACGGCGGTCAGGAGAACGATCGCATCTAGTAACCATTGGAGGAGGTTCACTAGATACAGCGGCATTTTCCTCCAAGTTGTCCTTTAAAGGGACAATCACGTTTGGCTCATCTTCTCTAACAGTCGAGCTTTGTGTGGACTCAGGAGCGGAGGGGAATTTCATGTCCTCTGCTTTTCCTCTGCGCCATGCAATACCTCAGGTGATGCTCGCCAAACCGGTGACTGTTAGAGTAGTGAATAGGTCAACACCTCCCACACAAATCACCCACCAGACTGTCCCTTTCATGTTATCCATGTCCCCTTCCCACCAGGAGGTTATTTCCCTTCTTGTCCTTCCCGAGGGAATGGACAAAATTTTGCTGGGAATACCCTGGCTCCGTTTCCACTCCCCACATATTGAGTGGACCTCTGGGAGGATATTGGGTTGGAGTGAGTCATGTAAGGGCAGATGTGTGAAAGAGTGCGTTCAGGTTTCCACCACTGAGATACCAGCAGATCTTTCTTCTCTTCCCAAGTGCTATTGGTGCTATGCTGACGTTTTCTCCAAAAGAGCTGCAGAAACTCTTCCACCTCATCGCCCCTATGACTGTCCTATTGATCTCTTGCCTGGAGCTGAACCTCCTCGGGGAAGGGTATATCCCCTCTCTCTCCCTGAGACGGAGGCTATGTCTCAATACATCCAGGAGAATTTGGCAAGAGGGTTCATTAGGAAGTTAGTGTCTCCTGCAGGGGCGGGATTCTTCTTCGTACAGAAGAATGGGGAATTACGTCCTTGCATCGATTACAGGGGTCTTAATGCCATCACCATTAAAAATAAGTACCCGTTGCCCCTGATTTCTGAGCTCTTTGACAGGTTAAGGGGAGCAAGGGTATTCACCAAACTAGATCTGCGGGGTGCCTACAACCTGATTCGCATCCGTGAGGGGGATGAATGGAAAACGGCTTTTAATACCAGGGATGGGCACTATGAGTATCTGGTGATGCCCTTCGGGCTCTGTAATGCCTTGGCCGTTTTTCAGGACTTTGTCAACGATATCTTCCGGGATATGCTTTCCACCTCGGTCGTAGTCTATCTGGATGATATTCTCATCTTCTCTCCAGATATTGACTCCCACCGGAGAGATGTTGGCAGAGTCTTCGAACTCTTACGGGCGAATTCCCTCTATGCAAAGTTGGAGAAGTGTGTGTTTGAGCAGGAGTCTTTACCTTTCCTGGGCTATATCATCTCCGCCGAGGGATTGGCTATGGATCCTGCCAAACTACAGGCTGTGATGGACTGGCAAGAACCCCATTCTCTTAAAGCAGTGCAGCGCTTTATGGGGTTCATAAATTACTATCGCCAGTTCATTCCCCACTTCTCAACTTTGGTAGCTCCCTTGGTATCCCTCACCAAGAAGGGAGCGAATCCCAAATTGTGGTCAGAAGAGGTCTCCAAGGCCTTCACTTCTATAAAGTCTAATTTTGCTAGCGCTCCCATCTAACATCGTCCCAATGTGGAAAAGCCATTCTTAATGGAGGTGGATGCCTCATCCGTTGGTGCAGGAGCAGTCCTCTATCAAAAGGATGCTCAAGGTCGGAAGCATCCATGCTGCTTCTTCTCAAAGACCTTCACACCAGCTGAGAGAAATTACTCCATCGGGGATAGGGAGTTGCTAGCAATGAAGTTGGCCTTTTCGGAGTGGAGACATCTCTTGGAGGGAGCTCGGTTTCCCTTCCAAGTCTTCACGGACCACAAAAATTTGGTTTATTTGCGTACTGCTCAGTGGCTGAATTCTCGTCAGGCCAGATGGTCCTTGTGCTTCTCCCGGTTCCATTTCACTCTCCATTATCTCGCCGGGGAGAAAAACATTCATGCTGACGCTCTCTCTCGCTCCATTGCGTCAACTGAGGAGGAGGAAGAGGAGCCTCGGCTTATTGTCCCTTCAGAGAGTCTGAGAACCGTAGCTCCGGTTTCGCTAGAGTCTGTGCCTTCAGGCAAGACTTTTGTTCCCATCAATTTGCGACCGGAGGTTCTCTCTTGGGCTCATTCATCCAGAGTGGGTGGTCACTTTGGGACAAAGAGGACATCTGAGTTGCTGGCGAGAACGTACTGGTGGCCACATATGGCTCGTGACGTCAGAGACTATGTTCAGGAGTGTGTCTCCTGCGCCAAAAATAAGTCTCCTCGACAACGGCCAGCTGGATTATTATATCCCCTGCCGGTGGCAGACAGGCCCTGGGAGATGGTCGGGATGGACTTTGTGGTGGGTTTGCCCAAGTCTTGTGGCTGTACCGTCATTTGGGTTATCACCGATCATTTTTCTAAAATGGTGCACTTGGTGCCGCTTCCTCGGCTACCTTCTGCACGGGCCTTTGCAGCGTTGTTTATAAAACATATCTTCCGCCTGCACGGTATGCCAGACAAAATTGTCAGTGACCGGGGTCCCCAGTTAGCATCTCGGTTCTGGAGAGAGCTTTGTCATCTTCTCAGTATTGAGTTAAATCTCTCTTCTGCCTATCATCCCGAGACAAATGGGTTGGTAGAGAGAGCCAACCAGACCTTGGTCACATATCTGCGACATTTTGTCTCAGCCAGGCAGGACGACTGGGCTTCTTTGCTATCATGGGCAGAGTTTGCTCTGAACAACACTGTAGCCGACTCCACTGGACAGACACCATTCCTCCTTAACTATGGCCAGCATCCGCGGGTACCTGTGCCCATGCCTGTGTCTTCCACCGATTCCAGGGTGGCATACAGGGCTGTGGAGGCACGGGACATTTGGGACCGCACTCAGGATGCCATTCGGGCTTCCAAGGAGAGAATGAGGTCCTCCGCCGATGCACATCGGCGCCCCACTCCAACCTTTGCTCCTGGCGACTTAGTGTGGCTCTCCGCCCGTAACATCAGGCTGCGAGTTGAGTCCACTAAGTTTGCACCTCGCTACTTGGGCCCTTTCAAGGTCCTCGAACAGGTTAACCCTGTGGTCTACCGGTTAGCCCTTCCGCCTCGCCTAGGTATCACGGACACCTTTCATGTGTCCCTTTTGAAGCCCGTATACATGTCCCGGTTTTCCGAGTCATCTGCTGGGACATCTTGGTTCGTCTACGGACGATTACGAGGTGAACGCAATTCTGGGGTGCAAGGTGGTACGTGGCAAAAAATTTAATCTGGTGGATTGGAAGGGCTGTGGTCCTGAGGACAGGTCCTGGGAGCCTGCTGAGCACATTTGGGCTCCGCAGCTCATTGCTGCCTTCGAGCGTAGCGAGGTCCAAGGAGGGGGGGCCCTGGGAGGGGGGGGTAATGTTAGGGGTCAACTTCCCGCTTCTGCACAGAGGGAATCTCAGGCCGTTTCTGCTGCGGTCTCCCATTCTTCTTCTGCCACAGTGGAGCCTGCTCAGCGGAGACGTCAGTCCCAGCGTCTTGCTCGGTCTCACTCTGTGCTGAGGGTTGCTGCGGCTTTCCCAGCTTCTGCCATTAAAGCCAGTGCTGGGCAGCGACGAGCTGATGCTTTTGGGACTAAGTCCTGCTTTTACCCTTCTGAGCATGCCCAGGGTGAGATCTTCCGTTGGAGATCGAGGGTCACATGCTCAGATACTGCAGCGGATCCCATTGGTCCTCCAGGAAGGTCCTGAAGGTGCTGAACTTCTGTGGCAGCTTCCTATTGGTCCTTTTAGGAAGGTGCTGTACATGCTGCAGCTATATAAGGTTCGCATGACCGCACGACCATGCGCTAGTGTACAATTGTATACCGGTGTTTGTTGATGAGTGCAAGTCGTCCTTTAAATATCCCATCCCTATTGTATGACTGCTCGCGTAAGGTGTATGGCTGCTATCTAGCGCCCGACTAGACTCACAACGTGTTACACACGAAACTGCGTCCATTGCTGTGACCGCCAGTGCGGCACCAAACGCCTGTAGAGCGCTTCCTAACCCACGTCTGGGTGTTTAGTGGTGTCTGCCAATATGGCATAGCTCGCACTCTTGTGCTTCAATCTATTAATACTTGTTACCTCTTACACCCAGTAGCGGTGTCAAGCGCAAGTAGTCTGTACGGACTCTAATCCTGTGTCTTGGGACTGAGTTCGGTGACTCCTTGCTTATGCTTTTTGTGCGGTACCGCGGCCCTGTGACGTAACAGGGTTCACTCCCACCGCCATATAGCGCTGCCATTTACTAGCAGCAGGTTCTCACCTGCACGGTGGACCCCGGACTGCGAACGCACCTATATTATCTCACCTTTTACTTGGTGCGTTCCGCCAGTCCTAACAGCCGGTCAACAGTCTAGAGTAATTGTTGTTGTTAGTCTGTCCACAGTCTAGTGGAAATGCTGTGGTCAGCTGCTCCACAGCCTAGCGTAAATGATGAGATCAGTCTCTTGTAATCGAGGCATCGAATGTTACACCGCTGATAAGAAGCCCATTGAATGAAACATAAGAACGTTTTCTTATTTTAGAAGACAGAGGATAAGGAGAAGAAATGTTCCTTACATCTCTACCTGAAATATGGTTGTGTTATACTAGGACTTGTGTATAGAAGTTATACATGTGAAAAACACAAACAATACATTCTCATGTACCAGGAAGGTGTTATTACACCCTGGCAGGGCTAGAACTTATGCCTAAACCTACAATTATCAGTAATTAATATGAATATTAATTACCTGTTAGGAGATTTTTCTTATTCTCTTTTTGAAATCCACAAGGAAAAATTTCACGTTCCAGCATCTCACTGGGCGTCAGTCACCTGTAAATAGTCAAATGTGTGATAATATGTTCCTGCTACATGCTATACACAAAGAAAAATATAACACACTAGGGATAAAATTACTTATTTCAATTATAAGGACTGTGGTCAATTTATTGTGAAAGCTGTAGTCAGTTATTTGATAGTTTACTGTATATGTTATGTTCAATCATTTCACAGTCTTCAATAAATGATAGTCATACTACAGAGTATTGGAAATGTGGTCAGACAATCCACACTTATTGTAAATGCTTTGGTTAGTCAGTCCATAAACTAGTGTAAAAATTTTGGTCCGCCAGTCCACAGTCCACTGTAAAAGTGGTCTGTCAGTCCGCATTCTTGGGTAATTGTTGTGTTCATTCATTCTTCTGGTCTACTGGAAATGTGTTCAGGAATTCATCCGTTAGATTGAATTTAAATGTAAATCTGAAAAAGGAATCAGTTTTCCCTGTTTTATAACGTCAATCAAATAGGCAATTCCGTTATTTCTCCAGGTTTTAAATTCTCCCAATTTCATTAACTCCAGTGAAAGGGAATTAGGCCATATCGGAGTAAAGGGTACGATACCCTTTGCCCTAGTAATCTTTCTTAGCCACATGCAGCATGTACAGTTCACACCAAAGGACATATTGGTTGCAATTTCAGCTCATTCATGTTGGGAAGATTAGACTCCAACATTGATAAAAGACAAGTGTATTTTTCTTAGCATATTAGTCTCAAAACCTCTAACGTCATAAATATCCAATTTACAATACTGACGTTCACATGCCAAGTACAACTTTATATTGGAAGACCTCAATCATCATGAATCGTCACAAAAGTGAATTACTCCTGCCTAAGCCGATTATGTTTCCTGCTTCATATCACATCTTATTATGCCGATATAAAGTTTGTCCCATTCTGCAAAAAATATGCCCACACACAGGGAAAATAATTGCTTGATATCAGCCAACACTTTTTTTCTAATCGATCGTGTTTTTGTTCTGCTAAATATTATTTATGTCATTATCAATATGAAGGCTAATATGTAACAGACAAATGTCCCCCCCCCCTTTTCTGCTACTAAAACCCCAGTCTCGTAGTTAGGGATTACATATAAGAAATATGACAAATGACCCCTACCTCCATCTTACTGTATACTGCATAATAATAGAAAGCCTTTACAGAACATGGAGACCTGAGCAAAAATCTTTTCTGCTCAATAATTCGGATTTCCTTACCTCTCCTGTGTCATCTAGTCCTCTTTCTTCCCTGCTGTTTGTGTGCACCCCTGTGATGACAATGGTCTGACCTGTAACTCCACAGCACCGAGTTCTAACATTATGATATTAAGCCTTTATGACATCATAAAAGAAGAGAATCAAAGGAACCTGGGGACGATGTTGTTCTGTGGACGCATACAGCCTGCTGCTTCCTTACCAGCAATTTACAAATGTTATGTACATCTCTAAATTTCAGTTTACAGTAGAGTAACACGTATCTGATTTAAAAGCACATTTTTATATACCGTATTTTCCGGCGTATAAGACGACTGGGCGTATAAGACGACCCCCCAACTTTACCAGTTAAAAAATAGAATCTTCTTAAAAGTCGGGGGTCTTGTTATACACCCTATGTCGTCTTATAGGGCCGGTGAATATGTGCCTTTTGGGGGGGGGGGGAGTGATCCTGATGACGACGAGGGGGCGTCTCACAGGAAAGTGAGTATCCCCCATTACCTTATCATAGCGCTGCAGCGTGGGGTCTCTGTGCTGGGAGCGGCGGCTGCTGTGCTGTGGTGCGGCGGCTCCTCTTCTGCAGTGTGGGGCCTCTGTGCTGTGGGGTGGCGGCGGCGTATCTTTATGCAGTCGGGGCTCCTCCGGCATCTCATTAAAGCCTGGAGGCCCCGCCGGCAACTCCATCGGTACAATGCGGTGGCCTCCGGGAAAATGGCCGCTGCTCAGATTCAGATCTCGTCCCGAGATCTCGGGAGACGAGATCTGAATCTGAGCAGTGGCCATTTTCCCGGAGGCAGCTCAATAGGTGCGATGCGGTGGCCTCCAGGAAAATGGCCGCTGGGGGCTGCGCATGCTCAGATTCAGATCTCGTCCCGAAATCTCGGGACACGAGATCTGAATCTAAGCAGCGGCCATTTTCCCGGAGGCCACCGCATTATACCGATGGAGTTGCCGGCGGGGCTTCCAGGCTTTGAGATGCCGGAGGAGCCCCGACTGCATGAAGATACGCCGCCGCCACCGCCCCACAGCACCAGAGGCCCCACACTGCAGAAGAGGAGCCGCCGCACCACAGCACAGCAGCCGCCGCTCCCAGCACAGAGACCCCACGCTGCAGCGCTATGATAAGGTAATGGGGGATACTCACTTTCCTGTGAGACGCCCCCTCGTCGTCATCAGGACCACTCCCCCCCCCACCCACCATATACACCCGGTGTACAAGGCGATTCCCGGCGTACAAGACGACCCCCGACTTTTAAGAAGATTTTCAGGGGTTAAAAAGTCGTCTTGTACGCCGGAAAATACGGTATATAAAAAAAGATTTATCAATTTTTAAAAAAGCTAAATTTGCTCCCTTCATCGTAAGGTGTGGCAGTATTTTTGCAGAAATATTGCTCATCAAAGCAAACAATCAGATTTTAGCTTTAATGTTACTGACACTGGTAAAATACTGTACGTGACTGGTTGTAATGGGGCCTTGTGTAACCACCATAATTCCAGGAAGAGCAGGAGGTGATAGAGGAGCTAAGGGAACACAGACACAGTCACCAAGTTATGACAGTCTTTAACTTTTATATAAAGCACAGTGTGAATTGCTGAAACACACAGAATAAATAAAGCCATGTATGACACATGTCTACAACAAATAGACCGCACAGCAGACTCATTCATTCTCTATGAGACTGAATACAGCGATATCTCAGGCAGTTCAATAGAGAATGAATGGAGCAGAGGTTTCTATCCTGCACCTCCAGCCAGCTTTCTTGAGATCGGTGAAGGTCCTCGTGGTTGGATCTCCACCAATCAGAAAGTCATCACCTATCCTATGCTAGAAAATTAATGATGATATTTGGATGCAATCCCATCCAAGGTCCTTTTGAATTTGGGGATATAAGTCCTTAATTACATTAGTTTACCTTGTTGTCCTATAATTAGCATGTATTCTGAAAATTCTAATTAATTATAGTAATAACCTGTCCAGTGTCACCTCTTCCACATCTTCATGCTTTACCGCAATCGCACCAACTGCACAAGTGATTGGAAAATAGAACTGAAAGTTCTAAGTGATTGTGACATCAACTATCTATGACATCATCAGTGATGACAAGCATAGGATGCTGGAAAGGGCATTGGATGATTACATAAAGTGTCAATGGTGGAGGATGCACAAGAAATTATGAGGGTTGATATTTAAGGAGTTAGTAAAAACCCACCTGGTCACCCCCCTATAATAATAACACGATACTACACACAGCTTCTTAATTGGAAGGCTGTCTGATCATAGCTTTATTGAATGATGATTGATTCAACATGGTGAATATGAGAATTATTAGGGCACACGTTGCGGATTTGGCTGCGGATCTGCAGCTGTTTTCCATGCGTTTTACAGTAGCATGTAAAGCTATGGAAAACCAAATCCGCTGTGCACATGCTGCGGAAAATACCGCGCAGATTTGCATCAGTTTATTTGCTTCAGCATGTCAATTCTTTGTGTGGATTCCGCAGCGTTTTACACCTATTCCTTAATAGGAATCCACAGGTGTAAAAACGCAGGTGAAATCCGCACAAAAACTGCACTAAATCCGCAGTGATTCCACAGGTAAAATGCAGGGCGTTTTACCTGCGGATTTTTCAGAATCCGCGCTGAAAAATCCGCAATGGAATCTGCACCGTGTGCACATACCCGTAAAGAGAAAAGTATAAACTACACTGTAGTCAGAGTTCTTGGCAATGATGGCTTCATCATGAAATGCCAAAATCTTAAAAATCTGGTGTACATTTCTACCCCCAGAAGAAGGCTGATTGCCGAAACGTGCGTAGGGGCAGGCGTGTAGCACCCACCAGAGGTATCTATTTGCACATTGTTATTTGCACATTGTTATTTGTCTGTTTCTAGGAACTTGGTTTTCAGGTCCAGACATACTTTGCAGTAAACATCTTTAAAATAGACTACGTGCATCCCATTGGGTTGGTTAGTTTTTGTAAGTGCCTCTTACAATATGGTGGGTTCTCATGCCGCATTTTGGTTTCCCACTTTTTAAAGCCTATTATGTTCATGTTTTTGTAATTTTGTTTTTTTGTTTTCTGTTTTTCAATAAAATTTGTTTTTTTATAAATTCGGTTCTCTAGTACATTTTCTTATCGGATTTTCATGTTTTTTGTACTGAACCACCACTATGTCCAACATATGGTTAATATAGGTTTTGATACCACATGGCTTAAATAGTTAGCCACTAGATATGTGGATACATTTATTTTCTTTGATCCAACCCTTCTGTTTTATATTATACTGACCAGTTGTACAGATACATGGGAGATTACTTTCCACCACTACCCGATAAAACCACCAACCAGCTTCAGTGGTATACAATGGCTCCTGCGTACATAGCCCCAAAACATCACCCATCACCCGTCCAACCTTAACTGGTCAACTTACTAAGTAGAACATTACGTAATAATAATAATAATAATTTTTATTTATATAGCGCCAACATATTCCGCAGCACTTTACAATTAAGCGGGGACATGTACAGACAAATTCAATACAAGTTAAGACAATTTAAACAGTGACATTAGGAGTGAGGTCCCTGCTCGCAAGCTTACAATCTACAAGGAAATGGGGGGGACACAATAGGTGAAAAGTGCTAGTTATTTCAGGTCTGGCAATTATAATACATAGGGATTTTCATACAAAGCTGCATGATCCGGTCATCAGCCCGTGTGTTTAAGTGCAATAGTCAAGTATCAAGTGCAGTTATCCTGTGCATGGAGGGTGTGGAGACAGATGAATAGTACGGTGCAGATTCAGAATAATATTTGGAAGGAGGGAACAGGGCAAAGTTAGTTTACTGAGTAGTTGATGTGGTAGGCTTGTTTGAAGAGATGGGTTTTCACAGCGCGCTTGAATAGGTTGGGGCTAGGTATCAGTCTGATCATCTGGGGAAGTGCATTCCAGAGAGCTGGCGCAGCACGAGAGAAGTCTTGGAGACGGAGGTGTGAGGTTCGGATTACAGGGGATGTTGGATAATGGATACAATACATACAATGCACAATGCAATACATACATACAATGTAATGAAGCACCTTCCTGTATCCGAGTTTCAATTACTCAAAACCTAGTACAAATTTTCAAATAAAAAAAAAAAAATATATATAATATTAACCCCTAGGGTGGTTTGCACGTTAATGACCGGGCCAATTTTTACAATTCTGACCACTGTCCCTTTATGAGGTTATAACTCTGGAACGCTTCAACGGATCCCGGTAATTCTGACATTGTTTTCTCGTGATATATTGTACTTCATGATAGTGGTAAAATTTATTTGATATTACCTGCGTTTATTTGTGAAAAAAATTAAAATTTTGCGAAAATGTGGCAATTTTTATGCCCTTAAATCACAGAGATATATCACACAAAATACTTAATAAGTAACATTTCCCACATGTCTTCTTTACATCAGCACAATTTTGGAACCAAAATTGTTTTTGTTAGGGAGTTATATGGGTTAAAAGTTTATCAGCAATTTCCAATTTTTACAACACCATTTTTTTAAGGGACCACATCACATTTGAAGTCACTTTAAGGGGTCTATATGATAGAAAATAACCAAGTGTGACACCATTATAAAAACTGCACCCCTCAAGGTGCTCAAAACCACATTCAAGAAGTTTATTAACCCTTCAGGTGTTTCACAGGAATTTTTGGAATGTTTAACAAAAAACTATTACTTCAGCTCCAATTTGTTTTATTTTCCCAAGGGTAACAGGAGAAATTGGACACCAAAAGTTGTTGTGGAATTTGTCCTGAGTACGCTGATACTTCATATGTGGGGGTAAATCACTGTTTGGGCGCATGGCAGAGCTTGGAAGGGAAGGTTTTGTGAATTCCGTTCTCGGGCTCCCTCCTGTGGTCATGAGTGGTACTGTGTGAGTTTGTTCTTGGGCTCCCTCTGGTGGCCTTTAGCGATATGCTGGGCCTATTTAACTCACCTGGACCTTCATTTGTTGCCTGCTGTCGGTGTATTCAGTCCTGTTTCTGAGAGCTCCTGAATATTCCTTGTGACCAGTCTCCTGCTGGAGAAGTTAAGTTGGTTTGTTCATTTTGCTCATTATTTCCTTGAAAACGTTTCTCTGTATATGATGAGTTCAGTCCAGCTTGCTTATATGTGATTTTTCGCTTGCTGATTAGTTCTGGGGTGCAGAGTGCGCCCCTCACATCGTGAGTCGGTGTGTGGGTTCTTGTATTCTCTGCGTGATTTATTTTTGATAGTTTTGTACTGACCGCACAGACTCCTATCTATTTTCAGTCTATCTAGTATTAGCGGGCCTCATTTGCTGAACCTGTTTCATTTCTACGTTTGTCTTTTCCCCTTAACTCACTGTTATTATTTGTGGGGGGGCTGACTATAACTTTGGGGTTATTTCTCTGAGGCAAGTGAGGTCTTTGCTTTCTCTCTAGGGGTAGTCAGTTTCTCAGGCTGTGAACGAGGCATCTAGGATTTTAGGAACGCTCCACAGCTGCCTTTAGTGTTTGTGGATAGGATCAGGATTGCGGTCAGTATAGCTTCCACATCCCCAGAACTTGTCCTATATTCTGGTCATATGTGTCAGGTCAGTTTTGAGATCCTACCACCGGATCATAACAGGAAGGAGCGTCATTTGACTTTTCAATGCAAAATTGACTGGAATTGAGATAGGACGCCATGTCGCGTTTGGAGAGCCCCTGATGTGCCTAAACATTGAAACCCCCAACAAGTGACACCATTTTGGAAAGTAGACCCCCTAATGAACTTATCTAGATGTGTGGTGAGCACTTTGACCCACCAAGTGCTTCACAGAAGTTTATAATGTAGAGCCGTAAAAATATAAAATATTTTTTCACAAAAATAATATTTTCACCCACAATTTTTCATTCTCCCAAGGGTAACAGAAGAAATTAGACCCCAAAAGCTGTTGTGCAATTTGTCCTGAGTAGGTTGATACCCCATATGTGGGGGTAAACCACTGTTTGGGGCGCATGGCAGAGCTCAGAAGGGAAGGAGCGCCGTTTGACTTTTCAATGCAAAATTGGCTGGAATTGAGATCGGACGCCATGTCGCGTTTGGACAGCCCCTGATGTGCCTAAACAGTGGAAACCCCCCAACTCTAGCTGAAACCCTAACCCAAACATACCCCTAACCCTAATCCCAACCCTAACCATAACCCTAACCACACCCCTAACTCGAACACGCCGCTAACCCTAATCCCAACCATACCCCTAACCCCAACACACCCCTAACCCTAATCCCAACCCTGACCACACCCCTAACTCCAACACACCCCTAACTCTAATCCCAACCTTAACCACACCCCTAACCCTGACACACCCCTAACCCTAATCCCAACCGTAAATGTAATCCAAACCCTATCCCTAACTTTAGCCCCAATCCTAACCCTAACTTTAGCCCCAACCCTAACCCTAACCCTAATGGGAAAATGGAAATAAATGCATTTTTTAATTTTATTATTTTTCCCTAACTAAGGGGGTGATGTAGGGGGGGTTTGATTTACTATTTATAGTGGGCTTTTTAGCAGATTTTTATGATTGGCAGCTGTCACACACTAAAAGACTCTTTTTATTGCAAAAATAGTTTTTGCGTCTCCACATTTTGAGAGCTATAATTTTTCTATATTTTGGTCCACAGAGAAATGTGAGGTCTTGTTTCTTGTGGGACGAGTTGACGTTTTTATTGGTACCATTTTCGGGCACGTGACATTTTTTGATCGCTTTTTATTCCGATTTTTGTGAGGCAGAATGACCAAAAACCAGCAATTCATGAATTTCTTTTTGGGGGGGCGTTTATACCGTTCCATTTGTGGTAAAATTGATAAAGCAGTTTCATTCTTCAGGTCAGTACGATTACAGCAATACCTCATTTATATCTTTTTTTATGTTTTGGCGCTTTTATACGATAAAAACTATTTCATATAAAAAATAATTATTTTGGTATCGCTTTATTCTGAGGACTATAGCTTTTTTATTTTTTCGCTGATGACGCTGTATGGCGGCTCGTTTTTTGCGGGACAAGACGTTTTCAGCGGTACCATGTTTTTTTATATTACTCTTTTTGATCGCGTGTCGATACTAAATATGTGTACTTTTATTTTTTTTTATTTAGATAAAGAAATGTATTTATTGGAACAATATATATATTTTTTTTCTTTATTTAGGATTTTTTTTTTTACACATGTAAATATATATTTTTTTTTTACTTGTTCACTTTGTCCCAGGGGGCAAAAACCAAAGCAATAGATAACAAACGACCACCAGAAAGTATACAGACTAGAGAATAATTAAAATATGCCTTTATTATAAAAATGGCAATTGGTTACATAAAATACAAAATGATACAAAAAGTGCGCAAGAGCAGGACTGGACAGAATATTAAATAAGATATTATTTCACAGCAACCCCAGAATACCTCTATAGAAGGATTGTTATATATTACTCGGCTGTGCATACCCTATTGTGCAAAAATGCAAATATTAAAACATGATGTGGGGTGTGTGAAAATTCAATCAAAAAGACCATCAAAAAACAATTTAGAATTGAGAGTCCTCAGTGGTTGATACCTTTTAATGGCTAACTGAAAAGATGGTAACAAATTGCAAGCTTTCGAGACTACACAGGTCTCTTCATCAGGCAATGACTAAAAGAAATTCTGAAGAATCACATATTTATGCACAACATATCACAGAAAAAAAAAAAAAAAAGGGGAAAAACCATGGATAAGATAGGTGACATGAAGCAGAATTACCATGAGTGATAAACAGTTATGTCCATAAATATTGGGCCAGTTCTTAGATAAGGATTGTTTTATTGTCCTCTGATTGGGGTCGGGTTCTGTTGTGTTGACCCCTCATAGTCTGAGGGGCAAGTTCCTTAGTTGATGTAAAAAGACATAAATCCATGCGACACATTCATTCCTGCAGTGAGACTGTCAAAGGTCGTCATCAGTTTATATTCCCAGACTCTTCTGTCTCTCTGAGATTTGAAGCTACCTTTTAACACAAGTAATTTCATGTCCATAATGTTATGATTTGGGAGACAAAAATGTATTGCAACAGGTCAGGGCCGGCTCCAGGTTTTTGAGGGCCCCGGGCGAAAGAGTCTCAGTGGGTCCCCCCTTTAACACATACCACGATTCATGATCGCATATAACACAGCCATGTAGTATATAACACAGCCCACGTAGCATATAACACAGCCACGTAGTATATAGCACTTCCCACGTAGCATATAACAGCCCATATAGTATATAGCACAGCCACATATTATATAACACAGCCCACGTAGTATATAACACAGCCCCCGGCCGCGCAATATATAACACAGCCCGCGCAGTATATAACACAGCCCACGCAGTATATAGCACAGCCCACGTAGTATACAGCACAGCCCCGTGACGTAGTATATAACACAGCCAGTTATTTAGTATATACAGTAACAGTAGTCTATGACTACAAGTGCCAGCCAGCATCGCTAACATACCATATTGTAGCTGCACACAAGTCCCAGACAGTACTGTCTGTCTTGCAAGTTGCAGAGTCTGAGACCATGATCCACTCCCGCCGCCTGTACAGGTCGTACTCGTACCTTGTCCTCAGGAGTCGGCTCCCAGGCTCAGCAGGCTGTATCCCCCGCGCCCCCACAATGCATTGGGACCAAACGAAGACTCACTCACTGAGACTCACTGCTTCACGCGGCGCCGCTGCCCCCGTTGTGGACACAGGGACCGACCGTGCACCTGACTGCAGCTGCTGCTCGTGTTCTGCTTGGCACTGCAGTCAGTGCAGTGCTGCTGGACCTGTCCTGGACGGTGGACGAATAGATGATCTTCTCTGAGCTCTTGCTTGCCTCTTAGGATGACGAGCTCTAGAGTAGACACTCTCACTCACCCGACCGGAAGTGACAGGGACAGATGACCGCCGGCCCAGAAGTGACTCTCTTCGTATCCATGGTGACGGGCTGGCGGAGGTGAGTATTGCAGCTGCGCAGCGCTGCCGCCAGAGAAACCCTCAGAAAGTGAATGACTGTCACCGTGTAAGAGTCACACACAGCAGGGATGATGTCCGGCTGCGGGGCCCCAGGACATGTGTGTGTACAGAAGTACTTGTACGTTACTGCCATAAATGGTCCCCCCGTCTCGCCAGGGCCCCGGCACTTGCCTGGGTGCGCCAGGTACTGACGCCGGCCCTGCAACAGGTAGATCCATTCTTTTTTCTCTTATTGTATGGCGGTGAGAATTCATCCTTGTCCTCAGTTTTTGCCCTGTCTCCCCCACATACAGACCCCCAGTTGGACATTTAGTACAAATAATTAGGTACACCACATTAGAAGTGATGCAGCTGAAAGTACCTGGGATCTTGTAGTCCTGATGTGAATTGGGGATCTTTATCTTGTCCGTGGTCATTATAAATGCCTCTAGTAGTTACATACAATCCAAATCTGGAGGTGCTAAGGGGAGCTGCACGGAAATTACAACCTTTACTACAAAAAGATGCCCGCTTACAATCCATTTTTCCAGACCCCCCACTACTGTGTTTTATGCAGCCCCCTAATCTAAGAAGCATCATTGTCAAGAGCTCCCTGTCCTCTCCAACAGCTGCAGGTACCTTTCCTTGCAACCAGAAAAAATGTAAAACCTGTCCATTTATAATGACCACGGATACATATTTGGGCACCCCTATTAATCTTAAGCTTAATGTTTTATAAAAATAGTTTTTTTTGCAACAGCTATTTCAGGTTCATATATCTAATAACTGTTGGACACAGTAATGTTTCTGCTTTGAAATGAGGTTTATTGTACTAACAGAAAATGTGCAATCTGCATTCAAACAAAATTTGACAGGTGCATAAGTATGGGCACCTCACCAGAAAAGTGACATTAATATTTAGTAGATCCTCCTTTTGCAAAAATAACAGCCTTTAGTCGCTTCCTGTAGCTTTTAGTGAGTTCCTGGATCCTGGATGAAGGTATTTTTGACCATTCCTCTTTACAAAACAATTTTAGTTCAGTTAAGTTTGATTGTCGCCGAGCATGGACAGCCCTCTTCAAATGATCCCACAGATGTTCAATGATATTCAGGTCTGGGGACTGGGATGGCCATTCCAGAACAGTGTATTTGTTCTGCTGCATGAATGCCTGAGTAGATTTACATTGGCCACACAGCCCCAAAGCATGATGGAACCTCCACCAAATTTTACTGTGGGTAGCAAGTGTTTTTCTTGGAATGCTGTGTTTTTTTGCCGCCATGCATAACGCCTTTTTGTATGACCAAACAACTCAATCTTGGTTTCATCAGTCCACAGGACCTTCTTAAAAAAAAAAATTGGCTTCTCCAAATGTGCTTTTGCATACCTCAGCCGACTCTGTTTGTGGCGTGCTTGCAGAAACGGCTTCTTTCGCATCACTCTCCCATACAGCTTCTTCTTGTACAAAGTGCATTGTATAGTTGACCGATGCACAGTGACACCATCTGCAGCAAGTTGATGCTGCAGCTCTCTGGAGGTGGCCTGAGGATTGTCCTTGACTGATCTCACCATTCTTCTTCTCTGCCTTTCTGATGTTTTTCTTGGCCTGCCACTTCTGGCCTTAACAAGAACTGTACCTGTGTTCTTCCATTTCCTTACTATGTTCCTCACAGTGGAAATTGATAGGTTAAATCTCTGAGACAGCTTTTTGTATCCTTCCCCTGAACAACTATGTTGAATAATCTTTTTTTTCCAGATCATTTGACAGTTGTTTTGAGGAGCCCATGATGCCACTCTTCAGAGGAGAATCAAACAGGAGAACAACTTGCAAGTGGCCACTTTAAGTAGCTTTTCTCATGATTGCATACACCTGGCTATGAAGTTCAAAGCTCAATGAGGTTACAAAACCAAAAAAAGTGCTTTAGTAAGTCAGTAAAAAGTAGGTAGGAGTATTTAAAACAAGAAAATGATAAGGGTGCCCATACTTATGCACCTGACAAATTTTGTTTGAATGCAGATTGCACATTTTCTGCTAGTACAACAAACCTCATTTCAAGGCAGAAGCATTACTGTGTCCAACAGTTATTAGATATATGAAACTGAAATAGCTGTTGCAAAAAGACCAATTTTTATCAAACATTAAGCTTAAGATTAATAGGGGTGCCCAAACTTTTTCATATAACTGTAACTGTTTATCACTCATGGTAATTCTACTTCATGTCACCTGTCTTATCCATGGTTTTTCCCTTTTTTTTCTGTGCTATGTTGTGCATAAATATGTGATTCTTCAGAATTTCTTTTAGTCATTGCCTGATGAAGAGACCTGTGTAGTCTCGAAAGCTTGTAATTTGTTACCATCTTTTCAGTTAGCCATTAAAAGGTATCAACCACTGAGGACTCTCAATTCTAAATATTTTTCTATCTACTGGCTAACACGGTACCAAGATATAGATCTTTCCTGCATCAAAAAACAAATAATTTGCAAAAAAGGTGCTAGTGTGCATCAAATACTAAGCAAAATATAAAGTGATGAGTGTACCAGAAAATCAATCAATAGTTAATCATAAGGTAGACGAGTAAAGTGCCAGAGTGCAATGATCACAATTAAGGGTCAAGCAATGTGCAAGATATACAAAAAATATCCACAAGAGTGAAACTATTGCAAAAAAATATATAGGATAGCACAGCGAAATATATGCAATATACCTGGGGAATAAGCTGAGTCCCGTGCCTGCGCACACTCGACGCGCATTTCGGAAACTTTCCTTTGTCAGGGTGCTTGGAAGCCACCTCCCTGCAGAACCCGGAAGGAGCCCTGTTGCCATTTTGGATCCGGGGCCTGCAGGGAGGAGGAGGTAGAAGACCCTCGGAGGGTCTCAGGGAAGCACGCAGGAAGCCCCCTCCCTGCGCGATGCTTCCCTATGCCGCCGGAACGCTGCGATAGTGCCGGATGTCAGCAGTGATAGTCAGCTGACCCACCTGGCTCCGATCGGGCAATGAGGTGGGGGAGATACAAAGTACAGGTGTGTATTTACAATGATGTATTTACAATGATGGTCCAGCCATCTTCAGGGGGTGGGGGATAGATGGAGATAGCGAATGGACTACACACACACACACAAAATAATAACAATAAAACTTTGATTAGGCAACGTGATAGGCCGCTCTGAACAAATGTGTTTTGAAGGAGTGCCTAAAACTATGCAAATTGTGGATGGTCCTAATATCTTGGGGGAGAGCATTCCAGAGAATTGGCGCAGCATGGGAGAAGTCTTGGAGTTGGGAGTGGGAGGTACGGATCAGTGCAGAGGTTAGTCGAAAGTCGTTTGCAGAGCGCAGCGGTCGGATAGGCCGATAGACAGAAATGAGGGAGGAGATGTAAGGGGGTGCCGCACTGTGGAGAACTTTGTGGGTGAGAACAAGTACTTTGAATTGGATTCTATAATGAATGGGCAGCCAGTGTAAAGACTGGCAAAGAGAGGACATATATATATTTGCCAAGCCTCTGTCAAGCAGTTCAGACTGCAGCCGACACATGTATATAGGTTTGTTCATTCATTCAATAATTGTTTGTTTAACCCCTTAACGACCGCCGATACGCCTTTTAACGGCGGCCGCTAAGGGTACTTAATCCACAGCGCCGTTAATTAACGGCGCTGTGGAAAAAGTGAATAGCGCCCCCCAGAGTCGGATTTTCTCTGGGGTCTCGGTTGCCGAGGGTAGCCGAGACCCCAGAGAACATGATTCGGGGGGTTTTTACCGACCCCCGAGTTGCGATCGCCGGTAATTAACCGTTTACCGGCGGTCGCAACAAAAAAAAAAAAACGCGATTTGCCGTTTAATTTCTCTGTCCTCCGATGTGATCGCACATCGGAGGACAGAGAAATGTGGTCCCCGATGGCCCCCAATAGCCCCCCAATACTCACCTACCTCCCCCGGTGCTCCTCGTGTCTCCCCATGGGCGCCGCCATCTTTTTTCCGGGAAAAAATGGCGGGCGCACACGCAGTGCGCCCGCCGCCCGGCACCCGGAAGATCTTTGGGGTCTCGGCTGCCGGGGGTAGCCGAGACCCCAAAGAACATGATCGGGTCGGTTTGCACCGACCCCTGCTTTGCGATCGCCGGTAATTAACAGTTTACCGGCGACCGCAAAAAAAAAAAAAAAAAAAGCGATCAGTTATTTCTCTGTCCTCTGATGTGATCGCACATCAGAGGACAGAGAAATAGGGGGATTCGGGGACCCTATCATACTCACCCGGGGTCCCTGGGTCCTCTTCTGTCTTCTCCTGCCAGCCGGCTTTTTCATCATGGCGGGCGCATGCGCAGTGCGCCCGCCATCTGCTGCCATCTGCCGGCCGGCAGGAGAAGACAAGTTGGGGCTAAAATTAGGGTTAGGGTTAGGGTTAGAGTTAGGGTTAGAGTTAGGGTTAGGGTTAGGGTTAGGGTTAGAGTTAGGGTTAGGGTTAGAGTTAGGGTTAGGGTTAGGGTTAAAGTTAGGGTTAGAGTTAGGGTTGGGGCTAAATTTAGGGTTAGGGTTAGGGCTAGGGTTAGGCTACTTTCACACTAGCGTTTTTTGGCTTCCGTCGCAATGCGTCGTTGGAGAAAAAACGCATCCTGCAAAAGTGCTTGCAGGATGCGTTTTTTCTCCATTGGCTTGCATTAGCGACGCATTGCGACGGATTGCCACATGTCGCATCCGTCGTGCGACGGATCCGTCGTGCGACGGATGCGTCGTGCGACGGATGCGTCGTGCTTTGGCGGACCGTCGACACAAAAAAAACATGTAACTTTTTTGTGCGACGTGTCCGCCATTTCCGACCGCGCATGCGTGGCCGGAACTCCGCCCCCGCCTCCCCGCACCTCACAATGGGGCAGCGGATGCGTTGAAAAAACAGCATCTGCTGCACCCGTTGTGCGGCGCTTACAACGCTAGCGTCGGTATGTCGGCCCGACACACTGCGATGGGCCGAGTACGACGCTAGTGTGAAAGTAGCCTTAGGCTTCTTTCACACTTGCGTCGGTACGGGGCGGTCGCAAGGCGTCGGCCCGATGTACCGACGCACGTTGTGAAAATTGTGCACAACGTGGGCAGAGGATGCAGTTTTTCAACGCATCCGCTGCCCAGTCTATGTCCTGGGGAGGAGGGGGCAGAGTTACGGCCACGCATGCGCGGAAATGGCGGACGCGACGTACAAAAAAAAGGTTACATTGAACTTTTTTTGTGACGACGGGGGCTAAAGTTATGGTTAGGGTTGGGGCTAAAGTTAGGGTTGGGGCTAAAGTTAGGGTTAGAGTTGGGATTAGGGTTAGGGTTTGGATTAGGGTTGGGATTAGTGTTACGTTTGGGATTAGGGTTGGGATTAGGGTTAGGGTTGGGATTAGGGTTAGGGGTGTGTTGGATTTAGGGTTTTGATTAGGGTTATGGTTAGGGTTGAGATTAGGGCTGTTTTGGGGTTAGGGTTGTGATTATCGTTAGGGTTGTGATTAGGATTATGGATCGGGTTGAGATTAGGGTTAGGGGTGTGTTGGGGTTAGGGTTGGAGTTAGAATTGGGGGGTTTCCACTGTTTAGGTACATCAGGGGGTCTCCAAACACGACAGCCAATTTTGCGCTAAAAAAGTCAAATGGTACTCCCTCCCTTCTGAGCTCTGCCGTGCGCCCAAACAGTGGTTTACCCCCACATATGGGGCATCAGCGTACTCGGGATAAATTGGACAACAACTTTTGGGGTCCAATTTCTCCTGTTACCCTTGTGAAAATAAAAACTTGGGGGCTAAAAATCTTTTTTGTTGGAAAAAAAAATATTTTTTTATTTTCACTACTCTGCATTATAAACTTCTGTGAAGCACTTGAGCTTTCAAAGTTCTCACCACATATCTAGATAAGTTCCTTAGGGGGTCTAGTTTCCAAAATTTGGTCACTTGTGGGGGTTTCTACTGTTTAGGTACATTAGGGGTCTGCAAACGCAACATAACGCCCGCAGACAATTCTATCAAAGTCTGCATTCCAAAATGGCGCTCCTTCCCTTCCGAGCTCTGCCGTGCGCCCAAACAGTGGTTTACCCCCACATATGGGGTACCAGCATACTCAGGACAAATTGGACAACAACTTTTGGGGTCCAATTTCTCTTGTTACCCTTGTGAAAATAAAAATTTGGGGGCTAAAAAAATCTTTTTTGTGGGAAAAAAAATATTTTTTATTTTCACTACTCTGCATTATAAACTTCTGTGAAGCACTTGGGCATTCAAAGTTCTCACCACATATCTAGATAAGTTCCTTGGGGGGTCTATTTTCCAAAATGGGGTCACTTGTTGGGGGTTTCTACTGTTTAGGTACATTAGGGGTCTGCAAACGCAACATAACGCCCGCAGACAATTCTATCAAAGTCTGCATTCCAAAATGGCGCTCCTTCCCTTCCGAGCTCTGCCGTGCGCCCAAACAGTGGTTTACCCCCACATATGGGGTACCAGCATACTCAGGACAAATTGGACAACAACTTTTGGGGTCCAATTTCTCTTGTTACCCTTGTGAAAATAAAAACTTGGGGGCTAAAAAATCTTTATTGTTAAAAAATATATATTTTTTACTTTCACGACTCTGCATTATAAACTTCTGTGATGCACTTGGGCATTCAAAGTTCTCACTACACATCTAGATAAGTTCCATGGGGGGTCTAGTTTCCAAAATGGGGTCACTTTTGGGGGGTTTCTACTGTTTAGGCACATCAGGGGCTCTCCAAACGCGACATGGCGTCCGATCTCAATTCCAGCCAATTCTGCATTGAAAAGTCAAATGGCGCTCCTTTGCTTCCGAGCTCAGCCATGCGCCCAAACAGTGGTTTACCCCCACATATGGGGTGTCGGCATACTCAAGACAAATTGTACAACAGCTTCTGGGGTCCATTTTCTCCTGTTACCCTTGGTAAAATAAAAATTTGGAGGCAAAAAGATCATTTTTGTAGAAAAAATGCGATTTTTTTATTTTCACGGCTCTACGTTATAAAATTCTGTGAAGCACCTGGGGGTTTAAAGTGCTCACCACACATCTAGATAAGTTCCTTAAGGGGTCTAGTTTCCAAAATGGTGTCATATGTGGGGGGTCTCTACTGTTTAGGCACATCAGCGGCTCTCCAAACGTGACATGGCGTCCATCTCAATTCCAGCCAATTCTACATTGAAAAAGTAAAACGACACTCCTTCTCTTCCAAGCTCTGCGGTGCGCCCAAACAGTGGTTTACCCCCATATATGGGGTATCAACGTACTCAGGAGAAATTGCACAACAACTTTTGTGGTCTAATTTCTCCTGTTACCCTTGTGAAAATAAAAATTTGGGGGCAAAAAGATCATTTTTGTAGAAAAAATTAGATTTTTTATTTTCACGGCTCTACGTTATAAACTTCTGTGAAGCACTTGGGGGTTCAAAGTGCTCACCACACATCTAGATAAGTTCCTTAAGGGGTCTAGTTTCCAAAATGGTATCACTTGTGGGGGGTTTCCACTGTTTAGGCACATCAGGGACTCTCCAAACGCGACATGGCATCCGATCTCAATTCCAGCCAATTCTGCATTGAAAAAGTCAAACGGTGCTCCTTCACTTCCAAGCTCTGCGGTGCGCCCAAACAGTGGTTTACCTCCACATATGGGGTATCGACGTACTCAGGAGAAATTGCACAACAACTTTTGTGGTCTAATTTCTCCTGTTACCCTTGTGAAAATAAGAATTTGTGGGCGAAAAAATCATTTTTGTGAAAACAAATGCGATTTTTTATTTTCACGGCTCTACGTTATAAACTTTTGTGAAGCACTTGGGGGTTCAAAGTGCTCACCACACATCTAGATAAGTTCCTTGGGGGGTCTAGTTTCCAAAATGGTGTCACTTGTGGGGGGTTTCCACTGTTTAGGCACATTAGGGGCTCTCCAAACGCGACATGGCGTCCGATCTCAATTCCAGCCAATTCTGCATTGAAACAGTCAAACGGTGCTCCTTCACTTCCAAGCTCTGCGGTGCGCCCAAACAGTGGTTTACCTCCACATATGGGGTATCGGCGTACTCAGGAAAAATTGCACAACAAAATTTGTGGTTAAATTTCTGTTTTTACACTTGTGAAAATTAAAAAAAATGGTTCTGAAGTAAAATGTTTGCAAAAAAAAGTTAAATGTTCATTTTTTTCTTCCACATTGTTTTAGTTCCTGTGAAGTACGTAAAGGGTTAATAAACTTCTTGAATGTGGTTTTGAGCAGCTTGAGGGGTGCAGTTTTTAGAATGGTGTCACACTTGGTTATTTTCTATCATATAGACCCCTCAAAATCACTTCAAAGGTGATGTGGTCCCTAAAAAAAACATGGTGTTGTAAAAATGAGAAATTGCTGGTCAACTTTTAACCCTTATAACTCCCTAACAAAAAAAAAAAATTGTTTCCAAAATTGTGCTGATGTAAAGTAGACATGTGAGAAATGTTATTTATTAACCATTTTTTGTGACATATCTCTCTGATTTAAGGGCATAAAAATACAAAGTTTGAAAATTGCAAAATTTTAAAAATTTTCGCCATATTTCCATTTTGTTCATAAATAATCGCAAGTAATATCGAAGAAATGTTACCACTAACTTGAAGTACAACATGTCACGAAAAAACAATCTCAGAATCAGCGGGATCCGATAAAGCGATCCAGAGTTATAACCTCATAAAGTGACACTGGTCAGAATTGTAAAAATTGGCTCGGTCATTAAGTACCAAATTGGCTCTGTCACTAAGGGGTTAAACATAGGACCGGTGAGCACAGGTGATCATACTTAGTGTTATGTACATAATATTTTTTTTTCCAAGGAATAAGGGCAAGTTGGACACACTTTCTTTTCCACTGTTCCACTAGGAACTGTAACATCATCCGCGAAACACATATTTTGCACTACTACCCGATCCATACACTGCATTTTCCACATATCCAGGCCTTCATTTCTGCTAAGTAAATTTCATTAACCTCTTCCTGACCAATCCTTTCATGCGCACCCTATGCCTATCCTGTGCCTGCTAGCCTGCTACCATGCTCATCAATCAACAGACAGTCTTAAGTCTTCACAATTTTACTTGGAAGCCAGTAATCTGGATATTCGTGAGCTGGTGTTGGACTTGTTGCGATTCATAATCACACACAATTTTTTTACATTCAAGGATCGTTTTTTCTTACAGAGGCGTGGTACAGCAATGGGAGCGACATGTGCGCCCTCATATGCAAACCTCTTTCTTGTATTTTGGGATAGGGGTTTGTTGATGGATGGTGCATACGCCGCTCCGCAGATCCTTGGGTGGCTTTGATTTATAGATGATATTTTATTTGACAGGGCTCTGCCATGGACTTTATGATGGGTTTGAATCGCAATGAGTCCAACATCAGACTCACCTACCACTATGATCGAAGGGTAATTTCTTTCCTTGATGTGTAGCTCAGAGTGCAGGATGATGGTTCAGTATATACTAATATGTATCGTTAAAAACATCTGTCAATTCACTTTTACATGCATCTTCTGCACATCTGGGCTCCAAAATCAATGCTATTCCTACTGGCCAATTTCTTCAGGCTGGGAGAATTTGCTCTTCAGATGCTTTGTTTGAGGGACAAATTTCAAAAACTGACCGTCACATCCAAATATAGACTAAGTGTGAACAGGTGCTGAACCTAGAGCCACAGGTGTTTTAATCACAGGAGGTCCACTAGCCCTTCACAGAGATATAGATTTTAGTCTAACAGAGGATTCATGTTCCCATACAGATGAAGACGTTATTCTATGTAAGGAAAGGCATTGCTAGGCCCTGGTATACGAGAAATGCCTTATCGTGGCTACCAGATACACATGAATTGGCCAATTTATGCGCTAAACTTTCTAAATTTTTCATATTTCTAGTGCAGTAATGCAATTCAATTTTGATATTTCATGTTTGCAAGTTTTGGCTCTACAGAGTGCTGCCTTTTTTATTTGAGGGACAGGCCAGAGACCTTGGGCAGAGATTCAGAGTTCAGGGATACAGCAACAGGAGTATTAAAAAAAAGGCTATTTAAGAGCTAAAAAAAATCAAGAGTGGATCTCTAAGGCTGGTTTCACACTTGCGTTTTTGTCTGCAGCGTTTTTTGCACAAAAAACGCATGCGTTTTTCCCCCTATATTTAACATTGAAAACGCATGCGTTTTTTTTGTACGCGTTTGGTCGCGTTTTCAAACGCATGCGTTTTTTTTCTGCATGCGTTCTTTTTCAAAAATGCAACCTGTAGTATTTTTTTGCGCTTTTTTTTGCCGCGAAAAAACGCATGCGTTTTTTCGCGGCAAAAAAATGCATTGCTGTCTATGTAAACGCATGCGTTTTTAAGCACATGCGTTTGTTTGCGTTAAAAACGCATGCGTTTTTATAGAAAGAACCCAGAAAACAGACTGAAAAGCCACCCACCACCATCAAGGTGATAAAGGGATCCAAACCCTAACCCTAACTCTACCCCTAACCGTTTAATGAACATTTTCTGACAGTCATAGTGCCACGTATTTAAGTGCCACGTATCACTTATTTCAGTGCCACGTATTTCAATGCCACGTATTTCAGTGCCACGCATCACGTATTTCAGTGCCACGTATTTCAGTGCCACATATCACGTATTTCAGTGCCACGTATCACGTATTTCAGTGCCACATATTTAAGTGCCACGTATTTCAGTGCCAAGTATTTCAGTGCCACGTATTTCAGTGCCACGTATTTCAGTGCCACGTACCACATATTTCAGTGCCACGTATTTCAGTGCCACGTATCACGTATTTCAGTGCCACGTATTTCAGTGCCACGTATTTAAGTGCCACGTATTTCAGTGCCACATATTTAAGTGCCATGTATTTCAGTGCCAAGTATTTAAGTGCCACGTATTTCAGTGCCACGTACCACGTATTCAGTGCCACGTACCACGTATTTCAGTGCCACGTACCACGTATTTCAGTGCCACGTATCACGTATTTCAGTGCCACGTATTTCAGTGCAACGTATTTCAGTGCCACGTATTTCAGTTACGTTTAGGGGTTAGGGTGACCAGGACATTCTTCTAATAAAAAGCTACCCCTAACCCTAACCCTAGCTAATTCTACTATTAGTGGATTTTCTAGTTGATTTTTTCATGGAAAAAAAAACAAAAACAAAAAAAACGCATGCGTCTAAAAAACGCGGCGTTTTGCCGCGATTAGATGCGTTTTTTCACCACATGCGTTTTTTCAAAAACGCATGCAGATCAAAACGCAAGTGTGAAACCAGCCTTAGCCCCACAAAGATGAAAATATAAAGAAAAAAATGAAGATACACGCTTTATCTCCATATAGAATCAGCAGTGGGAAATGATGCGAACCACTCTCAAAAAACATTGGTCTATTTTGTTGACAAATCCCATATTGTGTTAACATCTATCACCTACCCTATTGATGATGGCACGCAGAGGCAGAAATTTGAAAGACACATTGGTGTCTAGTCATTATGTTTCAAAATCTCCCTCCTTTTTTAAGAGTAAGGGGAAAAGGAAAGGATTCTTTCCATATGGCAATTGCCTGGCTTGTAAAAATCATAAAAGATCCACATGCTTCGCGTCATTGGACGGCCTCAAGACCTTTGATATTAGGGATTATATCACATGTACTACCACACATGTAGTATATTATGCTACATGCAGTTGTAACCTAATTTACATTGGGTTAACATCACAGGAGTTGTGTGTGAGAACCCGTGAACACGTTAGGGATATTGAGGCCGCCGTGACGTGTATGACGTGTATTCTTTCAAAACAATACCCACTGTCATGCAGCTGCTGTGCAGTACAGCGCAACCTCCACCAGGAGGAGCTTGAAGAATGGAGGAAGTGATAGAAAAATGAAAACGAAAGAAAAATAGCGACCACCTAGCCTGTCTAGGGGTTAACCGTTTGGCAGTTTCAATACAAGACAAGTTCTTGTGATCAGTAATCACCGTGATCCGATGAACCGCCCCCTCCAAAAAATGCCTCCATTCTTCAAAAGCCAATTTTATGGCCAATAAGTCCCGCTTCCCAACATCATAGTTCCTCTCTGCAGAAGAAAACTTCCAGGAGAAAAAGGCACATGGTCTTAAATTGGTCAAAGTAACGGGTCCCTGAGACAACACCGCCCCTACTCCCACCTCTGATGTGTCCACCTCTACAATTAATGGTTCAGTTGGATCGGGCTGAACTAATACAGGAGCAGTCTTAAAACACTTTTTTAATGTAATAAATGCTTCAACTGCCAAGGATGACCAAACTTTGAGATCAGTCCCTTTGCGAGTAAGATCGGTGAGTGGCTTGACAACCTGAGAAAACCCCTTAATAAATTTCCGATAATTGGCGAAACCCAGAAAACGCTGCAACCCCTTGAGGTCTATGGGTTGCACCCAATCAACAATGGCCTGTACCTTTCCGGGATCCATCCGAAACCCATTGGCAGAAAGGATGATCCCCAGAAAAGAAAGCTCCTGGACACAAAACAAACATTTCTCGGGTTTAGCGAACAGAGAATTTCCCCTTAACCTGTGAAGAACAGCACGTAAATGACCAATGTGGGATTCCTTGTCAGGCGAGAAAACAAGGATATCATCCAGGTATACAACCATAAAGCGCCCGATAAAATCAGAAAATACATCATCCATGAAGTTTTGAAACACCGCGGGCACGTTAGTGAGACCAAAGGGCATGACCAAGTTCTCAAACTTCTGCCACAGTAAGGAAATGATTATCTCCACCCGCTGACTCTCATCTCCAGAAGATCGGGGTCTAAGAGAAAAAAAAAGCTTGCAACTCTCCTTAAAAGTAAAAAATCTCTCCCTCTCCCCAGAGAAGGTATCTGGGACCTTGACTGTAGGTTCAGGAGAGTGCAAAGAGACATCAACAGTGTCAGAGCGCTTACAGTCAGTCTGCAAAGATTTAACTGTGTCAGAAAGCTCCCTTTGCAGGTGGTTATGAGATGAGCACAAGGCCCTCTGTTCCACAAACAGGTCTTGTATTATAAGATTGAAACGTAGTCAAAAGCCAAGCCAGGAGGTCAGAACCAGAGAGTCAAATCTACCGTCAAACAAAGAGACGCTGGGAAAGGGCAGGCAGGGAGATAATAGACACAGGACAAGTCATGGTTCACAGTAGGACAAATCAAGGGCTTCCAGAGTCAGGTTCACACGCCGAAGACAGAGCTATAGCTGACACCACCCTCAGGATACCTGGGAGCTAAATAGCAAACCCGAGCCCCAAATGAGGCAGAGCGAAGTTAACCCTTGACATGATCCACCCAGAGAAAAAGCAGACAGGACTAAACTCCGGAACGGATCATGACACCCACACACTTTAAATTAAAACATAAATGTAACTCAGGGGATTTGAAAATATGGGGCATTGATTGTGTACCTATGGGAATTCGAGGTGGTGATAGCTCACGCATACTAACGCAAAAAGAATGTAGGTGGATTGTGACCTTAGAATAGCACCTACAGGATTAAATGAGCAATTCAGCTTCTCCTCCTTCTTATAGTGTGCCATTCATCTCTGGATTAATGATCATGGTTTTGATATTTTATTTTAACTATGGTTGTTAGGGCTAGCAGAACGCACCGAGTAAATATAAATGTTTTATTGAAACAGATGCGTTCACAGCCCGGGGTCCACCGTGCAGGAGAACCTGCTGCTAGGAAACGGCGGCACTATATGGCAGTATGAACCAGCTCTGTTAGCTTCACAGAGCAGCCGAGAAAGCAAAGCTCTGTGCCCTGTTGGACTTTCACAGAGGCACAGGCTAACTACCCAAATGACAGCAGTCAGTGGTCATGCATGCATACAAAACTCCTCGCCGGAGGTGCCAGCATTCTAGGGGCTTATTTCAGCTGGGTCCCTGAAGACATTCAAACACAATCTCTTCGCCGGAGGTGCCAGCATTCCAGGGGCTTATTTCAGCCAGGTCCCTGAACACATACAACCACATGACCACACTGGCGCAAAGCACATAACTTGAAAAGATACTAGCGCATGGCCGAGCGGCCATGCGAGCCTTAAATAGTCGCAGCACGTACAGGACCTTCCTAGAAGGACCAATGAGAGGCTGCTACAGAGCCTGTGCACCTACAGGACCTTCCTAGTAGGACCAATAGAATTGACAGCAGTATCTGAACATGTGACCCTCGATCTCCACTGAGAGATCTTACTCTGGGCATGCTCAGAACGAGGAAAGCAGGACTTAGTCCCAGAAGCGTCTGCTCGCCGCTGCCCAACACTGGCCTCAATGGCAGAAGCAGGAAAGGCAGCAGCAACTCTTTGCACAGAATCAGCCTGAGCGAGACGCTGGCACCGACGTCTCCGCTGAGCAGGCTCCTCTGCGACAGGAGAAGAATGGGAGACCGCAGCGGAGATGGCCCGAGATTCCCCCTGTGCAGAGGCGGGAACTCGACCCCTAACAGTGTTTTTTTTTGTTTGTTTAGTATATATTTTATGAAGGAACATTGTTCTAAATATCCCATTATGAATCTGATAGTTTGGATATCCTTTCAATCACTTCTAGCTGTTCAAAACCGTTGACATGTCCCTGGAAAGATGTGGGCTTACCGCCGGAGTCCACATCAAAGGGAGGGACTCCGGCATCGGCGTACTATTTCGCCCGATGTCGGAAAGGGGTTAAACTACATAGTTATGGTTGTAGCAATGGGTGTGGTTTGTACTTTTGCTTACTAGTTATCAGACTTTAGAGCCCATGGTGGTACATGGCTCTCGCAAATAGATGATGTGTTTAACCCCTTCATGACCGTGGGATTTTTCGTTTTTCCATTTTCGTTTTTCACTCCCCTCCTTCCCAGAGCCATAACTTTTTTATTTTTCCGTCAATTTGGCCATGTGAGGGCTTATTTTTTGCGGGACGAGTTGTACTTTTGAATGACACCATTGGTTTTACCATGGCGTGTACTAGAAAACGGGAAAAAAATTCCAAGTGCGGTGAAATTGCAAAAAAAGTGCAATCCCACACTTGTTTTTTGTTTGTTTTTTTTGCTAGGTTCACTAAATGATAAAACTGACCTGCCATTATGATTCTCCAGGTCAGTACGAGTTCATAGACACCTCACATGTCTAGGTTATGTTTTACCTAAGTGGTGAAAAAAAATTCCAAACTTTGCAAAAAAAATAATAAATAAAATTGCGCCATTTTCCGATACCCGTAGCGTCTCCATTTTTCGTGATCTGGGGTCGGGTGAGGGCTTATTTTTTGCGTGCCGAGCTTGCATTTTTAATAATAGCATTTCGGTGCAGATACGTTCTTTTGATCGCCCGTTATTGCATTTTAATACAATGTCGCGGCGACCAAAAAAACGTAATTCTGGCGTTTCGATTTTTTTTCTCGTTACGCCGTTTTGCGATCAGGTTAATGCTTTTTTTTTATTGATAGATCGGGCGATTCTGAACGCGGCGATACCAAATATGTGTAGATTTGATATTTTTTTTATTGATTTATTTTGATTGGGGCGAAAGGGGGGTGATTTAAACTTTTATATTTTTTTCACTTTTTTTTTAACTTTTTTTTTTTTACTTTTGCCATGCTTCTATAGCCTCCATGGGAGGCTAGAAGCAGGCACAGCCCGATCGGCTCAGCTACATAGCAGCGATCATCAGATCGCTGTTATGTAGCTAAAATGCAGGTGTGCTGTGAGCGCCGACCACAGGGTGGCGCTCACAGCCACCGGTGATCAGTAACCATAGAGGTCTCAAGGACCTCTATGGTTACCTTCCTGACTCATCGCCGACCCCCGATCATGTGACGGGGGTCGGCGATGCGCTCATTTCCGGCCGCCCGGCCGGATGCGGTAGTTAAATGCCGCTGTCTGCGTTTGACAGCGGCATTTAACTAGTTAATAGCGGCAGGTGATCGCGATTTCACCCGCCGCTATTGCGCGCACATGTCAGCTGTAAAAAACAGCTGACATGTCCCGGCTTTGATGTGCGCTCACCGCCGGAGCGCACATCAAAGCAGGGGACCCGACATCGGACGGTATAGTACGTCCGATATCGGGAAGGGGTTAAGGACACCAGTGATTTAAGCACGGAGGGAAATAATAAGGGGCTGCAAGGAACAATTGTGAAATTTAAGGATCTTTAGAGAAAAATGACTCGAGTTTGGTGGAATCACACATTTTTAGATAAATATCTTCAGAATGGGTTAATCCATAGGGGGTTAAGGGTGCAGGTATTTCCATTCTTCCCATTGATGATATTGAATTTAGGGATAGGTGGGAGGAACTATGTCCCGGAAGTATTTCACTGTGTTGTGGGACACAGTGCACGGCGCATGCGCAGTAATGCTTTTCGGCTTTGCCCGCAGTTGGGCAAAGCATACTGCACGTGCGCCACCAAAGATTGCATTGCGCACGCGCCAACTATGGTGCTCACATACTCTAATTCACTAACATATTGCGGACAACAGGGACGAACGGGGTGGAGAAATGAAGATGAAACGCCACCCATCGGACCGGTAAAAACTCATTTAAATATCCCGCCAATTTAAGGTGACAGGTTCCCTTTAATAACCACCCTTTGTTTCCTATCCCTGAGCCAGTTGTTAACCCACTTACACATATTTTCCCCTATTCCCATTGTTCTCATTTTATGTATCAACCTTTTGTGTGGCACAGTATCAAAAGCTTTTGAAATGTCCATATACACTACGTCCAGTGCGTGTCCTTGGTTCAGTCCGGAACTTACCTCTTCATAGAAGCTGATCAGATTAGTCTGACAGGAACAGTCCCTAGTAAACGCATGTTGATATTGGGTCATGAGGTTATTCGTCTTCACATATTCCAGCATAGCATCTCTTAGAATACCCTCCAGGCTAGGGTTTCAGCTTAGGGAGGGGGGGGGGGGGGGGGGGCGAAAAATCTGAGTGGGCCCCTAACCAGGTACCCCTGACTACAGCTACGTGGTGCACCCTAATTGTGAGGATAGGGGAACATCAGCAGATGACCGCACTGTGACTGAAAATACATCTATATACAAAAACGAACACTGATATTCCTATATGGAAACCATATATTGGTAGATACCATTCCTGCAGACCATATAAGAGATCACAGCACAGTTATAGATAATGACTTACCGCTGACATTCTTTCTGATGGAAATCGTTCACTTTTCTCATCTTTTCCATCTGGCCCAGACCGACATGACAACTTCTCCACCCAGGACTCGTCTGCAGAAATTATGACGACACATCAGACTTCTCACATTTCCAGCCCCGTCCCCATCTACCCCCAACCTGCACAAACTCCTCATCCTGCTGATACCCCAATACTGAGTGCTGCTGCCGTATGTGCCCTACAACACCTGCTGTGTGGTACAATCATGGTGCCGCCCCACATAGTAATGCCACCACTGTGCCGCTTACATAGTAATAATGACTCCTTTGTGCGCTCTAGATAATAAAATTCACCCCTAGAAAACATTAATGCCCTGTGCTAGTGCCCTCCACATTTTGTCCCTAAAAAGTAATAATACCACATATGAAATTTTGATGGTCTCAGTACTCTGAGTGCCCCTATAACAATAATGTTTAAGTGCCCACTTAACATTTACTAATGTCCCCTAAGTAGCCTCCATGTATAGCTTGACTATACACAGTATGGTGAGCCCACAGCTTTCCTACACACAGTATAATGCTCCCACAGCTCCCCTATACACAATATGATCATCCCACAGCTCCCCTATACATAGTATGATGTCCCCACTGCTCCCCTATACACAGTATGATGAACCCACAGCTCCCCTCTACACAGTATGAGCCAACAGCTCCCCTATGCACAGTATGATGAGCTCACAGCTCCCCTATACACAGTATGATGAGCCCACAGCTCCCCCCTATACACAGTATGATGAGCCCACAGCTCCCCTATACAGTTTTATGCCGACAGAGCTCCACTATAGAAAGTATAATGCCCCCCAGAGCTCCCCTATGTACAGTATAAAGGGCCAACAGCTCACCTATGCACAGTATAATGCCTTCATAGCTCCCTCATACATAGTATGATGAGCCCACAGCTCCCGTATATACAGTATGATGTCCCCCACAATTCCCCTGTACACAGTATAATGGGCTAACCGCTAACTTATACACAGTATGATGTCACCACTGCTTCCCTATACACAGTATGATGAGCCCACAGCTCCCCTCTACACAGTATGATGAGCCCACAGCTCCCGTACATACAGTATGATGTCTATTAGAGTTCCCCTTTACATACAATGATGTCCCTATTGGTCCCCCAAAACACTGTATAATAGTAGCGTTCTGACACCGTGCGTTGGCTGCACCGAAAGTCACACTGCCAGGAGGAAATTAACTTTATTCCTCACTGCAGCTTCGGGGGCGGCGCCGGCACGGTTTCAGTCACCGCGCTGTGTATAGAGAGCAGCTGTAACTGTGCCTCTTAGGGTATGTGCACACGTTGCGGATTCCAACTGCGGATTTTTCCGTGCGGATTGAGAAAAATCTGCAGGTAAAGCGTCCTGCGTTTTAACTGCAGATTCTCAGCGGATTTACTGCGGATTTTGTGCAGTTTTCGCTTGCGTTTTTACACTTGTGGATTCCTATTAAGGAACTGGTGTAAAATGCTGCAGAATCCGCACAAAGAATTGACATGCTGCGGAAAATAAACCGCTGCGTTTCCACGCAGAATTTTCCGCAGCATGTGCACAGCGGAGTTGGTTTTCCATAGGTTAACATGCTACTGTATAACACATGGAAAACTGCTGCAGATCTGCAGCCAAATCCACGTGTGCACATACCCTTGCTGCGACTGACAGCCGGCTCAGCAGCCTCTACCATCCAGTAGATGCACACTGATGCCCCTATAAATAATGCTTCTTAAGTGCCCAGTTGACATTTAATAATGTCCCCTGAGTCCCCCCATGTACAGTAACAATGGCCCCAGCATCGCTGATGTCAGCAGGCGGTCATGTGACGACTCTTTCGGCTTCTCTCAATTCTCTTCTATTGAAAGAAACCAAACCTTTCTAGTCGACACAAGCACATAGTAAACATGGTCTCATGACCGCCTGATAACGCCAGTGATATTGGGGGCTCATAACAGCAGGCGCTCCGTGCCATGATTTGGCAGTCTGATTACACTGGTCAACAGCATTTTTGGTGCCAAAGATATTTCATCGAATTTAGGGTATTTTTGGGGTGCTGATTCTGAATATGCTATCAGTTTTGCCAGATTGGCTCAAGTTTTTGAGATTTTTGGTATCTTATTTATAGCACTTGTTGGTAAATGCGACGCATCATCTCATTAATTTCTTTGGATTAGTACTTGAACTGAGCAGTTCTCAATATAGTTTTGTGTTAATTAGTGTTCTAAAAGTTTGTTCATAGCTTGATTTTTGCACTAACTTTATGTTGTTGTCTGTTTTCCAGTGAAAAGCATGAACTCATCAAGAAGAAGTTGTCTTAACGATCCAGACTCATTCTGTTACATTTGTGGTGAATACACACTGCCAAAACATAGAAGAAACATAACAGACTTCGTAAAAAAAGTGTATTTTGCCTATTTTGGGGTTATGCTTGGGGACCAAGACAAGTTTTGGGCACCACACATAGTGTGCAAAGCATGTATCGAATTATTACGAAAATGGAGCAAAGGACAAAGAAAAAGCTTCAAATTTGGTGTTCCAATGGTGTGGAGAGAGCCAAAAAATCATCATGATGACTGTTATTTATGGTAAACACAGGTACAGGCACATCTTCACAATGAGGGACAGGCCTTCTTGCAGATTCCATGTTACTCCCATTTTCGTTTCTTATGCTTATTGAATCCTTGCACTTGCACTGCACAGAAATAACAGTCATCATGATGATTTTTTGGCTCTCTCCACACCATTGGAACACCAAATTTGAAGCTTTTTCTTTGTCCTTTGCTCCATTTTCATAATAATTCGATACATGCTTTGCACACTATGTGTGGTGCCCAAAACTTGTCTTGGTCCCCAAGCATAACCCCAAAATAGGCAAAATACACTTTTTTTACGAAGTCTGTTATGTTTCTTCTATGTTTTGGCAGTGTGTATTCACCACAAATGTAACAGAATGAGTCTGGATCGTTAAGACAACTTCTTCTTGATGAGTTCATGCTTTTCACTGGAAAACAGACAACAACATAAAGTTAGTGCAAAAATCAAGCTATGAACAAACTTTTAGAACACTAATTAACACAAAACTATATTGAGACCTGCTCAGTTCAAGTACTAATCCAAAGAAATTAATGAGATGATGCGTCGCATTTACCAACAAGTGCTATAAATAAGATACCAAAAATCTCAAAAACTTGAGCCAATCTGGCAAAACTGATAGCATATTCAGAATCAGCACCCCAAAAATACCCCAAATTCATTAAAATATTTTGGACACCAGAAAATTTTTTTTTTTTTGTTGACCTGTGTTATTAAATTATTAAAGCACCACTCTATCAGGGTTTTTTTTTATCACGGCTGGAGTGGTGCTTTAAGCACAAGTCCCCTGCCCCAGTCATACACTCATCCTCCGCCGTATTCACCGCTTTTTGGCACCGCTCCAGTCTCGCGGCTCCATCTTGTGAGCACAGCTTCTGATTGGCCAGAAGTTAGAAGCTGCATCACAAGCGCTCAATGTAAATCTATGAGGGCCAGGAAGAGGCGAGAAAGAGGCCAGAGCGAGGCTCTTATAGACTCACATTGACTAGTGACCTCTGTACCGCTCCATGAAACACTGGAGCAGCCGAGAGGTCACAAACTGCAGGAGATGGACCCAAGCGGTGCAGTGGAGAAAACAGGTGAAACCGCTGGAAGGTGAGTATCAGACAGTTGGTCTTGGATTGAGGCTATGTGCACATGTTGTGGATTCGTGTGCGGATTTTTCTGTGCAGATTTAGAAAAATGCGCAGGTAAAACGCACTGCGTTTTACTGGATTTACAGTGTTTTTTGTGCAGAATTCGCCTGCATTTTTACCCCTGCGGCTTCCTAATAAGGAATAGGTGTAAAACGCTGCGGAATCCGCACAAAGAATTGACATGCTGTAGAAAATACAACGCTATGTTTCCGCGCGGTATTTTCCGCAGCATGTGCACTGCAGATTTTGTTTTCCATAGCTTTACATGGTACTGTACAATGCATGGAAAACTGCTGCGAATTCGCAGAGTCAAATCAGCTACGGATCCGCAGCCAAATCTGCAACGTGTGCACAGACCCTTAAAGCGCCACTCCAGCGGTGAAATAACAAAAAAATGCTGGAGTGATGCTTTTAATGTGATGCAGCTCCTGGCTTACCCAGCTGGTAAGTATAATAAGCCCCTACCTCCCCATCCCAGAGAACAACTATTACATGTGATGGAGTGCAAATAATCTCGTAACAAAACCATATAATAATCAGCCCCCCAGTGCCGTTGCCCCTCACCCACCTCAGCCCTCTCAATACCCTTATCTGCTCACATTCACCCCCCCAGTGCCCTGTCGACCCTCCCCCACAACAAACCCACCCTTTCACATTCACACCCCCAGTTCCCTGTCCCCCTCCCAAGCCCCCACAATACCCCCATCCTCTCACATTTACCCCCCAGTGACTATGACATGCCTATCAATCTAATGCATTTTATCCCCACTTACCAATGAAGTTTGCAGCAGGTCAAGGAAGTATCTGAGTGAGTGAAATGCAGGTGGGCACTAGGACCCAGCGTGCCTGCCCTGAGCTAGTCCCAGCATGCACACACACTGAGGGAAGAAACCTGCAGCCGCCTGGGAGAGGCTCCTGAGGGTCAGCACAATACAGTGCAGGAGGGAGATTCTGAAAATGGCCACTGTCCGACCAGTGTGCAGAGTCTCCTTCAGGCAGGAGAGCAGGCATTTTACTGCTCTCCTCCTGTGCTGTATTGTGCCTCATCACAGAAGTGGCAGTGTCGGCTCCCAGTGGGCCCCTTCATGTGACAGGGCCTGGGGCGATGGTCCCCTCTACCCCCCCAGTAGCTATGCTACTGCCTCCAGGATTTTACCCACAGCAGAGGTTAAGCTTACTGGCCTATAATTTCCGAGTTCAGTTTTTGTCCCCTTTTTGAATATTGGCACCACATTTGCTATACGCCAGTCCTGTGGTACAGACCCTGTTATTATGGAGTCTTTAAAGATTAAAAATAATGGCTTATCAATGACTGTAATTCGTTCCTGCAGTACTCGGGGGTGGATCCCATCCGGGCCCGGAGATTTGTCAATTTTAGTTATTTTTAGACGCCGCTGTACTTCCTGCTGGGTTAAGCAGGTGACATTTAATTGGGAATTTTTATTATCACTGATCATATTGTCTGCCATGGGATTTTCTTGTGTAAATACTGATGAAAAAAAGTCATTTAGCATATTGGCTTTTTCCTCATCCTCATCCACCATTTCACCCAGACTATTTTTAAGGGGCCAAACAAAAAAGCACTTGGCACTCAGAGATTCATTTGCAAAAAAACGTGAGAGTTTTTTATTTATTTATGCGACCAGTTCAAGAGTGTTAAACGTTTTCGTTCATAAGACCTTCATCAGAAACATCTCTCATGAAACTGGAGGCAGGATTGCGCAATACATAAGCCAGAGAGGCCCACATGTATGTAAGAGGGACCTTGCAAAAACACCTCGGGGATCCTGGGGGATGTGTGGGAGGAAGAGCGCTCTGGGAGGGCAAACAGCCGCTGCAGGGATTGGCGCAGGAGAATCCAGGTCCGGGGTGCCGAGGTGCTGGGGGTCCGGTATAGGCAGAAGCCGCTTCTGCCTATACCGGACCCCCAGCACCTCGGCACCCCGGACCTGGATTCTCCTGCGCCAATCCCTGCAGCGGCTGTTTGCCCTCCCAGAGCGCTCTTCCTCCCACACATCCCCCAGGATCCCCGAGGTGTTTTTGCAAGGTCCCTCTTACATACATGTGGGCCTCTCTGGCTTATGTATTGCGCAATCCTGCCTCCAGTTTCATGAGAGATGTTTCTGATGAAGGTCTTATGACCGAAAACGTTTAACACTCTTGAACTGGTCGCATAAATAAATAAAAAACTCTCACGTTTTTTTGCAAATGAATCTCTGAGTGCCAAGTGCTTTTTTGTTTGTATATGGGTTGGATACCCTACTTGTGCACCACCAAGGAACCTTGAGTGCCGTGGACTATTTCTATATTTTTAAGGGGCCAACACTATCATTTTTTAGTTTCTTACTATTTATGTAGTTAAAGGGACTCTGTCACCTGAATTTGGAGGGAACAATTTTCAGTCATATGGGTGGGGTTTTTCGGGTGTTTGATTCACCCTTTCCTTACCTGCTGGCTGCATGCTGGCTGCAATATTGCCTTACGCAGGCGTGTACTATGGAGGACAGAGAATGAACTTCAATCCAATATTGCAGCCAGCATGCAGCCAGCAGGTAAGGAAAGGGTGAATCAAACACCCGAAAACCCCGCCCATATGACTGAAAATTGTTCCCTCCAAATTCAGGTGACAGAGTCCCTTTAAAGAATATTTTGGGGTTATTTTTGCTCTCTCTGGCAATGAGTCTCTCTGTCTCAATCTTTTCTGCCTTGATTTGCTTTTTACAGAATTTAATTTTCTGTATTTATTTAATGCCTCATCACTACCTACTTCCTTTAATTCTCTAAATACTTTCTTTTTGTCACTTATTGCGCCCCTTACAGCTCTATTTAGCCATATTGGTTTCCTCCTATTTCTAGTATGTTTATTCCCATACAGTATATACTGTGCACTGGTCCTATCCAGGATGCTAATAAACGTCTCCCATTTTCTTTGTGTATTTTTGTGTCTCAGGATATCGTCCCAGTTAATTGCACCAAGATCCTCTCTCATCCGTTGGAAATTTGCCCTCCTGAAGTTTAGTGTCCTTGTCACCCCCCTACTACCCATCTTATTAAAGGTTACATGAAAACTTATTATTTTGTGATCACTATTCCCCAAGTGACCCCCAACCCTTATATTTGATATGCGGTCTGGCCTGTTGGTTAATATTAGGTCTAGCAGTGCCCCCCTTCTTGTTGGGTCCTGAACCAGTTGTGAAAGGTAATTGTCTCTCATAGTTGTCAAAATCCGATTACCTTTGCTGGAACTGCAGGTTTCTGTTCCCCAATCTATTTCAGGGTAGTTGAAGTCTCCCATAATAATGACTTATCCTTGAGTCGCAGCTTCATCTATTTGCTTTACGAGAATAATCTCTGTTGCTTCCATTATTTTTGGAGACTTATAACAAACCCCTATCAGTAAATTATTATTTTTTCCCCCTCCCCTTATCTCCACCCACAGGGACTACATTTTCATTAGATTCACCTATATTATCATGGAGGATGGATTTTAAGGATGATTTTACATAAACACACTTCCAGAAAAACACACATGCAGGAATTTTCTGTGGAACATATAGCTCTGGGCACTTCCCATAATCAACTCCAGAGGGATCTTGCTGGGACTGTTAAGTCTTTTCAGGGTTCTACTACACAATCAGCCTGTAGGCACTCAGACCCCATGGATGTATTTTTACACTCTCCTGAACCTATGGTCAGGCTCCCTTATACTTTCTCCGGAGAAAAGGAGAGGTTCCGTACATTCAGGGAGAGTTGTAAGCTGCTTTTCTCCCTTAGACCCCGATCCTCAGTTGATGAGATTGAAATGGTGGGGGTTATTATTTCTTTTTTCCGGGAGGGTCCTCAAACTTGTGCTTTTTCTTTACGTGTGTCTGTGGATAGGTTCTTTGAAGCTTTAGGACTGATTTTTGACGAACCAGACCGGGTCAGGGTGGCAGAGGACACGATCAAGGGGCTCTCCCAGGGTAAACTCACTACCGAATAGTATTGTTTAGAGTCTAGACGGTGGTACCTAAGTGACCCGGAATGACTCTGCTCTAAGATGTCAGTTCAGGAGAGGACTGTTGGATCATCTTAAGGAAGCTCTGGCTCTCCATCCGCCACCCAGCCCCTTGGAGGCCATGACTCAGGCCATTCGTATGGATCAGAGGTTGAGTGAGAGGTGTAATTCAGCGAGCGGTTCCTTTACATCCTGCTAATTCTGATGTGATGCCATATACAGAACCTATGGAGATTGGGGCCACTAACCTCAAGGAGGAGAGGAAGCAACAACGTGAAGGGAGATTGTTTTTATTGTGGAAGTTCTGGTCATTGGAAAAAGGACTGCCCCTATTGCCCACCGACTAACAAGTTGCCGGGAAATGCCTAAGTCTGGGTGATTGCCGAGGAGGTCACCCAGACGCTCAGGTACCTTTTTCCTCATTTCGAAAGATTTTGTTGGAGGTGGAACTTTGTTGTGGGGATGGTTACACACCCACTTCAGCTTTTGTGGACTGTGGGTCGTCCACGAACTTCATTGACTCAAGCTTGGTGTCCAAGAGTAAGATAGGGACAGTTAGGCTCAAAACCCCAATTCATATCATTGCCATTGATAAGACACCGCTGGTTAAGAATATTGTTAAGCTTGTCTCTGAGGAGTTTCTCCTCAAGGTGGGTTCCTTGCATCAGGAACACATTTCAGGTTATGTTCTGAATAATCTTTCTGCAGGACTGGTGTTGTGATTCCCCTGGTTACAGTTGCATAATCCTATTATTGACTGGGAATCTCGGGATATTGTGAAATGGGGTCCTAATTGCTTAAATGATTGTCTTTCTGCTGTTCTGGTGTCGTCCGTTAATCTGGAGGGTATTCCAAAGTACCTGAAAGATTGTAAGGACGTGTTTTCCGAAAAAGAGACTGAGGTCTTGCCACCACATCACCTCTATAATTGTACTACTAATCTCATTCCGGGTGCTAAATTGCCTAAGGCCCGTTTGTACAATCTTTCCGGCCCGGTACCTATCGCTATGAAAGATTATATCTCAGAAAGTTTATGTAAAGGTCACATTCTTCCCTCTGTCCGGTGGCTGCTGGATTCTTTTTGTAAAAAAAAGATGGAAGATGGTGGGTTACACCTTTGCCTCGATTTTCAGGAACTAAATAAAATTACGGTGAGAAATACCTACCCCTTTCCGCTTATTCCTGATCTTTGCAACCAATTATCTGGGGTTAAGTGGTTTTTCCAAGTTGGACCTTAGGGGAGCGTATAATCTTATCCGTATTCGAGATGGGGATGAGTGGAAAACGGCATTTCTCCCCTCTGAGGATTTGTTTGAAAATTTGTTCATGCCCTTTTTCTTTCAGCGTTTTTTCAAAATTTCATTAATGATGTATTTTATGACTTCATTGGGCATTTTATGTTAGTATATCTACATGACATTCTTGAATTTTCATCTGACAAATAATCTCACATGGGTCATTTACGTGCAGTTCTTCAGAGGTTACGGGACAACTCTCTGCTCGCTAAACCTGAGAAGTGTTAATTTTGTGTCCAAGAGCTGTCCTTTCTGGGGTTCATCCCTTCTACCAAGGGGTTTCGTATGGACCCTGGAAAGGTAAATGCCATTGTGGATTGGTTGCAACCCAGAGACCTCAAGGGTCTTCAGCGTTTTTTTGGGTTTTGCCAATTACTATCACAAATTTATGAAGGGGTTTTCTCAGGTGGTCAAGCCCCTCACTGATCTCATCCGGAAGGGGGCTGATATTAAAAACTGGTCGTCTCTGGCAGTTGTAGCCTTTTCTACATTGAAAAAATGTTTTATGTCTGTGTTGGTCCAGCCTGATCCATCGGAACCATTCATTGTAGAGGTGGACGCATAGAAGATGGAAGTGGGGGCAGTGCTGTCTCAGGGACCCATCACTTTGACTAACTTAAGACCTTGTGCCCTTTTCTCCAAGAAATTTTCTCCTGCTGAAATTACTTTGTCAAGAATTGGGAGTTATTAGCCATAAAATTGGCTTTTGAAGAATGGAGGCATTTTTGCAGGGCTACATTATACTATATTAGGGGGGCTGCATTATATTCTTTGATGGGCTGGATTTTACTCTGAAGAAGCTACATTCTATTCTATGTGGGGCTGCATTATACTCTATGAAAGGACTACATTATATTCTATATTATACGATTGGAAGGAGGCTGCATTATATTCTGAGGGGGCTACATTATGTTCTATGGGGGTCTACATTATACAGCCTGTACGGAAAGTATTCAGACCCCTTTAAATTTTTCACTGTTTCATTGCAGCCATTTGGTAAATTCAAAAAAAGTTAATTTATTTTCACATTAACCCCTTTACCCCCAAGGGTGGTTTGCACGTTAAGGACCAGGCCAATTTTTACAATTCTGACCACTGTCCCTTTATGAGGTTATAACTCTGGAACGCTTCAACAGATCTTGGTGACAGATCTCGTGACATCGTACTTCATGACAGTGGTAAAATTTCTTTGATATTACCTGCATTTATTTGTGAAAAAAAACGGAAATTTGGCGAATATTTTAAAAATTTTGCAATTTTCCAACTTTGAATTTTTATGCAATTAAATCACAGAGATATGTCACCCAAAATACTTAATAAGTAACATTTCCCACATGTCTACTTTACATCAGCACAATTTTGAAACCAAAATTGTTTTTTGTTAGGGAGTTATAAGGGTTAAAATTGACCAGCAATTTTTCATTTTTACAACACCATTTTTTTTTTTTAGGGACCACATCTCATTTGAAGTCATTTTGAGGGGTCTATATGATAGAAAATAACCAAGTGTGACACCATTCTAAAAACTGCACCCCTCAAGGTGCTCAAAACCACATTCAAGAAGTTTATTAACCCTTCAGGTGTTTCACAGGAATTTTTGGAATGTTTAAATAAAAATGAACATTTAACTTTTTTTCACAAAAAATTTACTTCAGCTCCAATTTGTTTTATTTTACCTGAGCAGGCACTTGGTAAGCCACCTCCCTCCCTGCAGGACCCGGATGCCGCGGCCATTTTGGATCCAGGCCTGCTGCAGGGAGGAGAGGTAAGAGACCCTCGCAGCAACGCAATCACATCGCGTTTTCCCGGGGGTCTCAGGGAAGCCCACAGGGAGCCCCCTCCCTGCGCGATGCTTCCCTGTACTGCCGGCACACCGCGATCATGTTTGATCGCGGTGTGCCGGGGGTTAATGTGCCGGGGGTTAATGTGCCGGGGGCGGTCCGTGACCGCTCCTGGCACATAGTGCCGGATGTCAGCTGCGGTAGGCAGCTGACACTCGGCCACGCTCCCCCCGTGAGCGCGGCCGATCGCGCTGGACCTACTATTCCGTACTTGGGAATTAGGGCCCACCCCACATGGTCGGAATAGTATGTCCAATGGCAGAAAGGGGTTAATGTACATTCTGCACCCCATATTGACTGAAAAAAAAAATATATATATATAGACATTTTTACAAATTTAATAAAAAGAAAAACTGATATCACATGGTCATAAGTATTCAGACCCTTTTCTCACTCATATTTAAGTCACATGCTGTCCATTTCCTTGTGATCCTCCTTGAGATGGTTTTACTCCTTCATTAGAGTCCAGCTGTGTTTAATTAAACTGATAGGACTTGATTTGAAAAGGCAAACACCTGTCTATATAAGACCTCACAGCTCACAGTGCATGAAAGACCAAATGAGAATCATGAGGTCAAAGGAACTGGCCAAGGAGCTCAGACAGAATTATGGCAAGGCACATATCTGGCCAAGGTTACAATTACATTTCTGCAGTACTCAAGGTTCCTAGCACAGTGGCCTCCATAGTCCTTAAATGGAAGAAGTTTGGGACCACCAGAACCCTTCCTAGATCTGGTCGTCCAGCCAAACTGAGCAATCATAGAAGTTGCCTTAGTGAGAGAGGTAAAGAAGAACCCCAAGATCACTGTTGCTTAACTTCAGAGATGCAGTAGGGAGATGGGAGAAAGTTCCACAGAGTCAGCTATCACTGCAGCCCTCCACTAGTCGGGCCTTTATGACAGAGTGGCCTGATGGAAGCCTCTCCTCAGTGCAAGACATATGAAAGCCTCCATAGAGTTTGCTAAAAAACACATGTAGGACTCCCAGACTATGAGAAATAAGATTCTCTGGTCTGATGAGATGAAGATAGACTTTTTGGTGATCATTCTAAGCGGTATGTGTGGAGAAAACCAGGCACTGCTCATCACCTGCCCAGTACAATCCAAACAGTGAAACATAGTGGTGGCAGCATCATGCTATGGGGGTGTTTTTCAGGGACAGGACGACTGGTTGTCATTGAAGGAAACATAAATGCGGCCAAGTACAGAGATATCCTGGCTGAAAACCTCTTCCAGAGTGCTCTGGACCTCAGACTTGGCCGAAGGTTCACCTTCCAACAAGACAATGACCCTAAGCACACTGCTAAAATAACAAAGGACTCTGACCATTCTTGACGGGCCAGCCAGAGCCCTGACCTAAACCCAATTAAACATCTCTGGAGAGACCTGAAAATGGCTGTCCACCAACGTTCACCAAACAACCTGACGGAACTGGAGAGGATCTGCAAGGAAGAATGGCAGAGGATCCCCAAGTCCAGGTGTGAAAAAACTTGTTGCATCATTCCCAAGAAGACTCATGGCTGTACTAGCTCAAAAGGATACTTCAGACCATGTGATATTTCAGGTTGTCTTTGTTAATAAATAAAAAAAAACAGAAATGTAGAAATTTGTGCAAGTCAATTTGTGCAGAGTGTACATTAATGAGAAAAAAATGAACTTGTTTGAATTTAGCAAATGGCTGCAATGAAACAAAGAGTGAAAAATTTAAAGGGGTATCAATACTTTCCATACCCACTGTATATTACATAGATAGAAGAAAAGCCAGCAATTCATGTGCCGTGTACTGTAAAATCACAGCAGGAGCCAACAGGATAGAATAAATGGATTACATACAGTAAATACACATAAAACAGATACCGTATATACTCTAGTATAAGCTGAGATTTTCAGCCCATTTTTTTAAGCTGAAAGTGCCCCTCTCGGCTTATACTCGAGTCATTGTCCCTGGAGAGGTTGGCGGGGGAGCGGCGGCTGTCACATACTCACCTGCTCCCGGCGCGGTCCCTGCAAATCCCTGGTTCTCTGAGCTCTGACAGCTTCTTCCAGCGTTGAGCGGTCACATATTACCGCTCATTACAGCAATGAATATGGACCAGACTCCACTCCCATAGGGGTGGAGCCGCATATTCATTACTGTAATGAGCGGTACCATGTGACCGCTCAATACAAGAAGCTGTCAGCGCCCAGAAAACCAGGGACATGCAGGGACAGCGCCAGCAGCAGGTGAGTATAATGGGGAGGGGGTGCATTGCGCGATAGTCACCTGTCCCATGTTCCGGCGCCGCCCCGTCTTCCGCGTCCTCTTCAGTGACGCTCAGGTGAGAGGGCGTGATGACGTGGTTAGGCCGCTCCCTCTGCCTGAACGTTAGTGCAGAGGACGCAAAAGACATAGCGGTGCCGGAAGGACAGGTGAATGTTGCAAGTGATGGGGGCCTGAGCGACGAGAGGTGAGTATGTCATTTTTTTTTTTTTTAATCTCCGCAACAGCATATGGGGCAAATATCTCTATGGAGCATCTTATGGGGCCCTTATTAACTTTTATGCAGTACTGTATGGGGCGACTGTGTCTATGGAGCATCTTATGGGGCCATTATTAACCTTTGTGCTGCACTATATGGGGCAAATATCTTCATGGAGCATCTTATGGGGCCATACTCACCATTTGTGCAGCATTATATGGGGCAAATATCTTTATGGAGCATCTTATGGGGCCATAATCACCATTTGTGCAGCATTATATGGGGCAAATATCTTTATGGAGCATCTTATGGCGCCATAATCAACGTTTGTGCAGCACTATTTGGGGCAAATGTCTCTATGGAGCATCTTATGGAGCCATTATTAACCTTTGTGCGTGCAGCATTATATGGGGCATATTTTAATATGGAGCATCTTTTGGGGCCCATCATGAACTGTATGGAGCATTATATGGGGCTCCTGATTCAATATGGATATTTAACCCCTTACTGACCTCGGACGGTATAGTACATCCGATGTCAGCTCCCCTGCTTTGATGCAGGGCTCCGCGGTGAGCCCGCATCAAAGCCGGGACATGTCAGCTGTTTTGAATAGCTGACATGTGCCCGCAATAGCGGCGGGTGAAATCGCGATTCACCCGCCGCTATTAACTAGTTAAATGCCGCTGTCAAACGCAGACAGCAGCATTTAACTACCGCATCCGGCCGGGCGGCCGGAAATGACGTCATCACCGACCCCCGTCACATGATCGGGGGTCGGCGATGCTTCAGTATTGTAACCATAGAGGTCCTTGAGACCTCTATGGTTACTGATCGCCGGTAGCTGTGAGCACCACCCTGTGGTCGGCGCCCACAGCAGACCTGCAATTCTGCTACATAGCAGCGAACAGCAGATCGCTGCTATGTAGCAGAGGCGATCGGGTTGTGCTTGCTTCTAGCCTCCCATGGAGGCTATTGAAGCATGGCAAAAGTAAAAAAAAAAAGTAAAAAAAAAATATATATATAAAAGTTTAAATCACCCCCCTTTCGCCCCAATCAAAATAAATCAATAAAAAAAAAAATCAAATCTACACATATTTGGTATCGCCACGTTCAGAATCGCCCGATCTATCAATAAAAAAAAGCATTAACCTGATCGCTGAACGGCGTAACGAGAAAAAAATCAAAACGCCAGAATTACGTTTTTTTGGTCGCCGCGACATTGCATTAAAATGCAATAACAGGCGATCAAAAGAACGTATCTACACCAAATTTCAATCATTAAAAACGCCAGCTCGGCACGCAAAAAATAAGCCCTCAACCGACCCCAGATCATGAAAAATGGAGACGCTACGAGTATCGGAAAATGGCGCAATTTTATTATTTATTTTTTTAGCAAAGTTTGGAATTTTTTTTCACCACTTAGGTAAAAAATAACCTAGTCATGTTAGGTGTCTATGAACTCGTAATGACCTGGAGAATCATAATGGCAGGTCAGTTTTAGCATTAAGTGAACCTAGCAAAAAAGCCAAGCAAAAAACAAGTGTGAGATTGCACTTTTTTTTGCAATTTCACCGCACTTGGAATTTTTTTCCCGTATTCTAGTACACGACATGGTAAAACCAATGATGTCGTTCAAAAGTACAACTCGTCCCGCAAAAAATAAGCCCTCACATGGCCAAATTGACGGAAAAATAAAAAAGTTATGGCTCTGGGAAGTAGGGGAGCGAAAAACGAACACGGAAAAACGAAAAATCCCACGGTCATGAAGGGGTTAAAAACACTTAACCTACTGCTATCTCAATTAATTTTACTTTTATTGGGATCTATTTTTATTTTTTAAGTTTACCGGTAGCTGCTGCATTTTCCACCCTAGGCTTATACTTGTCATTAAGTTTTCCCAGTTTTTTGTAGCAAAATTAGGGGTCTCGGCTTATACTCGAGTATATATGGTAGCTATATAGATGTCAGTGACAAATACAATTAGTGCAGTGTGTGTGCAAATTACTATACACGTATTTAATTAATAAAAGATTACTTTTTGGAAAAAATGGTGTGGGCTCCTGCACAATTTTCATAACCAGCAGATGAAAATCCTACGGCTGAGGGCAGATGTTTATAGCCTGGCAAGGGGGTAATACCCATGGAGCTTCTCAGTCTATTAATATCAGCTCACAACTGTATACTTAGACTTAACTGACTATTAAAATGGGGACAATAAAAAAAATAACATAGGGTCCCCCTATAATTAATAACCGGTAAAGACTATGCAGACAGCTGCGGGCTGATATTAATAGCCTAGGAAGGGGCCATGGATACTAGCCCCCTAGGCTAACAAAACCAGCTCTCAGCCGCCCCAGAAAAGGTGTATCTTTAAGATGCGCCAATTCTGGCACTTAGCCTCACTCTTCCCACTTGCCCTGCAGCGGTGGCAAGTAGGGTGATAGTTGGAGGGTTGAGGTCACCTTTGTATTGTCAGGTGACATCAAGCACCGAGGTCAGGAATGGAGAGACATCAGTAAGACGCCCCATTACTAACCCCATAGTCACATTGTAAGAAAACACAGACACCCAGAAAAATGTTCTTTAATTGAAAGAATGACAGACTCCTTTAATAATCTTAATTAAACCATACTTACGACCTCGCTCATTCCCCCGATGCCCTCGTCATCTGCAAAAGAGTTTAAAAAAAACAAAAAACAAAACAATATTCCTCATCACCTTTCCGCAGAGATGCTGCTAATTAATTTGTCCCAGGACAGGTCCAGCTCTGCTACATCTAGATGGCAGGCTGCATGGTTGCATGATGCGACCATGCAGCCTGTCATCCAGCAGAGACACTGAGCACTGTGTGCTCAGTGTCTCTCTGTGAACTCCTATTATCTATCTGACGGCACCGCGAGCGTGAGAAAGTTCTCCTGATCACGGTGCTTTCTGACAGGTCGTGCGAGTTCACGGCCAATTAACTCACTTCACCTTTCTAATGTCAGCGCGAGCACCATGGGAAAAGTTCAGAAAAGAGCCAGGAAAGCTTTTTGCCTGCAAGAGATTTTTTGGTACCATCATCTAAACCATAAAAATAAACAATCATTCAGAAGAAATTCATTTTATTGTTTACTAATCAAGAAAAAGTTGATTTTTCACATAGATTTATTTCATATATATAAAAAATGAAAATTCACATGTTTAGATTTTGATACAAACCTTTTCTGATCATGCTAGACAAGCAATCTCAGGGTACAAAAAATAATAATCCTAGGGGGAAAGGGAGGCCTTAAGTTAATCATTATTGGCCAAAAAACTGGGACATTGCTAGAAAGGGTCATTGGGACAGATGTGGAATGTTCTGTAGTATCAAAAGAACAATACAAATAAAAACAAGACTTCTGAACATTATCAGCGTTGGCAACTTACAATAACTTCTGACAAATCAAAACTTTTAGTGAGGATATATACGAATTTTCAAAGAAAGTCCACTGGTCATAACTCCTGTATGCAAATGATTTCCGTCTATATCTCCAACATGGCAGATGTGGCAATGAACATCACACTTTAAAGTAAACTATCATCACTCTTGGGTATATGGTTTGAAAGACAATCCCCTGACCTAAAATGAAATGAATGAAGGATTTATGTTCCTCAAACATATATAAATACACAAGCAAATGTCTCCCATGCACTCTCTTACTGCTTCCAGTCATGCATACGGTCCCCATATACTACTATAATCTCGGTGTGGTTAGTAACAAATGTAAAGTTAAAAAAAAAAAAAAAAGTCAGGTTGGTTTGCAAATCTCTACATAATGTTTTTTGTGCACATACATTTCCTATGACTGCTGGGACTACAAGGTTCTACGTTGTTATTATCTGTATACCTATATGTACAAAGCGCACAGTATAAACAGCTACAAATATACATCCCCAAATCCTTTAACGCATAAACCTCACTAAGGAGGCTACAATACTAGTTGAAATTATTTTTTTGTAAAAAAAAAAAACAATCACGTGTGACTCTTATTATTAGGCTGGTTAAAGGGGTTGTCAAGTTTCTCCAAAAGCCCTTTTAGAGCATTCTAACTTAAAGGGAACCTGTCATGTTTGTCATGCTAAACATAGAAAGTCCAATATATGGTGAGCTTGGTTTAGAGCAAGAAGTTCAAAAGTTCTATTTAAGTTTGCACAAAAAGATTCATGATAAAATAGACATATTGATTAAATTTAGGCTCAGGAGTCCAGTGGACTGGCCTCCACAATGACTAAGCTGTCACTAGCCAGTAGAAATCAAACTTCATAATGAGCAGGAATGAAAATTACATCAGTTACATAGTGTTGTCAGAAAAGATACACTATAACTATGATCAATGGTTTCAATTTCTGCTCCTTCTGAATTTAGGAGTCCAGTGGGCGGAGCTATCCATAAGTACCAGCCTTTCTTTTAAACATTCACAAACATACAAGTCATTCACTTAAAGGGGTTTTCCCATGAACAAAAAAAAGTTAATTTTAATTAATAGATCTTGTAATAATAATTTATACAATTGGATGTGTTTAAGTAAAATGTTCCTGTGCTGAGATAATCTTATAAATGTGCCCCTGCTGTGTACTGTGTAATGTCTGTGTCTGACCGTACAGGAACATGGTCTGATCATACCATAGCTCCTGGGCAGGGGGAAGCAAAAGAGTATACAGGCAGGACAGCAGGTGATCACAGCGGATTCTTTTTGTAAGGTAAAACATTGCATGTTTTTAAACTGCGTTTTACTTAAAAAGAAAGAATCATTTGTGATTCCCTGCTGTAATGTCTGTATAGTTTTTTTCTTCCCCCTGCCCAGGAGCTGTGGTATGATCAGACCATGTTCCTGCACGGTCAGACACGGCCATTACACAGCACACAGCAGGGGCACAGTTATAAGATTATCTCAGCACAGGAACATTTTATTTAAACACATCCAATTGTGGAAGTTTATTGCAAGATCTACTGATTAAAATGAACTTTTGTTCCTGGGACAACCCTTTACGATATAAGCCTAAATTGGGCAGGAATTAAGGGGTTATTCCCATCTGCAAAATCCTATCCCAATATGTAGTAGGTGTAATAATATAACAATATTGTAATAATATTAGCAAATATCTTCAATTAGAGATGGAGTCTAGTTTTTCTGATTCGTTATGTCTCTTTCCGTATGTGTAGGCATTGCAGGACCTTAGGTATTCATGGTTATGACCACTAGCAGCTAGCTAACTAACTGTCACTATATCAGTGGTTGTAACCATGGATACCTAAGGTCCCTGCACATGAGGAAAGAGACAAAGCAAATCAGAAAAACTATACTACATTTCTAATTGAAGGTATTTGCTAATATTATTACACCTACTACATATTGGGATGGGATCTTGAAGACGGGAATACCCCTTTAAGGAACAGAAAAAAAATTATACTGAATCTTTTCTGATATAACTACATGAATCTCCTCAACTTCTCCTGCTTTAACATGGTGCGAACAGACTGAACTGCATGTTCACCATGATGGTCCCTCCTTACAACCGTTATCCATTTTTAGAGTACAGCTAAGTAGATGCCTGATCTGTGGGTCTGAACATATCAATGCACTTCATAAACAATCCAGAGGTTTAAAGGTAACCTGTCAGCCGATTCATGCTGCCCAAATCCTGAACAGCCTGAATTAAAGCCTGGCTGTATGACTGAAGTTAGGTATATTAGATAAATTAAGCATATTTTGTAGAGCCGTCCGGGTACTATCGGCAGCGACAAGACTAGTCAGGTGTGCTCCCGGTCAGCTTTTCCATTTTCCAGCACCGCGCCAGGTGACTGACAGGTCCCTCCTCATGTCTACATATGGTAAAAACCTGATGATTACCTAAAACAGTGAGGAGAGAATCCAGCCAGCGGTGTTGCCAGACTAGTCTCGTCTCGCATTATGGTCCCGGGCCAAAACTTCAAACTATACCATTTCTGAAATGCCGGGGCTTTTCAGACACAAATATACCAGCCTGTGATTGTAAATCCAGTCTCTGAATCATGCTGCCCATGGTTTGGGCAGAAATAATAAGCGGTCAGATTCGCTCTCAGTAGCAAAAGTGTTATGCCTCATTTCAACTGTGGCGGTGCTGCAGAAAAGCTGGACTGTGGGTGCCCGATTATTTGATGGGGCACCAACAGCAGGACACACTGCTTAGCTGAAAGGGAATACACCTTTAAAAGGAAGGAGGCTAGCATTTTACATACAAGATTAGGACTGCCTTTATGCTTCTCATTGAAGGAGATTAGTTTTAGCAGAGATTAAGAAAAAAAACCCTCCTTAGGGCACAATACTGTAAGAATTACTTCTAGGGCTAAGGATCTGATGTTTCACACAATGTCTTTATCTGGGAAAAATTGACACGGTCCATAAACCCAACATTTCTATGATGCCTGTACGCCTATAAAACGCTGGTGAATGGGGAGCAAAAGTAGAAATTCCTGCTAATACAATATGTCCAAATTCATGGCCCATCTGGTCTCTTGCCACAGGGAAGCCCTTATTTGCCATCTTCATTGAAGTTCTGTGTTCCCATCTGCCCAAAAGCCAAGACTTTGGAGAGCTTCTCATCGTGTGGACTGTACGTGGGAAAAATATACACCAATTGGTCCCATTAATAAAGATCACATAGCACAGACTTGCTGCATACAAATAAGCCATTTGCCTGGACAGCCACCCCCAACATGGAGGATTCCAAACGGATTTAATTTAGAGGCTTTGTGGCAATTTCCAAAGGAATGAAAAACTTTTTGTTAAAAGTGCTCAGCTTTTGTTAGATTTCATTGTATGAATATATTTATACATATATTTATAGAAGTTTATAAAAAACAGGTGAGTTCTGTTAAGCCTGGGTCCAGGCCTGCAAGGGTCATGGCTGCAGAACAGGTTGTATAGAAAGCTGACAGTTAGTGCACTCTCCTTCCTCAGCCGCACAAACTTCACATAGCACGCCATGTTGGCACTGTAACATTGCTCTGTCCTGGTCCTGACATTTGTGACATTTCATGGTCTGGAGCTGGAAAACAGCCTGCAATATAATAGATTATTATTTATTAGACCAACAACTTATGAAAAGAACTGTACAAACATACAATTATGCTCCTGCACAAGCTGACATTACAACAACACTAAAACAGACAAAAGATCCAACACTACAAAAAAGAAAAAAAATATATAACATATATATACTTTACATTTTAAAGAAAATGATTAAAAACATGGTGAAAAAAAGGAAAGCAAATAAAAAAACTAAAAAAGTTAGGAGGATGATATGTTTTGAACCACCATGGTTCTTATTCATAAGAAAGGAAAATTAGCTATTTTAAGAACACAGTGTTATAGAATATGATTGCAATATATTAAGAGGATAACAACTTAGATGGGAGCAGTGCTTCTTTAAAGGAAGAAATTTCAGCAGTTTCCTCATCAGAGGAAGGATAACAATGACAAGTAACACCTCTGTACACAGATAACATATCTACCAATTACAACAGGTTATGTCAGAGTTGACCCTACAACCTCTCCCTGCACAATGATCTTTACACAGGGTCATTAGATCATTCAATATGAAAGATAGGGTGGAGGTCTGACCATTTTGGCTATATACATGTGTTGTTTCCTTAAGGCCTTCCCGACATTGGACATATCCATACGTCATGGTTTGCTGGTACTTTCTGACCTTTGACGTATGGATACATCATGGCGATCTCCCCCGCACAGAAGCTGTGCACATCGTATCGTCGCTGGATGTCAGATGATTCTAACAGCTGACACCCAGCACTGAGTGCAGGAGCGGTGCCCAACTTTAACCCAATAAATACTGTGATCGAAATCCATCACAGTATTTAGCAGGCAAGCAAGGGATCTCCATCTGCTCTCCGATCAGCCGACTGTTGCCATGGTGACCCAATGTCATTAGGACGACATTTGGGTCACCAGAGCTAGCAAACTTGCTACCACATGCTCAGAGCATGGTTTAGCAAGATTGGATGTTCATGCAGAATATTTGGTATCGACATATTCGGAACGGCCCGACCTACAAAACTGTCCCACTAGTTAACCCCTTATGTGAACACCGAAAAAAAGAGGCAAAACACGATGCTTTAACATCATACTGCCGAACAAAAAGTGGAATAAAAACGCAATAAAAGTAAAAATGATATAGCTGAAAACATCATTTTGTCCCGCAAAAAAAGGGCTGCCATACAGCTCCATCAGTGGAAAAATAAAAAAACGTTCTATCTCTCAGTATAAAGCGATGCAAAAAATAAGCAGCACACACCCACGGTCTGTGACCACCAATGAGGCGAAGGAAAAAATTGTTTGTGTAAAAGAGACAAAACATATAAAAAAAAATATAAAAAATTGTGGTATAACTGTAATCATACTGACCGAAAAATTTTAATAGAGAGTGATCAAAAAATGTCATGTGTCCGAAAATGGTATCAATAAAAAAAGTCAACTCATCTTCCGAAAAACAAGCTCTCACATGACTGTGCTGGCCAAAAAATGGAAAAATTATATCTCTCAAAATATAGCGATGCAAAGTTTTTGAAATAAAAAGTGTCTTTTAGTGTGTGGCAGCAGTCAAACATAAAAGCACAATATGAATATGGTATAGTTGTAATCGCACCGACCCGAAGAATAAAGTCGTCTAATCACGGTGTATAAAAGAAATAAAACAAATTCTTCACCTGCTGTTGATTTGTTCATTCTGCCTCCCAAACACTGCAGTAAGGCTCGGCACACATGCATCCTGCACTCTGCGCTTACACCAGGGTTTCTGTGTAAATCTCTGAAATATACGATTCAGACGGAACCCCTGGCTCAAAATTCCCTATATGGAGGCAGATGGAGCTACTGGCCTATGATACAGCGGTGTCAGTCTTTTTAGATGTGCATAAAAACTGGGTCCGCTGAAGTTTTGGGCGATTCTGAAAAAAAAAAAAAAAAAAAAAAAAAAACACATCGCTGTACAGAGGCCAGGCGGAGTACAGAGTAACTCTGCTGCCTCATTACAGTGAAGAAAAATAGGGGTAACCAAGGGTAAACAATATCTATAGAATAGCATTTGGGAAAATTAATAAACAAACTAATATAATAATAAATAATTCCCAAATGAGTTTATTTTCACCCTAATATCGGATCAAGACAGCTATCCAAAACATATGCAGACAGGGGGAGGGAAATGAATCCAAAAAAGATAGCCTTATGTCTTTTTAATAAAACTGCTTTATTAGTAGTGCAAGGCAGGAGGGCAATGGTAACAACATAGTCGCCCAACAATAATTAAAAACAAGTATTGCACTAAGAACACCGGGAAAACGCCTGCTGACCCATGATGAAAATTATTTTAATTGTAACCATACACATTTAGGATCCAAATAGCAGTGCAATCATAGGGGAGCTCAGCTTATACATTTAAAGTCCATTACGGAAGTCACACTATTCAATACTTAATACTGCCACATTGGCATGTATCCTAATCCAACATAGTGCACAGGAAAAGAAAGCGGTAACAAAGATTAATACATCACCCTATAATTATAGTATCCGGCAGGTACAGTGTCCCGGTGTCCGCCCCAACGCGCGTTTCAGCACACCTTCGTCAGGGGGCGCTTAATACAGAGTAAGAGATGTGCGATATAAATAGACCGAAAACCGGAAGTAAAGGTGAGACGTGAACCGGAAGTAGCCGCACGTAACCCAGCAACCGCCTGTGCAACAATGGGAGATGGCAAGATTCAGGATATGCGGACCGATACACGTGGGGCCCCACATGATCCGCCCACAGTGACCACCGAACCGCCATTCACCAGAGGATCCACAAGCGGGCGCATGCGCGGTAAAAAACCGGTCTATTGTAGCGTCATGAAGGTGCAAGGGGAAAAGAAGAGGGAAAGGAGAGGGAAAAACAGAAACAAATCACAGCGCCATATAGTAAACATTATTAATAGACTAACAAAACCCATAATTATTCATATTTATATGCTCAGCTTTAAAACAGTAGGTAAATACTATGTAGTAGCAAAGACAGCATAAATACACAACATGTTGTTATAACAATCAAATATGAGTAGCTTTTTAACAGAATACATATATCAATAATAGATAGAAGGGAGATGTTGCCCTATAATAACACAGGGATTCAGATTTTTATATAAATACAGTACAGACAATGTCCACTAGATGGTAGTATAGAGACGTATCTTTGCTTATAGTCAAAGTCTTTTTTTCTTTTTTATTCTCTTTTTAATTTTTTCTTTTTTCTTCCTCTTTTTCTCTTTCCCATTTATCTCTTCATTCAACTTCGCAGATAATTCTCACCAAAATATGCGACAGAATGGAAAAAACCTCGCGGGCATGGCCAAGACAACATCCACAATACTCTATAGCTAAAAGACAGGTAAAAAGCATTAAAAATAGCTGGGTACAAAAATGCTGTCAACACGAGAGCTCAACAGTCTGACGATCACAGGAAAGGAGCGAAACTTAAAGTTTCGTTGAGGCCAAGGGGATGAGTCGTCTGTAAGGTCCAGATCCATTTCGCCTCAAGGCGTGCAAGTTTGGAGGTTATTTGACCACCCCTAATACCAATATCCACACTATCGATCCCCCTAAACCTAATCAATTTTCTATCACACCCATGATGTTCCCTAAAATGTCTAGGGAGTGTTTTTAGTTTAGTGGGATCTAATGTAGGATCAGCAGCTGCCTCGATTCCGCGTACATGTTCACGTACACGGATCTTAAAATGACGTGATGTAAGCCCTACATAAATTAAGCCACAAGGGCATGTGGCATAATAAATAACACAGCGTGTTGTGCAATTTATTACTTTTTTGATATTAAATGTTTTTTCACCACTGGAATCAGAAAAAACCCGAGTACGATCCATATTCGCGCATGCCACACAGTGGCCGCAAGGGGAGGAACCAAATCTGAGGGGAGCATTATCGAGGAAAGTACCTTTCGGTAACCCCTCGTAATGACTCCTTGTCAGATGATCTTTAAGGTTCCTCGCACGTCTGAAAGAGATCAAAGGGCGATCAGGCAAAATCTTAGAGAGGGTTTTGTCTACTCTCAAAATTGGCCATGATTTGGAAAGGGCTTCACGGATATTATGGGACTGGGAATTGAAGTTTGTCACAAACCGTGGCTGTCTGTCAGACTGTCTTGCACCACTTGTGGTTTGATTATAGATCAACGAATCACGGGAAACCGATTTAGCTCTATTATAGGCCTTTTTAAAAATCATGGCCAATTTTGAGAGTAGACAAAACCCTCTCTAAGATTTTGCCTGATCGCCCTTTGATCTCCTTCAGACGTGCGAGGAACCTTAAAGATCATCTGACAAGGAGTCATTACGAGGGGTTACCGAAAGGTACTTTCCTCGATAATGCTCCCCTCAGATTTGGTTCCTCCCCTTGCGGCCACTGTGTGGCATGCGCGAATATGGATCGTACTCGGGTTTTTTCTGATTCCAGTGGTGAAAAAACATTTAATATCAAAAAAGTAATAAATTGCACAACACGCTGTGTTATTTATTATGCCACATGCCCTTGTGGCTTAATTTATGTAGGGCTTACATCACGTCATTTTAAGATCCGTGTACGTGAACATGTACGCGGAATCGAGGCAGCTGCTGATCCTACATTAGATCCCACTAAACTAAAAACACTCCCTAGACATTTTAGGGAACATCATGGGTGTGATAGAAAATTGATTAGGTTTAGGGGGATCGATAGTGTGGATATTGGTATTAGGGGTGGTCAAATAACCTCCAAACTTGCACGCCTTGAGGCGAAATGGATCTGGACCTTACAGACGACTCATCCCCTTGGCCTCAACGAAACTTTAAGTTTCGCTCCTTTCCTGTGATCGTCAGACTGTTGAGCTCTCGTGTTGACAGCATTTTTGTACCCAGCTATTTTTAATGCTTTTTACCTGTCTTTTAGCTATAGAGTATTGTGGATGTTGTCTTGGCCATGCCCGCGAGGTTTTTTCCATTCTGTCGCATATTTTGGTGAGAATTATCTGCGACGCTGAATGAAGAGATAAATGGGAAAGAGAAAAAGAGGAAGAAAAAAGAAAAAATTTAAAAGAGAATAAAAAAGAAAAAAAGACTTTGACTATAAGCAAAGATATGTCTCTATACTACCATCTAGTGGACATTGTCTGTACTGTATTTATATAAAAATCTGAATCCCTGTGTTATTATAGGGCAACATCTCCCTTCTATCTATTATTGATATATGTATTCTGTTAAAAAGCTACTCATATTTGATTGTTATAACAACATGTTGTGTATTTATGCTGTCTTTGCTACTACATAGTATTTACCTACTGTTTTAAAGCTGAGCATATAAATATGAATAATTATGGGTTTTGTTAGTCTATTAATAATGTTTACTATATGGCGCTGTGATTTGTTTCTGTTTTTCCCTCTCCTTTCCCTCTTCTTTTCCCCTTGCACCTTCATGACGCTACAATAGACCGTTTTTTTACCGCGAATGCGCCCGCTTGTGGATCCTCTGGTGAATGGCGGTTCGGTGGTCACTGTGGGCGGATCATGTGGGGCCCCACGTGTATCGGTCCGCATATCCTGAATCTTGCCATCTCCCATTGTTGCACAGGCGGTTGCTGGGTTACGTGCGGCTACTTCCGGTTCACGTCTCACCTTTACTTCCGGTTTTCGGTCTATTTATATCGCACATCTCTTACTCTGTATTAAGCGCCCCCTGACGAAGGTGTGCCGAAACGCGCGTTGGGGCGGACACCGGGACACTGTACCTGCCGGATACTATAATTATAGGGTGATGTATTAATCTTTGTTACCGCTTTCTTTTCCTGTGCACTATGTTGGATTAGGATACATGCCAATGTGGCAGTATTAAGTATTGAATAGTGTGACTTCCGTAATGGACTTTAAATGTATAAGCTGAGCTCCCCTATGATTGCACTGCTATTTGGATCCTAAATGTGTATGGTTACAATTAAAATAATTTTCATCATGGGTCAGCAGGCGTTTTCCCGGTGTTCTTAGTGCAATACTTGTTTTTAATTATTGTTGGGCGACTATGTTGTTACCATTGCCCTCCTGCCTTGCACTACTAATAAAGCAGTTTTATTAAAAAGACATAAGGCTATCTTTTTTGGATTCATTTCCCTCCCCCTGTCTGCCTCATTACAGTGAATAGATTTTTTTCAGGAGTTTCATCTGAATCACGTCACTCGAACATTTAGATGGAAACCCCAAAGTAAGTGCTCAGCGTAGATCACAGGATAAATGTGATGTCAAAAATTAAATAAAATGTTCCCAATAAAAGCGTCAATTCAAACTACAAAAAAGTCCCCACTCAGGTACATTATCTGTCAATGGAAATATAGGGGGCTTCCACGCTACTGGTAGCACTAAGGCTTTGAAAAAGCAAAATGGCTCCTGCCTCCCCAAAAGAAATTTAGCACATTCTGTGCTTCCAAATCCAAATGCCAGATCCCATTCGAGCCCCATAGTGTAACCTAAACCACATTTAGTGTCCACATGTTTGGCATTTTCTGCAGCGATGAGAGCCCACCTAATTCATAGATGCGAGTCTATGAACTGGCCACTACAATATACCAGTCACTACAACGGCAGTTTGCAATTTTCGCTCAGCAACATCCACTGCTGCTTGTTTCTGTAAAACACTCATGGAGTCAAAATAGTCACTACACCTGTAAATCCCTTCCTATAAACATCAAACAGCTTATTGCACCTCTCAACTGGAATTTTGGACCACTCTTCTTTTGCAAACTGCTCCAGATATCTCATATTTGAAGAGCACCTCTCCTAACAGCAATTTTAAGATCTCTCCACATGTGTTCAGGTGTTCTCCGAGTATTTATGACTGCTCGGAGATTTAGTTTTCATCACCTCAGCTGAATGATTTACAGCTACTACCCAGCCTGAGTACATGTGGGGGTTGCCTGGTTGCTAGGGAATCCCTACATGTAATCAGGCTGGCTCGTAGCTGTAAATCATTCAGCTGCGGCGATGAAAACTAAATCTCCAAGCAGTCATAAATACTCGGATACCACCCAAGCGTGCTCGGGAAAACCCGAGCAACGAGTACACTCGCTCATCACTAATGAGGACTCATTGCTGGTCACTTCAGAACTCTCCAGTGCTTTGTTTCCATTCATTTATGGGTGCTTCTTCAAGTATGATTGAGGTCATTGTCCAGCTGGATGCCAGGAAGCAAACCAAGCTTTATGGATACTGGGCACTACATTGCAACCCAAAAACCTTTGGCAATCTTCAGATTTCATGATGCCTTGTGCACAGTCAAGGCACCAAAACTACCCCAAAACATCTTTGAACCGCCACCATATTTAACTGTAGGTACTGTGTTCTTTTCGTTGTAGGCCTCATTCAATTTTCTGTATACAGTAGAATGATGTGCTTTACCAAAAGCTCTATCTTGGTCTCATCTGCCCACAAGATGCTTTTTCCAAGATGGATTTTGGCTTACTCACGTACATTTTGGAAAACTGCAGTCTAACTTTATTATATCTCTGTATCAGCAGTGTGGCTCACCTGGGTCTCCTATCATAGCATTTTATTTTATTCAAATGTCTACAGCTAGTTCACGCTGACACCAATGCACCCTGAGCCTGCAGGACAGCTTGAATTTCTTTGGAACTTAATTGGGGTTGCTTATCCACCATCCGGACTATGCTACGTTAAAAGCTTTCATCAATTTTCTCTGCTGTCCTTGTCCAGGGAGATTAGCTAAAGTGCCATTGGTTGTAAACTTCTTGATTATGTTACACACCGTGGACAATGGAACATCAAGATCTCTGGAGATTGACTTATAACCTTGAAATTGTTAATATTGTTCAACAATTGTAGTTCTCAGGTCCTCAGACAGCTCTCTTCTCCTCTATCTGTTCTCCATGCTTAGTGTGGCACACAGACACATTGCAAAGATTGAGTCACTTTCTCCCATTTTTATCTGGTTTCAGGTGTGATTTTCATATTGCCCACACCTGTTACTTGCCATAGGTGAGTTTGAATGAGAATCACATGCTTAAAACAAAGTTAACACAAAATTTTTGGAGAGGTGCCAACAATTTTGTCTGTGCCATTTTTGGGTTTTGTGTGAAATTATGTCCGAATTGCCTTTTTTTGCAGTAATTGTAATAATTTTCTGAGAGAAATACTTCATTTCTGGAACAATTTGAGGGGTGCCAACACTTACGCCCATGACTGTATGTAATCATAAGGTACCTTTCAATGTCCCACTCCCTCAGACTAACCTTATCAACCCTTTCAAGGTTGGCATGTAGCTGCTTCTGAATGCTAAATAAAGTAGAGAGAGGAAGACCCTCCAGTTCATTAACAGCACCACCATGTAGCTTGGAGTCTTGTGCACCTGGGACTCTCTCCAGCTCTTCCTGCAGTTTCTTCAGCTGTTGCTCTAGAGCGTCTCTTTGCTCCCGGGCTAATTCACACTCCATGCTGGCTGCTGTGGCTCTTTCATTGGCCTCCTCGGCTTCCTTTTTCCACGCATCACATGCCTGGTGACAGAACAGAAGAGAACTTTGTTTTTTCCATGCTATATATGGTTCATTGACTTTAATCCAAAATATTTTTGACATTTTATATGCCATATTAACCCCTCCACGACCTTTGACATATTTACGTCAAAGGTCTTGTCCCAGCCTTTGATGTAGGCTCCATCAAAATATAAAAACAAATAATCTGATCGATAAACTGCATAACGATAAAAAAAAAATCAAAATTACAGAATTACATTTCTTTTTGGCCGTCGTAAAATTGAAATAAAATGCAAAAAAAACATTCTACATGTTTGCTATCTGCATACTCGCTCTGACCTTGAATCATATCATTCAAAAGTACAACTTGTTTAGCAAAAAACAAGCCCTCATATGGTGATATATTGATGGAAAAGTAAAAAAAGTCATGGATCTTGGAAGAAGGGGAGGAAAAAACAAAAGCGCAAAAATGGAAAATCACATGGTCATATAGGGATTTTTGTGTACTCACCGTAAAATCCTTTTCTCCGAGCCACTCATTGGGACCACAGGACCGTGGGTGTATGCTGCTGCCACTAGGAGGCTGACACTAAGTAAATACAAAAAGGGTTAGCTCCTCCTCTGCAGTATACACCGCCCACTGGCTCCGGATAATACCAGTTCGTAGCAAAGCAGTAGGAGATTAACAAGATTTAACCATAGGAACAACATGTCAGAGACTAAAACACTCATCATAGGCAACAAGCCAAAACAGGGGTGGGTGCTGTGTCCCCCAATGAGTGGCTCGGAGAAAAGGATTTTACGGTGAATACACAAAAATCCCTATTTCTCCATCGCCACAATGGGTGAGACAGTCCCTGGGGGGAAATAACAACCCAACAGTGTAAACTTATGGCACCTGCTGTCTACAGGTGCGCTACCGCTGCCTGAGGAATACCCCTACCCAGGCTTGCATCTGAAGATGCCTGAGTATGGACATTGCAATGCTTTGAAAAGGTGTGCAGGCTAGACCAGGTCGCAGCTTTGCAAAGCTGCTCTGCAGACGCTTGATTCCGAAAGGCCCAGGAAGCACCCACCGACCGAGTGGAGTGTGCCCTGAGACCCGCAGGGATAGGCTTGCCTCTGACGCGGTAAGCCTCTTGAATAGTCGACCGAATCCATCTGGCGATTGTCGACTTAGAAGCGGCCAGTCCCTTTCAGTGTCCCGCTGGGAGCAAGAACAGAGCATCCATCTGTCGAAAAGGTGCCTTTCTATACACGTACTTCCTGAGGGCTCTGACAAGATCCAGGGAGTGAAGAGCCTTCTCCACGTGGTATATTGGAGCAGGACAAAATGACAGAAGTACAATATCCTCGTTGAGGTGGAAGGAAGACACCACCTATGGGAGGAAAGTAGGGGACGGTCAGAGGACCACCTTGTCTTGGCGGAACGTAAGGAACGGTGCCCGACAGGAAAGAGCAGCCAACTCCGAGACTTGTCTGATCGAGGTAATAGCGACGAGAAAGGCCACCTTCCATGAAAGGAGAGGTAGAGAGATGTCCTGCAATGCCTCGAAGGGAGATTCCTGCAGGACACCTAGGACCAGATTAAGGTCCCAAGCCTCTAGAGGCGCTTTGTAGGGAGGCACCACGTGAGAGACTCCCTGAAAGAATGTTCTGACCTGAGGTTTGGAAGCAATTTTTCATTGAAAAAGGACTGACAAGGCTGAGACCTGCCCTTTAAGGAACTCGAAGTCCAGACCGGATTAGAGGAAATCCAGGATGGTAGGGATGTTGAAAACCATCAGAGGGCGACCTCTGCTTCTGCACCAATCAAAGAAGATCCTCCAGGTCCGATGGTAGATGCGTGATGACACCGGCTTTCGGGCATTGATCAATGTGGAAACTACCTCACGGGAAAAACCTGCTTGAGTCAGAATCCAGGATTCAATGGCCAAGCCGTCAAACACAGGGCCCCTGAGTTCTGGTGGTAGATCGGGCCCTGAGAAAGTAGATCTGGATGATCTGGTAGTCGCCAAGGAACGTCTGCGATGAGTTGGACCAGCTCTGCATACCACGCCCGGCGAGGCCAATCCGGGGCAATGAGAATTACCAGGACACCCTCTGCCCTGATCTTCCTGATGACTCTGGGAAGCAGGGGCAGGGGGGAAACAGGGAAGGAAAGCGAAGCTGACTCAAAGGAAGAACTAGCGCGTCCGCCCCGATTGCTCTGGGGTCCCGGGACCGGGCCACAAACTAAGGTACCTTGGCATTGAACCAGGAAGCCATCAAGTCTACGTCCGGAGTACCCCAACGAAGGCAGACTTGTTGGAATATGTCCAGATGGAGAGACCACTCTCCTGAGGCAAGACCTTTCCGGCTGACGAAATCCGCGGCCCAATTCTCCACTCCTGGAATGTGAACGGCCAATATGACCGAGTGGTTGTTTTCGGCCCAGCGAAGGATGTGCTCTACCTCGCGCATTGCAGCTCTGCTGCGGGTGCCCCCACTGATGATTTATATAAGCCACAGCCGTGGCATTCTCCGACTGGATACGGATGGGGTGGCCTGCTAGGAGATGATGGAACCGCTTTAGGGACAGCCAAATCGCACGTATCTCCAGGATATTGATTGGAAGGCGAGACTCGTGATGAGTCCAGGTTCCCTGCGCAGTGTGATGGCGAAAGACCGCTCCCCAGCCTAGGAGGCTGGTATCGGTAGTGACTACCAGTCAATGGACTGGGAGGAAGGACCTCCCTTGGAGAAGAGAGGATCGGAGCATCCACCATTGGAGTGTCTGCTTGACCCGAGAGAGAGGACATAGTCGGTCGAGGGAAAACGGACTCCCGTCCCATGCGTCCAGTAGAGCGTGCTGGAGGGGACGGAGGTATAGTTGCGCAAATGGAATCGCCTCCATTGCGGCCACCATCTGCCCGAGAATCCTCATGCCGAAACGGAACAGGGGGACAGCTGAAGAAGCCTCCAGACCCTGTTGAAGAGCCAGGACCTTGTCCCGAGGAAGAAGCACCAACCCTAGGGAGGTGTCCAGGGTCATGCCCAGGAAGGAGATCCATTGAGCTGGAACAGGAGATGACTTTTTTAAATTGATCAACCAGCCCAGCCGAGAAAGAAATGCGGACGCACTCCTAGCAGGCTCAGAAAGATGGGCCTTTGACCAATAAGTCGTCTGGGTAGGGAAGCACGACTAGACTCCAAGAATGCAGAATGGCCATGACCGCCGCCATGACCTTTGTGAAAACTCTGGGGGCGGTGGCGAGGCCGAAAGGCAAGGCCGTGAACTGAAAATGTTCCTGTCCGACGGCAAAGCAATGAAACCTTTGGTGAGGTGGGAAGACTGGGATGTGGAGGTACGCATCCCGGATGTCAATGGATGCTAAGAATTCGCCTTGTTCCATTGAGGCAATGACGGAACGGAGGGATTCCATCCTGAAATGACGGACTTTGACAAATCTGTTCAAGAGCTTTAGATCCAGGATGGGCCTGACTGTTCCATCCTTTTTGGGGACCATAAACAGATTTGAATAAAAACCGCAGAACCTTTCGTCCTCTGGGACAAGGACAATCACTCCGTCTTGGTGGAGCGACTCGATGGCCTGGGAAAAAGCCTGAGCGCGCATTCCCGCTTGGGGAGGGCAAAATCAATTTTGTAACCGGAGGACACCAGATCCCTGACTGTCAGGACTCTATGTCAGGACTATGTGCCCGTTACAAGACTCCTCATGTGGCACCTACGGGTCTTCTACAACCATTACCTGTTCCGTCCCGCCCTTGGGGGTCTATATCAATGGACTTTATTGTGGAGCTGCCTACATCAGGGGGCATGAATACAATCATGGTGGTAGTTGATCGCCTGACTAAAGCTGCTCATTTTGTTCCGTGCACCGGCCTCCCGTCAGCTAAAGATACAGTGAACTTGGTTATACAGAATGTCTTTCGGTTGCACGGGGTTCCGGATGAGATCATCTCTGACCGTGGAGTACAGTTCACTTCAAGATTCTGGAAGGGGTTTTGCTCTGCACTCAATATTAATGTCTGTCTCTCTTCTGCTTACCATCCCCAGACAAATGGTCAGACTGAGCGTACCAACCAGACGCTGGAACAATATCTAAGATGCTATGTCAGCCATCTCCAGGATTGGTTGGAGTTGTTGCCGTTAGCCGAATTTTCATATAATAATTCTCAGAGCGCCTCCACTAAATTTACACCTTTCTTTGCCAATCTGGGTTATCATCCGTGTATTTTACCTAGGTCTCCAATTAATTCTCCGGTTCTGGCAGTAGAGGAAAGGCTGACTGCGATGAGACAAAATCTGGAGGTTCTGAAGGAATCCCTGACCACAGCTCAAGAACGTTATAAGAGATCGGCTGATAGATTCCATAAACCTGCACCCATGTTCAAGGTAGGAGATTCCATGTGGTTAGCAATTAAGAATCTGAAGTTAAACGTTCCTTCACAAAAACTTGGACAGAAATTCATTGGCCCTTTCAAGATCAATGGTATTGGGAGCTCTGTGGCCTGCCGACTGAAGCTGCCTAGGACAATGAAGGTACACCCAGTTTTTCATGTATCTTTACTAAAGCCTGTATCTCCTAATACCTTCCAGGGACGTGTTGTGCCACCTCCGCAGCCTGTGGTGATTGATGGGCAAGAACAATTTGTGGTGGAGGAAATTATTGATTCCAGGATTCGCAGGAATCGGCTCCAATATCTGATAAGATGGCAGGGATATCCCCCTGAGGAAGACTCTTGGGAACCTGTGGAAAACATCAATGCCCAACAGAAGATTTCTTGTTTTCATCAGAGATTCCCTGAGAAACCAGGTCCAGGATCGTCCTGAGGCCGCTTCTAAGGAGGGAGTAATGTCAGGACTCTGAACATTTTTTACCTTTTGTGCATTACTGCCCTTTTCCAAGATGGCGTCTTTGGTCTCATGTGCACTGTGTCTCCCTGCTATAAAACTCCACCCCAGCCTTCAGTCTGTGCTAGAGTATTCTGCCTTGCATCCAGCTCCTGATCTCTGATTACTCCCTGGCTATACACCTGCTCCTGTGAACCTGTGTGGTGATCCTGCTACTCTGCTCTGAGTTCCTGCTGCATACACAAGTTTCCAGTAATCCTCCTTCATCTGCTGCTCGTGTTTACTTCCACCTGCATTTGCTGGACATGTAAGCTGCTGCTGCTGCTTTGCATTAACCAGGCCTCCCTGGTTGAGCTAAGATATGATTTGAACTGCCTATAAGCATATCTATCTGTGTCTGGACTAAGACAAGGATTTATTCGTGTCAAGTATCCACAAGAATAACTGTGCTTCATAGACTTTCTGCTTGTTTGCATTTTGCTCTGAAGTTTCCTATAGACTGCTAAGCTGCGTTTATTATTTGCACCAAGTGTTGTGGACTTGAGTTTCTCTCTGCACCTGTTTGAATCACCGTGTGATAATATAGACTTTACCACTTATAAAACTGTGTCCTGTAGTTGTCTTGTTCCACGCAAAGAGTCTCCTGAGTTATCCCCTATAATTATTACACTGACCCACTCGTCGTGAAGGAGCCAGGCATGACGAAACAAAAGGAGTCCGCCTACTTTGCCAGTGTCGTCCTGACGAGGTTGCGAGTCATTTAGAAGAAGATGGTTGGGGTCTGGATCCCCTGGACCTAGACTGTGTGGAGCGGCCCCTCCAGGAATGGTTGGGCTGGTATGAAGCCTGAGGGCTTTTGTCTCTGCTGGCGCTGCGCCCCAAACCAGGGGAACTGGCCGAGGAACGCCATGTGTAAGTTCCACGAAAGGGCCGAAAACGAGCCTGCGGCTGTCGTCGGAACGGTTGTCTGAATCTCTGCTGGGGGAGGGAAGTACTTTTTCCCCCTGTAGCATCTGAAATCAGCTTGTCCAGCTTTTCACCAAATAGACGGCCACTGAGATATGGCAGGGACGTGAGGGACTTTTTAGATGTGGAGTCCGCTCGCCAGTTCCTCTAGCATAGCGCTCTCCTAATCGCTACAGCGTTTGAAGCCGTAAGTGCAGAGCAGTTCGCCGCGTCCTGGAAAGCGTTTATTAAGTAATCGCCAGCCAAGGAAATTTGATTTGCTAGCTCCGCTATGTCAGAAGATAGATCACTGTTCTGTAAGGCCTTATGCAGAGAGCCTGCCCAACAAGTCATGGCTTTGGCTACCCAGGTGGCGGTGAAGGAGGGAAAGAGTGCCGAGCCTGAAGCCTCAAAAGCTGAACGGGCGAGAATGTCAACTAGGCGATCTGTGGGATCTTTGATAGAAGATCCGTCCGGCTCGGATAGAAGGGTTTCAGAGGACAAACGTGAAACAGGAGGATCCACAGGAGGGGATTCTGTCCATTGTTTGCGGAGATCAGGAGAAAAAGGATATTTGGACTCCAGAGATCTCTGGCCTTGAAAGCATTTGTCTGGATGCTCCCTATGTTGCTGGACTGTGTCCTGGAACGCCGGGTGATTGGCAAACACCCTATGAGTACGTATGGTCCTTTTGAAGGACACAGAATTATCTGTAATGGAGGTCTCCGGTTCCTCATCAACCTGAAGGGACTGGTTGACGGCCTCAATGAGACTATCTATAGAGCTCTGAAAACCTGGCGATTCCAGATCTAGAGGCCCATCAGACTCAGGATTAGACCTGGTCGGAGGAGGTGCCTGGGGAGCGAGAGCGGAGCTAACGGACGCCGAGGCACCAGAGAGCCAGGGGGACGAGCTACGGGCGCGCTTCCTAGATGGCAGCTTGTGCTTAGAATGAGAGCGGCCCCTGCAGGCTGAAGATTCCGCAGCCATAGGGGAAGTTTCCTGAATAGGTGGATTAGTGGTCCTGCTCCTGGTTGGATCCTGGAGGGACTCGATAGCTTTAGTCAAAGAAGCCATAGATTGCGAAAGTGACAAAGCCCACTCAGGGGGACTGGTCACCGCGGGCTCGTTTGCGGCGGGGGGCTCCTGAGCGCATTTAGGGTCACAAGCATTACAGAGCGGAGCAGTATGCCCACTTGGTAGCGCAGCCTGACAGGAGGTGCAGACTTTTGGATGGTTTAGGCAGAGACATGTTGTACTGCTAACCTCCAATGGGGCACTTATGTGCAGCTAAAAAAGCGGAGTACTCTGTGTGCAGGAGGAGGAGGGCTTGTATTATTTTGCAGCTCACCTACCCAGGTCCTGTGTCCTGTCGCAGCGCTGTGACTGGGAGGAGACGGCGTCCAGAAGGTTTCCTCGCATCAAAGATGGCCGCCGAGAGTATGTGGAGCGCTTCTCGCAGTGTGTGAGAAGCGCTAAAACGGTGGGCGGGGCCTCGCGCGTAACACGCGCTGTAGGCGTAGACACGGCTTAGCTGGAGCCGAACCAGGGGACTAAATTAGCGATGCCCGGCCACAAGATGCGGCCGAGCTCGCAGTGCGCTCGGGAGCCCCCCACCCCTGCCAGACTCACCGCTTATGGTCCTCTTCAGGCAAGGTATGAAAGGAGGTGCAGTCAACCTCGATCTGCCGCCCTCTTGATGAGGAGGTGGAGAGGGACTGAGGAGCTCCATGCAGCACCGCTGTTCTTCAGTGATGGTGCAGAGGGAGGGCGGCCGGACTGTGCTCATGGAAGGTGGCCTCTGTGTATCCTAAGGGTTCTCTCCCCTAGGATTTCACAGGGCTAGTTCTCGGCCGAACATCCCATGTCGCAGGAGAGGGTACGGGGAGTAAACTCACCGTGCTTGCCTGTTGATGTTTTGGGGGAGATCGGCCCCCTTAAAGGGGTCCGTCGCCCCATCATGCTCTTGCACAAAGTTAAAAAATTAGAAATAAAATAAAAAAATAAGAACGTCTGGAGAAAAACAGACACAGTGTGCCTCCTACGGACACTAAGCAAGAACTGGTATTATCCGCAGCCAGTGGGCGGTGTATACTGCAGAGGAGGAGCTAACCCTTTTTGTATCACTTAGTGTCAGCCTTCTAGTGGCAGCAGCATACACACACGGTCCTGTGTCCCCCAATGTGTTGATGGAGAAAAAAAGGTTTATAATCTATAGAAAAATTGTGCCTGTAGATCAGATACTTGAGATATAAAATTAAACTCATGTTTAGAACCCATATTTACCTATAGAAATAGGGGTAATGTGTAGAAAAACAGCATTTAAAGCCTTGTGGCTGCTTCATGGAGCAGTAGCTACAGTGAAAAAAAGTATAATTCTCCCCTGTAGCTGCTCAGTTCCAGAATTCGGGGCATAGGCTGTTAGGCTAGGTTCACATTGCGTTAATGTGTGCACGCTAACGGACAGCGTTGCATGGCGAAAATGTCGCAATTAACGCCGTGCAACGGGTCCGTTAGCGCACCCATTGACAGCAATGTAAATTTCGCCTGTAGCGCATCGCTAGCGCGTGCCTTTTTCGGCTCGCGCTAGCGATGTGCCGTTCTTTTGTGATGCGCCGCGGATGCTGCTTGCAGCGTCCGCGGCGCGCCCGAGGTCCGTTCCCCGCTCTCGCAGATCGGGGATCTGCTAGAGCGGGGACGTTAACGCGACCCCTAAACGCGGCCCCGAAAAAAACATTGCGTTAGCGCAATCCGCTAGCGCTAAACGGATTGCCCTAACGCAATGTGAGCCTAGCCTTATAGTCACTGCTCACTACACAAATTCCCCCTTAAGGAAAAACATATTGGGCAGACGGCAACATGCTCCATAGGGTACCTGTTTAGCTTGTTTCCATGAGTCTTCCCATTGCTTGATGGTGTTACTGGCTTCCTCCAGTTCCTGTCGGAGCCTTACCAATTCAGCTCCTCCTGGGCCTGATGGAAATGCTGGGGATGTTCCTGGGGAATAGCTGCCAGATACAAAGTGCTCCCATATGCTATTATTCATCCCATTCAGACCTGCATGGATAGTAAGATAGCCAAGATACCGTATTACTAGGGAAACGTAGCTAGTTATGTTCAATCAAAAGAAAAACTGTAACCAAAACACTAATATGCTCTCCAGCTATCCAGGATTGTACTCTTCACCAGAAAGGAGAGGTCTTGCCACACATAGAAAATGGATTAGGCATCAATAAATTAATGACCGACTGCATAATAAATACTTGTATTCCCAATAAAATAATAATGCTGAAAAATCTTTTCTTTATTGTATTCTCCGTCAGCTGTTCCTCCCTGGAAAAGTGTGAATAAATTGACAGATGGGTTTTTCCATTATTAAAATTACCTTGTTACCACCATACAAATCACCTGCGGCAAAGTAACAATCCTGACCACCACAGAATTAATAATAAGTAATAACACGCCAACGTGTTTCCACAAGTCCAGTTTCTTATGTGGAATATTTCATGTACAACTTCAGTTAAAATCCAAAATGTCTCCTTCATCAGGGAACTGCAGGAGGAAACAGGAGTTCTCTGAAACGCGTAGGAATGGTAGAGAGTCCAAGCTGCATATCATAGTTTGCCAATTAGGCCGGAGTCACACTACAACGAGATACGGCCGAGTCTCGCAGGTTAAAAAGAAGCTCTGGCACCGGCTCTCCGGAGTGGAGCGTGCGGCTCCATGTGTTGCTATGCGGCCGCACGCTCCCCTCTGGAGTGCCGGTGCCAGAGCTTGGATTTAACCTGCGAGACTCGGCCGTATCTCGCTGTGTGTGATCTCGGCCTTAACGTCATTATCAGCCACCGGGAGCGTCACTCGTGGAGACAGACATTTAGGTCGTAGCCGACGGCCGGGGCACTACCCGAATTACTCAACGCTTCATTTTGGATTTTAACTGAAGTTGTCCATGACACATTTCAAATAAGAAACTGGACATGTGAACTCTCATGTGGAAACAGGTTGGCGTATCCACCGCACAATTTAGACAAGTCTATATACTATAATGTACATGAATATTAGAGGGGATTCGGTTCACACATCTGTACAGTGCCTTATATTTAATTTATGTGGGCGTTTCAGTACAGTGTTTCACTATTTTCACTATGAGCAAGTAGCGTTATTACTTCTTATTTCCTTTATCATTGGAACAAACTTTGGAATTCCTCTTGCCAATATTGTCTGGTGCAGGAGTGTCAATATCCAGCTGTCAATTGGTTATAGATTTTTCAGAGGAAAAAACATAAGAGCAGCACAACAAAATGAGGAATATGATAATGCACCACATTGGCAAGTGCACAGATCCTTCTGGAATGGGGTCAATTTAAAGGGCTTGTTTATGTCTTTACAACTGATGAACTGTCCAGAGATCAGTGGAGATCTGAAAGCCGACATCCAGTTGAAAAGTACTCCGTCCGGATGCAAGCAACGCACAGCGCAGAAGACAGATGCTTCCTGGTCACTGCCAAGTAATATTGCGGAGCAGCCACTAAGCAATGTGCGGGGCAGCAGTGTTCGCCCACTATATTGCTTATATTTGGCCGCCACAGATTTCTGCTCCGGCACTCCCATTCACCTGATATTGATGACCAGTCGCAAGGAGAAGGCATTCATTGTTAAGTACCAGACAACTCTTAAAATGTAAGAAACCACTTTATGAGGATCGGTCGTAAATCTCACACATTTATAGTGCTATTAGATAATGACCAAACTTCTAATAATGAAGGAGGGGAATCTGAATCAAATTTGAATTCCATTTTCACTTGAGATATAAACCCACACAATTGCCTACCAGGCGTTCAGCTTCCCGTACTTTCACAAAATTTACGTAGTTAGTGTAGAAGAACTATTAGCAGAGAAATTCACACAATAATTTAATTTTTCAGTCCACAATGTTTCTGTACATCCAGCCTTCAGAATACTTGTATTTATTTTCTCACTGTATCCAGGCACTCACCCAATGAACCGTGTGCAGCTGACGTATTAAGAAAGGTATTTTCTGATTGGCTATGAGGCCCCGGTGTTTGATGAAGGAAATGTGAGGAAATGCTGACAGGGGGCGATGGCGAGGTAGAGTGAAAGGACGACGAGCTCCCCAAGGAGCCCGGGATATTTACGGGAGCCGAGCTCTGCATTAAACTTCCACCTGAATAAAGAAGAGGAGAACAATCATAGTGTACACACTTATACACTAACACACGACGAGACCAGCTGGAATAGGCATTACCTATCATGATGCCTCCTGGAGCTGCCACTGAGCTGTTGTCAAATGATTTTTCTAAAGCAGCAACTCCAAAGTCATTAAGGTCAAGGTCATCTAGAGCGGATTCTGAAAAACGTAAAATAAAAAATAGAAGGTATAACATTTCAAGCAAATAAGTGGGAAAAAAGTGCTATAGAAATACATTAACCAAAGCGCATGGCAGGATTTTCTAAGGCAATACAAAAACGTATGCAAGATTAATGAAAACATGAAAGAGGTCCAGGATTGACAACCTGACTATTTTTTCTGGACAGCTTATCAAAAAGGTTTGGACAGACAATTTTTACAGACACATTGGAAAATATGTACTAAATCATTACAATCAGTGATCCATGTCTACAGCCCATAATTCTCATATGAAGACATCAGCTGTGTTCACTGCAAAACGATGATAATTAGAATCGAAATAATCTGTATAAGTTTCTTCATCTTTAAAAAAAAAAAAAAATCAAGGATGCCTCACATTATTTTATGGACACCTCAATAAAGTGTCTTATTTTTATGGACAGTCCTAGAATTTCCGGACGGTTGGCAATCCTAAAGAGGTCCTGACGAAATTGTCTGAAATTTGGTCCTAAGCCGAGGCTTTCATACAACTACTATTGGATGGGATGGATAGGAAGACTTTGATATGATATTTCCTTCACTAAATGAGATTGGGAGATTCTTAGGGGACAGCATCTGGGAACCTAATAGATCCTATCAATCTGCTACCGACCAGCTGCAGTTCATGTTCCCGACTGAAGAGTAATGAACTGTAATCGTTATTTTGCAAGGAAGGGTTGTTTCATCTTGTCAAATGGAAAACAATTATGGTGCCGTTTACAGACACTTTACAATTTACCTTCTATTATAAATTCTGTGTTCTCAAAAGCAGAGCGAATTTTAATTGTTTACCATTCGTTGCCTACCACTACCACTATCAGGGTGGCCTGTCTCATAGGCAAGGAGCGCAGCACTTGTAAGTGCTCTGAAGCTAGCTGAATCACTGGATCTGGCCAGCTTCGGTGACCCCTTCTCCATCGATGCTGCAGAGACAAAGCTGCTTTTACTTGCAACATGGGAGAGAGCACAGTTCAGGCCAGCAGCACAGCCATGTCAATCATTAGACCTGACAATCATTAGGAACGCATCACCCCACTTCCCGTCAAACAGGAAGCAAGGGAGCAATGCGCTCTTGAAAATTGAAAAGGAGAGAAAACGTTTTAATGCTGTTACAGCTAACTCCTTCATAATTTCGGCATTAGAAAATCAACTAAACTTTCTCCCTAGATTGTTCCTAAAACCCATTATTAAAGTGTGTTCAGACTTTCCAGGATGTAAATTATTAGGGTCAGCTACCAGTAGACATTACAATAAGAAAGCAATTTCAGCCTGGAGTAGAATACAAGCTTCACCCCTGAACACAATGGGCACTGCAGTGTATTTACAAGTATACCCAACTTTCTATGTAAATATTAAAATTAGACATGTTAATGGTTGGAATATATAAAATATTTTTCTTGATCTGGATGAACAAAGCAACACTATAGTAAGCTGAATCTGATAGATTTTGTGCAGTATTACACCAATCCATTATACCCTATTACCTAAAAAATTATACAATTTACATTTGGTGACTAAAAGGTAAAAAAAAAAGGGACACCAAACATAGGAGGCAAATTACACTGCTAATAATGGTGCTCAAGGTGAGACCGGCTATGACTTCTCACTGACTAACTTGTGTTAACTTGTAAAACACCACTAGGGAGAACTCATGACTGATAGATACGGGACTGGATGGACCTTCACTCCCCCATAAAACAAATCGTGACTCTGGTAAACCTAAACCCTAGTAAAGTACAAGACACAAAAGGTTTGGATGTCAAAAATGGCCACAGCTTTATTTAATTCACCGGATTATACAACCATAGTTGGAGTCAGGTGGAGTCATCGGTCGCAGGGATTCCTGGATACTGTGATATCCCAGCTACTTTACCAGGCCGGATAGCCAAAAGCATTACCATATTAAATAATGCAGGCCGGCCCCCATAGCCGAGCCTGTTCACCATGAGATTGTACACCTTTTATTAGATCAGATTAGTCCACCATAAGTTCCTGCAACTTCCACCTTACTCCTAATCCACAGCTGTGACAATTCAAATAAGACAATGAAAGCCACATTGTACATTATTATTATCATTATTATTTGTTTCCTGTTGTCCTCCAGGTAAAAGAAAGTGAACAAAGAGATAAAGTAATTCCACCCCCTGATAAACTCAATGCTCCCAGCATCCATCCTGTGCTCCACCTACAATGTAGGACCCTTTACCTAACAATTACACAGCTATGAAATGGAAAATTTCAACCATGAGTTATGGTCTGCCTCTCCCCCAGTCATGGTCCTCCCTGCGCCGATGGGCTTTGGCGTCTTGAAGGAGAAGTGGATTGAAGGAGGCACAATCTTCCAGTATAACGACAAATCCTTTATTGAAAAAATCTTTCAAACTGATCTATCTGGAAGATATGTTAAAACTGACGCGTTTCTGGCGCCCTTAGCCATAGTATGGTGCAAGGAATCATGGGGAGTTTGTTTTAAACACATATAGACCAATCACATGGTAATTATTTGCACTGAGCAATACTGCTGTGAGCGGATTAAATGGACATGCGTTGATATAATGATTAAATTGGATTAAAGGAATAACAAAAAGGAATTAAAAAAAGAATAACAAAAATTAACATAAAAAATAACCACACATTAATAAATATACAGGGTGGGCCATTTATATGGATACATCTAAATAAAATGGGAATAGTTGGTGATATCAACTTCCTGTTTGTGGCACATTAGTATATGGGAGGGGGAAAACTTTTCAAGTTGGTTGGTGACTATGACGGCCATTTTGAAGTCGGCCATTTTGGATCCAACTTTATTTTTTTCAATGGGAAGAGGGTCATGTGACATCAAACTTATTGAGAAGTTCACAAGACAAACAATAGTGTGTTAGGGGTCGAGTTCTCGCCTCTGCACAGGGGGAATCTCGGGCCATCTCCGCTGCGGTCTCCCATTCTTCTCCTGCCGCAGTGGAGCCTGCTCAGCGGAGACGTCGGTCCCAGCGTCTTGCTCAGTTCCACTCTGTACAAAGAGTTACTGCTGCTTTTCCTGCTTCTGCCATTGAAGTCAGTGATGGGCAGCGGCGAGCAGACGCTTCTGGGACTAAGTCCTGCTCTTCTCGTTCTGAGCATGCCCTGAGTAAGATCTCTCAGTGGAGATCGAGGGTCACATGGTCAGATACTGCAGCTAAGTCCATTGGTCCTTTCAGGAAGGTCCTGTAGGTGGTAAGACTAAGTCCTGCTTGGCACACACTGAGCATGCCCAGGGCAAGATCTCTCAGTGGAGATTTAGGGTCACATGCTCAGGTATGGCAGCCTCTCATTGGTCCTTCTGGGAAGGTCTTTTACTTGCTGCAGCTATATAAGGCTCGCATGGCCGCACGGCCATGCGCTAGTATTGCTTTCATTTATGTACTTTGCGCCAGTGTGGTCTTGTATGTTCAGGGACCCGGCTGAAATAAGCCCCTAGAATGCTGGCACCTCCGGCGAGGAGTTCATATGCTTGTGTGTTCAGGGACCTGGCCGAAATAAGCCCCTAGAATGCTGGCACCTCCGGAGAGGAGTTTCGTGTGCGTGCAAGACCACTGACTGCTCTTGTTTAGACAGTTAGCCTGTGCCTCTGTGGAGTCTAACAGGGCGCAGCGCTTTGAGTTCACGGCTGCTCTGTGAAGTAACAGAGTTAGCTAACACTGCTATTAGTTCCGCTATTTACTAGCAGCAGGTTCTCCTGCACGGTGGACCCCGGGCTGCGAACGCATCTATCCTAATAAAATATATACTTTCATTAGGTGCGTTCCGCTAGCCCTATCATAACATGGTGTGCTTGGTTTCAACATAACTTTATTCTTTCATGAGTTATTTACAAGTTTATGACCACTTATAAAATGTGTTCAAAGTGCTGCCCATTGTGTTGGAATGTCAAGGCAACCCTTTTTTCCCACTCTTGACACACTGATAGCAACACCGCAGAAGAAATGCTAGTACAGGCTTCCAGTATCCATTGTTTCAGACGCTGCACATCTCGTATCTTCACAGCATAGACAATTGCCTTCAGATGACCCCAAAGATAAAAGTCTAAGGGGGTCAGATCGGGAGATCTTGGTGGCCATTCAACTGGCCCACGATGACCAATCCACATCCCAGGCCACCAAGGTCTCCCGATCTGACCCCCTTAGACTAGACTACCTGCGCAATTGACAACCAATTGGGAATCGACGATTGTTTGTAACAAAAGACTGGGGGAGAGAATACTGTCTAGGCGTTGGACTCTCCTGGCTCTATACCTGCAACCTGCAGCTATTACTTTTTCAATTTGTCATACTGATTGATGGATGACTGGCAGGGGCGTAACTACCGCGGTCGCAGCGGTCGCCATTGCGACCGGGCCCCGCAGGTCAGGGGCCCCGGGCCGGCAGGTCTGAGCAGGGCCAGGCTGGCCATCGGGCACTTCTGGCAAATGCCAGAAGAGCCGATGCCAGTAGTGGGCCGCTGCACTGTTCCTCCCCCGGAACCCCCCCCAGTGCCGCCGCCGCATTTAACTATACCGGCGTCTATGACACCGGTATAGTTCAATGCAATGATGGGAGGAGAGAGCGTCACCTGACGCTTCCTCTCCCATCATTCCCCGCTCTGCCTCTGACAGTACACTGCGGGTGCGCGATGACGTCATATCATCGCGCACCTGCAGTGTCCTGGGCAGACTGCAGCCGCCAGGAGCAGCGCGGGCAAAAGGAAAGGTGAGGAGTTTTTTTTTTTTTTTCTTTTTAACCGGACTGTGGGGCCATTATCGGGGGGGGGGGGGGGGGGGGATGAGATGAGATGTGGGCTGTGCTCTATATACCCCTGTGCGGGCTGTGCTGTATATACCCCTGTGGGGGCTGTGCTGTATATATCCCTGTGCGGGCTCTGCTGTATATACCCCTGTGGGGGCTGTGCTGTATATATCCCTGTGCGGGCTCTGCTGTATATATCCCTGTGCGGGCTCTGCTGTATATACCACTGTGCGGGCTCTGCTGTATATACCACTGTGCGGGCTCTGCTGTATATAACACTGTGCGGGCTGTGCTGTATATACCACTGTGCGGTCTCTGCTGGATATACCACTGTGCGGTCTGTGCTGGATATACCACTGTGCGGTCTGTGCTGGATATACCACTGTGAGGGCTGTGCTGGATATACCACTGTGCGGTCTGTGCTGGATATACCACTGTGCGGTCTGTGCTGGATATACCACTGTGCGGTCTGTGCTGGATATACCACTGTGCGGGCTGTGCTGGATATACCACTGTGCGGTCTGTGCTGGATATACCACTGTGCGGTCTGTGCTGGATATACCACTGTGCGGGCTGTGCTGGATATACCACTGTGCGGGCTGTGCTGGATATACCACTGTGCGGTCTGTGCTGGATATACCACTGTGCGGTCTGTGCTGGATATACCACTGTGCGGTCTGTGCTGGATATACCACTGTGAGGGCTGTGCTGGATATACCACTGTGCGGTCTGTGCTGGATATACCACTGTGCGGTCTGTGCTGGATATACCACTGTGCAGGCTCTGCTGTATATACCACTGTGCGGGCTGTGCTGGATATACCACTGTGCGGGCTGTGCTGTATATACCACTGTGCGGGCTGTGCTGGATATACCACTGTGCGGTCTGTGCTGGATATACCACTGTGCGGGCTGTGCTGGATATACCACTGTGCGGTCTGTGCTGGATATACCACTGTGCGGTCTGTGCTGGATATACCACTGTGCGGGCTGTGCTGGATATACCACTGTGCGGGCTGTGCTGGATATACCACTGTGCGGTCTGTGCTGGATATACCACTGTGCGGTCTGTGCTGGATATACCACTGTGCGGTCTGTGCTGGATATACCACTGTGAGGGCTGTGCTGGATATACCACTGTGCGGTCTGTGCTGGATATACCACTGTGCGGTCTGTGCTGGATATACCACTGTGCGGGCTGTGCTGGATATACCACTGTGCGGTCTGTGCTGGATATACCACTGTGCGGTCTGTGCTGGATATACCACTGTGCGGGCTGTGCTGGATATACCACTGTGCGGGCTGTGCTGGATATACCACTGTGCGGTCTGTGCTGGATATACCACTGTGCGGTCTGTGCTGGATATACCACTGTGAGGGCTGTGCTCTATATACCCCCTGTGCTGGCTGTGCTGTATATACCCCTGTGCGGGCTGTGCTGTATATACCCCTGTGCGGGCTGTGCTGTATATACCCCTGTGCGGGCTGTGCTGGATATACCACTGTGAGGGCTGTGCTGGATATACCACTGTGCGGTCTGTGCTGGATATACCACTGTGCGGTCTGTGCTGGATATACCACTGTGCGGTCTGTGCTGGATATACCACTGTGCGGGCTGTGCTGGATATACCACTGTGCGGGCTGTGCTGGATATACCACTGTGCGGGCTGTGCTGGCACCCAACACCATGTTGCAGTGCAGGAGATTCCTGCAACAGTCCGAGGCGTATCTAGGGGAAGCGGGGCGGGGGAAGGTGGGGGGGTTGCGGGGGCGGGGGAAGGTGGGGGGGTAGGGGGGGGGCCCCATTTGGAAGTTCGCACCGGGGCCCATAACTTTGTAGTTACGCCACTGATGACTGGCAAATATTTAGCAATGTGTTTAAATTCATTGAATTGTAACCTATAAGATGTGCTGAATGTGACAGGAAGGGGAGTATCATTGTGCTTGGAACATCATTGTATAAGGTTGAATTTCTCAGTTTGGCTTTCAAGTGCAGATTGTATGGAACCTCTGCTGGAAAGTCTGTTTCAGATGCCAGCTTCCTCCGGAAGGAAGGTAGTGTCATCGGAACAGACCTGCCTGACTTGGACAAATTCACCATAAAGGGTAGCTTTTATGGTATGATGTGGATGACAGCTCGATGATCATAATAATGATAATCTAGTATTGACAATGACTTCTTTTCTATATAAAGATGTGTGAACTTTACAGGTATTGGAGTCACTGGATAAATAACGATCTAAAAATTAAATATGAAAGCTAGGCATTAAATAAATTATTATTGTTCAGATAGGCGACAAAGTCCGCTACAGCAGCCATGCTGTAGGGAGGCCTCACTGCAGATTTATACAGTTCTCAGTAAGTTCAATGGAAACAGTATAAATCCATGGCAGCGTGCACCACCTAGTGGTGGCCTGAGATTTCCTATTAATACTTTCAGGATTTGGGGCTCTGTAAAGGAGCTCTCACACCCAGGAATCTTTTTATTACACAAAATATCAAAAGTATGTTTGACTTTTTAAAGACTTGGAAAATCTGATCTTGAATACTTAAAAAAAAATCCTCTACAAAATCTTGAGAGCAGGATAAAAAGAGGCAGTAACTGGTTTACCATTCACATGTTCTTCATACAAAACATAAGGGGGGAGATTTTTTGTAAAGCTAATTGGGCCAGATTTGTGCCCTAGTTTGCATCTACACTTGTCTGTCATTACATTTATTTATATTAGACACATTCTATATCTTCCTGGAAATGAGGCTTTGCTTGAATTCCAACACCAAAAGGTGTCAAAAGGTTGATGCAAATTTCCACCACAAAAGTATGCCAACTAATAGGTGGTATAAAGTTGGGCTAGACAGTCTAAATATGTTCAAAGTTTATCACTTAGCTTCAGCCACTTTCCTAAATCTGGTGAATTTTAGAACTAGAAAAAGACTCTAGCTCACCATGATATTGTTGGGAAAGAAGGACTAATCCAGCTTGATGAACAAACAATCTTTTTTATTCAGATGAATATAATACAGCGGGCACATGAGAAATTTTCATGCTATATTAGTGCCGGCATCCACGCGTTTCTGGTGGCGCAGCACCCTTAATCATGATTATTCCTTCTTCCTTACATTCGAGAACCGCCTAGTCTATTAATACATATCCACTGTCAATTAGTACCTTTATCCACTGTAACTGCAATGAAAAAATGGCATTGAAGCCGACTTTATGAGAGTCCATCACTGGTTTTAATGGCACAAGTGATATTTTAACCAACAAATGAAAAAAAAAAAATTTAAATGTGGCCTTACTAAAACGAGAAATAGACAAAAGCAGATCTAACTTCGCTATGCTCCCTTGCAGGGGGAACTAGAAATATGTTTTATTTTCTGACTGACGTACAGCTTCTTGTACTGAAAGATCTCTCCACATTTATTGAGCAGGTTCGCAGCACTACTTCCATGAGATTTTGCAAAGGCAACAAAATTCTCACCTATTACTGATTCTACAGTGTCACTGGTTGGGTAGAAGGGAAGGGCATTGGCATTCATACCGGAGGTACCACTTATAGCTGCCGGACTGGGAGGTGTAGCAGCCAGGCTAGACGTGATGCTAGAGGAAATGCTTGAGGTCAACGGGCTTCCCATGGGCAGGATTCCTAGGGCATCCTAGAGCAATAACAAAAGTAGGAATGTGAGCACCTGAAAGGGTTACAACATGATGCTGGTCACTTACGCATCAGCAGCAAAATTCATCAACGAATATTACAATGCTCATTTAACTAAGCTAGGACACAGGCAATGCCACCCAGTGACCAGACATGGCCCCTGAAAAAAATAAAAATATTATAATTTTTTTTTCAGGGACCATATATATGCCTCCCAAATTTCTTTACTACAGTATTATACAGGTCCTTCTCAAAAAATTAGCATATAGTGTTAAATTTCATTATTTACCATAATGTAATGATTACAATTAAACTTTCATATATTATAGATTCATTATCCACCAACTGAAATTTGTCAGGTCTTTTATTGTTTTAATACTGATGATTTTGGCATACAACTCCTGATAACCCAAAAAACCTGTCTCAATAAATTAGCATATCAAGAAAAGGTTCTCTAAACGACCTATTACCCTAATCTTATGAATCAACTAATTAACTCTAAACACATGCAAAAGATACCTGAGGCTTTTAAAAACTCCCTGCCTGGTTCATTACTCAAAACCCCCATCATGGGTAAGACTAGCGACCTGACAGATGTCAAGAAGGCCATCATTGACACCCTCAAGCAAGAGGGTAAGACCCAGAAAGAAATTTCTCAACAAATAGGCTGTTCCCAGAGTGCTGTATCAAGGCACCTCAATGGTAAGTCTGTTGGAAGGAAACAATGTGGCAGAAAACGCTGTACAACGAGAAGAGGTGACCGGACCCTGAGGAAGATTGTGGAGAAGGACCGATTCCAGACCTTGGGGAACCTGAGGAAGCAGTGGACTGAGTCTGGTGTGGAAACATCCAGAGCCACCGTGCACAGGCGTGTGCAGGAAATGGGCTACAGGTGCCGCATTCCCCAGGTAAAGCCACTTTTGAACCATAAACAGCGGCAGAAGCGCCTGACCTGGGCTACAGAGAAGCAGCACTGGACTGTTGCTAAGTGGTCCCAAGTACTTTTTTCTGATGAAAGCAAATTTTGCATGTCATTCGGAAATCAAGGTGCCAGAGTCTGGAGGAAGACTGGGGAGAAGGAAATGCCAAAATGCCTGAAGTCCAGTGTCAAGTACCCACAGTCAGTGATGGTGTGGGGTGCCATGTCAGCTGCTGGTGTTGGTCCACTGTGTTTCATCAAGGGCAGGGTCAATGCAGCTAGCTATCACGAGATTTTGGAGCACTTCATGCTTCCATCGGCTGAAATGCTTTATGGAGATGAAGATTTCATTATTCAGCACGACCTGGCACCTGCTCACAGTGCCAAAACCACTGGTAAATGGTTTACTGACCATGGTATTACTGTGCTCAATTGGCCTGCCAACTCTCCTGACCTGAACCCCATAGAGAATCTGTGGGATATTGTGAAGAGAAAGTTGAGAGACGCAAGACCCAACACTCTGGATGAGCTTAAGGCCGCTATTGAAGCATCCTGGGCCTCCATAACATCTCAGCAGTGTCACAGGCTGATTGCCTCCATGCCACGCCGCATTGAAGCAGTCATTTCTGCCAAAGGATTCCCGACCAAGTATTGAGTGCATAACTGAACATTATTATTTGATGGTTTTTTTGTTTGGTATTAAAAAACACTTTTATTTGATTGGACGGGTGAAATATGCTAATTTATTGAGACAGGTTTTTTGGGTTATCAGGAGTTGTATGCCAAAATCATCAGTATTAAAACAATAAAAGACCTGACAAATTTCAGTTGGTGGATAATGAATCTATAATATATGAAAGTTTAATTGTAATCATTACATTATGGTAAATAATGAAATTTAACACTATATGCTAATTTTTTGAGAAGGACCTGTATTATATAGAACTAAGAAAAACAAGGCTGAATAATGCAGCAGTTAGCTGAATGTATACGCTGGGAAAACATCCTGTATTATATGCTAATGTTTCCACAGGGCTCCACTAACCAGATGGACACCAAAAGAGTGTCCTTTTACCTTCCATCACCATCCCTTTTATTTACCAGTACAGGAAGGTACCACGGAGTAATTATAAATTATAGGTGATGGATACCAATACATGGCATCCATCACAGACCTCTGTTACACATGCATGTTCTTAACATGTACAGCTGGCAGTAAGGTAGGTATAGAAATCCATGAGATTTAGGGTATGATCAGACTGAGTATTTTTATTGTGCAAAATTTCAATCTGCATTTGCTTTGGAATCAAAGGCAACAATCCGATTTGTGCCACGATTTGCATGAAGACCTTTTAGGTCAGTGGTTTTTGTATTGAATCGAGGGAAATACATACAGAAATCTGAAAAAAAAAAAAAAAGGATTTCTGTGAACATACTTTAACTCCCACATGTTTATTGTCAGTAGCAAATGTGGAACGAACTGGAGGGGTGCAATCTAACACCAGAAAGCTTTCCCCTCCTCTGTTCAATTAAGGACCAGAAAGAATGCACTACACCCTTCAGAGAGTTTCAGCACCACCCAGTGTAAGGGAGCAGGATGTTTTGGTTTTTTTTAATACCTTTTAACATTTCCACAATGTCATTAATATGGTGCATAATTTTGTAATGCTTATGTTCAATACAAACTCCTGAAAGGTCTTACTATAGCCAACCACTTTAATACAGGTCCACCTTCTGAGGTCACCCCAAAAAAGCAGATGTTGATGGAGGAACTTTCAATTTTCCAAATAATACATGGAGTCCACCAGACCATTGTGGTACATAGAGAGATTATTATTATTTATTGTTATAGCGCCATTTATTCCATGGCGCTTTACATGTGAGGAGGGGCTAGGGGCTAAAAGCATGGAATCTACCCCTACAATTTGCATATGGCTTAGGCCTCATTATGATGTCTGATTTTTCATGTATGCAAAAAAAAGAGTCCAAGTGCAGTTTGTGATTTTTAAGGACGTATAGACTTGTATGGGTGATTTTGGTTCATTACTTTGATCAAAAACAAATATGTGTCTGTGATTTTTTGTGGACACATGGTCCCCCCAAAAATCCAAAAAACATGGACATGGGAACAGCCCCTTGGATTAGAAGGAGTATGTGACCATGAAAACCAAAGACAGAACTCATTCATGATTCACGGTCGTCTGAATGAGGCTTAAACATATGCATAGAAGTAACTGATGGGAAAAGCACTGTATGGGGAACCCAATTTCAGTAGAAAACTTTAAACAGCAATAAAAACATCAATGTAAAGGCTGGAAACACACATTTGTTGCCATAAAGGAATTATTAGGTGGATCGATGGTCAGCCTCACCTGTTTAGTCTGCAGTAGAGGTTGTTCTTGGCTTCTGTGTTCCAATGAATGCGGTTTTAACTTTGCCTTAGTAAAACAACAGAGAGATGTGAAAGCTCTGAGCAACCTATTCATAGCAGCTGATCCACAGCGCTCTGGAAACAGCCGGGGTCATACATCAGCGTACAGCCTGTGGACACAAGACATACCAGAAAGTGATTGGACTACTGACCTGGCTTTTAAAGCTTTTGAGATAATCTGTTCCTATGGAGTCTTCTCTCTCACATCCGGGAGCTTTTTTATAGCTGCCTGGCAGGTCACCATGAAAACCAAGGTTATCTAAACTGTGAGGTTTGCCAAGAGATCCAGGAGGAGATCCACATGGGTTATTTGGGCTTCCTAAACTGGCACATAGCATCTGAGAGAGAAGAGATCAAAGCTTGCATTAGATATCACAAATATCTGCTAAACAATGGATCGGTTTCTTTGCAGCTCATCCAAAGCAAGTAGATGATTTTTCTTTTCACATTTCTCAGTTGAAAGATATCACAATGGGATAAAAAGCAACTCTGCAAATCTTCTGGATGAAAAAGGTTCTACTGATCTGGGTTTACCGCCCCTTGTGAGGCAGTCACCGGTGTCACATGTGAGTGTCACTGTGTGTTTCCCCCAGGATGCTCAAGGAGGCGTATTGAGGCCATGGGAGTGCATTGCAGTCACAGGCGTAGCTGTGATTGCAATGCAGAACAAAAGTTCCTGCGGATTTCCTGCGGAATTACAGCGGTTTTTGTGTGGATTCCACTGCGGTTTTACACCTGCGGTTTTCTATTATGGAGCAGGTGTAAAACCGCTGCAGATTCCGCAAAAAGAATTGACATGCTGCGGAATGTAAACCGCTGCGTTTCCGCACGTTTTTTTCCGCAGCATGTGCACTGCGGATTGCGTTTCCCATAGGTTTACATTGTACTGTAAACGCATGGGAAAATGCTGCGGACCCGCAGCTGCGGAAACGCTGCAGATCCGCAGCAAAATCCGCAGCGTGTGAACATAGCCTTAAAATGTTGACATTGGGCCGCCAGAAAGTATATTTCGGGGTTAGGCATAGCCAAACTGCCCTCATCTTTAGGTCGCTGAAGCGGTTCCAACCTGATACGGGGATGCTGTTTCCCCCACACCAAACTCCTAAATAAGGAGTTAGTCTGTTTAAATTTCCCCCGTGGTATCCAGATAGGTGCGTTGTGGAGAACATACAATATCTTAGGCATCAGAATCATTTTAATAAGATTAACTCGGCCCACCACTGACAAGTGCAATTTAGACCAAGCCCCTACCTTTGCCTTAAGAACTGCCAACACAGGCATCAAATTCTTATGCAAATAGTCCATAATCGGCAAAAGAGATTTGCATCCCCAAATACTTAAATTGATCTGCCACTTTAAGTCTACCCCTATCCGTGGAATCTCCCATCTCATCCCCTACATCATCCACCTTGAACAAAGCTGATTTATTCCAGTTTATCCTTAACCCCGACAAAGCTCCAAATCTCTCAATAAGCTGAATAGCATTACCCAGTAAGTCATGCGGATCACCCAGGAACAGCAGTATGTCGTCCGCGTATAGCGCTATCTTCTCTTCTATTGATCCATACTTCAATCCAGAAACTTCAGCAGACTGTTGAATTTTGGCGGCCAACGGTTCCACAGCCAAATCAAACAAAAGAAGGGAGAGCGGACACCCCTGTCTTGTTCCTTGTAACTTTATCGTACGAGAAAGCTCTCCATTCATTCTAACTCTAGCTAATGGTTGCACATACAGCAGTTGAACCCAAGACACGAACTGTGGACCAAAGCCTAAACAGTGTAAAAACTGCCAAAGATAACCCCATTCCACACTGTCAAATGCCTCATGGGCGTCTAAGGATGCGATAACTCTCTGACCACAGTTGTCAGCCCCCCAGCTGTACATTCAGAAAAAGCCTTCTTAAATTGACTGCCGTAGACCTGTCAGGCATAAAGCCGGACTGATCCGGATGTATTAACTTAGAAATCACACCCATCAGCCGGGTCGGTAACACCCTGGCCAGAAGCTTGACATCCGCAGTGATATCTTTATAAATATCGTCTGGTAGTCCATCTACTCCTGGCACCTTACCCCTTACCATTGCCCTTAATGCACAACTGTTCTTCATCCGTAATAGGTGCCTCCAAGCTTTCCCTATCATCCTCATCAGCTTAAGCAAAACAAGTCCCTCTAGAAATGCCACATTGTCTCCCACCGATGAGTCCACCCGAGAGGAGTACATGTCCGCATAAAAGTCCATAAAGACCTCTAAGACCTCAGAGGTCTCTGACACTTTCGTACTGTTGTCAAGAACCAATGAATGCACGAACAATGTACTCCTCTGGGCAGAAACCACCAATGACAGCATGTGCCCCACCACCTCCCCCTCCTGGTAAAAAGCTTTTCTTTGAAACTCTTTCTTCCTCTGTGCCCTCTTAAAGAGAATTTTATCGATATTATTCTGAGCTTCTTTTAGCCGTCTCCCTGCCTCAGGGGTACCCTGTGTAACCAACTCATCTTCAGCTACTCTCAGCCTTTCCCTTGCTGCATTCTCAGCTTGTTTTGTCCGTTGCTTACATCTACTGATATCCCTAAACAGCAATCCTCTCAGATACGCTTTCATAGTCTCCCAAATAGTAGGTATATCCGCACTTCCCTCATTAAACTCAAAAAACTCCTCTACCTCCAGCTGTATGTCCCCTGGATTCACACTATACAACCTGTTAGGATGAATTTTCCACTCTCCCCTGCGCATGGCTTGTGTTCCCATTGGCCGCAACTCTACCTCAATCGGATTATGATCCGAGAATGCCTGTGACAAGTACCTCACATCCCCCACCATTGTGTCAAACGTGTCATTTCCAAGAGCCATGTCTATTCTAGATAGGGTATCATAAGCCGGCGAGTAGCAAGAGTACCCCCTCTCCCCAACATGTTGTACTCTCCACAAAACAATCACACCAATTTCCGGGACATATGTTCCAAACACAGTAGTATGGCCTTCAGACCTATACTGTGTGTTTTTATTTCTGTCCCAAAAGTCATCACATATATTATTGAGTTCTCCCGTACAACCAGCTCCAAAACTTCTCTAATTTTCTTGCTGGAATAGACAGTATTTTTCGGACTATAAGACGCACCGAACTATAAGACGCACCCAGGTTTTAGAGGTGAAAAATAGGAAAAAAAATATTTGAAGCAAAAAAATGTGGTAAAATATTTAATAACATAAATAACATACTATTATATGTATTGCTATTATATATAATAGTCGGTTATTATGTTGGCAGCTACGGGTAGAAGATGGTGCTGCGGGACCAATGTGGGTGTCGGTAAAGTACTATATGAAGACGCTGGAGGGCGAGTATAAGAATGGGGGCACAGGGCTTATATTTAACCCCTTCATGACCCAGCCTATTTTGACCTTAATGACCTGGCCGTTTTTTGCAATTCTGACCAGTGTCCCTTTATGAGGTAATAACTCAGGAACGCTTCAACGGATCCTAGCGGTTCTGAGATTGTTTTTTCGTGACATATTGGGCTTCATGTTAGTGGTAAATTTAGGTCGATAATTTTTGCGTTTATTTGTGAAAAAAATGGAAATTTGGCGAAAATTTTGAAAATTTCGCAATTTTCAAATTTTTAACTTTTATTCTGTTAAACGAGAGTTATGTGACACAAAATAGTTAATAAATAACATTACCCACATGTCTACTTTACATCACCACAATTTTGGAAACAAATTTTTTTTTGCTAGGAAGTTACAAGGGTTAAAATTTGACCAGCGATTTCTCATTTTTACAACAAAATTTACAAAACCATTTTTTTTGGGGAACCACCTCACATTTGAAGTCAGTTTGAGGGGTCTATATGGCTGAAAATACCCAAAAGTGACACCATTCTAAAAACTGCACCCCTCAAGGTGCTCAAAACCACATTCAAAAAGTTTATTAACCCTTCAGATGCTTCACAGCAGCAGAAGCAACACGGAAGGAAAAAATGAACATTTAGCTTTTTAGTCACAAAAATGATCTTTTAGCAACAATTTTTTTATTTTCCCAAGGGTAAAAAGAGAAACTGTACCCCAAAAGTTATTATACAATTTGTCCTGAGTACGCCGATACCCCATATGGGGGGGGACCACTGTTTGGGCGCACGACAGGGCTCGGAAGGGAAGGAGCGCCATTTGACTTTTGAAAGAAAAATTAGCTCCAATCGTTAGCGGACACCATGTCGCGTTTGGAGAGCCCCTGTGTACCTAAAGATTGGAGCTCCCCCACAAGTGACCCCATTTTGGAAACCAGACCCCTCAAGGAACTTATCTAGATGCATAGTGAGCACTTTGAACCCCCAAGTGCTTCACAAATTGATCCGTAAAAATGAAAAAGTACTTTATTTTTTTTTTCACAAAAACTTTTCTTTTAGCCTCAATTTGTTCATTTCCACATGGGCAACATGATAAATGGATCCTAAAATTTATTGGGCAATTTCTCCTGAGTACACTGATACCTCACGTGTGGGGGTAAACCACTGTTTGGGCACACGGCAGGGCTCGGAAGGGAAGGAGCGCCATTTGACTTTTTGAATGAAAAATTAGCTCCAATCGTTAGCGGACACCATGTCGTGTTTGGAGAGCCCCTGTGTGCCTAAACATTGGAGCTCCCCCACATGTGACCCCATTTTGGAAACTAGACCTCCCATGGAACTAATCTAGAGGTGCGGTGACCACTTTAAACCCCCAAGTGCTTCACAGAAGTTTATAACGCAGAGCCGTGAAAATAAAAAATCATTTTTCTTTCCTCAAAAATTAGTTTTTAGCCCTCAATTTTTTATTTTCACAAGAGTAACAGGAGAAATTGGACCCAAAAAGTTGTTGTCCAGTTTGTCCTGAGTAAGCCGATACCCCATATGTGGGGGGAAACCACTGTTTGGGCACACGTCGGGGCTCAGAAAGGGAAGTAGTGACGCTTTGGAATGCAGACTTAGATGGAATGGTCTGCGGGCATCATGTTACGTTTGCAGAGCCCCTGATGTGCCTAAACAGTAGAAACCCCCAACAAGTGACCCCATTTTGGAAACTAGACCCCCCAAGGAACTTATCCAGATGTGTGGTGAGCACTTTGAACCCCCAAATGCTTCACAGAAGTTTATAACGCAGAGCCGTGAAAATAAAAAATCATTTTTTTTCTTAAAAAATTATGTTTTAGCAAGCAATTTTTTATTTTCGCAAGGGTAACAGGAGAAATTGGACCCCAATAGTTGTTGCCCAGTTTGTCCTGAGTATGTTGGTACCCCATATGTGGGGGTAAACCACTGTTTGGGCGCACGTCAGGACTCGGAAGGGAGGGAGCACCATTTGACTTTTTGAACGCAAGATTGGCTGGAATCAATAGTGGCGCCATGTTGCGTTTGGAGACCCCTGATGTGCCTAAACAGTGAAAACCCCTCAATTCTAACTCAAACACTAACCCCAACACACCCCTAACCCTAATCCCAACTCTAGCCATAACCCTAATCACAACCCTAACCCCAACACACCCCTAACCACAACCCTAACCCCAACACACCCCTAACCCTAACCACAAGCCTAATCTTAACCCCATTTCCAACCCTAGCACTAATTACAACCCTAACTCTAATTCCAACCCTAACCCTAAGGCTATGTGCCCACGTTGCGGATTCGTGTGAGATTTTTCCGCACCATTTTTGAAAAATCCGCAGGTAAAATGCACTGCGTTTTACCTGCGGATTTACCGCGGATTTCCAGTGTTTTTTTGTGCGGATTTCACCTGCGGATTCCTATTGAGGAACAGGTGTAAAACGCTGCGGAATCCGCACAAAGAATTGACATGCTGCGGAAAATACAATGTGGCGTTTCCGCATGGTATTTTCCGCACCATGGGCACAGCAGATTTGGTTATCCATAGGTTTACATGGTACTGTAAACCTGATGGAAAACTGCTACGAATTCGCAGCGGCCAATCCGCAGCGGATCCGCAGCCAAATCCGCACCGTGTGCACATAGCCTAATTCTAACCCTAACCCTAGCTCCAACCCTAACCCTAGCCCTAACCCTAGTTCTAACCCTAGTTCTAACCCTAACCCTAGTGGAAAAATAAAAGTAAATATATTTTCTTTATTTTTATTATTGTCCCTACCTATGGGGGTGATAAAGAGGGGGTTCACTTACTATTTTTTTTATTTTGATCACTGTAATAGGTTTTATCACAGTGATCAAAATGTACCTGGAACGAATCTGCCGGCCGGGAGATGGCGGCGCCCATGGAGCAGACGGACGGACACCAGGAGGCTCGGTAAGTATGAGGGGGGGGGATCGGAGCACGGGGGGGATCAGAGCACGGGGGGGGTGGGATCGGAGCACGGGGGGAGCAGACAGGAGGACGGGGAGCAGACAGGAGGACGGAGGGGAGCGGAGCACAGGACGGAGGCCTGGGGAGGCGATCGGTGGCGGTGGGGCAGATCAGGGTTTCCAGCCATGGCCGATGATATTGCACCATTTTCATAGGTGAAATATTACAATCGCTCTGACTGGCTGTTTCACTTTCAACAGCCAATCAGAGCGATCGTAGCCACGGGGGGTGAAGACCCCCTTGGGCTGAAGTACCACTCCCCCTGTCCCTGCAGTGAAATTGGAGTTAACCCTTTCACCCGATCTGCAGGGACGCGATCCCTCCATGACGCCACATAGTCATAGTCATAGTTATTAAGGTTGAAAAACCCATGTGGTAAGAGTAAGCTCCACCATGGGGAAAAAAATTCCTTCCCGACCCCACATACGGCAATCAGACTAGTTCCCTGGATCAACGCCCTATCAAGGAATCTAGTGTATATACCCTGTAACATTATACTTTTCCAGAAAGGCATCCAGTCCCCTCTTAAATTTAAGTAATGAATCACTCATTACAACATCATACGGCAGAGAGTTCCATAGTCTCACTGCTCTTACAGTAAAGAACCCGCGTCTGTTATTATGCTTAAACCTTTTTTCCTCCAGACGTAGAGGATGCCCCCTTGTCCCTGTCACCGGTCTATGATTAAAAAGATCATCAGAAAGGTCTTTGTACTGTCCCCTCATATATTTATACATTAACATAAGATCACCCCTTAGCCTTCGTTTTTCCAAACTAAATAGCCCCAAGTGTAATAACCTATCTTGGTATTGCAGACCTCCCAGTCCTCTAATAACCTTGGTCGCTCTTCTCTGCACCCGCTCTAGTTCAGCTATGTCTTTCTTATACACCGGAGACCAGAACTGTGCACAGTATTCTAAGTGTGGTCGAACTAGTGACTTGTATAGAGGTAAAATTATGTTCTCCTCATGAGCATCTATGCCTCTTTTAATACATCCCATTATTTTATTTGCCTTTGTAGCAGCTGCCTGACACTGGCCACTGAATATGAGTTTGTCATCCACCCATACACCCAGGTCCTTTTCATTGACAGTTTTACCCAGAGTTTTAGAATTAAGCACATAGTTATACATCTTATTACTTCTACCCAAGTGCATGACCTTACATTTATCCCCATTAAAGCTCATTTGCCATTTATCAGCCCAAGCTTCTAGTTTACATAAATCATCCTGTAATACAAAATTGTCCTCCTCTGTCTTGATTACCCTGCAGAGTTTAGTATCATCTGCAAATATTGAAATTCTACTCTGAATGCCCCCTACAAGGTCATTAATAAATATGTTAAAAAGAAGAGGGCCCAATACTGACCCCTGTGGTACCCCACTGCTAACCGCGACACCGGTCCGAGTGTGCTCCATTAATAACCACCCTTTGTTTCCTATCCCTGAGCCAGCTCTCAACCCACTTGCACATATTTTCCCCTATCCCCATTATTCTCATTTTATGTATCAACCTTTTGTGTGGCACCGTATCAAAAGCTTTTGAAAAGTCCATATACACTACATCCACTGGGCTCCCTTGGTCCAGTCCGGAACTTACCTCTTCATAGAAGCTGATCAAATTAGTCTGACATGAACGGTCCCTAGTAAACCCGTGCTGATACTGGGTCATGAGGTTATTCCTCTTCAGATACTCCAGTATAGCATCCCTTAGAATGCCCTCCAGGATTTTACCCACAGTAGAGGTTAAGCTTACTGGCCTATAATTACCGAGTTCAGTTTTTGTCCCATTTTTGAATATTGGCACCACATTTGCTATACGCCAGTCCTGTGGTACAGACCCTGTTATTATGGACTCTTTAAAGATTAAAAATAACGGTCTATCAATGACTGTACTTAGTTCCTGCAGTACTCGGGGGTGTATCCCATCCGGGCCCGAAGATTTGTCAATTTTAGTGATTTTTAGACGCCGCCGTACTTCCTGCTGGGTTAAGTAGGTAACATTTAATTGGGAATTTTTATCACTAGTCATATTGGCTGCCATGGGATTTTCTTTTGTAAATACTGATGAAAAAAAGTCATTTAGCATATTGGCTTTTTCCTCATCCTCATCCACCATTTCACCCAGACTATTTTTAAGGGGGCCAACACTGTCATTTTTTAGTTTCTTACCATTTATGTAGTTAAATAATATTTTGGGGTTATTTTTGCTCTCTCTGGCAATGAGTCTCTCTGTCTCAATCTTTGCTACCTTGATTTGCTTTTTACAGAATTTATTTAATTTTCTATATTTATTTAATGCCTCATCACTACCTACTTCCTTTAATTCTCTAAATGCTTTCTTTTTGTCACTTATTGCGCCCCTTACAGCTCTATTTAGCCATATTGGTTTCCTCCTATTTCTAGTATGTTTATTCCCATACGGTATATACTGTGCACATGTCCTATCCAGGATGCTAATAAACGTCTCCCATTTTCTTTGTGTACTTTTATGTCTCAGGATATAGTCCCAGTTAATTGCACCAAGATCCTCTCTCATCCGTTGGAAATTTGCCCTCCTGAAGTTTAGTGTCCTTGTTACCCCTCTACTACACATCTTATTAAAGGAGACCTGAAAACTTATTATTTTGTGATCACTATTCCCCAAGTGACCCCCAACCCTTATATTTGATATGCGGTCTGGCCTGTTGGTTAATATTAGGTCTAGCAGTGCCCCCCTCCTTGTTGGGTCCTGAACCAGTTGTGAAAGGTAATTGTCTCTCATAGTTGTCAAAAACCGATTACCTTTACTGGAACTGCAGGTTTCTGTTCCCCAATCTATTTCAGGGTAGTTGAAGTCCCCCATAATAATGACTTCTCCTTGAGTCGCAGCTTCATCTATTTGCTTTACGAGGATATTCTCCATTGCTTCCATTATTTTTGGAGATTTATAACAAACCCCTATCAGTAATTTATTATTTTTTCCCCCTCCCCTTATCTCCACCCACAGGGACTCTACATTTTCATTAGATTCACCTATATTATCACGCAGGATGGGTTTTAAGGTGGATTTTACATACAGACACACCCCTCCCCCTCGCTTATCTGTACGGTCATTTCTGAAAAGGCTATACATAGGCGTCACAGGTCGGATTGGCACCGACTTTCATGACGCCTACGTGGCGTCACAGGTCGGGAAGGGGTTAAAGCACCACTCCAGCACTGAAAAATAGCACTGGAGTGCTGCCTGAAGAACCCATGGGAGAACTATAAATCCCAGCCTGTCCTGCAGATCCTATGACATGCTGGGAGTTATAGTTCACCACAGGAGTGTCAGAGTGCTTTATTGTGTGTTGTATTGACTAACCTTCTAAGTATTTCTTAGTTGTTCAGGCTGTGAGCAACCCATGACCGCACGGAGCCCTCCCTCTTGTTGCCTCTCCACAGCACAGGTCATAAGAGGAAGCTTGCAGATTCTAGTGAGGTGTCTGAAGGACCTGTGATGACATCAGAAGAGGGAGGGCTCTGTGCTGCCATGTGATGCTCCAGCCTGCCCACTTCATGACATCACACATGTCCTTATGCCTTAGCATCCTGCACAGCCTGTCAGGTATGCAGCGATCTTGTCTCCTCTGGCCCCTGCTGCTGCCCCCTCCTCCACTGGACACACAGATCTTCCCAGCTGCTGCAGGAATCCGGTGCTGGGGAAACCATGTGTGTCCCTGTGTAAGTAAAGGACTATTCATTTGCTGCTCCCCACTCTCTGCTCTGAGCTGACAGGTGGGCGGGGAAGCGGCTAATGAATATTCACTGCACTTTAATCATCGGGATCACATGGTTTCCCCAGCACTGCAGCCAGGACATTTTTCTGCCTCCTGTGAGTGGGATAGTGGATTCCACTCCCACTGCCCCCCCTCCCCACATGTTACATCCGGACAATAAGACACACACACACACTTTCCTCCCAAATTTGGAGGAAAAAAGTGCATCTTATGGTCCGAAAAATACGGTACATAGCCACCACACACACATCAATACCCCAAAGAATTTGCATTTCACCACCACATACTGCCCATCCACATCAACCTTCACCTCCTCATAACGCACACCCGCAGACCAATACCGAAACTCCCCTTGAGTACGTAGAGAAGGTAGAGTGATACGTTTTCTGTAACCAGCGCCTACACAAGACATCGACCTTCTCGCGCACCAATTGTGTCTCTAGCAGACATATCAATGAAGCCCTTTGATCTCGAGCATACTGTAAAATCGCCGCTCGTCCAACTCAGTATTTTAATACGGTCCCTCATCACAGTGCTCATGATCCTTCCAAGATTCCTTCCTCCCTAGCCTGAGCTGTCTAACCCCTCCCCCCCACCCTTTAAACTCCCCACTCCCCCCCAAATTAAAGCTTCTTCCTCTCATCGAGAGTTGGGCTCCTCTGCCCATTAGAGACACTCTCCCTTAGGTTACCTTCTCCTTCCGCTACCATTAAAACCACACCTCTTTACATTTATCAAAAACATTTCAAAGCATACAACAAGATAAAGAGATTACAAAACACAGTCACAGAACACCCTTTTAACTACCCCACCACCCTCCATATTATCTATCCCAACACTGGCAAAATAACCGGACTGGCCAGACTCAACTCCACCAGAATTGAAAGTAACATAAGCGGTAAGCAAACATATAATTAACCCAATTCTCCTCTTTCAAAAATAAGCACATATCATATCCCATGTCTCAATGGATTCTCAGTCTCCTTTAGGCTACTTTCACACTAGCGTCGTTTTGAATACGTCGCAATGCGTCGTTTAGGAGAAAAAACGCATCCTGCAAAGTTGTCTGCAGGATGCGTTTTTTCCCCATAGACTAACATTAGCGAAGCATTGCGACGTATGGCCACACGTCGCAACCGTCATGCGACGGTTGCGTCGTGTTTTGGCGGACCGTCGGCACAAAAAAAGTTACATGTAATGTTTTTTTGCGCGTCGTGTCCGCCATTTTTGACCGCGCATGCGCGGCCGAAACTCCGCCCCCTTCTCCCTGGACCTTACAATGGGGCAGCGGAAGCGTCGTAAGACTGCTTCCGCTGCCCACGTCGGGCATTATTTTAACAACGCGCGTCGGCTCATCGGGCCGATGCTAGTGTGAAAGCAGCCTTAGCCTGCAGTTTCTTAACATTAACATCAATCCACTGGGTAGCGTGAAGAAATGAACTCTGTCAAAAGCCACCACTCTTAACCTCGCTGGAAAAAACATGGAGTATTGCACCCCCAACTCTTTCAGTCACCTCTTGAAACCAGTAAACTGCATTCTCTGTTTCTGGACCACAGCAGAGTAATCCGAATAGATGGCAATCCTCTGTCCGCCAACCGTGAGATTCTCCATTTCTCTGGCCTTCCTAACAACGTCTCTGTCCCTATAGTTTAATATCTTGGCCAACATGGTACGGGGGTTAGCTCCAGGGGACGGGGCTGCGGTGGAACTCTGTGAGCTCTTTCCATGGCAAAAACTTTTGTCAGAACCTCGACACCAATCTTCTCCCTCAGCCAGTTCTCAATAAACTCAGTAGGATTTCTCCCCTCTGGGTTTTTTCAGGCAGTCCCACTATTCGGAGATTGTTTCTTCTGGATCTATTTTCCAGATCCTCATTTTTTGCCGCCAGTTCTGAAATCTTTTGAGCAAACTTTATCTGCCTTTTGTAACTTTACAACATGATCCTCTGCAGTGCTCACCCTCTCTTCCATCTCCCCCATGCGTTTGTCCATCTTCTGTAGGGCAGCTTTTATTTGTGTAATCTCCCCTTTAACCTCCTGCATCTGAAGGGTCAAACCATTTAGGGACTGTTTACATGAGGATACAAGTATAAAAATATCCCTCGGGGTCGGTTCTCCCAATTCCACTTCTTGTTGAGTCTCTGCGCCTGCAGCCATGCCACCTTCTCCCTCCCCCTTCTGTACCTCCTTCACTCTATGAATCGTCTCATCCTCCTCTCCTTCAGATCCTTCTTCAGCAGGTGCCTGTGCCTCCTCCCCTCCGTCCACCCGAGCAAACTTTCTTAACTTTGCAGCAGCATCCAAGCGTCGCTGACATGCGGCGTTTGCTTTTTCAGCGTCCTCTCTGTCCGCAGCGCCATCTTGGATCACGCCAGCCACTCCAGCGCCCACGTCTTTCTGCATCCTCCGAGTCATCTTTTCCTCCACCGGGGGTCCCCACAGTGCTCCTCCGCTCCCGGAATCTTCAGCCAACCGGTACGGCACAATTTGAGGCAGATAGCAGTGTCTGCACAGGATTACAGCATTAATGGCAGCGGGAGCGCTCTCCTATGCGTCCGCTCACATGGCCAGCTAGGACACGCCCCCCGTCCTAAGGATGTTCATCGCTCCCAACAATGACTCCCCAGAGTCCTCCAAGAAAAGTAACACATCATCAGCATATAAGGCTATTTTCTCTTCTACTAGGCCATACCTAAACCCACTGACAGACCTCATTTCTAATTGTCTGCACCAGGGGCTCCACTGCCAATGCAAAAGTAGCAGGGACAGTGGGCACACCTGCCTGGTCCCCCTATAAAGATTTAGACTTTCTGACAACTTTCAGACAACTGTCCATTAAAGGGAACCTATCACCCCCATAATGGAAGTTGAGCTAAGCCCACCTGTTGAGGGCAGAGCAAAGTACTGCAGTGTGCAGGCGCCGGGAAAGGTCAGAGAGGTCCGGCGCCTGCGCACTGCAGTACTTTGCTCTGCCCTCAACAGGGCAGACAAAGTACACCTGCGCCGGAGCCGCAGCGTGAAGACAAGAAGAGGATGTTATCGTAAGACGATGAGAGGCCCCGGACCGGACCGTGACGCCCATCAGACCAGAACCGGACCGGGACCGCCCTTGGGTGAGTATAATCTAACCTCTTTTTCTCATCTTTCAGGTTACATCAGGGGCTTATCTACAGCATTCCAGAATACTGTAGATAAGCTCTGATGGTGGTGGGCTTAGCTCAACTTCCATTTTGGGGGTGACAGGTTCCCTTTAACTCCAACCCTAGCAGTAGGGGATGTATATAATAGTCGCACCCACAATATAAAAGTCGGCCCAAATCCAAAAACTCTTATTACCTCCCAAAGATAACGCCATTCAACACTGTCAAACGCTTTACGCTCATCCAGCGATACCACAACCCTACTATCCTCCTTATCCGATGGCAGCTGCAAGTTCAGAAAGAGTCTGTGCAAAATGCAAATTAATCGCTGTAGACTTATTTGGCATAAAAACGGATTGATCAGGATGGCCAAGTCTTGGACCACACTCGCCAAGCGGTTAGCCACTACCTTGGCCAATATCTTAACATTTGCAGTCAGCAACGAAATGGTCCTATAAGATTCTGCCAACCCTGGGTCCTTACCTTCCTTCGGAATAACCACCACTACTGCCTCTCTCATGGACGCCGGCAGCTCCCCTTCCTTTAACACCTCCTCAAAGACTACCTTTAATTTAGCCACCGATACATCCATCAAGTTTTTATATATCTCAACTGGGAGTCCATCAGCTCCAGGGGCCCTAATATTTGTCATTGACATGATAGCAATTTTAATCTCTTCTTCCGTTATAGGTTCTTCCAACCTCCTCCTATCACAGTCCTTAATATTGGGAAGTCCCGCCGCTCCCAGGAAGCCTTCTATATCCCCTGATGTGGCCCTCAGTCCAGATGCATACAATTGTTCATAAAACCTTCTAAACTCCCCCAGAATGCCCTCTGTGTCCACTATCTCAGTCCCTTCAACCGTCCTTAGTTGGGCTTTTATTTTTTAACTGGACTTCAAGATGGTACTGGGGCAGTCCGTTTACTTCCTGGCCAGGTTTTCCATGTGGCTGAAGGCCACAGATTCCAGTTAAAAACCCTGCAGTAAAGGGTTTAGGTGTAGCAGGGTCAGAGTCAGTCTGGTGTTTGCTGGGGTACAGAGCAGAAGGCTCTACAGAGCTCAACCTGTGTGAGGCAACACAGGCAAGCGAAGCCAAACAGCTAAGGCAGTTGAAAGGCCTGGCACCCACAGAGTACACAGCGGTGCAGTCGTCCACGGCAACTGGTCTCGGAGGTGGACTTGCATGTTTATCGGCTGCAAACTGGGGGATATGGTTCCCGTCTGCGATCAAGAGGATATCGTGTACTGCGTATTACTGGAAGTTGGATATTAAAACAGGTTTTGCTTTGAACATTGCTGGGTCACTGCCTCATCACTGCATAGGGTGCTACCGCTGCACTACACCCTATATGGAAATATGTGCATCCATAGTAACAGAATATGTGTAGTCTGATGATGCAGTCACACACCATCATTTACAATGGGAAATTTCATGCACAAGCTTCTATGTTAAAAAAATACTCAAAACCTGTCCTAAACTGCAAAATGTATGTGACACGTCTGAAGGTGGGGAGAGTAAATTCTGTGCCGATTGGTCAAAGAGATCTTTGTGATTCCCGGGAAAACCAGTACTGATAATGCTGGAATGGTGCCAAACAACAGAGGCAAGTGTAAGTATTATTATTTTACTGGGTCAAACATAGGGACTGAGTAGGGGTTGTCCCTAGAGCATGTTCAGACATCTGTATGGAACCGTTATACCCAGTCTGCAGATTTTCCATGTGGACTGACAATTTGCATGGAACACTAATCACAACATGCATTACTTTGGTCTATAATTCATGGACCAGAGTAATGCATGCAATGTAAAGGCGGCTACTGCACCCATCTGCAATGCAAACAAGAATTCGGAGTTTCACACCAAGTCAGTCACGTCCGCAATTTGTGGTCTCAACTTGCCCAATTTCCAACATGGCTTTCGGAACCCCGCTCAAGAGTGTACGTGCATTCTCCCCAGGCCAGTGTGTGGAAATCTGTCTACAACTCCCTGCTGCTATCTCTAACAAAATAGAAAGGGAGGGCTAGAGCAGCAAGCAGGAGCCCTGACTGATTTGTAACTTTTTACAAATGTGTAGATAGCCTTTCAGTCAGATTCTGGGCACATTTTCATAGGTTACTGAAAACATTATTATTAGTATATTTCATGTAAATAATAATAAATTATATGTAAATAATATATTACATTATTTACAAGTAATTTAACCCCTTAGTGACCGGGCCACATTTTTTAAATCTGACCAGTGTCACTTTGTGTGGTAATAACTCTGAAATTCTTCAACAAATCCCATTGATTTTAAGATTGTTTTTATCATGATACATTATAATTTATAATAATGGTAAATTTAGGTCAATATGTTTTGTATTTATCTATTAAAAAAAAAAAAAAAATCACAAATTTGACAAAAAAAAATTTTTAAAATTCAAAACTTTAAATGATTATCCCTTTAATCCAGGTAGATATACCACAGAAAAACATTAATAAATAACATTTGCCACATGTCTCCGTTACATTGTCACCATTTGTAAAATGTTATTTTATTTTGTTTGCATTTTAGGAGGTTTAACCCCTTTCTGACCTGGGACTTTGATGCGGGCTCCAGCGGTGAGCCCGCATCAAAGCCGGGACATGTCAGCTGTTTTGAACAGCTGATATGTGCCCGTAATAGGCGCGGGCAGAATCGCGATCCGCCCGTGCCTATTAACTAGTTAAATGCCGCTGTCAAACGCAGACAGCGGCATTTAACTACCGCATCCGGCCGGGCGGCCAGAAATGATGGCATTGCCGACCCCCGTCACATGATCGGAGGTCGGCGATGCTTCAGAATAGTAACCATAGAGGTCCTTTAGACCTCTATGGTTACTGATCTCCGGCAGCTGTGAGCGCCACCCTGTGGTCGGCGCTCACAGCACACCTGATTTTCTGCTACATAGCAGCAAACAGCAGATCGCTGCTATGTAGCAGAGCCGATCGTGCTGTGCCTGCTTCTAGCCTCCCATGGAGGCTATTGAAGCATGGCAAAAGTAAAGAAAAAAAGTTAAAAAAAATGTGAAAAAAATAAAAAAAATATAAAAGTTTAAATCACCCCCCTTTCGCCCCAATCAAAATAAATCAATAAAAAAATTAAAAAAAATCACACCTACACATATTTGGTATCGCCGCGTTCAGAATCGCCTGATCAATAAAAAAAAAGCATTAACCTGATCGCTAAACGGCGTAGCGAGAAAAAAGTTTTTTTGGTCGCCACGACATTGCATTAAAATGCAATAACGGGCGATCAAAAGAACGTATCTGCACCAAAATGCTATTAAAAACGTCAGCTCGGCACGGAAAAAAATAAGCCCTCAACCGACCCCAGATCATGAAAAATGGAGACGCTACGAGTATCGGAAAATAGCGCGATTTTTTTTTTCTTTTTTTAAAGCAAACTTTGGAATTTTTTTTCATTACTTAGGTAAAAAATAACCTAGTCATGTTAGGTGTCTATGAACTCGTACTGACCTGGAGAATCATTATGGCAGGTCAGTTTTAGCAACCAAAAAACGTGTGTGGGACTGCACTTTTTTTGCAATTTCACTGCACTTGGAATTTTTTTACCGTTTTCTAGTACACGACATGCTAAAACCAATGATGTCGTTCAAAAGTACAACTCGTCCCGCAAAAAATAAGCCCTCTCATGGCCAAATTGACGGAAAAATAAAGTTATAGCTCTGGGAAGGAGGGGAGTGAAAAACGAACACGGAAAAACGGAAAATCCCAAGGTCATGAAGGGGATAAAAATGTAAAAGTAATTTTGCACTTTTTCAAGGAAAATGTACAAAATGTATTTGTTTAGCGACCTATCCAGGTTTGAAGTGACTTTCGTGGTCCTGTATATTGGAAAAACACCAAAAGTAATACCATTTTTAAAACAGCACCCCCGACATATTGAAACCTTCTGTCAGGTAGTTTATTCACCCTTCAGGTGATTTTCAGGAATTAATGCAAAGTGACATGACAGGAATGAGGCCGCTGTAGCCAGAGGACTCTAAGGCCGCTATTTCGCCATGAATTGCCATCACAAACATCAGGATCACACAATCATGATCTCTGGGTGCCGATGGGGTTAAATAGGAACTCCCCACACTCTGTTAACCATTTATATGATGCAATCACTTTTGAAAGCAGCATCTAAGGGGTTAAACAGATATGGATGGTGCTTAATGCGGATCGTGGCTAATGCAGCAAGTTGTCAGTTACAGCTGTTGGATTGTCACCATGTACTTCATGGTAGTGGTAAAAAAAATTTATATAACTTGCCTTTGTTTGTGAAAAAAATGGAAATTTGCCGAAAATTTCGCAATTTTCCAACTTTGAATTTTCATGCCCTTAACTCACAGAGATATGTCACATAAAATACTTAATAAGTAACATTTCCCACATGTTTACTTTACATCAGCACAATTTTGGAACCAACATTTTTTTTTGTTAGGGAGTTTTAAGGGTTAAAAGTTGAACAGCGATTTTATAACACCATTTTTTTTTTTTTTTAGGTACCACATCACATTTAAAGTCACTTTGAGGGGGTCTATATGATAGAAAATACCCAAAAGTGACACCATTCTAAAAACTGCACCCCTCAAGCTGCTCAAAACCACATTCAAGAAGTTTATTAACCCTTCACAGGAATTTTTGGAATGTTTAAAAAAATTGAACATTTAACTTTTTTTCCACAAAAAAAATATTTCAGATCCAATTTGTTTTATTTTTCCAAGGGTAACAGGAGAAATTGGACACCAAAGGTTGTTGTGCAATTTGTCCTGGGTACGCTGATACCCCATATGTGGGGGTAAACCACTGTTTGGGCGCATGGCAGAGCTCGGAAGGGAAGGAGCGCCGTTTGACTTCTCAACGCAAAATTGACTGCAATTGAGATCGGATGTCATGTCGCGTTTGGAGAGCCCCTGATGTGCCTAAACAGTGGAAACCCCCCATAAGTGACCCCATAATGGAAACTAGACCCACCCAGGAACTTATCTAGATGTGTTGTGAGAACTTTGAACCCCCAAGTGTTTCACTACAGTTTATAACGCAGAGCCGTGAAAATAAAAAAATCATTTTTTTCCCCCACAAAAATGATATTTTAGCCCCCAGTTTTGTATTTTCCTAAGGGTAACAGGAGAAATTGGACACCAAAAGTTGTTGTCCAATTTGTTCTGAGTATGCTGATACCCCATATGTGGGGGGGAACCACCGTTTGGGCGCACGGCAGAGCTCGGAAGGGAAGGAGCGCCGTTTGGAATGCAGACTTAGATGGAATGGTCTGCGAGCGTCAAATTTCGTTTGCAGAGGCCCTGATGTACCTAAACAATAGAAACCCCCCATAAGTGACCCCATATTGGAAACTAGACCCACCAAGGAACTTATCTAGATGTGTTGTGAGAACTTTGAACCCCCAAGTGTTTCACTACAGTTTATAACGCAGAACCGTGAAAATAAAAAATCATTTTTTCTCCCACAAAAATGATTTTTTAGCCCCCAAATTTTTATTTTCATAAGGGTTACAGGAGAAATTGGACAGCAAATGCTGTTGTCCAATTTATCCTGATTACGCTGATACCCCATATGTGGGGGGTAAAACACTGTTTGGGCGCACGGCAGAGCTCAGAATGGAAGGAGCACAGTTTTACTTTTCCAGAATTGGCTGGAATTGAGATCGGACGCCATGTCGCATTTGGAGAGCCCCTGATGTGCCTAAACAGTGGAAACCCCCCAATTCTAACTCCAACCCTAATCCCAACACGCCCCTTACCCCAATTCCAACACACCCCTAACCCTAATCCCAACCCCAACCAGACACCTGACCCTGACACACCCCTAACCCTAATCCCAACCGTAAACGTAATCCAAACCCTAACCCAATCTCTAGCCCCAACCCTAACTTTATCCCCATCCCTAACCCTAACTTTATCCCCAACCCTAACCCTAACTTCAGCCCCAACCCTAACGGAAAAACAGAAATAAATACATTTTTTTTTTATTTTTCCCTAATTAAGGGGTGATGAAGGGGGGTTTGATTTACTATTTATAGGGGGTTTTTGTTTGGCAGCTGTCACACACTAAAAGACGCTTTTTATTGCAAAAAATAGTTTTTGCATCACCATATTTTGAGAACTATAATTTTTCCATATTTTGGCCCACAGAGTCATGTGAGGTCTTGTTTTTTGTGGGACGAGTTGACTTTTTATTGGTACCATTTTGGGACACATGACCTTTTTTGATCGCTTTTTATTACGATTTTTGGGAGGCAGAATTAACAAAAACCAGCAATTCATGAATTTCTTTTGGGTGGGACGTTTATACCGTTCTGGTTGTGGTAAAATTGGTAAAGCAGTTTTATTATTCGGGTACAGCGATACCTCATTTATATCTTTTTTATGTTTTGGCGTTTTTATACAATGAAAACTACTTTTTATAAAAAATAATTATTTTTGCATCGCTTTATTCTGAGGGCTATGACTTTTTCATTTTTTTGCTGATGACGCTGTGTATGGTGGCTTGTTTTTTGCGGGACAAGATGACGTTTTCAGCAGTACCGTGTTTATTTATATTATTATTATACATTTTTATAGCGTCATTTATTTCATGGCACTTTACATGTGAAAAAGGGGGCAAATATAAACATGAGCAAAGAAAAAGGCACACAGGTACATAAGGAGGGAGGACGCTGCCCGCGAGGGCTCACAGTCTGCAGGGGATGGGTGAGGATACACTAGGAGAGGGTAAAGCTGGTTGTGTGGCAGTTAAGTAGGTTGAGGATCACTGCAGGCTGTAGGCTTGTCAGAAGAAGTGAGTCTTCAGGTTCTTTTTGAAGGTTTCTATGGTAGGCGAGAGTCTGATGAATTCGGGTAGAGAGTTCCAGAGTATGAGGGAAGCACGGGAGAAGTCTTGGATGCGGTTGTGGGAAGAAGAGATGAGAGGGGAGTAGAGAAGGAGATCTTGTGAGGATCGGAGGTTGCGTATAGGTAAGTACTGGGAGACAAGGTCACAGATGTATGGAGGACACAGGTTGTGAATGGCTTTGTATGTCATTGTAAGGGTTTTGAACTGCAGTCTCTGGGCAACAGAAAGTCAGTAAAAGGCTTGGCATAGGGGAGAGGCTGGGGAATAGCGAGGAGACAGGTAGATTAGTCGGGCAGCAGAGTGTAGAATGGATTTGAGTGATGCCAGAGTGCTAGAGGGGAGGCCAGAGAGTAGGAGGTTGCAGTAGTCAAGGCGGGAGATGATAAGGGCATGCACTAGTATTTTTGTGGAGTCGCGGTCAAGGAATGCGCGGATCCGGGAAATATTTTTGAGATTGAGACAGAAGGAGGAGGCAAGGGCTTGGATATGTGGTTTGAAAGAGAGGGCAGAGTCGAGGATCACCCCGAGACACCGGGCGTGTGTGCCTGGGGAAGTGAGCAGCCATTGACATTGATGGATAGGTCTGGTGGAGGGGTAGAGTGAGAAGGGGGAAAGATGATGAATTCTGTTTTGTCCATGTTTAGTTTTAGAAAGCAAGCAGAAAAGAAGGCCGAGATAGCAGACAGACCGTGTGGGATTTTGGTAAGTAAGGAGGTGAGGTCAGGTCCGGATAGGTAGATCTGCGTGTCATCGGCGTAGAGAGGATACTGCATACCGTGGGATTCTATGAGCTGTCCCAGGTCGAAGGTGTAGCTGGAGAAGAGTAGGGGTCCTAGAACAGAGCCCTGAGGAACACCGACAGACAAAGGGCGAAGTGAGGAGGTGGTGTGGGGGAGGGAGACACTGAATGTTCGGTCTGTCAGATATGACGAGATCCACGATAGGGCCAAGTCTGTGATGCCAAGAGATGAGAGGATCTGTAGCAGAAGGGAGTGGTCCGCAGTGTCAAAGGCAGAAGACAGGTACAGGAGGAGGACAGTAGTGTCGCTTGCTCTTGGCAGTTAGCAGGTCATTGGTGACTTTAGTTAGGGCAGTTTCAGTTGAGTGATGGGGTCGGAAGCCAGATTTTAACCAGTCAAAGAGGGAGCAGGAGGAAAGGTGGGAGGACAGTTCAAGATGGATGTGATGTTCCAGTAATTTTGAGGCATAAGGGAGAAGAGATATCGGGCGATAGCTAGACACAGAGGATGGGTCGAGGGAGAGCTTTTTGAGGATGGGTGTGATCTTGGCATGTTTGAAGGATGAGGAGAAGACATCTGTTGAGAGTGAGAGGTTGAAGGAACTCCTATTCAGCATAGCGTCTCCTCAGTGCAAGGAAGCAGCGCTTTCACTGGCAAGACAGAGAGGATCTGGCCAGGTTTTATAGGAAAAGTTAACAACCAGATCAGAAGCAGCTGAAATGGAGTGGCATGTTTCTGACCAGCATACAAAGGGTCGTTAACCTCTTCAGCACCAAAGGAAACCAAATTAATTTAATATGGGATTCAGACAAAACAGGAAAAATGGAAGACCTGCAATTCACAACACGCAGTGATCTTCTACCCCCAGAACTCCCAGGTTGGTGTGACATACTGGTGACACCATCTGGACGATTCAGAGTAACCATGGGAGAAGGTCATGTGGTCAAATGAGCTCAAAATAGAACTTTTTGGTATCAACTCCACTCACCGAGTTTGGAGGAAGAAGAAGAAGAGTATAACGCCAAAAATACTGTCCCAACCTTGAAGCATGGTGGGGGAAACATCATACTTTGGGGGTGCTTTTCTGATAAGGGGACAAACGACTGCACTGTATTGAAGGGAGGATGGATTGGGTCATGTATCACAAAAATTGGCCAACAACCTTCTCCCTCAGTAAGAGTATTGAATATGGGTCATTGCTGGGTCTTCCAGCATGACAATGACAAAACACACAGCCAGGGCAACTATGGAGTGGCTCCATAAGAAGTATTTAAAGGTCCTGGACTGGCCTAGCCAGTCTCCAGACCTAAACAAAACAGAAAATCTTTGGAGGGAGCTAAATCTCAATGTTGCACAGCGACAGACCCAAAGCCTGAAAGATCTGGAAAAGATCTGTATGGAGGTGTGGGCCAAAATTCCTGTTGCAGTGTGTGCAAACTTGGTCAAGAATTACAGGAAACATCTAAGCTCTGTAATTGCAAACAAAGGTTTCTGTACCAAAATATTCAGTTCTGATTTTATATTGTATCAAATACTTATTCCATGCAATAAAAAGCAAATTAAATAAGCAAAAATCATACAATGTGATTTTCTGTTTTTTTTTGTTTAGATTCTGTCTCTCACAGTTGAAGTGTACATACAATAAAAATTACAGACCTCTCCAGTCTTTGTAGGTGGGAAAACTTGCTAAATCGGCAGAGTATCAAATACTTATTTTCCCCGCTGTATATAGTGTACAGAGAATTGACATAACTTACAAATTTGACTCTGTCCAATGGCACTGGCTGGACCAATTTTACCAATTATGAAAATATGCCCAAAATTTCATTCACTTTAAATAATTCCCTGCCCTCACTTTAACGTAAAAAAAATAAAAATAAAAAAATAACTACAGTAATACTTACAGTTGCTGACGTTGGACTTGTGGGAAGATGGCTCATTTTGCCCCATACCTTCAAAATAAAATGAGAGGAGAGATGATGTTAAAGACACTGAGCACCAAAACCTTCTGCTTCAAGAATGCTTTTTACTCTTGCCAGACATTTTTAGTGCTTGCTCATTATTTTATGTAACTATTTTTATTAAAGATTTTCACCAAAATAAAGACATTGAGATTGTTGTAATCAGTAATTAGCACTGGAATAAACATTGTCATTATGATACCTTATACATTTCTGTTTAACTCTGTACATTCATACAACAATTTGTAAAAAAAAAAAATCATCAAATATGGTTTATGATTTTTTTCCTATTTAATGATACAGTTCTGCTTTAAACAAACATTAATGACAAAACAGTAACAGACTTATGCACTTCATGATTACAAACTGTTTTTTTTTACAGTATTACATTACACTGCCTCCTAGATATTTAGCTTTTCTTATGTTAATATTGATACATCAACTTTGCAGCTATCTGGTGTTTCATCACAGTAATGCATTGTATCTAATTCTCCATCCGCCTTTGTTTTCGTATTCTTTTATTTTATTAGGTCTTGTGTCAATTGTAAGAAAATATTAATACACTACACATTGTATTAATTAATATCTATTACGAGTAATTTATTAATAGGCCATTCAATATATCAAAATCACCTCTCACTTTGCTATCCCTTGACATCGAAAAAGCTTTTGATAGCATATCTCGCCTTGTTCCACTTGCCACACTCTTGAAATAAGGCTTGCCTTTTGATTTAACTATTCAAAGAGGACCTGTCAATTCCTCAAAAAGAAATCTGAGTTAAATACCTTGTAAAAAAAAACAAATCTGTGCTCAACTGATTCTACAGCTTTTTGTTTTTTTTTGCATTTTAAGCTGCATTGTGCGACTGCAAAGATATTCACATTTGTTGATTTTCAAAAGCAGTATGTGAAATCTCTTGTTGCTCTACAAGCAGAGATTTCTTTAGAGATTCTATGCAGGCATGTTCTTTCAACTCTCCCTGTCTCTGCCAATCACAGCACAGAAGCTAATCTATCAGCCTAGCACATGCCCCCCCCCCCAGTTGCACTACAAGTAGAGATTTCACATATTGTGCTTCAAAAGCAACTAATGTGAGTATCTCTGTAATAAAGCGACTCAGTCAAAAACAAAAAAAAGCATAATAATAATTGATGGGGGTCAGGGATTTGTACACTGTATTTAGCTCAGCTTTTTTTTAGCTCTTACAGTAGATGATGTGCGGGCTGAAGGAGTATGTAGCAGTGAGTTAACCACAGTATTTATCTAAATAAATCTATGTGAATCAGCCCATCTTCCTCAATCTGTAGCTCAATATCCAAAAATGCAATGTTTAATTTTGTGCGATTTATAAGTTATTTTGAGTTTAAATGGATTTATATACAATGTCTGATAATTTCCCCAATTCTGCTCCTGTCCCCTGACAATTTAATAGGTTACCAATGTATTGAAGCAGGTCAGGGTAGTGTTAAGGGCACAGCAATCACTGCCATCATGGGTAAGTACTGAACTGTACACTAGTCCATGATTGTTATATAATAAATATTGCCATATACAGTGAAGGAAATAAGCATTTGATCCCTTGCTGATTTCCTCAGTTTTCCCATTGACAAAGACATGAACAATCTATAATTTTAAGGGTAGGTTAATTTTAACATTGAGAGATAGAATATCAAAAATAAAATCCAGAAAATCACATTGTATAAATTACCGTATATACGTCAACCCGAGGCACCTAATTTTGCCTTGAAAAACTGGGAAAACTTATTGACTCAAGTATAAGCCTGGTATGCATTGTCCCCTCATCCCCATATCCTGGTATGCATGGCTCCTCATCCCATCCTTGTCTGCGTGGCTCCTCATCCCCAATCTTGTCTGCACGGCTCCTTATTCCCCATCCTTGTCTGCACGGCTCCTTATTCCCCATCCTTGTCTGCACGGCTCCTTATTCCCCATCCTTGTCTGCACGGCTCCTTATTCCCCATCCTTGTCTGCACGGCTCCTTATTCCCCATCCTTGTCTGCACGGCTCCTTATTCCCCATCCTTGTCTGCACGGCTCCTTATTCCCCATCCTTGTCTGCACGGCTCCTCATTCCCCATCCTTGTCTGCACGGCTCCTCATTCCCCATCCTTGTCTGCACGGCTCCTCATTTCCCATCCTTGTCTGCACGGCTCCCTATTCCCCATCCTTGTCTGCACGGCTCCCTATTCCCCATCCTTGTCTGCACGGCTCCCTATTCCCCATCCTTGTCTGCACGGCTCCCTATTCCCCATCCTTGTCTTCACGGCTCCCTATTCCCCATCCTTGTCTGCACAGCTCCCTATTCCCCATCCTTGTCTGCATGGCTCCTTATTCCCCATCCTTGTCTGCACAGCTCCTTATTCCCCATCCTTGTCTGCACGGCTCCTTATTCCCCATCCTTGTCTGCACGGCTCCTCATCCCCATCCTTGTATGCATGGCTCTTTAATCCCATACTTGTATGCATGGCTCCTCATCCCCATACATGTATGTATGGCTCCCATGAGAAAAGCATATAAAAAACAAAACAAAAAAAGAATCCCACACATTCCCTTCGCGCCCTCGCAGAATCTCCTTCCGGCTTCCAGCAGCTCCTGCGGCCGTGCGATCACATGTTCCCGCTCATTAAGGGAATGAATAGTCACCTCTCTCCAGCCTATAGGAGTGGAGAGAAGTGAATATTCATTACCTTAAAGAGAACGCACCCGAGGGAGCCCTGCAGCTGCTGGAAGCCGGCGGCTGCAGCTAGAACTGTGCTCACGCTTATAAGAGAAATGAATAACATTTCTCTTTAGCAGTGGGCATAGGCTTTAGCCGCAGCAGTTGGCTCCTACCTCCTGTGACCCACTGCTCCGTCACTCCCCCTCCATAAACTGGGACAATGACTCGTGTATAAGCCAAAGTGGTTATTTTCAGCACAAAAAAAAATGTGCTGAAAAACTAGGCTTATACACGAGTATATACGGTATATAAATGTATTTGCATTTTGCAGAGAGAAATAAGTATTTGATCCTTCTGCCAAACAAGACTTATTACTTGGTGGCAAAACCCTTGTTGGCAAGCACAGCAGTCAGACTTTTTTTGTAGTTGATGAGGTTTGCGCACATGTCAGGAGGAATTTTGGTCCACTCCTCTTTGCAGATCATCTCTAAATCATTAAGATTATGAGGCGGTCATTTGGCAACTCGGAGCTTTAACTCCCTCCATAAGTTTTCTATGGGATTAAGGTCTGGAGACTGGCTAGGCCACTCCATGAACTTAATGTGCTTCTTTTTGAGCCACTCCTTTTTTGCCTTGGCTGTGTGTTTTGGGTCATTGTCTTGCAGGAAACCCAGTCATGACCCATTTTTAATGTCCTGGTGGAGGGAAGGAGTGTGTCACTCAGGATTTTACGGTACATGGCTCCATCCATTCTCCCGTTGATGCTGTGTAGTCCTGTGCCCTTAGCAGAGAATCACCCCCAAAACATAATGTTTCCACCTACATTCTTGACAGTGGGGACTGTTTCTTTGGGTCATAAGCAGCATTTCTCTTCTTCCAAACATGGCGAGTTTAGTTAATGCTAAAGGACTCAATGTTTGTCTCATCTGACCACCGCACCTTCTCCCAATCACTCACAGAATCATTCAGGTGTTCGTTGGCAAACTTCAGATGGGCCTGCACATGTGCCTTCTTGAGCAGGGGGACCTTGCAGGCACTGCAGGATTTTAAACCTTTTGCGGCGTAATGTGTTACCAATGGTTTTCTTGGTGACTGTAGTCCCAGCTGCCTTGAGATCATTAACAAGTTCCCACCGTGTAGTTTTAGGCTGATCTCTTACCTTCCTCATGATCAAGGATACCCCACGAAGTGACATTTTGAATGGTGCCCCAGATTGATGTCGATTGACAGTCATTTTGTATTTCTTCCATTTTCTTACTATTGCACCAAAAGTTGTCTCCTTCTCACCCAGCTTCTTACTTATGGTTTTGTAGCCCATTCCAGCTTTGTGCAAGTCTATGATCTTGTCCCTGACATCCTTATAAAGCTCTTTGGTCTTGCCCATGTTGTAGAGGTTAGAGTCTGACTGATTAATTGAGTCTGTGGACAGGAGTCTTTTATAAAGGTGACTATTGTAATACAGCTGTCTTTAATGCCGGTAACGAGTTGATTAGGAGTGTGCAACTGGTCTGTAGGAGCCAGAACTCTTAATGGTTGGTAGGTAATCAAATACTTATTTCTCACTGCAAAATGTAAATAAATTTATATAATTTATACAATGTGATTTTCTGGAATATATTTTTGATATTATATCTCTCAATGTTAAAATTAACCTACCCTTAAAATTATAGACTGTTTGAGTTTTTGTCACTGGGCAAACTTACAAAATCAGCAAGGGATCAAATAATTATTTCCCTCACTGTATCAGTTACATTTAGTTCTACTTTAGGGTCATTATATATGAATGGTGTCAGCATTGGTAAATGTATGGATGGATGGATTTTACTATTTATCTTACGTGAGCTTGATCGTGTTATTTGATTGCTGTGAAACTTTCCTCCTTCCTTTACTTGAATTCTGCTTTCATTGATCTCTTATTGTATAAGTAATGTTTTAATGGCATTTCATAAACATCATGTTTTTCTTATATAAATGTCAGGACTCTGAACATTTTTTTATTACCTTTTTGAGCATTACTGCCCTTTTCCAAGATGGCGTCTTTGGTCTCATGTGCACCCTGTCTTCCTGCTATAAAACTCCACCCCAGCCTTCAGTCTGTGCTAGAGTATTCTGCCTTGCATCCAGCTGCTGACCTCTGGTGACTCCCTGGCTATATACCTGCTCCTGTGAACCTGTGGGGTTATCCTACTACTCTACTCTGAGTTCCTGCTGCATACACCAGTTCCAGCAATCCTCCTTCATCTGCTGCTCGTGTTTGCTTCCATCTGCATTTGCTGGACATGTAAGCTGTTTCTGCTCTGCAAGAACCTGAGACTATTACCCAGACCTCCTTGGTTGAGCTAAGATATTATTTGAACTGCCTTATAAGCATATCTATCTGTGTTTTGGACTAAGCAAGGACTTATTCGTGTCAAGTATCCTCAAGAATAATTGTGCTTCATAGACTTTCTGCGTGATTGCATTTTCCTCTTAAGTTTCCTATAGACTGCTGAGCTGCATATGATATTTGCACCAAGTGTTGTGGACTTGAATTTCCCTCTGCACCTGTTTGAATCACCGTGTGATAATATAGATTTTACCACTTATAAAACTGTGTCCTGTAGTTGTCTTGTTCCACGCAAAGAGTCTCCTGAGTTATCCCCTATAATTATTACAATATTACATAGATTTTTCAGCTACTCTATAGTTCGTTCTTTGTAGGTATTATCTAAAAGGTAGGCAACAAGTCTCTTTAGTGGAAACTTCAGTTTGATTACTACATAATATACATTAAATCTCCACACTCCTCCATAGAATATGCTCAAATGCAGGGATGTCACTAGGGTCAAACAGCCGGGGCTCCTGCCCCGAATGTTTTGCTCAGAGCCACGAATCTCCAGTCACAGTGGGGGAGACAGCGAGTCAGGTGAAAGTTGCGCTGCCTGTGCACTGAACGTTGCCACCCCAATACCGTAATCCCTGCCTGTTACCTCTCCTCGCTGTGAGAAGAGGTGCCCGGCTGCACACAGGACATTGCCGGACATTGTATCCTCCTGTCTCAGTAATCAGGGCAGCCTCTAGTGTTGGCTCAGGAGGGGACGGGGCAGAAGTCACAGGAGAACAGAGCTCAGGAGGATGAGACAGGAAACTGATCTGCCCAGCATGACATCTGATTTAGGTGAGTGTGTGAGTGTGACTCTATGAGTGTGTGTGTATGTATATGAGTGTATGCGCTTGTGTATTAGTGTGTATATTATTGTGGGTGGATGTGTATATGAGTGTATACAGCACAGACCAAAAGTTTGGACACACCTCATTTAAAGATTTTTCTGTATTTTCATGACTATGAAAATTGTACATTCACACTGAAGGCATCAAAACTATGAATTAACACATGTGGAATTATATACTTAACAAAAAAGTGTGAAACAACTGAAATTATGTCTTATATTCTAGGTTCTTCAAAGTATCCACCTTTTGCTTTGATGACTGCTTTGCACACTCTTGATGAGCTTCAAGAGGTAGTCACCGGAAATGGTTTTCTCTTCACAGGTGTGCCCTGTCAGGTTTAATAAGTGGGATTTCTTGCCTTATAAATTGAGGTTGGGACCATCAGTTGTGTTGTGCAGAAGTCAGGTGGATACACAGCTGCTGATAATCCTACTGAATAGACTGTTAGAATTTGTATTATGGCAAGAAAAAAAGCAGCTAAGTAAAGAAAAACGAGTGACCATCATTACTTTAAGAAATGAAGGTCAGTCAGTCCAAAAAATTGGGAAAACTTTGAAAGTGTCCCCAAGTGCAGTGGCAAAAACCATCAAGCGATACAAAGAAACTGGCTCACATGAGGACCGCCCCAGGAAAGGAAGACCAAGAGTCACCTCTGCTTCTGAGGATAAGTTTATCCGAGTCACCAGCCTCAGAAATCGCAGGTTAACAGCAGCTCAGATTAGAGACCAGGTCAATGCCACACAGAGTTCTAGCAGCAGACACATCTCTACAACAACTGTTAAGAGGAGACTTTGTGAAGCAGGCCTTCATAGTAAAATAGCTGCTAGGAAACCACTGCTAAGGACAGGCAACAGAAGAGACTTGTTTGGGCTAAAGAACACAAGGAATGGATATTAGACCAGTGGAAATCTGTGCTTTCGTCTGATGAGTCCAAATTTGAGATCTTTGGTTCCAACCACCGTGTCTTTGTGCGACACAGAAAAGGTGAACGGATGGACTCTACATGCCTGGTTCCCATCGTGAAGCATGGAGGAGGAGGTGTGATGCTGTGGGGGTGCTTTGCTGGTGACACTGTTGGGGATTTATTCAAAACTGAAGGCATACTGAACCAGCATGGCTACCACAGCATCTTGCAGCGGCATGCTATTCCATCCGGTTTGCGTTTAGTTAGACCATCATTTATTTTTCAACAGGACAATGACCCCAAACAGACCTCCAGGCTGTGTAGTGGCTATTTGACCAAGAAGGAGAGTGATGGGGTGCTACACCAGATGACCTGGCCTCCACAGTTACCAGACCTGAACCTAATCAAGATGGTTTGGGGTGAGCTGGACCGCAGAGTGAAGGCAAAAGGGCCAACAAGTGCTAAGCATCTCTGGGAACTCCTTCAAGATAGTTGGAAGACCATTCCCGGTGACTACCTCTTGAAGCTAATCAAGAGAATGCCAAGAATGTGCAAAGCAGACATCAAAGCAAAAGGTGGTTACTTTGAAGAACCTAGACTATAAGACATAATTTCAGTTGTTTCACACTTTTTTGTTAAGTATATAATTCCACATGTGTTAATTCATAGTTTTAATGCCTTCAGTGAATGTACAATTTTCATAGTCATGAAAATACAGAAAAATCTTTAAATGAGAAGGTGTGTCCAATCTTTTGGTCTGTATCTTTTGGTCTGTACTAATAAATTATATATATATATATATATATTTATTTTCTCATTGTGTGTATATCCTGATGTGTGTTGGTTTGTATATCAGTATGTGTGAATGTGTCTCATTGTGGGTATATATCATTGTGCGTGTATATGAATGTATACACTGGTGTGTGTATATCATTGTGTAAGTATATGAGTATATATACTGGTGTGACTGTGTGTATATATCATTGAGTGTATATGAGTGTATACTCTGGTGTGTGTGTATATCACTGTGTGTATATTATTTATATTTTTATATGTTAATGTGTGTTTCTACGTGCGAGTGTGTGGATTTATGGTAGCATGTAATAGGCAGATATACTGTAGCTGTGACCACCGATCCAAAATATGTGAGAAAAGCAGGGTGGGACCAATAAGTTAAAATTTAACTTTTAATAAATTGTATTTAAAAAATGGTGTTGAATAATAACACCTGACAAACAATTAATTGAACACACTAATTCACACTCAACTGTGTGCTGACACAACTAAATGGATTAATCTGCAATTAAATATTATTCCAGGAGTTACCAAAACCTGTATACTAAAACAACTGGATAGATTAATCCGCAATACATATTATTCAGGAAATACCAAGAGTTAAATTATCAAAAAAACACATGTTCCCAATAATACTCGTGTGCAAAGACTTATAGAAACCGACTTTTAGCATGTAATAGGCAGGAGCACATGATATATGTATAAGCACCAGTCCTTAATGACCACCGATATGTCTTATTACGGTGGTCATTAAGGGACCTTAATTCTCAGCGCCGCTTTCTCAAGGCGCCTAGGATTACATGTAACGCGCCCCCAGTGGGCGAAAATCCCATGGTGACAGCTGTATATAGCTCTTAATTGCGACAGCAACATCCAAGTGGTTAAAAAGGGATGAAAACACCTCCTTTAACACCATAGTTCCCCGCGATCTTACTCGTGAGTGCTGATCGTTTCCATGGTACCCCGAGGTCATCTGATGACCACAGACTACAGCAGCTTATTAGACCCAACTATAAATCGGTTCTATCAGGCTGAATCAGTGCAGAATGGAGAGATCTCAGGCATTGCAGTACAAAAGTCCTGCAGTGTATGAGTCCGGCGATCAAAGTAAAAAATATTCATGTCACAGAGTGGGACTAGGTGAAATGGTAAAAAGAAGTTAAATAAAATGAAAAATAAATAAATAAATCAGCACAAAAATCAAATAGCTGCTTCACCACTAAAAAGCACAAAATCAGCCCCCGCTCACATCTATTATCAAGCATCATGATCACTTTAACCCCTTCCCGACATTCGTCGTACATGTACAGTGCAAGTTGGGGGCGGGTGCATGGAGTGTGCTCACAGGCTGAGCCCGCATTATAGTTCAGCATTATTCTGCAGGCTCAGTCCAGTTGTAGAAGTTATCCAGTCTTATGCTAAAGGTCTGCAGTCATGCTGTGAGGCTTGCTCTGCTGTTGATGACAAGAGTGGGTGGTCATGTGACCATAAGTATGTGATTTCTATACTTCCGGCCATATTCCAGCTAGAGGTTATTGAGCGAGGCCACACACGTCTAGCCTGAATATGGCCAGAAGTGCGGAGATCAAGTATTTGTGGTCACATGACCACCCACTCTTACGGTGAACACCGGAGAATCCCCACATGTGATAAAATGATTCGGAAGTCTCAGTCGCATACAGTGACTGCAGAGGCTCTAATGACTTACAATGACAGCAGGGAGTCTGTTGAAGCCCCCATGCCTGCCATCACAGAGCTCTTTTGAAACTCGCTGTGTCTGGGCTTCAAACAGTACATAGGACAAGCGATCACACAAACACAGGTTTAGGTCACCTAAGGGGGCTAATAAATACAGTACATTTTTAGTGCAGAGCTGGAGTGGTGCCACTAATCTAAGTTCCCTGACCCTAGTCTTAGGCCACATTCACACTAGCAGTATTTGGTCAGTATTTTACCTCAGAATTTGTAAGCCTAAACCAGGAGTGGGTGATAAATGCAGAAGTGGTGACGTGTTTCTATTATACTTTTCCTCGGATTGTCCCACTCCTGGTGTTGCCTTACAAATACTGATGTAAAATACTGACCAAATACTGAACGTGTGACTGTGGCCTTATACTTACCAGCTGATACCATCATCTGTTCCCAGCACTGCTCCGGTCGGTCTCCAGCAGTTTGTGACCTGCTGGATCGCTGCAGTATTTGATGGCCGATCCGGAGGTCACAACTTATTGTAAATCTACAAGAGGCAGAACAAGGCCACAATAAGAATCCCGTAGACTTATATTGAGCCCCTGTGACTGTCACCGCTGACTTAAAGGGAACCTGTCACCCCCAAAATCAAGGGTGAGCTAACCCCACCGGCATCAGGGACTTATCAACAGCATTCTGTAATGCTGTAGATAAGCCCCTGATGTAACCTGAAAGATAAGAAAAAGAGGTTATATTATACTCACGCGGGGGCGGTCCGGTCCAATGGGAGTTGCGGTCTGGGGCATCCCATCTTCATCAGATGACGTCCTCTTGTGGTCTTCAGGCTGCGGCTCCGGCGTTCTTTGTTTGCCCTGTTGAGGGCAGAGCAAAGTACTGCAGTGCGCAGGTGCCGGGCCTCTCTGACCTTTTCCGGCGCCTGCGCACTGCAGTACTTTGCTCTGCCCTCAACAGGGCAAACAAAGAACGCCTGCGTCGCAGCGTGAAGACTAGAAGAGGACGTCATCGTAAGAAGATGGGAGGCCCCGGACCGGACCGCGACGCCCACCGTATCGGACCACCCACGTGAGTATAATCTAACCTCTTTTTCTTCTCTTTCAGGTGACATTGGAGTCTTATCTACAGCATTACAGAATGCTGCAGATAAGCCCCTGATGCCGGTGGGCTTAGCTCACCCTCGATTTTGGGGGTGACAGGTTCCCTTTAAGGCCAGTCTGATGTCGCGGTCACAAGATAGAGGACAGGAGCTGAATCGGGAAGAGCTGAACTCGGCGGCTGGTAAGTATAAGACTGGAGGCAGGGAACTTACATTAGGGACCATCATACAGTATGTAAGGGGTATGTGGGGGCCCTCAGGACATTATTTTAAAATGGGTATATTATTAGTTTGATTGTGGCTTTGAGGGGGTTTTATTACTTTTGGAGAGGGGCATCATTACTTAAAGGGGATACTCAAAGGTACTTGTTGCTTGGAGGCGACAATTCTGATATTATAGAAGCGCATATCTGGCATTATTATTTGTTCGGTAGCACAGTGTTTCTCTGAGACACTATTATTTTTATAGGCCCCTCTATCTGGCACATTATCTTTGTAGCATTAATTTGTGGAGGGGTAATCATGGATATGACATAATATTTGAAGTATTGCGGTCACTGCTTCACGCTGGAAGAGCAGACAAGTTGGGGAGTTTGTGCAGGTTAGGAATAGATGGGGACGGTGCTGGAAATGTGAGTAGTCAAAAGAGTTTTTGCTGTAATCTGTGCATCCGAGTGCTGGCAGGAAGAAGTTGTCATGACGGTCTGGGCCAAATAAAAAAGATGCGAAAAGAAAATGACTCCGTCAGAAAGATCATCTGTAAGTCCCTATACTGTATATATCTGTACTGTAATCTCTAATATTCTTCTCAGGACTGGTATCTGTCACTATATGGTCACCGTACGGCGTTAATATCGGTCTTTTCAATAGCGTTTTTTCTTTTTTTATTTAGTAACCTCTTAATGCATTTCAGTTATGCAGTGATAGGTGTATGGCCGCATTATTGGCAGCATTACTGGGCAGCACGGTGGCTCAGTGGTTAGCACTGTAGCCTTGCAGCGCTGGAGTCCTGGGTTCAAATCCCAACAAGGAAAACATCTGCAAAGAGATTGTATGTTCTCTCCGTGTTTGCGTGGGTTTCCTCTGGGTACTCCGGTTTCCTCCTACATTCCAAAGACATGCTGATAGGGAATTTAGATTGTGAGCCTCAATGGGGACAGCGATGATAATGTGTGCAAACTGTAAAGCGCTGTGGAATAGGTTAGCGCTATATAAAAATAAAGAATATTGGTCTTTGTACAGTGTGTGTTATGTAGAGGAAATGGTCATATAATACTAGGTACTCACTGTGCAGTGGTGATGGTAGAGGACATTGTGTAGCAGTATTATTTTGGCCTTATGTAGTAGTAATTTGGTAATATTGGTCTTTTTATAGTATATTTTAGCTTCGCAACAGTGGTATACTGTAATTATATATGTATACATTCTCTTTTAAGCGGCGGTGAAGTTGTATGGGGAAACACGTACTTTGGGGCTTGGACCGCTGATCTATTAGGATTTTGTCTAACAGATGTTTCAGGGGTTGGGACTCTGTTGGTGACACATATATAGTGGACCAGTCCGCTAATAAAAGAACTGTTTTGAGCATGTTATTTATCAAGTAGATTAGTTATAAAACACATTGATTGATTCAATTCTAGATTATGGAGGCAAAGACTCATATTGCACTCAAGTGGAGATCATCCAATCTCTCTCTCTACTTCCTGGCTATTAAGTAACCTTATGATCTATGAACACAGTGAAGAAACCAAACATGACATCAAAAATCTTTTTGGTGCTATCTGGGCATCATGCATCAGATATACCAATCAATTTGCGCTACAGAGAACCTTTAAATTTGTTTCCAAGACTCTAAAATACTCTTGAATTGACAAAAACACTCTCCTAGGGCCCTTAGTGGCCTTCAAAATAAATACAATGCAATTGGGCTCTTTGCTCCTGCTCATCTATTTTCACTCTTTTTTTTCCCATGTACATCTTTTTTTTTTTTTTTTTTTATTGTTTGACCCCATGCATGGGAATTGTTGAGATTAGCGCACTGCATTATAACTGACTACATCTTTCCCCTGAAGATTGTACATCAAAACTTTTGAAACTAGAGGGGTTGTCCACTAATTTTACAATTTATGACCCATCCTTAGAATAGGTCATCACTATCAGATTATTGGAGAAACCAGCTGTTGGACCCTAACCAATCCGTTGTTACCAGCTCCAGTGGCGGTCAGATGTAAACTGTGAATGGAGCTAGAATGGCACAACTTTGTCCACTGTAGTGGCCCCTGGGTATGGCAGCTCAGCTCCTGTTCAAGTGAATGCCAATGTGTGATCTCCTTAGGCTTCTTTCACACTAGCGTCGGGCTCGGTCCGTCGCAGTGCGTCGGGCCGAGGTCCCCGACGCTAGCGTTGTCTCCGCCGCACAACGGGGGCAGCGGATGCATTTTTCCAGCGCATCCGCTGCCCCATTGTGAGGTGCGGGGAAGTGCAGGGAGGTGGGGGCGGAGTTCCGGCCGCGCATGCGCGGTCGGAAAAAGCGGACCGTCGGGAGCAAAAAACGTTACATGTAACGTTTTTTGGTCCCGACGGTCCGCCACAACACGGCGCAACCGTCGCACGACGGTTGCGACGTGTGGCAATGCGTCGCAAATGCGTCGCTAATGTAAGTCAATGCAAAAAAAAAACGCATCCTGCAAGCACTTTTGCAGGATGCGTTTTTTCGGCAAAATGACGCATTGCGACGTATTGCAGAAAACGCCAGTGTGAAAGTAGCCTTAGTCTACAGCTGATCACTGAGGGCTCCAGCAGCAGAATATCCATTGATCAACTTACAACAAAGAAGCCCTTCAAACAAAAATGACAAGCGCAAAGTAACAAGAAATAATTAAGACAAATGACTATTTACAGCAAAACTGGCAAAATCCGTGCACTATACACTGAATAGGTCATGCTGGCATATAGAGAATAGAAGACATACACTGCTGAAGTCTGGTGCATGTGGACTAGATGGGCTCACAGGGACAGAGTCTCCTGCCGCAGATGGCATATACATGATAGGTCCGGACTGTGTAGGGCTCGACACAGATGAAGAAGACTGAAGATCATCACAAAGAAGAGATTCTGTAACAAGATTGGCACATTATTAGGAGGATTGGGACAAAGAAGAAACAAATGTAAAAATTTCAAAGAGATTCATTGCATTAAAAAATGATCACATGTCCTAATTTGTATATGAAGGACTCCAGGGTATAGTGTCAATTTAAGTAGAACAACGTACGTTCAATGTGTGCAAAGGCACAGAAGGGCCCACGTGGGCAGCTTCCAGACTGCTGCATGTCATTGCATTTCGTGGATTTGTAGATCTGTAGGGGATGGCAGGAGATTACCAATCACACCATCTAGAATCAGGGCAACAATGGAAACGAGACAAGAAAGGCAATTACCTCTGGATGAAATTGCTGTTCTGTTCTGGTGTGGCAATATTGACAGGAGTCCCCACTTTCACACTTGCTCGGGTCTCCCCATTCATCTCCGTGTTTCACGCTTGGACAAGGGGAAGACCTACAACATACAGTCATATTAAAGAAAACTAAATTCACTTGAAAGCATGAACAAAAAATATTCACTGCAGCAGAAGAAAACGACCATCAAAAACACAGAAACTGGTGGAAACATCTTAAAAGGGAAGTCTAACGTTTTCCTCTTAACAGCTCTAGGTGTAGAAGAAAGTATACAATAGACACTTTGGGCTCATCAGATTAAATTACACTGGCCAACAGTGAAAATGTTTCTGAAATGAAAATAGCTGGTTTGTAATAATTTTAGCATCCTAAAAACGAATATGTTACTTAAAAATCATTATTAGCTCTTGTTGCTGAGATACAGGTCATTTAAGATTATTATGCAGGAAAATAGGGAAATTTTGAATTTTCAACAAATGTGTATTGGTAAACCTGATTACAGACCTGTTGAACCAATGTCAGCCATTTTATAAATTGTGTCTGCATAGTTTGTACTAATTGAAGTCTCTTTCTCTTGTTGCAGTAATTTTGTGGAGAGAATTTACACTTTGAAAATGCCTCGTAAATGTGCAAATATTGTTAACAATTTTTGTTACGTGTGTGGTTATGTGACATTTGCCAACCAAAGAAGACCAATTACTCCACTTGTGAAGACTGCTTACCATCATTACTTTGCTTATACGTGGCACTTAAATACGTGGCACTTATACGTGGCACTTAAATACGTGGCACTTATATACGTGGCATTTTGAGACCTATAATTTTTCCACATTTTGGTCCACAGAGTCATGTGAGGTCTTGTTTTTTGCGGGACGAGTTGACGTTTTTATTGGTAACATTTTCGGACACGTGACCATTTTTTATCACTTTTTATTCCGTTTTTTGTGAGGCAGAATAACCAAAAACCAGCTATTCATGAATTTCTTTATACCGTTCTGCGTTTGGTAAAATTGATAAAGCAGTTTTATTCGTCGGGTCAGTACGATTACAGCGATACCTCATTTATATCATTTTTTAATGTTTTGGCGCTTTTATACGATAAAAACTATTTTATAGAAAAAATAATTATTTTGGCATCGCTTTATTCTGAGGACTATAACTTTTTTATTTTTTTGCTGATGATGCTGTATGGCGGCTTGTTTTTTGCGGGACAAGATGACGTTTTCAGCGGTACCATGGTTATTTATATCCATCTTTTTGATCGCGTGTTATTCCACTTTTTGTTCGGCGGTATGGTAATAAAGCGTTGTTTTTTGCCTCGTTTTTTTTTTTTTTTTTTTCTTACGGTGTTTACTGAAGGGGTTAACTAGTGGGACAGTTTTATAGGTTGGGTCGTTACGGACGCGGCGATACTAAATATGTGTACTGTACTGTGCAATTTATACTCTTGTAATGAATTCTTCTCGCTACCTACAGCACATACTTCCATGGCGTGTATCTAAAAAACGAGAGCTAATTAAACAATTCTGTGGGTATATTTGAGTTTCTCGACCCAAAATTAGTAATATTTGCCTATTTTCATCAAAGAAACATAAAAAAAGTTGTTTTTTGTTGGCCTGTGTTATCTAAACAGCTTTACAGAAGCCTATGTGCACTTTTAATTAACTGCATTGTAAACTCTGATGATGTGTGTCAGGTTATCATAAGAATGAGAGGTGAAATGACCTAAGCGATAAATACCAGCAGCAAGTAATGCAGACGTGTCAGTGATGAGTGCTGAAGCCGTAGGATCACAATGTGCCTGAGCATCGATACTGTACTAGAAAGCTGACGGCAAGGCGGATTCTCCGGTTCTTTAGTGAACCAAGTGAAGAACACAATTCACTGTAATTCAAAATGTGTATAATCTAGACTAATGCAAATAATGTAGACTAATGCGTACAAGGTGAACATATTCTTTTTAGAAGACAGAAGAACAGTATCATCATGGCCCAGGCAAATGTTTTTCCCCGACACTAAAGCCAACAATATACATTAGATGGCTGTCGGATGAACGATGCTTCAGCCAACAGCCATCTGGGCCGTCTCTCCCAAACACGCGTGCGCTCGTTCAGCTAAGCACTCCTGTATTTTCTATAAGAAAGCTGTTGGCAGACATGTTAGCCAGCAGCTCATCCCCAGGAGAACAAAGCAATAGGCATTTCATAATTGGACATGCCTGATTGACATCTCTACTGACACTCTTTTGGCCTGCACCCCCATACTTATTAGAGTGTAGGTCTCAATATCGGTGGGTGCGGATGACTTTAGTCTAATGTGTATGAGAACATTTAGGAAATAAAGTCTTTCTCATGTCAGTAATCCATAGAAGATGAAAGAACTTCAGAGTTTAGTGCACATACTTTGCAATCATATATTTCCTTATACATACCTGTATTTATTTTGGCGTGGACTCCTCCTGCGGTCCTTACTATTGTGGTAATAGGGACACGCATATCCTTGACGGCAGAGACGGGGAGGCTTTTTGCACTGTTCTGTCTTGTAGTGCCCAAGCACATAGGTGGTATCTACATGCAAGAGGACATGGTACCCAGAATAAGAATTTCTTGATATTTCTATATTGTGTTATTTATAATTATTTTATATGCACGAATACTAATCAGACTCCTCCATATATTATATACTAGATGGTGGCCCGATTCTAAAGCATCGGGTATTCTAGAATCTGTATGTAGTTTATTTATGAAGATTTAAGAATAATGCAATGAATACACAGGATTCGGCAAGCCGGGTGCGACCAATCAGTGAAGTGTGGTTCAAATCCCAAGCCAATTCGTGGCAGGACTGCGCCTGTCGCTGATTTATTGGTCGTGCCCGGCCGGGTGCGACCAATCAGTGAAGCCAGGGCCGGCTACAGGTTTTTGAGGGCCCCGGGCGAAAGAATCTTATCCCCCCCTTTAACACATACCTCGATTCATGATGCACAGATACAGCAGAAAAATATAGCACAGCCACATAGCATATAACACAACCCACGTAGTATATAACACAACCCAAGTAGCACATAGCACAGCCACGTAGCATATAACACAGCCCACGTAGTATAAAACACAGCCCAAGTAGCATATAGCACAGCCACGTAGCATATAACACAGCCACGAAGTATATTGCACAGCCCATGTAGCATATAACACAGTCCACGTAGTGTATAGCACAGCCACGTAGTATATAACACAGCCCCGTAGTATACTGCACAGCCACGTAGTATATAGCACAGCCCACGTAGTATATAACACAGCCCATGCAGTATATAACACAGTGAAAAAAACAATAAATTACAAAAAAGACCTAAAAAATACTCTTTAATAGCAATAATTAAAATATTGGACTAGAAACCACACATAGCAAACAACCAATGGCAGGGAACCCAAAAATAGGATCAGATAGTCGTTGAATACAGATAATCAAATAGATATAATTACTAATAGGGAAAGGGCTAGGGAAGATAGACGTGCCTCACCCTACTGGAATCCCTTCCTTGCAGCGGAGGTTGGCACCCTGGGATACGATATGGCGCCCAAGCTCAACGTCGACTAACCCTAAAAGGTATCCCTACCAAAGCCACCACCCAAAAAACACACCACAAAAAACAAAAACACAAGATGAATTGATACACTTATGTGCTGTTGCTGCTAATGGCTGTCAATGCAAAATGACGTTAGTAAGCCTTGTTAAATTCCATCTGAGGAAATGTATTAACTATGAGTGATATCAAATCTGGAAGGATGAGTGATTTAGAAGGATGTATATATTAAACAATAAATAATACTCCCTTTTTAACATTATTATTTATAAATACAGCAGTGAATAATCATAGAAAAAGAAAAAGATTGGGGTCTCCGTCATTAGCAGATTGTCTGAGACGGTAGAGGAAAATATTGTCACTTCAACAGGAGACACATCTTATATGATACTGTAAACCTTCGCTACTGATAGAGTTTATAAATAAAGGATATAATCACCTGTTCAGAAATCATACCTTATATTGGTAGCATGGGTAATGTACACTCATCATGGTAAAATTACCAATACCTCAGATGCTTAGTCATCAAGACAAGTATCGGCATCACCGCCAGAATCATATGGGCATCATCGCCAGAATAGAACCATTATTATGATGTTCCAATAGTTACATACACATGATGGCATATACATTGATAGTGGTGAGGTTACCAAAAACTCAGATGTTTTGGTACCATATTCAATAATTATATATAAGTGATGGCATCACAACCAGAGATATAATGATCCGTCAATATAGATAGATGATGGCATCCCCGCCAGAAGAGTAATATATATATATATATATATATATATATAATCACCAAGCAATAGCATATGAATCAAATGAGTAAGGAGGCCATATAGTAATGTACATAGCTAAAATGGTGCAGCACAGACATAATGGCAGGCAGCCAGTTCAACAGCACAAGTGTGTGGTCACGGTACACTTATCTTAGGGAAGCAGTGTCCCATCCCAACGCGTTTCTCCCCAAAGGAGATCCCAAGGGGTTCATCAGGGGAATGCCAGTAATAGGCATTCCCCTGATGAATCCCTTGGGATCTCCTTTGGGGAGAAACACATCGGGATGGGACACTGCTTTGTTTTTTCTCTTGATACTAGACCTAGGCCATCTTGTTTTTTTCAGTATATAACACAGCCCACGGAGTATATAGCACAGCCCATGTAGTATATAGCACAGCCCACGTAGTATATACACAGCCCACGTAGTATATAACACAGCCCACGAAGTATATAACACAGCCCACGAAGTATATAACACAGCCCACATAGTATATAGCAGTGTGGGCACCATATCCCTGTTAAAAAAAAGAATTAAAATGAAAAATAGTTATATACTCACCTTCCGGCGGCCCCCGGATCCAGCCCAGGCCTTTAGCGATGCTCCTGCCAGGTCCGTTCCCAGTGATGCTTTGTGGCAATAACCAGTGATGATGTAGCGGTCTCTCTAGACCGCTACGTCATCTGGGGTCATTACCGCAAAGCATTACAGGGACCGGAGCATCGCGAGGAGCGGGAAAAGCTGCCGGGAACGCCGGAAGGTGAGAATATCACAAATTTTTTTAAATTATTTTTAACATTATATGTTTTTACTATTGATGCTGCATAAGCAGCATCAATACTGTAGTAAAAAGTTGGTCACACTTGTCAAAAGCGGTGACGGACCCGGAAATACTGCAGGCAGCGTTTCCGGGTCCATCAAGAATGACGGCGCATGCCCAGTATGGCATGCGCTGGCGACGCGCCCGGTAACAGGGTTAATGGCAGCGTTTAATGGACTGCTAAAACGCTATGTGGGTGCTGACTGGAGGGGAGTATGGAGGGGGCACTGACTGGAGGGGAGTAGGGAGGGGCCAATTCGCGGCCGGACTGCCTGTCGCTGATTGGTTGCGCCCAGCCGGCCGTGACAAAATCAGCGACACGGGATTTCCGTGACAGACAAACAGACGGAAGTGGACCTTAGACAATTACATCTATAGATTAGGTAGAAAAATGTTAAAAAGTTTACATATTAAAAAGAATAAAAAAAAAGAGGAAGAAGAGGGAGGGAGGAGGAAGAAGAGTGAGGAAAAGAAAGAAGCAGAGGGCGGGAGGATAAGGAAGAAGCAGAGGGCAAGAGGAAAAAAAAAAGGGCAGATGAAGAAGAGGGAGGCAGGAAGAAGGCCAATTAGCTAGTTTTAGGCAGGAGAAGTTAGATGGAAGGCCTTCATATATCACAGGTGTAGCTGACATTAGTCTAATGCAGGGGTCTCAAACACGTGGCCAGCGGGGCAGCATGCGGCCCCCAGGCACATAGACCCCATAACAATCGCACTCGCTCCAGCTGCCGCCGACACGCGCGCTGTAGTGTAGTGTATTGCCGCGCAGAGACCGGCTCTCGGCACAGCAATACTAGTGTCAGCCGCCGGCCTATCAGAGCCCAGCAGCTGACATCCGCGCATGGCAGTGACGTCATACGCCGTTGCGCCGGGATGCAGATGTCAGCTGGTGGCCTCTGATAGGCCGGTGGCTGACACTAGTATTGCTGTGCCGAGAGCCGGTCTCTGCGCGGCAATACACTGCACTACAGCGAGGATGTCTTCAGTAGCTGGACCGGGCTGCGATCATCAAGGGGTCTATGTGCCTGCGGGCCACAGGAGCAGAAAGGACGCCGAGTGAATGGAGGACAGGTGAGAAGAATCTTTTTTTTTCTTCTCTGTTATGTCTATGTGAAAATAGGGGACCTGTCTGCAATATGGGGGGACCAGGATGAGGGACATGTCTGCAATATATGGGGGGACCTATCTGCAATATGGGGGGACCTGGATGGGGCATATGTCTGCAATATATGGGGGGACGTGGATGAAGGACATGTCTGCAATATGGGGGGACCAGGATGGGGGACATGTCTGCAATATATGGGGGGACCTGGATGGGGGACCTATCTGCAATATGGGGGGACCTGGATGGGGACATGTCTGCAATATATGGGGGGACCTGGATGAAGGACATGTCTGCAATATGGGGGGGACCAGGATGGGGGACATGTCTGCAATATATGGGGGGACCTGGATGGGGGACCTATCTGCAATATGGGGGGACCTGGATGGGGCATATGTCTGCAATATATGGGGGGACCTGGATGAAGGACATGTCTGCAATATGGGGGGACCAGGATGGGGGACATGTCTGCAATATATGGGGGGACCTGTCTGCAATATGGGGGGACCTGGATGGGGCATATGTCTGCAATATATGGGGAGACCTGGATGGGGGACATGTCTGCAATATATGGGGGGACCTAGATGGGGGACCTGTCTGCAATATATGGGGGGACCTGGATGGGGCATATGTCTGCAATATATGGGGGGACCTGGATGGGGGACCTGTCTGCAATATATGGGGGGACCTGGATGGGGCATATGTCTGCAATATATGGGGGGAACCTGGATGGGGGACCTGTCTGCAATATATGGGGGGGACCTGGATGGGGGACATGTCTGCAATATATGGAGGAACCTGGATGGGGGACCTGTCTGCAATATGGGGGGGGAACCTGGATGGGGGACATGTCTGCAATATATGGGAGAACCTGGATGGGGGACATATCTGTAGTATATGGGGGGACATGTACCTGCAATATATGGGGGGGACCTGGATGGGGGACATGTACCTGCAATATATGGGGGGGGACCTGGATGGGGGACATGTCTGCAATATATGGGGGAACCTGGATGGGGGACATGTCTGCAATATGGGTACGTGGATGGGGGACATAACGGCAAGAATGGGACCAGGATGGGGACGTTACTACCAGATGAGGACCAGGATGGGGCCATATCTACAAGATGGGGACCTGGATGGGGCACATTACAACAAGATGGGGACCAGCTTGGGGCATTACTGCAAGATTGGGACCAGCATGGGGCATTACTACAAGATAGGGACCAGCATGGGGCATTACTACAAGATAGGGACCAGCATGGGGCATTACTACAAGATAGGGACCGGCGTAGGGCATGGCATCACTAAAAATGTCATTTTGTCATGCAAATAATGCGGCCCCCATAATTAAATGTTTTTCCATGTGCTGCCCATATACCCAGCCGAGTTTGAGACCCCTGGTCTAATGTGTATGGGAGCCCTTTAGATTTGTAGGGAAATCACTAATGTAACAGACAGTTCGCAAACTCCACTGATGATAGTTCCAGAATTTACAGGATGGGGGAATAAGATACGCGTGTTCTGGTGCCCGATTATCCTTTTGTCACTTCTACAGTTGGTGATCATAACTTCGAAGATGCAGCAAGAAGCATAATATATGCGATTTGGTGCTATTAACCCCTTTACCCCCAAGGGTGGTTTGCACGTTAATGACCGGGCCAATTTTTACAATTCTGACCACTGTCCTTTTATGAGGTTATAACTCTGGAACGCTTCAACGGATCCCGGTGATTCTGACATTGTTTTCTCATGACATATTGTACTTCATGATAGTGGTAAAATTTCTTTGATATTACCTGCGTTTATTTTTGAAAAAAATGGAAATTTGGCGAAAATTTTGAAAATTTCGCAATTTTTTAACTTTGAATTTTTATACAATTAAATCACAGAGATATGTCACACAAAATACTTAATAAGTAACATTTCCCACATGTCTACTTTACATCAGCACAATTTTGGAACCAACATTTTTTTTTGTTAGGGAGTTATAAGGGTTAAAAATTGACCAGCAATTTCTCATTTTTACAACACCATTTTTTTTTTAGGGACCACATCTCATTTGAAGTCATTTTGAGGGGTCTATATGATAGAAAATACCCAAGTGTGACACCACTCTAAAAACTACACCCCTCAAGGTGCTCAAAACCACATTCAGGAAGTTTATTAACCCTTCAGGTGTTTCACAGGAATTTTTGGAATGTTTAAATAAAAATGAACATTTAACTTTTTTACACAAAAAATTTAGTTAACAGGAGAAAATGGACCCCAAAAGTTGTTGTACAATTTGTCCTGAGTATGCCGATACCCCATATGTGGGGGTAAACCACTGTTTGGGTGCATGGCAGAGCTCGGAAGGGAAGGAGCGCCATTTGACTTTTCAATGCAAAATTGACTGGAATTGAGATGGGACGCCATGTTGCGTTTGGAGAGCCCCTGATGTGCCTAAACATTGAAACCCCCCACAAGTGACACCATTTTGGAAAGTAGACACCCTAAGGAACTCATCTAGATGTGTTGTGAGACATTTGAACCCCCAAGTGTTTCACTACAGTTTATAACGCAGAGCCGTGAAAATAAAAATTCTTTTTTCCCACAAAAATTATTTTTTAGCCCCCAGTTTTGTATTTTCCCAAGGGTAACAGGAGAAATTGGACCCCAAAAGTTGTTGTCCAATTTGTCCTGAGTACACTGATACCCAATATGTGGGGGGGGGGAACCACCTTTTGGGCGCATAGCAGAGCTCGGAAGGGAAGGAGCGCCATTTGGAATGCAGACTTAGATGGATTGGTCTGCAGGCGTCACGTTGCATTTGCAGAGCCCCTGATGTAACTAAACAGTAGAAACCCCCCATAAGTGACCCCATATTGGAAACTAGACCCCCCAAGGAACTTATCTAGATGTGTTGTGAGAACTTTGAACCCCCAAGTGTTTCACTACAGTTTATAACGCAGAGCCGTGAAAATAAAAATTCTTTTTTTTCCCACAAAAATTATTTTTTAGCCCACAGTTTTGTATTTTCACAAGGGTAACAGGAGAAATTGGACCCCAAAAGTTGTTGTCCAATGTGTCCCGAGTACGCTGATACCCCATATGTTGGGGTAAACCCCTGTTTGTGCACACGGGAGAGCTCGGAAGGGAAGGAGCACTGTTTTACTTTTTCAACGTAGAATTGGCTGGAATTGAGATCGGACGCAATGTCGCGTTTGGAGAGCCCCTGATGTGCCTAAACAGTGGAAACCCCCCAATTATAACTGAAACCCTAATCCAAACACCTCAAGGACCTCTATGGTTACTATACAGAAGCATCGCTGACCTCCGATCATGTGACGGGGGTCGGCGATGCGCTCATTTCCGGCCGCCCGGCCGGATGCGCCGGTTACGTGCCGCTGTCAAAACAGCTGACATGTCCTGGCTTTGATGCGGGCTCACCGCCGGAGCCCTGCATCAAAGAGGGGTATCTGACCTCGGACGTACTATCCCGTCCGAGGTCAGAAAGGGGTTAGACAGCATGTATGTAAGTACTTGGATAAGAATACAGTAATAAACCAGGGAAGCAGCGGCGAAACGCGCATTGGGGTACCTGAGCTGTGGCATTTGGCATCCTATGGGTAAGACAGGCTGGTGGATTTTTTCACATATAATAATTGCACCTTAGTTCTAGCCTTATGGCTTGTTCATTATATCGATAAGCCCAGCATGGTCTTTACCCAGCTTCATAGGTTCATTCCTTGAGGTTCCCCCCTGGTTTACATATATATTTGTGGGTATTGGGAATGCTCTCATGTAATGGATAGCCTGCCACGCCAGATTTTTTGCATCATTTGCTTTTAGACCTGTCCAATAGTTGTAGTATCTTTTTTGTATACCTTATGTGATTTTTCCATATATTTGTGTGCCTTGTCTTTTCTATATAATTAATAAAGAGTGTTATATTTTTATAGTAATTTGTCTAGGCATACATTATTATATTTTCACTAGCTTTTATTGGGGAATGTGAAAACTCCATGTTTTTTTCCGTATGTTCTCTAGTAATAAACCAGAGCTTACATGTTTTTTTTTTTGCAAACAAGTCATGCCAGACTAATCTAATTTCCTTCTATGATGGAATCACTGACTGGGAAGTTCAGCGAAATGCAGAAGATAATGTATATCTCGACTTGAGCAAAGCTTTTGATAAAGTATCTCATACCATCCTGAAAAAAATACTAAGTATGGGGACTGTCAAGGCTACGGTTAGGTGGATTCATAACACACGCATCTAATTGGAAGAGTGATTCAAGTGGGGTACCACAAAGCTATGTCCTGGCCCCAGTGTTGGTCAATATTTTTTATAAATGATCAAGATAAGGGAACTGAAGGTAAACTAATCATATTTGCAGAAGATGCAAAGCTAGGGGGGATAGCTAACACTAGAAAAGACAGAGAAAGGATTCAGAAGGCTCTAGATAAGCTTGAACAATGGGCAGCCGCTAATAGAATGGTATTTAACAGGGAGAAAAGTAAGATTCTACATCTGGGCAATAAAAAACGAAAATTACATGTACAGAATGGGAGGAATAGAAACTAAGCAACAGCATACATGAAAAAGACTTGGGCGTACTAATAGATCACAGACTGTACATGAGTCACCAGTGTGACACAGCAGCAAAAAAGGCAAAAAAGTTCTAGTATGTATTATGAGAAGAACTGAGTCTAGATTACGTGAAGTAATTATCCCCCTCTACTCCTTTCATCAGGACTCATCTGGAATACTGTGCCCAGATTAAAAAAAGTGGAGGAAGTTCAGGGAAGAGCTATCAGGATGGTTAGCAGACTGCAAAGTATGTCCTACGAAGAATGGTTAAAGGATCTAGGAATGTTTACCTTGCAAAAAAGAAGAGAAGGGGAGACTTAATAGCTCTTTACAAAGAGATGTCACAGTGTAGAGGGATCATCTTTATTCTCATTTGCACAAGGAAAGACTATAAGCAATGGAATGAAAATGAACAGGAGGAGACACAGATTAGATATTAGAAAAAACTTTTTGACAGTTAGGGTGATCAATGAGTGGAACAGGCAGCCACAAGAGGTGGTGAGTTCTCCTTGGAAGTCTTCAAACAGAGGCTGGACAGTCACCTGTCTGGGATGATTTAGCGAATGGAATCCTGCATTGAGCAGGGGGTTGGACACGATGACCCTGGAGATCCCTTCCAACTCTAACATTCTATGATTCTAGTGTAAATAGCGGCTACAGCTAGCCATACACATAAAAGAAGGATCACAATAAATGTGGCAAATCAATTGGGACGTCAGATCGCTAACATGCTAGACTAATCTGGCATATCAGCGAGATCTGCTCTGCAAAACAACAGAGTGGGATTGAGCAAGGTTGCAAATGATTTGACAAATCACAAAAGAAAAAAAGTGTAGCTTCAGCCAATATTAGGCACAAAAAAAATCTGATAGATCACAATTTTTGGCAAACACTAGCCTGTCTTCGGCCATTGATGCAAATGTTGCTGTATGATTTTGAATTGATGGTTGACCAAAATGCTCAAAATTCTCCATTTTAGCTGACTTACCTTATGCCAAGTACTACAGTTAGTGTATATGGCAAATATACATTGGTAATAATTGCCAGGTTTTTGTTGTGAAAAAAAAAAAAAAAAAATCGTAACAAAAAGAATAATTTCAGAACTTTTTCAACCTTTAAAATCATCTATAAACTGTTTAAATAGTTTTAGAAAGAAAAATCATTTTGAGGAAGAAAATAAAAACAAAACTAAAATAATGTGGTTGCTAAAGTGTGAACACCCTCTTATAATTGTGGATGTGGTTGTGTTCAGAATTAGCCAATTACGTTTAAACTCATGTTAAATAGTAGTCAGTACACAGATGCCATCATTTGCAGTGCTTCTGATTAAGCCCATATAAAGTTAAGCTTTTATAGTAGGATTTTCCTGACATTGTCTTAGTTTCATTTTACAGCAAAACCCATGGTCTGTAAACAGCTTACAACACAGCAAAGGGATCTGATTGTTGAACACTATCAGTCTGGAGAAGGGTACAACAAAAAGTTCCAAGGCATTAGAAATACCATGGAACATTGTGAAGACGGTCATCAAGAAGTACGGTAACTTAAATTTGGCACAACAGTGACATTACCTAGGACTGAACGTCTCACAAATATTGATGAAAAGACAAGGAGAACATTGATCCAGGAGGCTGCTATTTAATAAGTGTACAACAACATTAAAGCAGCTGCAAGAATTTGTCAAGTACTGGTTGTATACTGCATGTGACAATCTTCTGTATTCTTTAAATATCTGGTCTGTGGAGTAGAGTGGCAACATGAAAGCCTTTTCCTACAAAGAAAAACATCCAAGCCCGGCTATGTTTTGCCAAAACCTACATGAAGTCTGCCAAAGCATGTGGGAAAATGTGTTATAGTCTGATGACTTCAACTTTTTTGCCATCATTTCAAAAGGTATGTTTGGTGCAAAGCCAACACTGTGCATCACTAAGAGAACACCAAACCCACAGTGAAGCATGGTGGAGGCAGCATTCATTGGGGTTTTAGATAATGTGGAGGGAATTATGAACAGTTCTAAATATCAGTCAATTCTGCATCAAAACCTTCAAGCTTCTGCTAAAAAGATGATGATGAAGAGGACTTTAATCATTCTGCATGACAAAAACCCTAAGCACACCTCCAAGTCAACAAAAATTGGCTTTGACTAAAGATCAGAGTTTTGGAATGGCCCAGCTGAAGGCAAGACCTGAATCCAAATGAAAACCTGCGGGTTGACCTGAAGAGGACTTAACACAGGAGATGCCCTCACAATCTGACAGACTGAGCGCTCCTACAAGAAAGAGTGGGCAAAGATTGCCAATTCTAGAAGTGCCATGCTGATAGAGTCCTATCCAAAAAAAATGAATGCAGTCAAATTCAAAAGGTACTTCAATAACGTATTAGTTTAAAGATGTGCATATTTATGCAACCACTTTATTTTAGTTCTTTATTTTTCCACCCTCAGTCTATTTTTAATTGAATTGTACAGATAATAGATGACATTAAGGCTATGTGCACACTTTGCGGGGTCCTCTGCGGGTTCTCCCGCAGCGGATTTGATAAATCTGCAGGGCAAAACCGCTGCGGTCATCCCTGCAGATTTATCGCGGTTTGTTTTGCGGTTTCCGCTGCGGGTTTACTCCTATACTATTGATGCTGCATATGCAGCAATATGCAGCATCAATAGTAATGTTAAAAATAATAAAAAATGGTTATACTCACCCTCTGACGCCCCGATCTCCTCGGCGCTGCACGCGGCGGCCCGGTTCCAAAGATGCTGTGCGAGAAGGACCTCCGTGACGTCACGGTCATGTGACCGCGACGTCATCTCAGGCCCTGCTCGCACACCAACCCTGATACCTGACGGCCGCGTGCAGCGCTGAGAGGTGAGTATATCATTATTTTTTATTTTAATTATTTATTTTTTTTACACTAATATGGTTCCCAGGGCCTGGAGGAGAGTCTCCTCCCCTCCACCCTGGGTACCATCTGCACATTATCCGCTTACTTCCCGCATCGTGGGCACAGCCCCATGTGGGAAGTTAGTGGATCAATGCATTCCTATGTGTGCAGAATCGCAGCGATTCTGCACAAAGAAGTGACATGCTGCGGAATGTAAACCGCTGCGTTTCTGTGCGGTTTTTCCCGCAGCATGTGCACAGCGGATTGCGGTTTCCATAGGGTTTACATGTAAATGTAAACGCTATGGAAACTGCTGCGGACCCGCAGCATCAAAATCGCCGCGGATCCGCGGTAAAACCCGCAAAGTGTGAACATGGCCTAAAGGTGGAAAAAATTCTGAAATTATTCTTCTTGGTGTAATTTTTTTACATAACAAAAACCTGGCATTTTAATAGGGGTGTGTAGACTTTTTGCATCCACTATATATACCCACCATCTACAGTCAAATAAAAGTAAAAAAAACAAACAAACAAAAAAAAAAGCAAGATGGCACAAATAAATGATCACGTCATGAGGAGTGAATGGTCCAAGGTACCCAGTTGCTTCTGCACATGTAATGCAACTCCCAAATTGAGATCACAAAAGAGATGGCTAATTCCAAGGCTACCTGCTACATATCAATCTTGGCTACTACCTGTTGACAATATGTTAATGCAAGTCTTTGGATTCTAATTCTGATATACAAAGATGTAAAATCCATTTTGAATGTATGACTGCAAAAATGTGCCAAAGAAAGGTTCATTTTGCTCCCTGTACTGAATTTAGACATCACTCATGCTTTACATATTGTACAAAGCCCCTCACCCTGCCAGCGGGGTTCCTCTCCCAAAATTTTCTCAATCATGGCATGACTTGCGGCCACTGCAGTTTGTCCTTCTAAGCTTCCATCCAGAGTTGGTTGTCCATTCTGCAAGGCCTCCATGGCCTGAAGCTCTCTATGGTAGAGAAGTAGGAGACAAATATTCTGTAATTACGGTCTCTCCAACAACAGTTCGTAAGACAGTTCTGGCATTCAGAAATACAGTACAAAGTCTGGAACATGTTATCACACAGGTGTAGTACTGAAGGCACTAAGGGAATCCATATGTCTACCTTATGTCATATACTGGTGAGCGGAGATCATGGGGACCATGGGCAAAGGCGCAGTGCTGACCATTTTTGGTACAATGACCCTTAGAGTCTGTCTCATGGATGCAGATGCCTGTTTTGTAATAGCGCAGGTGGTATCTTCTTTCTGTGTCACCTGTTGTTCTGTGTAGGAAGGGGCAACTGGACAAATACAAAAGGATATAATTAAATTGGATTTTAGACCTGAAATCCAGATGTTCATAGACACGCCCTAACAAACTAAAAGCAAAGTAAACATTCATAATAACACACCTAACAATAAAATAAGTTCCCTTATTTTTAATATAATTATACAGGGGCTATTCATAGTGAACAACTTAAACTTAGCCACAGCTAAACTTTTGACCTCAATGACCAGGCCAAATTTTAGAAATCTGACCAGTGTTATATTATGTGGTAATAACTAGGGAACGCTTCAACATATCCCAGTGATGTTGAGACTGTCATTTCGTGACACATTATACTTTATGCTAGTGGTAAATATAGGTCAATATTTTTTTATTAAATCTCATCATTTTTGCAAGAATTCTGAAAAAAACATGCAATTTTCAAACTTTCACTTTACATATCCTTAGACCAGTTAGTCACGCTATACAAAATAATAAACAGCATTTCCCATATATGTCTACTTTACATCTGCACAATTTTTCAAACGTCATTTTATTTTTTTAGGATGTTAGAAGGGTTAAAATTTTAGCAGTAATTCTAATTTTTTCAAGAATTTTACAAAACCCAAGATTCCCTACAATGAGACGCCATCTGGCCTATGATCCAGCGATATCCGAAAAATGTGTTTTTTAATTTTCACAGATCAATATTATAAAACTCTGAAAAGCCCCTGGGGGGGGGTCAAGGTGCTCACTATACATCTACATAAATTCTTTAAGGGGTCTAGCTTCCAAAATGTTACTTGTCAGGGGTTTCCACTGTTTAGGCACATCAGGGGCTCTCCAAACGTGACATTGTGCCCGCTATCAATTCCAACCAATTTTTGCATTCCAAAAGTCAAATGGTGCTCCTTCCCTTCCAAGCTCTGCCGTGTGCCCAAACAGTAGTTTTCCCCCCACTTATGGGGTATCTGTGTACTTAGGACAAATTGAACAACAAATTTTATGTTGCGTTTTCTCCTGTTACCCTTGTGAAAGTAAAAACAAATTGGGACTAAAGTAATATTTTTGTGGGAAAAAGTCAAACTTTAATTTTTTCTTCCACATTGCTTTAGTTCCGGTGAAGCACTTGAAGGGTTAATACACTTCTTTAATGTGGTTTTTGAGCAGACTGAGGGCTGATGTTTTTAAAATGGTGTAACTTTTGGGTATTTTCTGTCATATAGACCCCTCAAAGTCACTTCATACGTGATGAGCTCCCTAAAAAAAATTGGTTTTGTAAATTTTTCTGGAAAAATTAGAAACTGCTGATCAACTTCCTATCCTAACTTCCTAACAAAAAAATTACTGTATGTTTCAAAAATTGTGCTCATGCAAAGTAGACATACGTGACATGTCATTTATTAACTATTTTGTGTGACATAACTCTCTTACTTAAGGGCACAAAAATTAAATAGTTTGAAAATTGCAAAGTATTTGCCAAATTTCTGAGGCCTGGTCAGGAAGGTGAGCCCAGGAGAAGACAGCAGCCGGCATACTACTACTACTGCACGCCCACGAGAAGACGGCAGCCGGCATACTACTACTACTCTAACTAGACGTTTTAGTCAGCAGCAGGAAGTCTGACCATATTGCTTGTTATTTTATTCTTTACTAGAAAAGCACACATTGTTCTGCAAACAAATATTTATCTACTCGAAGTTCAGATATAATTCTGTTTGTATTAGTTTAACATCTAATCTTTATGAACCCCTTAATGACACTATTTTTTATTTTTGCGACTTCATATTTGCCTCCTTTTCTTCCAAGAGCCATAACTTTTTTTTTTTTTTCGGCATGAGTTATAGTTTTAGCAGACTATTCACTTTACCATATAATAATGAAAATGCGATGCAATAGTAAAAAAAAAAAAAAGAATGTAATGCCAGTAACAAACATTTAACTAATGAAAGAAAAAAAAATTGGACGTATGAAAAAAAATAAACACAATTAATTTGTTTTACTAATTTCCGGGACCCATACATTATTTGTTTTATTTTTCAACAGATGCAGCTGTATAAGGGCTTTTTTTGAGTAACGAACTGACGCTTTTGTTGACAACAGTTTGGGATACATACGGCATACTAAAGGTGCTAGGCAGGTCCAAATCATACCTAAGGTCCTGCAATGCCCTGCACGAGGAAAGAGACATAGTGAATCAGAAAAACTATACTACATTTCTAATTGGAGGTATTTGCTTATATTATTACACCTTCTACATATTGGATCTTGGAGATGGGAAAACCCCTTTAACTAAAGTCTGCCTGTCCAGTGGCTCAAAAAGGTATTTGCCATCATGAAGTCCCTTTAACTACTACTGCTGAAGAACTTTTGGCTTCTGGCAAATATTAAAATGCTGCAGCCGTAAGGAAGCTTACTCATCTCCTTCAGGACATAGCCCTGACGTTTCATCATATTTTGTGCAGTAAATATCCGGGCTGTAGTTAAATGTCCCATCTCTACGTCTTACAGATCTTCTCCGTCGTTGGTTAACAAAGTGCCAATGGAAACAGGTGTAGGGTCGATGCTGGGTGCATTTGTGTTGCACAAAGAGTGGGCACTGCTCAGTCCGGAACTCTTTCAGGTACCTGAGAAAACAAGCAAATAAATAGTGAGGAGAACCACTACATTAAGATTGCGCTGGGGGAATTCACAAGTTTGCAGTCACACAGAGTGACTGCAGACTTATTGATTTGGACCGGACAACCCCTTTAAGGAGCAGATGCCAGCTGTGTTACACAGTCAGCATCTGACTAACACAGCAGCCAATGAAGCTAGTTCTGATCACTGCTGATTATCCATTTGAATGCTGCTATCAATCACTGGCTGTGACATGACTGCAGGGGGCCAATGGGTTACCAATTTAGCTAAACATTGCCATTCTGAAGTATATAGTAAAAGTGATCAAATGGTGACGAATTCAAATCTAAAAAAACCCACACATTTACAATTTTAGGCAGTGCATATACGGTACTCCCAAAAATTCAATCAAAATATCATATGTACTTCACACGATCACTAAAAACATTGTCTCTGCTCACTAAAACGAGCCCTCACACAGATTAATTGATGGCAAGATTAAGCTATAGGTCTCAGAAAATTGATTTTCTTTCCTCGATTTCAGAAACCCATCTCCAGATTGTGTTTTAAAAAATGAAAACAAACATTACTTGACTCACCATTCCAAGGTCCAGCACTGAGTTTCTGCCACAGCCCCGGCTGTCTGTTATTGTCTGGAGGGCTGATGAGGTCAGCGCTGCAACCAACAGCAGAGCTCTGGCAGAGTAGACAGCATGGGCTACTGAGCTTCAGCTCCATCAATGTGACGTCAGCGCTAAAGCCAAAAACAGACACCAGGAGCAGAAGTGGTTTTGTGCTGGGCCCAGGAACGGCGAGTCAAGCAAAAGGTGTGGTTTTATTAATAAAACAAAGACAAAAAAAACAAAACCTTCTTTCTGGAGACAGACAGGGTTTTTTTCTCTATCGCTTGGGTGTATGCTGCTGCCACAAGAGGCTGACACTATGCACAAAAAAAGGTTAGCTCCTCCTCTGCAGTGTACACCCCACCGACTGGTATTCTTATAATCAGTTTAGCTTAGTGTCAGTAGGAGGTGGACATGGGTCTTTCACTAGACCCATATCTACCTCAGTGTGCATCGTTTCTTTTCAGGTACCCGGAGGGATACAGTGTGAATAGTCACAACTGTACTCCCACAAAGACTATGAGTACGGCGTGCACTGCCACCCCGTATCCTCATATGTCTAGTCGACAGGACCCCAGCCCCTAACACAGAAGCGTGTTGAGGTGATCCGGACCCAGACCTGCATTACCCTCCCACCCACTCGCCCATCAGAGCCTGTCGGTTGGAGGAGATGCAAATGTCCCACATCGTAAGATCTTCGGACATCTGATTTTTTTCCTGGACGGGGAGGTACTTTTCCCCCCAGGTGCTGGTGAAGAGGATAAGAAGAAAAGAAGAAAGAAGACGACCAGACTCTTTCAAAGAGGGAAGCGCCTTGGCGTGTTATATACCTTTTCTCTTGAACTTACCGCTAACTGGACAGCTTCTCCCTCCGTGCACCCGCCAGTTTCTAGACTGTCTACCAACACGGTCCTCCCTCTTACTGATTGAGTATCTTTGAAGGATTCTAATGACAGAATTATAGAATCCTTTGCAAGGTCAGCTTCTGAAGCGGCTGCGTCTACTCTTTGTCCTGCCTTCAATGCCACTTGGGTTTCAAAGTCCGTAGCCAAATGAACCAAACAACTCCGTCAAGGAATTCTGGCCGGAGCTCAACCAGAACAGCTTGCGGATCTCGCCAACCAGATTTCTCACGCAGGGAAGTATTTGGTTTCTGCCTCCCTGGATGTCGCGTCTTGTGCAGCTCAGGCGTCCAGTAATGTTGTTGCTATCCGGCAAACTTTTTGGCTTAAGGCCTGGAAGGTGGACTTGTCTTCAAAGAAGTCCCTCACTAGCCTGTCTTTTCAAGGATTACGTCACCAGGTGTACAAGCTCCCTTCTCCCCCAGTCCAAATCTCACCGTTCTCTTCGGGAGCGGCAGTTTCGGTCCTTTGAACGTATCACAGCGATAGAGTCCTTCTCCCAACAGCAGAGGCCGCAGGCTCGCCAGGATAGGAAGGTCTCCTTTAGGCTCACACCTTCTTGGCGCTCCCGCTACACCCAAGGTAGATCCACCAGGTCTAGACCTGGAAGATCTACCTCGGCATGACTCGCACTGAGACCCCAGCGCATCTCTCAAGCTGGGCGGCCGTCTCCTTTCCTTCAGAGACGCATGGGTCAGGGAGGTTGTGTCTTCAGGATTAGTGATGAGCGAGTGTACTCGTTGCTTGGGTTTTCCCGAGCACACTCGGGTGACCTCCGAGTATTTGTTAGTGTTCGGAGATTTAGTTTTCATCACGGCAGCTGAATGATTTACCGCTACTAGCCAGGCTAAGTACATGTGGGGGTTGCCTGGTTTCTAGGTAATCCCCACATGTAATCAAGCTGGCTATTAGCTGTAAATCATGCTGCTGAGGCAATGAAAACTTTATCTCCGAGCAGTCATAAATACTCGGAGACCACCCGAGCATGCTCAGGAAAACCCGAGCAACGAGTACACTCGCTCATCACTACTCAGGATACAAAATAGAATTTGTTTCTCGGTCCCGGAATCGATTCTTTGAATCCTGCCCTCCAAGAGGCCCTGCTCTGGTCCCGGGTTTCTTTGCATCCATCGCCTCTCTCCTCAGTTCGGGGGTAATCGTTCCCGTTCCGGAAAGACAACGATTCACAGGTTTCTATTCAAACCTGTTTGTGGTGCCGAAAAAAAAACAGCGCGGTTCATCCCATTCTGGACCCCAAGTTACTGAACAAAAGAGTTTGCCTGCGACATTTCAGGATGGAATCCCTTCGTTCAGTAATCGCGTCCATGGAGGTGCAGGAATTTCTGTGCTCCATAGACATTCAGGATGCCTATCTTCATGTCCCTATATTCCTGGGACATCACAAAGTCCTGCGTTTTGCGATACATCAGGAGCATTTCCAGTTTGTCGCCCTGCCGTACGGTCTCGCAACCGCTCCCAGGGTTTTCACAAAGATCATGGCAGCGTTGATGGCCATTTTGAGGATCAGAGGTCTAATGCTCTTCCCGTACCTTGACAACATCCTCATCAAGGCTCCGTCTTTTTCCCAGGGTCACGAAAGTCTGACCATCGTTCTCGATACCCTGTACTGCTTCGGGTGGCTTGTCAACAGGAAGAAGTCCTGCCTTGTTCCAACTCAGCAACTCGTGTTCCTAGGCATGCTGTTCGACACCCGTCAGTGATGGGTTTTCCTCCCCGAAGAGAAAAGAACAATTCTCTAGCGGGAATTTCACTTGTTTCAGAGCCCTCGGCTTCCATCCTTCCGATCAGCCATGAAGGTCCTAGGGAGGATGGTGTCAACATCGGAGGTGATCCCCTTCGCGCAATTCCACTTGAAACCACTTCAGCAAGCCATCCTTGGGCAGTGGGACAAGTTTGTCTTTTCTCTAGATCGTCCGATTCAGCTCCCGTCCCGGGTCAAACGGTCCCTCAATTGGTGGCTGACATCACCCCTCATCTTCCAGGGCCAGTCCTTCCTTCCCGTTCACTGGCAGGTGGTGACGACAAACGCCAGCCTTCTCAACTGGGGGGCAGTTTTTCGCCACCTGACTGTCCAGGGTCGTTGGTTGGCACAGGAGTCTGCTCTGCCGATCAACGTCCTTGAGATATGGGCCATCTTTCTGTCCCTCCTTCACTGGGAAATGCTTCTCAAGGGTCTGCCAATCCGAATTCAGACGGACAATGCCACGGCAGTGGCAAATGTCAAATACCAGGGAGGGACTCAGAGTTCCTTGGCATTGGCCAAGGTATCCAAGATCCTCCTTTGGGCAGAGGTGACAGTTCCGGCGATATGCGCGGTGCATATCCCGGGTGTGGACAACTGGGCCGCCGATTTTCTCAGCTGCGAGAGCCTCATGGCAGGGGAATGGTCCCTGCATCAGGAGGTCTTCCATCAGATTTGCCTTTGATGGGGTTACTCCGGATGTGGCATCCAGACTGAACAGGAAGGTTCCTCGGTTCATCTCCAGGTCGCGCAATCCTCTCGCGGTGGGCACCGATGCTCTGGCCATTCCTTGGTCGCAGTTCGTGCTTCCGTATCTGTTCCCTCCCCTTCCTCAAGGTGAAGGGGGTGCCAGTCATTCTGATCGCACCGGATTCGCCCAGGTCTTGGATTGCGGAGATCGTCAACCTTCTTGCGGGCGCTCCCTGGTGGCTTCCAGACAGATCTGATCTGCTGTCTTAAGGTCAGATCTGCCACCCGAATTCTCGGTCGCTCATTTTGATGGCATGGCTATTGAAACCGCGGTTCTGAAAGCATCCGGTTTTTCAGATCGGGTGATTCACACCGTCCTCCAGGATCTACTATTGAACTTGGAGGGCCTATTTCAACTGGTGTGAGTCCAATCACATCCCACCTATGTCCTTTTCTCTCCCTTCTATTTTGGTGTTTCTGCAGGCGGGACTGGACGCAGGTCTTGCCCTTAGTTCTCTAAAGGGTCAAGTATCAGCGCTTTCCATTCTTTTTCATAAGACGTTATCCTCCCGACCGCAGGTCAAGACCTTCCTTCAGGGAGTAGCGCATGCAGCTCCTCCGTACTGGGTTCCCGTGGATCCCTGGGATCTCAATCTAGTCCTGGAGGCCCTGAAGAGTTCTCCCTTTAAGCGAGGGTACCTTTGCAGGTGTAGTTTGTTAATTATTCTAACTTACTGACATAATGACTTTTGGGCTTTTATAAACACTTGAAATAGATCACTGTTTGTTATGACTCTATATAATATACGAGTATCATTTTTTGTATTGAAGAACTGAAATAAATTAACTTTTTGAAGATATTCTAATTTTGTGAGGAGCAGCTGTACCTTCGTACTTTGGATGCAAAAAAAACTCAAAAGCAAAAAAAAAAAAAATGAAGCATTTTTCTATATTATTGTTTTTGTCATTTTTCCTATGGGTTTTATTGCTTAGCTTAAGTACCTGCATTTTTTTTTTTTATTTCAATACTTGTGATTCAAGCATCATATGATTCATTGATCATGTCATCCTAAGAGTCTTCAAAAAACTACATGATGGAATGTTAAAACACAAGTCACATGCATATATTTGTCCTATAGCAGGATTAAAAACCAGATCCATGAGAAAATATAAAAATGCAATTCTATGGCATTCTGCAATCTAAAAAAAAAAATAAAAAAAAACAAAAAAAAATCACAAAAAAAAAACAAAAAAAAACACACAACAAAAAAGTCATGTATACAAAGTGTTTCCTACTTTCTGACCAGAGCTGTGCATCATCCTCTCTATTCATTAGGGAGACCCATGTACATGATCATTGGGGTCTCAGTGATTGATTACATTTCATCCCCTACCACATGGGTAAAATTTGTCATTGTGAACATGTTTGAAAAAATATTTAAAAAATGGGATTTCCGGAACCAAGCATTTCCTTAAGATATTTATTTTAGATCATTGTGTTATTATGGCTTTGTTATCCTGAAACATTGCAATAATGCTTTTATTTGTAACTTTTCTTCATATTTGTACTCTGTTTCAAGTTGTACCAAATATCACTATATAATCTGAGTTCTCCATTTATTTCCCTTGATTTTCACTCCTTAACCCCTTTCCGACCTTTGAAACAGCGTATGCATCATGAAAACCTGTGCCAATCCGACCTGCAGGCCGGGTGAAAAGGTTAACTGTAATTTCACCCGACCTGCAGGGACAGGGGGAGTGGTACTTGAGCCCAAGGGGCTACGATCGCTCTGATTGGCTGTTGAAACTGACGTTTCACTTTCAAACAGAGCGATAGTAATAATATTTCACCAATGAAAATTGGTGAAATATTACAATCCAGCCATGGCCAATGCTGCAATAGCATCAGCCATGGCTGGAGATCGCAATCTGCCCCCCGCCACCGATCTCCTCCTATCTGTCCTCGGTCCTGACATCTGCTGTCCTCTGCTCCCCTCTGTCCTCTCCCCCCGCAGTCCGATCTCCCCCCCCCCGCTGTCCGATCCCCCCCCCCCCTTACTTGCCGACCTCCGGTGTCAGTCCGCTCCATGGGCGCCATCTTCCAAAATGGCGGGCACATGCGCAGTGCGCCTGCCGAATCTGCCGGCCGGCAGATTCGTTCCAGGTACATTTTGATCGCTGTGATAGGTGCTATCACAGTGATCAAAATTTAAAAAAATTATAAATAAACCCCCCCTTTATCACCCCCATAGGTAGGGACAATAATAAAATAAAGAAAAAACATACTTTTATTTTTCCACTAGGGTTAGGGTTAGAACTAGGGTTACGGCTGTGGCTCTGCGTTATAAACTTCTGTGAAGCACTTGGGGGTTCAAAGTGCTCACCACACATCTAGATAAGTTCCTTGGGGGTCTAGTTTCCAAAATGGGGTCAGTTGTGGGGGAGCTCCAATGTTTAGGCACACAGGGGCTCTCCAAACGCGACATGGTGTCCGCTAACGATTGGAGCTAATTTTTCATTCAAAAAGTCAAATGGCGCTCCTTCCCTTCCGAGCCTTGCCGTGTGCCCAAACAGTGGTTTACCCCCCCCATGTGAGGTATCGTTGTACTCAGAAGAAATTGCCCAACAAATTTTAGGATCCATTTTATCCTGTTGCCCATGGGAAAATGAAAAAATTGAGGCTAAAAGAAATTTTTTGTGAAAAAAAAAGTACTTTTTCATTTTTACGGATCAATTTGTGAAGCACCTGGGGGTTCAAAGTGCTCACCACACATCTAGATAAGTTCCTTGGGGGGGGGTCTAGTTTCCAAAATGGGGTCACTTGTGGGGGAGCTCCAATGTATAGACACACAGGGGCTCTCCAAACACGACATGGTGTCCGCTAACGATTGGAGCTAATTTTTCATTCAAAAAGTCAAAGGCGCTCCTTTCCATCCGAGCCTTGCCGTGCGCCCAAATAGTGGTTCCCCCCCCACATATGGGGTATCGGCATACTCAGGGCAAATTGTACAATAACTTTTGGGGTCCAGTTTCTCCTTTTACCCTTGGGGAAATAAAAAAAATTGTTGCTAAAAGATCATTTTTGTGACTAAAAAGTTAATGTTCATTTTTCCCTTTCATGTTGCTTCTGCTGCTGTGAAGCACCTGAAGGGTTAATAAACTTCTTGAATGTGATTTTGAGCACCTTGAGGGGTGCAGTTTTTAGAATGGTGTCACTTTTGGTATTTTCAGCCAGATAGACCCCTCAAACTAACTTCAAATGTGAGGTGGTCCCTAAGAAAAAATGGTTTTGTAAATTTTGTTGTAAAAATGAGAAATTGCTGGCTAAATTTTAACCCTTATAACTTCCTAGCAAAAAAAAAATTTTGTTTCCAAAATTGTGCTGATGTAAAGTAGACATGTGGGTAATGTTATTTATTAACTATTTTGTGTCACATAACTCTCTGGTTTAACAAAATAAAAATTCCAAAATTGCCATTTTCGCCAAATTTCCGATTGTTTCACAAATAAATGCAATAATTATTTACCTAAATTTACTACTACATGAAGCCCAATATGTCCCGAAAAAACAATCTCAGAATCGCTAGGATCCGTTGAAGCGTTCCAGAGTTATTACCACATAAAGGGACACTGGTCAAAATTGCAAAAAATGGCCAGGTCATTAAAGTCAAAATAGGCTGGGTCATGAAGCAGTTAATAAATATTTCCTTCCCCTTCTTTCCTTTTCTTCCCTCTCCCCTTTTCCTTCCCCATATAAAAATGTAAATACGGTACTCAATAAAAATTCTTGAAACACAAATGTTACTTAAGGAGCATTTATACTGCAAGACAGTTGTGTATGACGCCTGTATCACGATTATCTTGCTGTGTAAACCGGGCTGTCGAATTCCCAGATGATCAAACGACGAGCAAGACACTCTGCAACACAAAAAGATCATCGTTCTCGATGGTGCATCATTCTTGTCTAAACTGGGTAGAACTATGGCAGCCCATACACACTGAGGCCGGTTTCACACGTCAGTGGCTCCGGTACGTGAGGTGACAGTTTCCTCCCGTACCGGAGACACTGACACACGTAGACCCATAAAAATCAATGCATCTGTTCAGATGTCATTGATTTTGTGCGGACCGTGTGCGGACCGTGTCTCCGTGTGCCAAACACGGAGACATGTCAGTGTTCGTGGGAGCGCACGGATTACACGGACCCAATAGAGTCAATGGGTCCGTGTAAAACACGCACCTCACACGGACATTCTCCGTCTGGGGTCCGTGTGGCGTGCCGGAGACAGCGCTACAGTAAGCGCTGTCCCCCCCACATGGTGCTGAAGCCGGTATTCATATGTTCCCTGTAGCACCGTTTGCTACAGAGAAAATATGAATGATAGTGTTTAAACTAAAGATCCATGTGTCCGCCGCCCCCCCACCCCCTGTGCGCCCCCCCCCGCTGGTCAGAAAATACTTATCCGGGTCCCCCGTCGGCTGTCGCTCCTTCCTGGTCTGGCCGCGCCTCCTACTGTATGCGGCCGATTACACTCATGAATATGTGGCTCCACCTCCAATAGGGGCGGAGCCGCCTATTCATGAGTGTAAATGAGCGGCCCCACGTGACCGCATACAGTAAGCCGCGGCCAGACCAGGAAGGAGCGACTGCCGACGGGGGATCCGGGTGAGTATTTTCTGACCAGCGGGGGGGGCGCACAGGGGGTGGGGGGGCGGCGGACACATGGATCTTTATTTTAAACACTATTCTTCATATTTTCCCTGCAGCAAACGTTGCTGCAGGGATGATATGAATCGCAGCTTCAGCACCATGCAGAGTGGGTACCACACGCTCCGTGTGGTACCCACTCGCCATACGGGCGGCACACGTGTGCCGCAGGTATGGCCTCCGTGAGTTCCCAGGCACACGGACACGGATAACTCCGGTACCGATTTATTCCGGTACCGGAATTATCTGGACGTGTGGGACAGCCCTGAGGGATATACTAGTATAGTATACTCAGTGTGCAGACTTTACTTTGGTATGTGAAATGACCTCCAAATCGGCAAAAAAGTTTACGGATCAGCGGTCATATGCTGCCGGTCAGTCTGTGTAAACATACCCTTACAGGAAAGCCCCTTTAATTAGCCGTCAACTTTATGGTGCAGTATAGAGCAGATAGTTAGAAGAAATCACCAAACAGGTAAAAAAGGAAATGGATAGAGCTACCCTAAATATCATGTTGTAATATTGTACGTGTCTGATGTATCAGATGACGCGACATGTCGGGGCTCTTACTTGGGTTGTTGAGCAAAAAAATCAGTAAAAATGTAGTGACTCCAGCATTAAATAACAGTGATGTTAACCTTTTCACTACAGTAACTCTGGTATTACTAATAATTGGCCATTAATGATAGCATTAAAATGGTAATTAGTGTGGGGAACAATAGATTTGGCACTAGTGATGAGCGAGTATACTTGTTACTCGGGTGGTCTCTGAGTATTTTGGCATGCTGGAAGACTAAGGGTATGTGCACACGCTGCGGATCCGCAGCGGATTTGACGCTGCGGATCCGCAGCAGTTTTCCCAAAGTTTACAGTACCATGTAAACCTATGGGAAAAAAAAACCGCTGTGCACATGCTGTGGAAAAATCCGCGTGGAAAAGCAGCGGATTATTTTCCGCAGCATGTCAATTCTTTGTGCGGATTCCGCAGCGGTTTTCAACCAGCACTAATAGGAAAGTGCAGTTGAAAACCCGCAGAGGAATCCGCAGAAGAAACCGCGAGAAAATCCGCAGTGAAAACCGCAGTGGTTTTGCACTGCGGATTTTCCAAATCCGCTGTGGAAAAATCCACAGCAGAATCCGCAACGTGGACACATACCCTTGGTTTTCCTCGCTGCAGCTGCATGATTTGCGACTGCTAGACAGCTTGAACACATGTGGGGATTGCCTGTTTGTTAGGGAGTTGCCACATGTATTCAGCCTGTCTAGCAGCCGTAAATCATGCAGCTGTGTGAACAAAAACTAAGGCTATGTGCACACGTAGGAAATGTGGTGCAGAATTTTCTGCACTAAATCTACATCTCCTGGCAGAATCCACAGGTGCAGATTTTCTGCAGTTTTTGTGCGTTTTTGTTGCGGATTTTGTGCAGTTTTTGTGCAGATTTTACCACTGTGGATTTTTATCATGGAGGGGTGCAGAAACGCTGCAGAACTGCACAAAAGAAGTGACATGCACTTCCGCACTGATTTTTCTGCACCATCTGCACAGCTTTTTTTATTTTACCATTGATTTACATTGTACTGTAAATCACAGTGCGGAACTGCACCTTTTCTGCGCAGAAAAATCCGCTGCAGTTCTGCAGGAAATCTGCAACGTGTGCACATAGCCTAAATCTCCGAGCACATCCAAATACTCGGAGACCACTCGAGCATGCACGGGAAAACCCGAGTAACGAGTATACTTGGTCATCACTATTTGGCACTTTCACTTCATAGCGCTGGATTTTACTCCTTGTTTTATTAAGTAGTGACCTGCAAGGTAGATGCAGTGGTCTACTAGTATGAAGAATTTTTGCAAATTCCCACAATTAATTTTTCACTTTGTATTTTCACTGTGCAAAAGACACAGCATCTTAACGTTCCAGCAAAGTGGATGAGATTTATAGAAACATCATGCACCCTGTGCTTTTTTTAAAAAAATTTAAAGCTGCATAAAACTCACCCGCAGTGTGTGTGTTTTTTTTTTTTTTGTTTTTTTTTTTAAATCCGCAACATGTCAATTTATTTTGTGGGTATAGTTTTGTGTGGCTTTTCCCCATAAAAGTGCATTAGATGTGGAAATTCCACTGGTAAAAAACAGGCTGTGGAGTCGGAGTCATGGAGTCGGAGCCCATTATCAAACATATCAAAGTTATTTCAAAGCCAAATACCAGGAAGTATCGAAAACAAAGCAGCTAACAAGTTGCATGTGACTTGCATAGTCTATGGCAGGGGTCTCAAACACGTGAGCTGGGGGGCGCGTGCAGCCCACAGGCAACAGAGCTCCAGTGTTGACCACGGCCCAGTCCTGTGGGCTGTTGATGTCAGTGATTTTTTGTTTTCATTGAATGTGCATCCTTGGAAATCTATCATGGTGCAGACACCAGCTCTTTGTGCCGCAATACCAATATGAGCCGGTGGCCAATCGGAGGCTGGCAGCTGACGTCGGTAGGCTGGAGGAAGAGAAGAGAACGACATTTGCCAAGAGAGCGAAGGTCAGTTGAGAAGGATTTTTTAAAAATATAAAGTATGTAAATATTATTTACAATAAAAATGCTGTTTTTATATATAAACTAAAGTAAACAAAAAAAAGTGCATGTTTGTTATGCCGCACTCTTAGGCTGTGTGCACACGTAGCAGATTTTGTGCGTTTTTTCGCTATAAAAACGCTATAAAACCGCGAAAAAAAACTGCTCACATTAAGCATCCTATTTAATAGAATGCAATCCGCATTTTTTGTGCACATGCTGCGCTGTTTTCCTGAGCGGAATCGCGTTCCAGAAAAAAACGCAGCATGTTCATTAAATTTGCGGAATCGCGTGGATTCCGCACACCTAGGAATGCATTGATCTGCTTACTTCCCGCATGGGGCTATGCCCACCATGGGGGAAGTAAGCAGATCATGTGCGGTTGGTACCCAGGGTGGAAGAGAGGAGACTCTCCTCCACGGACTGGGCACAATATAATTGTAAAAAAAAAAAAAAAAAAAGAATTACAATAAAAAATCGTGATATACTCACCCTCTGATGGCCCCGGAGTCTTCCCGCCTCTCAGCGGTGCACGGGGCCGCTTCCGTTCCTATAGATGCTTTGTGTGAAGGACCTGCGATGACGTCGCGGTCATGTGACGTCATCGAAGGTCCTGCACACAAAGCATCTATAGGAACGGAAGCCGCTGAGGAGATTGGCTGTCTGCGGAAGGTGAAAATAACCATTTTTTTAATTATTTTTAACATTCTATCTTTTACTATTGATGCTGCATAGGCTGCATCAATAGTAAAAAGTTGGTCACACTTGTCAAGCACTATGTTTGACAAGTGTGACCAACCTGTCAATTAGTTTTCCAAGCGATGCTACAGATCGGAAAACGCTAGCATTCTGCAAGCTAATTATGCTTGTAAAACGCTAGTTTTTAGCGGGAATATGCATGCCAATTCCGCATGCAATATACCCGCAGCAGGAGTTGCAGAATTGCCGCGGAAATTTCCGCGGCAATTCTGCAACGTGTGCACTTAGCCTAAGTGACCCAAGCTATAAAACTGTTCCATGACCCATACGATCAAAGCCATAAAAAAATAAATAAATAAATACAATGATCAAAAGTGCATAGAAAAAAATAACATGGTATCACTAAAAATGTAATCTGGCCTTGCAAAGAATGTGGGCCTTTAAATTCACATTTTTTCTATGTGAAGTCCATATACCCAACTGAGTTTGAGACCCCTGGTCTATGGCCAGTATATCATGTGTGACTTGCAAACAACACTTACGAAAACAATTGTAACTCTTCATTGCAGTCACACTAGGTCACAATGCAACTCCAAAGAATTAGATGCAATGCCAAATATCACCAGTTAGCCTTCGTCTAAGGCAGTGTTTTTCAACCAGTGTGCCGCGGCACACTAGTGTGCCGCGACACATGGTCGGGTGTGCCGCGGGGAACGGGAGTCAGCTGTTCTCTGTGCCGACTGTCAAGCTGACAGCCGGCACAGAGAAGCTGCAGCGCGCCGGCTCCCGGAGATCAATTGTACTCGCAGACATCTACCAGCTGCGAGTACAATTGAGGCTCTGACTGCCGGGTCAGAGCGACGCCAGCAGCGTGATCAAGTCATGTGATCACGCTGCTGACGTCACTATCCGGCGCGCAGGAGAAAGAAGAGACTTGGTGGTAAGTGCTCCTTTGCTGTGGAGCTGAAGACACCGAAGATTCAGCGTGGGGTGGGTTTATGGGGAGTATGTGGGGGGATTTATTAAGTGTGGGGGGATTTATTCAGTGTGGGGGGGGGGAGATTTATTCAGTGTGGGGGGGGGATTTATTCAGTGTGTGTGGGGGGGATTTATTCAGTGTGGGGGGGGGATTTATTCAGTGTGTGGGGGGATTTATTCAGTGTGGGGGGGGATTTATTCAGTGTGTGGGGGGATTTATTCAGGGTGTGTGGGGGATTTATTCAGTGTGTACGTGGGGGGGGGGGGCTGGAATTTATTTAGCATGTGTGGGGCAGGGTGCATTTATTCTATGGAAGGGGATGGATTTATTCTATCGGAAGGGCAGTGGATATATTCTGTGGGGGTGAGTGGGGAGATGGGGGTGGACACAGTAGCGAGGGGAAAAATGTGTGCTGACAGTACTGGAAGCAACGGTGATGGGATGTGTGAGGACAGTATGGGGAGTCGGGGGAATGTGTGAGGGGGGAATGTGTGAGGAGGAAATATGGAGAGAGCAAAGGGGTATGTTAGCAGGGGGGGGGGATGTACAGGAGGAGGCTATTAGAAATGTGTGCAGACAGTATGGGGGGATGAAAGTGTGAGTGGACACATAATAGATACTGAGTAGTGTGAGGGTAACAGCCAGGAGGAGACAGTATGCCAAGTAGGAGGAGTGTAATGAAGGGGCACAGTAGAGAGACTGGGCTCTCTATGAGGGACACCGTATGAGAAGGCAGTGTGAAGTATGGGAAAGAGAGAGAGGGTAGTGTGGATGGCATGTACCATAAGAGGGACAGTGAGGGTCATATTATGTGCTGGGAATAAAGTGAGGGGCAATTATTTACTCAGAGGCTCAGCCTAGGGCAGATATTGTTATTCCGGAGCATTATAATAACACTGCTATCTTTAAGGGTGTTGTGTCGGGATGTGCTGCAGAAGACAGGAGAAGATGGAAGTCTGCAGAAACGAGCTCTGCCGGTGGATGAGAAGAGTCATCATGGCATCTGGACAAGGTGAAGATGAAAAGAAAGAGGCGACTCCACAAACAACGTCATCTATCAGGTACATGGATGTAAATGTGTTTTTTTTGTGATACTAATTCTCATTTTTATTTGTTAGGAACATTAAAGGGGATGTCCAAGGTTGTGATGAGTCTGCAGTCATACTATGTGACTGCAGACTTCTGAATTCTCACAGTGCACACTGCTATCATAATTCTCTGATGTTGGTGATTTACATACATGCGGTCACGTGCTGACTAGACATGTGTGGCCTCATTCAATGAAAATGAATTGACTGAGGCCCGGACACGTCTAGTTAGAATGTGACCAGAAGTATCCAAATCACATACTTGTGCTGTCATGACCGTCCACTCTGGCCACCGGCAAGGGAGAATCCTGAAAGTGTGCAGTGCTTGCGCTGTGAGAATTCAGAAGCCTGCAGTCACATAGAATGACTGCAGACTTTCATCTCAAACCTGGACGCACCATTTTGTGCCATTTTGGTTGGTGGTGTGCCTCGGGATTTTTTAAGTATAAAAAGTGTGCCGCGGCTCAAAAAAGGTTGAAAATCACTGGTCTAAGGGACCCCATACACAATAGATAACGGTCGGCTCACTCTGCTGAGCGCTCCTGCGTTCCCTAGGAGAGATGCTGGCAGACTACTGATACCAACTTATCTCACTGAAAACAAAAGGATTGGCAGCCCGAAATAAGACATAAAGGGTGCAAAGAGGTCAGTCTACAAGCCTCTTTTCTCCAAGCCAAAAATCAGCAATGCACCAACATAATACCAGAGTCATGAGACAATGATCATAAAGGGGATTTCCAGTCTTACGGAAAGAAAGTTTATATACGGTACTTTGTGTTTCGATTCTTAACAATCATGTCCTGCTCTACGCCCTCTGTTCTGCTCATGTTTGAGTTTTGATATTGATAAATTAAAGGAGCGCGAATTTACAAGGAAATAATCGCAAATTGGGCAAAGTTTTAGGCGGAAACGTAATGTGTTTTTTTTTAACCTCCTAACACAGTTAACTTCTCCATTAGTGTCTGATTAACGTGTTAAATCCTGTATAACCCCCTTTAGATGGTTTGGTTGCAAATGTTTGTGAGCACTCTCTCCCATCAGCCCCCCTCAACATCGTCGTGGGGAACCGATGGCATACCATGGCAGCTGAGGGCCCCAGTTGCTGCCATCTTGGTAGCTCAGCCTCAAAGGAGACTTAGATTTTCATTATATACTGCAATATTGTGGTATCACAGTACAGTGGCATGTAAAAGTTTGGGCACCCATGGTCAATATTATTGTTATTGTGAACAGTTAAGAAAGTTGAAGATTAAATGACCTCTTAACCCCTTCATGACCCAGCCTATTTTGGCCTTAATGACCTTGCCGTTTTTTGCAATTCTGACCAGTGTCCCTTTATGAGGTAATAACTCAGGAACGCTTCAACGGATCCTAGCGATTCTGAGATTGTTTTTTCGTGACATATTGGGCTTCATGTTAGTGGTAAATTTAGGTCGATAATTTCTGAGTTTATTTGTGAAAAAAACGGAAATTTGGCGAAAATTTTGAAAATTTCGCAATTTTCACATTTTGAATTTTTATTCTGTTAAACCAGAGAGTTATGTGACACAAAATAGTTAATAAATAACGTTTCCCACATGTCTACTTTACATCAGCACAATTTTGGAAACAATTTTTTTTTTTGCTAGGAAGTTATAAGGGTTAAAATTTGACCAGTGATTTCTCATTTTTACAACAAAATTTACAAAACCATTTTTTTTAGGGACCACCTCACATTTTAAGTCATTTTGAGGGTTCTATATGGCTGAAAATACCCAAAAGTGACACCATTCTAAAAACTGCACCCCTCAAGGTGCTCAAAACCACATTCAAGAAGTTTATTAACCCTTCAGGTGTTTCACAGCAGCAGAAGCAACATGGAAGTAAAAAATGAACATTTAACTTTTTAGTCACAAAAATGATCTTTTAGCAACAATTTTTTTATTTTCCCAAGGGTAAAAGGAGAAACTGGACCACGGACGTTGTTGTCCAATTTGTCCTGAGTACGCTGATACCTCATATGTGGGGGTAAACCACTGTTTGGGCGCACGGCAGGGCTCGGAAGGGAAGGAGCGCCATTTGACTTTTTCAATGAAAATTTGGCTCCAATCTTTAGCGGACACCATGTCGCGTTTGGAGAGCCCCCGTGTGCCTAAACATTGGAGCTCCTCCACAAGTGACCCCATTTTGGAAACTAGACCCCCAAGGAACTCATCTAGAGGCATAGTGAGCACTTTAAACCCCCAGGTGCTTCACAAATTGATCCGCAAAAATGAAAAAGTACTTTTTTTTCACACAAAATTTCTTTTAGCCTCAATTCTTTCATTTTCACATGGGCAACAGGATAAAATGGATCCTAAAATTTGTTGGGCAATTTCTCCTGAGTATGCCGATACCTCATATGTGGGGGTAAACCACTGTTTGGGTGCACGGCAAGGCTCGGAAGGGGAGGTGTGCCATTTGACTTTTTGAATGGAAAATTAGCTCCAATCGTTAGCGGACACCATGTCGCGTTTGGAGAGCCCCTGTGTGCCTAAACATTGGAGCTCCCCTACAAGTGACCCCATTTTGGAAACTAGACTCCCCAAGGAACTTATCTAGATGCATAGTGAGCACTTATAACCCCCAGGTGCTTCACAGAAGTTTATAACGCAGAGCCGTGAAAATAAAAAAATAATTTTTCTTTCCTCAAAAATGATTTTTAGCCCAGAATTTTTTATTTTCCCAAGGGTAATAGGAGAAATTGGACCCCAAATGTTGTTGTCCAGTTTGTCCTGAGTACGATGATACCCCATATGTGGGGGTAAACCACTGTTTTGGCACACGTCGGGGTTCGGAAGGGAAGTAGTGACGTTTTGAAATGCAGACTTTGATGGAATGCTCTGCGGGCGTCAGGTTGCGTTTGCAGAGCCCCTGATGTGCCTAAACAGTAGGAACTCCCCACAAGTGACTCCATTTTGGAAACTAGACCCCCCATGGAACTTATCTAGATGTGTGGTGAGCACGTTCAACCCCCAAATGCTTCACAGAAGTTTACAACGCAGAGCCGTGAAAATAAAAAATCATTTTTCTTTCCTCAAAAAAGATGTTTTAGCAAGCAATTTTTTATTTTCACAAGGGTAACAGGAGAATTTGGACCCCAATATTTGTTGCCCAGTTTGTTGTGAGTACGCTGATACCCCATATGTGGGGGTAAACCACTGTTTGGGCACACGTCAGGGCTCGGAAGGGAAGTAGTGACATTTGAAATGCAGACTTTGATGGAATGGTCTGCGGGCGTCACATTGCATTTGCAGAGCCCCTGATGTGCCTAAACAGTAGAAACACCCCACAAGTGACCCCATTTTGGAAACTAGACCCCCGAAGGAACTTATCTAGATGTGTGGTGAGCACTTTCAACCCCCAAGTGCTTCACAGAAGTTTATAACGCAGAGCCGTGAAAATAAAAAATAATTGTTCTTTCCTCAAAAATTATGTTTTAGCAAGTAATTTTTTATTTTTGCAAGGGTAACAGGAGAAATTGGACCCCAACAGTTGTTGCCCAGTTTGTCCTGAGTACGCTGGTACCCCAAATGTGGGGGTAAACCACCGTTTGGGCGCACGTCGGGGCTTGGAAGGGCGGGAGCACCATTTGACTTTTTGAACGCAAGATTGGCTGGAATCAATGGTGGCGCCATGTTGCGTTTGGAGACCCCTGATGTGCCCAAACAGTGGAATCCCCTCAATTCTAACTTCAACACTAACCCCAACACACCCCTAATCCTAATCCCAACTGTAGCCATAACCCTAATCACAACCCTAACCCCAACACACCCCTAACCACAACCCTAACCGCAACACACCCGTAACCCTAATTCCAACCCTAACCCTAATCCTAACCCTAATCCCAACCGTAACCCTAATCCCAACCCTAACCACAACTGTAACCCCAACACACCCCTAACCCTATCCGTAACCCTAACCACAAGCCTAATCTTAACCCTATATCAAACCCTAGCCCTAATTCCAACCCTAACTCTAATTCCAACCCTAACCCTAAGGCTATGTGCCCACGTTGCGGATTCGTGAGAGATTTTTCCGCACGATTTTTGAAAAATCTGCAGGTAAAAGGCACTGCGTTTTACCTGCGGATTTACAGCAGATTTCCAGTGTTTTTTTGTGCGGATTTCACCTGCGGATTCCTATTGAGGAACAGGTGTAAAACGCTGCGGAATCTGCACAAAGAATTGACATGCTGCGGAAAATACAACGCAGCGTTTCTGCACGGAATTTTCCGCACCATGGGCACAGCGGATTTGGTTTTCCTTAGGTGTACATGGTACTGTAAACCTGATGGAAAACTGCTTCGAATTCGCAGCGGCCAATCCGCTGCGGATCCGCGGCCAATCCGCTGCGGATCCGCGGCCAATCCGCTGCGGATCCGCGGCCAATCCGCTGCGGATCCGCGACCAATCCGCTGCGGATCCGCGGCCAATCCGCTGCGGATCCGCTGCGGATCCGCGGCCGATCCGCTCTGTGTGCACATGCCATAACCCTACCCCTAACCCTACCCGTAACCCTAACCCTACCCCTAACCCTACCCCTAGTTCTAACCCTAGTTCTAACCCTAACCCTAGTGGAAAAAGAAAAAAAAATATTTTCTTTATTTTATTATTGTCCCTACCTATGGGGGTGATAAAGGGGGGGGGGGGTTATTTATTATTTTTTTATTTTGATCGCTGTGATAGAACCTACCACAGCGATCAAAATGTACTTGTAATGAATCTGTAATGAATTTTCCAAGATGGCGGCGCCCATGGAGAAGACGGCCGGACACCGGGAGGGACATGGAAGCTAGGTAAGTATGGGGGGGTGGGATCGGAACACGGGGGGGGGGGGGGGGGAAATCGGAGGACCGGGGGAGCGGACAAGAGGACCGGGGGAGCGGACAGGAGGGAGGAGGGGAGCGGACAGGAGATCGGGGCAGAAAGGACGACTGGGGGGGCGATCGGTGGGGTGGGGGGGGGGCAGATCGGGGTCTCCAGCCATGGCAGATGCTATTGCAGCATCGGCCATGGCTGGATTGTAATATTTCACCATTTTCATAGGTGAAATATTACAAATCGCTCTGATTGGCTGTTTCACTTTCAACAGCCAATCAGAGCGATCGTAGCCACGGGGGGGTGAAGCCACCCCCCCTGGGCTGAAGTACAACTCCCCCTCTCCCTGCAGATCGGGTAAAATAGGAGTTAACCCTTTCACCCGATCTGCAGGGATGCGATCTTTCCATGACGCCACATAGGCGTCATAGGTCGGATTGGCACGGGTTTTCATGACGCCTACGTGGCGTCAAAGGTCGGGAAGGGGTTAAAGGGCTAAAGTAAAAGATGACATTTCATTTGTATTTTAGGAGAAAAATATATATACATAATATATTTTCATCTTTTACATTTCAAAACAGAAAATGGGCAGATGCAAAAGTTTGGACACCATCTATGGCTAGTATCAAGTAGCACAGCTTGTAAACGCTTTTTGTAGCCAGTCAAGAGTCTTTAATTTCTTGTTTGAGGGATTTTTTATCAATTTTACTTGGAATATTCTTCCAGTCCTGTGAGATTCCTTGGTCGTCTTGCATGCACTGCTAGTTTGAGGTCTAGTCACAGATTTTCAATGATGTTCAGATCAGAGGACTGTGAGGGCCATTGTAAAACCTTCAGCTTGCACCTTTTGAGGTAGTCAATTGTGGATTTTGATGGGCTTTTGTACAACATATCCTTTTTTAAACAGATGATGTTATGTTTGCATCAATAATTTCTTGAAATTTCATTGACTCCATTTTTTCCTCTACCCGTGAAATGTTCCCCGTGCTATTGGCTGCAACACAACCCCATCGAATGATTGATCCACCTCCATGCTTAATGGTTGGTGCGATGTTTTCCTGAAACTCTGTGCCCATTTTCTCCACACACACCTTTGATTTTTGTGGCCAAATAGTTTTAATTTAACCTCATAGGTCCACAGGACTTGTTTCCAAAATGCATAAGGCTTGTATACTTCTGACTCTGATTTTTTTTTGAGGCAAAAAAAAAAAAAAAGACACCACATAATGATGCACACTGCTAAATATAAAGTAAAATATGCAAAAGTTTATAGAGCAGCATAGACAAACATCTAAAATCAGTAAAAATCAAGAAGTAACAATGTAAAAAACCCCTAGGCAATAATGTGCCAATTATTCATCTGCCGATATCTGATAACCCACATGTGCAGCTCATAAGGTGCAGAGAGACACGAGTCGCTATTTATTTATTTGGTATTGCACCAGGCATGTACTTCTACAGCTCTGGCATAAAAAAGAGACCACCACACCAAAACCCTGTCATGGGCAGCCCAATCTCCAGACCTGAACCCTATTGAATACCTCTGGAATGTAATCAAGAGGATGATGGATAGTCACAAGCCATCAAAGAAAGAAGAACTGTTTACATTTTTGTGCCAGACGCAGTGTGAAAGACTGGTGGAAAGCATGCCAAGACGCATGAAAGCTGTGATTAAAAATCATGGTTATTCCACAAAAGATTGATTTCTGAACTCTTCCTGAGTCAAAATATTAGTATTATTGTATTATTATGAACTTGTTTTCTTTGCATTATTTGAGGTCTGAAAGCACTGGGGTTTTTTTTGTTGTTATTTTGACCATTTCTCCTTTTCAGAAAATAAATACAAAACCTATTGCTTGGAACTTCGGAGACATGTTGTCAGTAGTTTATAGAATAAAAGAACAATTTACATTTTACTCAAAAATATACCTATAAAGAGAAAAATCAGACAAACTGAACATTTTGCAGTGGTCTCTTACTTTTTGTCAGAGCTGTATATATGATCATTAATAATTACATGAATTGTACTATTACTGGCTTTAATTGATATTATGGTAACAAATGGAACCTGTTTATAATACTTGCTCTCTATTATTGCTTGTTATATATTGTGGTGTGAATAACTGGCACATTATAGCCTAGGGGGATGTTACTAATATTGCTTGGTTTTAAAGGGTTTTTGATGTTTGCCTATGCTTCTCAATAAACTTTTGCATACTTTACTTACTTAGCATAAACTGACTTTGCAGATACACATAACCAACGATAATGACCTGCAAAAAGCAGAAAGAGTAGCTCCTATATAACATATAAACCTACAAAAATGGAGCTCAATTACTCAAAGATTCAATATAGTGAGACAACATTTTGTAAATAATCAAATATAAATTTTATTAGCTCGCATCAAGATAAAATATCGGGTACCAATGACCCTAAATCCAATACACAGGATGAGTACATAGAAGGGAAGGAAACAGAGGATAGGTGCACTACGGGGTTGACATGTCCCTCAGAAAATACGCACCAAGAAATAGCATTGATTACTTTTGAAACGGAGCCCAATTAGGTCCAGAGACTGCTACTTGTCTATGTGAGCAGAAAACAAAAAATGCACTGTGTACATGCGGCCAAAACTCTGTGTCATCATGCATGCAAGATTCCTAAAGTGCCGATAATAGTGCAGATTAAAAAAAGAGCTTTTTCTTTCTTACCCATGTGGGGTAGTGACGTGTCTCGCCGTGTGTAACCATTGCCCCTTACACTTACGTGTGCTCATTGCTATATGATGTCTTTTTTCTGCTCTTTTGCGTAATTTGGCTCTCTAGCAATCCTATGAGCAGCTCTCACTGCAATTTTGCTTGGTCTTCCAGATCTTATCTTGACCTCCACTGTTCCTGTTAACTGCCATTTCTTAATTTGCATTCCTAATTGAGGAAAGGGTAACTTTAAAACGCTTTGCTATCTTCTTATAGCCTTCTCCTGCTTTGTGGGCCTCCACCGTTTTCATAGTGCTAAACAGCTGGTTTTTTACTTTTTTTTTTTTTTCCGAACAAGGTTATAAAGCTGGGAAATTTGCATCACCTGGCCTTTCCTAACAATGATAGGGTTATGGCTTGTGTACTAACAGGCTACTTAAGGTCAGAAAACTTGGTCAAAGTTATCTGAGCACACAAATCTCCAAGGGTGCCAAAACTTTTGCATTAGCCAATTTTCCTTTTTGTAATTTTTTTTTCTTTTTTTTTTAAGTAAAAGATGAAAACATAGATATATTTTTTTTCCCTAAAATACAAAGGAAATGTGTCATCTTTAACTTTAGGCCTTTCAAAGATCATTTCATCATCAACTTGCTTAACTGTTGACAATAACAGAGTAATGTTGCCCAGAGGTAACTAAACTTACATATACCACTCTATACGGTATTTTCGATAGGGGACCTGAACTAGTGATCACTTTAATGCAACAAAAAAAATTGCTAAAATATAAAAATTGTAATTACCCTCTTTATCCCCCTCATTAAAAAAATGGGGCCGTTTGGTCACTATACTGCCCTGAAAAAAAAAAAGCCACAGTGACCAAAATGTCATGTGTGTTCCAAATCCATAGCACTATAACACCACACAAAACAAGACCCCACACAGGTCAGTACATGGAAAAATAAAAATGTTGTTACAGTACTTTGGAAAATTGGCTTTTTTTTTTTTTTTTTTTTTAACATGTAAAAAAAAAAATTTCAAAAAATCTATTCAAGTTTCTTGTCGCTACACCCATATCATCAGGTCATTTTGACCACACAATCAACGTATTAAAGACAATCTAAAAAAAATAAATAAATGCCAATGTTTTTACCAGCATTTTATTCCACTTAGGATTTTCCCCCACTTTTCAGTACATTATATGGTAAGATTAATGATGTCACTCAAAACTACAACTCGCCCCACAAAATAAAATAATAAAAAATACCAAGCCGTCGCATGGCTGTGATGATGGAGAAAGAGAATTTATGTTTTTTTGGGGGGAAAGGGAGGCAAAAATGCAACCGTAAAGACAAAAATCGTCTGCAGGGTTAAAGCGGGTATCTGGTGATGCAGGTTACCGGCCCCTTAGGACCAGTGTGATTAGAGAGGGGGCTGATTTTGGGACCCCTGTGACGGACAACACTGGGCTCATTTGCATGGAGGAGCGGTGCATCCAGGGGGATTAAAAACTAAAAGACACAACTCCTTTATACACTTTAGCCTGGCAAATATCGTATAGGCCGTACCATAGCGACACATTGGACTGCAGAGGGCCTGCATACACAAAACAGTAATCAAGTTTATTCATTTCTAATGGCCCAAAAATTGGTCCGTCCCGCAGGCTCTCAGGTGGCAGGAGCCTCCACCATTTTCCATGCATTCTCTCTTTAATAAATAAGCAGTGGTAAAACCAGCAGAGCAGCTCCTGGTGCCTACACAGGTGTTACTGTGCGCAGCCCTGCGGCGGCACACTGGTGAGGCGGGCGGCACACTGGTGAGGCGGGCGGCACACTGGTGAGGCGGGCGGCACACTGGTGAGGCGGGCGGCACACTGGTGAGGCGGGCGGCACACTGGTGAGGCGGGCGGCACAGAGCAGGCATCGCCCCAGCGGCCCCGGCCCCGCCCCCTCCACTAGCCAGCTTTGACCGGTTCCCGCCGGCCTAGGCGCGGGGCACTACGCGTGACTCACGCCTCCCCGCTGACGTCAGCCGTCTCGAGCTGTTTTTTTTTTTTACGTACGTGTAGTGCTGAGGCTTCTCGGGCTGCGCCTGGAGCGCCCCGCCTGCCGCCGCTGCCGGGGAGCTAGCCGAGGCGGACGGGGAACTTGGGACAGGGCCCTTAGACATCCTTTGGCCTCCCTCCTCCGTTCCTTTTATCGCTGGGTCTACGCGGAACGCCGCGGTGGAGGCCAAATGCGCCTGCGCGGCCGCCATGAAAGGAAATGAGAAGTGCTTCCGAGGCACTGAGGGAATGCTGTGGAGTGCGAGTGGCTCAGCGCTAGAGGGCGCATCGCGCAATAAATACCTAGCTGAGACGAGGGAGGCGGGTGCCGCGCGGCGTCATGGGAGTTGTAGTTTAGGGAAGAATTTGTGCTCCGTCTGGCTTTAGGAAAGGCTGCAGTACTAGTATAGCTGAAGTCTGTGTGTGGCTGTGCTAGTGATCGCATGTCCGTGATAGTCTCTCACCACTGCAGCTCTTGTGTGTGACACGTGGCAACTGTGGGATCAGGGGGGTCGTCATACAGATTTTGCAGCAATTTGTGGTCTGCAGTAATGTTGTCATCACCCAAAATCTGAATTAAGCGTATTCTGTGTAGAAGGCCAGGGTCACTCTTGCCAGTGCAATGAGAGAAACTCGCCTCAATACCCGGCACTGCTGTAAGCGGGTTGCGGAATGCAGTGATGGACAGGAGGCAGAGCAAGGGTTAACAAGTTTAATAACGGGAATACTCCGCAGGGAGGAAAAGGGTTAAACAGTTCAAATGGCAAAAGGATATGCAGAGTTGAAGAACAACGGCTTGGATAACGGCAGCTCAGATGAAAGTCAGTGGTTCCTAAGACTATGAAGTCAATGGCGCCGACAATGGCAGGCGCGGTGTCTTTTCCAGTGATATTCTGTGAAAACAACAATACCTCGTCTTCTGGCAGCAGCGGTCGGTCTCCGGTACCTTCCGCTACCCCTAGTCAATATTCTACAGTGCCTGCAAAGGTGTGGGCCACAGTCCTGTACAAGCCCAACGTGGCTCTGCAAATATACACGGGCAAAGTCAGGGTCTCCTGTGGGTGGGAAAGTCTGTGCTGGTAAGGTGGGTCACACAAGTCTATCCAGTACTCAGTTCTCTCTTTGCGGCACATGCGCTGTACTCACGGTCATGAAGCACACGGCACCTCGCTCTCTAAAAGGCTGCTTTCACACTAGCGTCGGCACGGGGCCGTCGCTATGCGTCGGCCCGACGTGCATTGTGAAAATAATGCCCGACGTGGGCAGCCGAAGTAGTCTTACGACGCTTCCGCTGCCCCATTGTAAGGTCCAGGGAGGAGGGGGCGGAGTTTCGGCCGCGCATGCGCGGTCGAAAATGGTGGACAAGACGCGCAAAAAATTACATGTAACTTTTTTGTGCCGACGGTCCGCCAAAACACGACACAACTGTCGCACGACAGATGTGACGTGTGGCCATACGTCACAATGCGTCGGTAATGTAAGTCTATGGGGAAAAACGTATCCTGCAGACAACTTTGCAGGATGCGTTATTTCTCCTAAACGACGCATTGCGACATATTGCAAATGACGCTAGTGTGAAAGTAGCCTAAGGCCTCTTTCACACTTCCGTCTTTGAGCTCCCGTCACAATCTGTCGATTTTTGAAAAAACAGGATCCAGCAAATTTTTCTGCTGGATCCTGTTTTTTCTCACAGACTTGTATTAGTGACGGATGGCCATCCGTTTCATCCGTCGTGCACTGGATCCGTCGGAAAACTGCTGTCCGTCGGGCGGAGAAAATGTTCAGAGGAACGTTTTTTCTGCACGTCGGAAAATCGCTCATAGACGGGTCCTGCGCTGCCCGTCATTGGCTATAATGGAAGCCTATGGACGCAGGATCCGTCGCTGACTGTGAAAAGCAGGAATACAGCGACGGATGCCGTCTTTTGAAACTGAGCATGTGCGGAAGAATTTCCCATCAGGGAAATTCTCTCTCGCTCTCTCTCTCTCTTTTTACTATTGATGCTGCCTATGCAGCATCAATAGTAACAAGATATAATGTTAAAAATAATTTACAAAAAAAAAAAAAACCACAATATTCTTACCTTCCGGCATCCTTCTCAGCATTATCGATGCTCCCAGCAGCTAGCGTTCCCATGGATGCATTGCGAAATGACCCGATGACTTCGCGGTCTCGCAAGACCACGACGTCATCAGAGGTCATTGCACGCAAGGCATTACTGGGAACGCCAGCTGCCGGGATCATCGCGAGCATCGGTAACGCGCGAGATGCCGGAAGGTAAGAATATTGCGATTTATTTATTATTTTTAACCTGTGTTGTGTATGCGTTTTCGCAGCGGAAAACCACTGGCGCGCTGCTTCTCCGGTAGGGTGCTGCACCCGATCTCTCTGGCAGCATGCACACAGTACTCACTAGCACGGAACGTTCAACACCTCCGTAGTGACCAACGGGCACCCTGCACATCTCTCCTCACAGTCTTTGTCAGCGGGTCTTGGGCGCGGGCCTGCGCTGTACGGATGCTCCGGGACCGCAGCACTCACTGGTCCCTGCTGCCCACTGTCTGTTCCCACTAAGTCTCTCTCTTAGCTGCTGCTGAGCGCACGGCTCCCCTCAGCGCAGCGGTCCCTCTGCAGGCAGGGAACCCCCTCAATGCAGCCTGTCGCAGCGCCGGTACCCTGTGGGGAGGACAGGATGCGCTGTTCACCTGAGTGCGCGCTGTCCCAGGTTGTCACCAAACTGCCATCTGCTGCGCGCACTTTCACCTTTATATGCCCCTGCCCGCACAGTCAGGAGGAAGGTCCGGCTTGCTATTGCTTCCCCCGGAAACAGGATGCAGCCTCGACAGTTCCGGCCTTGGCAAGCAGGTACCCACAGTGCTGTCGTCCCCCTTCACTCCTGCCGGCTCTCAGGACCAGAGTGTGCGCCTACATGTATTTCTATGCCGGGCATTGAGGCGAGAGACTCATGCAAGTTTCTCGCATTGCACTCGCAAGTGTGACCCCGTCCTAAAGCTATATATGCTCCAATAAAGAGCCAATTTGGCAGGTATTGTTTCTTGGCCACACATGTGAGATAAATGTTGATCAAAAGGCAGCTGATCAGTGACGTGCAGTATCGTTTGTATAAGACCATGTTCACATGTTCAGTATTCTACCTCGTATGTGTAAGCCAAAACCAGGAGTGGGTGATGAATACAGAAGTGGTGGTGACTTGTTTTTTTTATACTTTTTCTCTGGATGTTCCTCTCCTGGATTTGGCTTACAAATACTGAGGTAAAAAACTCACCAAATACTGAAGTGTGAACGTGGCCTTGCAAGATTATTGTGCAATGAGTGTTTCTACTTGCATTGTAAATGCCCCTGTAGGGTTGCAGGGTGGGCTTTAGCTGTGACACAGGTCATGTGGTTGAAGATTGCTGTCTGCCACTGCTACCTCACGGCATAATGCAAATACATGGGGTTGAACTGCAATCTGAAAAGTACCACAAATAGCAAGCATCAAAAGGTTGGATCTTTTGTGACTTTCTTGCTGTGGTACTTTGTGACTCCATTCACCTGCATTACAGTGTAATGAAACCGGAACATTTGGCGATTTTTCTTTTTACTGCATAACCTCTCTGTCAAAATTACTGTTTACTTCCAGCCCAAGAGCGGAGACACAGTAGCATTTTTAAAATCGGTCCAATTTTGTTACTGAAAAGTGGGACGAGTGTCAAACAAAAGTCATGCATTTTCTCCTACGCCTCATTGGACACAGGACCATGGGTGTTATGCTGCTGCCACTAGGAGGACACTAAGGGTATGTTTCCACGTTCAGGAAACGCTGCGTGTTTGACGCTGCGTTGAGCCGCAGCGTCAAACATGCAGCGTCAAGATGTTACAGCATAGTGGAGGGGATTTCATGACATCCCGTCTCCACTATGCAGTAAAAGACGCATGCGGCATACCCGCGGAAACGGACATGCGGCGCGTCTTTTAAGAACGCAGCATGTCCTTGCATTGCTGAAACAACGCAAGGACAACAGGTGACCTCCCAGTGACATCAGGTGCAGATTTGGTCAGGATTTTACCTGCATAAAATCCTGACCAAATCCTGAGGCAATCCTGAAAGTGGACACATACCCATAGTGAACATAGAAAGATTAGCTCCTCCTGTGCAGTATACACCCTCTGCTGGCTCTAACCTGACCCAGTTTTTGCTTAGTGTCTGTAGGAGGCACTTGGGTCTGCTTTCAGACCCCAACGTTTTTATTTTATTTTTACTTTTCTGTAAATTTTTATTTTTTACTTAATGGCGTGAAAGGGGCGACGGATCCTTTCAAGGCTCCGATCTCCCCCGAATCATCAACAGGCGAGAACGCAGAGAGTTCCTCCCCGTACCCTCTCCTGCAACGTGGGATGCCATGCCTGAGCTCACTTCAGGGGTGACGGTTCCTTCTGTCTGCGCCTCCGGCGGCGCTCATTTCCGGCAGGCTTCACAAATTTAGTCCCCGGCTTCTAGCCGGCCTTGGCCGCGTTTTCATGGCTCCGCCCACCACGGCCGACGCCGCCTACATTTCTGGCGCTTCTCTTCCTAAACGAGAGGTGCCCCTCCTGCTCTCGGCGGCCATCTTTCTGCTCCTCAGAATACGGAGCCGGTTTCCATGACAGCGGTGACAGTTACAGCAGCGCTGACAGAAGCGCTGCGAGGAGTGAGGACACCGACACCTTCCCTGGGGACACAAGAGCAGGATATGCTGAATCTACTGGAGCTGACAACTTAACCCCTTCTCTGCATTCTTTTCTCTGCCCATTTTCTATGGTCGGTCACATACTCCCTCTATCCTTTCAAGGGTACACTATGCCTCAATCTAAGGCGTCCAAAAAGGCTAATAAACACATACAGTGTTTTTTGCCGCATGTACCACTTGCAATACTGCCTTGCCCCGAGCTCGCAGTACTCCGTTCTGCACGGCTTGTGACCCTGCATGCACCCAGGAACCCTGCTAACTGACCTCAGTGAGCCTAGTCCCCCTGACTGGGCTGCATCTCTGTCAAGGTCTATGGCTTCCCTGACCAAGGCAATAGACTCTCTCCGGAATCCCTCCTTAAGTCACAATATCAGTTTGCTGGCCCTGGGGCCCCTTGCGACGGTCGGGAACCGTCGACCAGCAGGGATCGTACTCTATCTAAAAGTGCTCAGGGTTCTACAAAAAGGACCCATGACACGTCCCCCGAGCATGCTTGTGCTTCGGCGTCCGATTTCAGTTTCTCGCTCCCCCTCTCCAGAGGTTCGCAGCGAGCATGATTCAGAATACGACTCTGATGCGTCACTATTCCAGGACTCACAGAACTATCAGGAGACACTTGATTTCCTCCATTGAGTCAGTTAACAAGACTCTGAGGTAAGACGAGGAATCTATATCTGCTCCGGATCATGTGGCAATCACCCTGAATTTAAGAACATTGTCCAAAGACATAGGGATCGACCAGATAAACGGTTCACAGGTCAGAAGCCTTTTGAGTCGAGATATCCCTTTGCTCCTGATTTAAGGAAGGATTGGCTATAATCTCCTTCAGTGGATCCCCGTGCGTCTTGCATCCAAAATGCTCCTATCCTTGTCTGATAGTTCCTCAGTCAAAAATCATCCCACTGACCGTCAAATTGACAACCTTGCTCGGTCAGTCTTTGAGGCCTCTGGAGTGCCGCTCTTTCCATCTTTTACCGCGACTTAGGTGGCTAAGGCTATGGTCGCTTGGGCAGTAAGTTTAACCACAGCCATTCAGGATAGTGATCTTCCCCAAAGGCAGCAAGCCTCGCTATTCAGATATCTCTGCCCGGGGATTTTGTAGTAAACGCTTCTTTAGATGCGGCCAATTGTACTGAACAGGCAGCAGCAAATGCCGTCTCCATCAAGAGGGCGCTATGGCTCAAAGAATGGCGAGTGGATTCTGCTTTCAAAAGGTCATTAACCTCTCTGCCTTACCAGAGCGGTCGCTTATTTGGAGAAAAACTGGACCAACTTATCTCCAATGCTACCGGAGGGAAGAGAAAACTCCTTCCCCAGCATAGGCCGTTTCGGAACCAACAACAGGTCCGGACCCGGCCCTTTCGCAGCAATACCAACTGGTTCTCTACAACTTTCTCTTCGGCATCAGGGCGCTCCCCGCGTAGGGACAGAGGTTCCCAGGTCTCATATAGACCTAATCGTTCCTGGAAAAGCAGGCCAAAACCGTCTGGATCCAAAGGGGCCAGATCCTTTAGATCCTCTACACAATGACTTGTTATGGTATACAGTGGGCACCGACAAAGTAGGCGGCCGTCTACTTTTGTTCCGACAAGCCTGGCTCTCGCTCATTCACAACGAGTGGGTCAGAGAACTGGTGTTCAAAATAGAGCTTTCTTCCCCTCCCTCAACACTTTTTTTCCTGTCTTCTCCCAAAACAATAGCAACAGCCTTTTTCAGAGCCTTAGATGCTCTCCAAAGGGACAGAGTCCTTATTCCGGTCCCTCAAGACAAAAGGTTCAAGGGTTTTTACTCGAACCTATTTGTGGTTCCGAAAAAGGATGGCACATTGCGACCCATACGGGACCTAAAATTGTTAAACAAATTTGTCAGAGTGCGACGTTTCAGAAAGGAGTCCCTCAGCTCAGTCGTCACCTCGATGGAAAAAGGGGAGTTTCTAGCATCCATCGACATCCAGGAGGTTTACCTTCACATCCCGATTTTTTTCCTCCCCACCAAAGATTTCTACATGCTTTGGTTGGTGGGGACCACTTCCAGTTTGTAGCTTTGCCCTTCGGCCTCGCCACTGCCCCCAGAGTCTTCACCAAAGTCATGGCCATCCTTCACGCTCGGGGTGTGGTGGTGCTTCCATACCTGGACGATCTCATGAAAGGACCGTCTTTTCTGGCCTGCGAGGAGTGCGTGAGTATCATGGTGGATACATTTTCTCACCTGGGTTGGAAGATAAACTTAAAAAAGTCTTCTCCAGTGCCAGCTCAGCAGATTTCCTTCTTTGGAATGATCCTGAACACTTCCCGCGGGTTGGTAATTCTCCCTCCGGAAAAGGTCTTAGCCTTACAACAGGGAGCACAGATGCTCTCCCGCTCTTTCCCTCACTCCATACGATTCAGTATGGGGATTCTCGGCAAAGTCCTTCCAGTGTTATGACCCCAATGGCGAGGGTCTCAGAGGAACAAGTAAGTCTGCGAAGTACAAAAATCCAGCTCATAGGGCAGTGGTAACTGGGTTGACCATATATCTACTCCTAACGCCAACACTAGAAGTAGCCGGGGAACATGCCTACGTTGGTCGCTAGATGTCTCGCGCCAGCCGGAGGACTAACTACCCCTAGAAGAGGAAAACAAAGACCTCTCTTGCCTCCAGAGAATAGACCCCAAAAGTTGAATACAAGCCCCCCACAAATAATAACGGTGAGGTAAGAGGAAATGACAAACACAGAGATGAACTAGGTTTAGCAAAGAGAGGCCCACTTACTAATAGCAGAATGTAGTAAGATAACTTATATGGTCAACGAAAACCCTATCAAAAATCCACACTGGAAATTCAAGAACCCCCGAACCGTCTAACGGCCCGGGGGGAGAACTCCAGCCTCCCTAGAGCTTCCAGCAAGGTTAGGATACAGATTATGTACAAGCTGGACAAAAATGCAAACAAAAACAAATAGCAAAAAGCAAGAAAGCAGACTTAGCTTAATCTAGCAGGAACCAGGATCAGTAGACAAGAGCACAACAGATTAGCTCTGATTACAACGTTGCCAGGCATTGAACTGAAGGTCCAGGGAGCTAATATAGCAACACCCCTGACCTAACGAACCAGGTGAGCATACAAGGGATGGCAGACATTCCCAGAGTCAAATCACTAGTAACCACTAGAGGGAGCCAAAAAGGTAAATTCACAACAGTACCCCCCCCCCTTAGTGAGGGGTCACCGAACCCTCACCAAGACCACCAGGGCGATCAGGATGAGCGGTGTGAAAGGCACGAACCAAATCGGCCGCATGCACATCAGAGGCGACCACCCAGGAATTATCCTCCTGACCATAGCCCTTCCACTTGACCAGGTACTGAAGCCTCCGCCTGGAGAGACGAGAATCTAAGATCTTCTCCACCACGTACTCCAACTCGCCCTCAACCAACACCGGAGCAGGAGGCTCAGCAGAAGGGACCACAGGCACAACGTACCGCCGCAACAAGGACCTATGAAATACGTTGTGAATGGCAAACGACACCGGAAGATCCAGGCGAAAGGATACAGGATTAAGGATTTCCAATATCTTGTAAGGACCAATGAAGCGAGGCTTAAATTTGGGAGAGGAGACCTTCATAGGAACAAATCGAGAAGACAGCCATACCAAATCCCCAACGCGAAGTCGGGGACCCACACCGCGGCGGCGGTTGGCAAAACGCTGAGCCTTCTCCTGTGACAACTTCAAGTTGTCCACCACATGACTCCAGATCCGCTGCAACCTATCCACCACAGAATCCACCCCAGGACAGTCAGAAGGCTCCACATGTCCCGAGGAAAAACGAGGATGGAAACCAGAGTTGCAGAAAAATGGCGAAACCAAGGTGGCGGAACTAGCCCGATTATTAAGGGCAAATTCAGCCAACGGCAAGAAGGTCACCCAATCATCCTGATCAGAAGAGACAAAACACCTCAAATAAGCCTCCAGAGTCTGATTAGTTCGCTCCGTTTGTCCGTTAGTCTGGGGATGAAAAGCGGACGAAAACGACAAATCAATGCCCATCCTACCACAAAAGGATCGCCAGAACCTGGAAACAAACTGGGATCCTCTGTCCGACACAATATTCTCAGGAATGCCGTGCAAACGAACCACGTTCTGGAAGAACACAGGAACCAGATCAGAAGAGGAGGGCAGCTTAGGCAAAGGAACCAAATGGACCATCTTGGAGAAACGATCACATATCACCCAGATGACAGACATGCCCTGAGACACCGGAAGATCAGAAATGAAATCCATAGAGATGTGTGTCCAAGGTCTCTTCGGGACAGGCAAGGGCAAGAGCAACCCGCTGGCACGAGAACAGCAAGGCTTAGCTCGAGCACAAGTTCCACAGGACTGCACAAATGACCGCACATCCCTTGACAAGGAAGGCCACCAAAAGGACCTGGCCACCAGATCTCTGGTGCCAAAAATTCCCGGGTGCCCTGCCAACACTGAGGAATGAACTTCGGAAATGACTCTGCTGGTCCATTTAGCAGGCACAAACAATCTGTCAGATGGACAAGAGTCAGGCCTACCAGCCTGAAATCTCTGCAACACACGCCGCAGATCAGGAGAAATAGCTGACAAGATAACTCCTTCCTTAAGAATACCCACAGGTTCAGCGACACCAGGAGCATCAGGCACAAAGCTCCTAGACAGAGCATCGGCCTTCACATTCTTAGAACCTGGTAAATACGAGACCACAAAGTCAAAACGGGAGAAAAACAATGACCAGCGGGCCTGTCTAGGATTCAGGCGTTTAGCAGACTCGAGATACATCAGATTTTTGTGATCAGTCAAGACCACCACACGATGCTTAGCACCCTCGAGCCAATGACGCCACTCCTCAAATGCCCACTTCATGGCCAACAACTCCCGATTGCCCACATCATAATTTCGCTCTGCCGGCGAAAACTTCCTGGAGAAAAAGGCACAAGGTCTCATAGTAGAGCAACCAGGGCCTCTCTGCGACAAAACAGCCCCTGCCCCAATCTCCGAAGCATCCACCTCCACCTGAAAGGGAAGTGAGGTGTCAGGTTGGCACAAAACAGGCGCCGAAGTAAACCGGCGTTTCAACTCCTGGAAAGCCTCCACGGCAGCAGGAGCCCAGTTAGCTACATCAGAGCCTTTCTTGGTCATATCCGGCAATGGTTTAACAACGCTAGAAAAATTTGCGATAAAACGACGGTAGAAGTTAGCAAAACCCAAGAACTTCTGAAGACTCTTAACTGACGAGGGTTGAGTCCAATCATGAATAGCTCGGACCTTGACTGGGTCCATCTCCACAGCAGAAGGGGAAAAAATGAACCCCAAAAAGGGAACCCTCTGTACACCAAAGAGACACTTTGAGCCTTTAACAAACAAAGAATTTTCACGCAAAATCTTAAAAACCATCCTGACCTGCTCCACATGCGAGTCCCAATCATCAGAAAAAAACAGAATATCATCCAGATAAACAATCAAAAATTTATCCAGATACTTCCGGAAAATGTCATGCATGAAGGACTGAAAAACTGAAGGTGCATTAGAGAGCCCAAATGGCATCACCAAGTACTCAAAATGACCTTCGGGCGTATTGAATGCGGTTTTCCATTCATCGCCTTGCTTAATGCGCACAAGGTTGTACGCACCACGAAGGTCTATCTTGGTGAACCACTTGGCACCTTTAATCCGGGCAAACAAGTCTGACAACAGCGGCAAAGGATACTGAAATTTGACAGTGATCTTGTTTAAAAGCCGATAATCAATACAAGGCCTCAAAGATCCGTCCTTTTTGGCCACAAAAAAGAATCCCGCACCAAGAGGGGAAGAAGAAGGACGGATATGCCCCTTCTCAAGAGACTCCTTGATATATGAACGCATCGCGGTATGTTCAGGTACCGACAAATTAAACAGTCTCCCCTTAGGAAACTTACCGCCAGGAATCAAATCTATTGCACAGTCACATTCCCTATGAGGAGGCAGTGCACTGGACTTAGACTCGCTGAAGACATCCTGATAATCAGACAAATACGCCGGAACTTCCGAAGGCGTAGAAGAAGCAATAGACAAGGGCAGGGAATCTCCATGAATTCCATGGCAGCCCCAACTTGACACCGACATTGCCTTCCAGTCCAAGACTGGATTATGGGTCTGTAACCATGGCAAACCCAAAACAACCAAATCATGCATCTTATGCAGAACAAGAAAACGTATCACCTCCCGATGTTCGGGAGTCATGCACATGGTAACCTGTGTCCAAAACTGTGGTTTATTTTTTGCCAAAGGCGTAGCATCAATACCCCTAAGAGGGATAGGATTTTCTAATGGCTCCAGAACAAAACCGCAGCGCTTGGCAAATGACAGATCCATCAGACTCAGGGCAGCACCTGAGTCTACAAACGCCATGACAGGATACGATGACAGTGAGCAAATCAAAGTTACAGATAGAATAAATTTAGGTTGCAAATTACCAATGGCGACAGGACTAACAACCCTAGTAAGACGTTTAGAGCATGCTGAGATAACATGTGTAGAATCACCACAGTAGTAACACAAGCCATTCTGGCGTCTATGAATTTTCCGCTCATTTCTAGTCAGGATTCTATCACATTGCATTAAATCAGGTGCCTGTTCAGACAACACCATGAGGGAATTTGCGGTTTTGCGCTCCCGCAACCGCCGGTCGATTTGAATTGCCAGGGCCATGGAATCATTCAGACCTGTGGGAATGGGAAAACCCACCATCACATTCTTAATGGCTTCAGAAAGGCCATTTCTGAAATTTGCAGCCAATGCACACTCGTTCCACTGGGTCAGCACGGACCATTTCCGAAATTTTTGGCAATACACTTCAGCCTCGTCCTGGCCCTGAGACATAGCCAGCAAGGCTTTTTCTGTCTGAATCTCAAGATTGGGTTCCTCATAAAGCAAACCGAGCGCCAGAAAAAACGCATCAATATCAGCCAATGCCGGATCTCCTGGCGCCAGCGAGAAGGCCCAATCCTGAGGGTCGCCCCGTAAAAAAGAAATAACAATTTTCACTTGCTGAGCGGAGTCTCCAGATGAACAGGGTCTCAAGGACAAAAACAATTTACAATTATTCCTGAAATTTCTAAATTTAAATCGGTCTCCGGAAAACAGTTCAGGAATCGGTATCTTAGGTTCTGACATAGGATTTCTGATAACATAATCTTGTATGCCCTGCACACGAGCAGTAAGCTGGTCCACACCTGTAATCAAGGTCTGGACATTCATGTCTGCAGCAAACACAAGCCACTCAGAGGTAAAGGGGAAAAGAAAAAAAAATGAGAAAGAGAAAAAAAAACTCAGAATTTTCTTTCTTATAATCCCGCTTCTGCAATGCATTTAACATTTAATACTGGACTGGCAAACTGTTATGACCCCAATGGCGAGGGTCTCAGAGGAACAAGTAAGTCTGCGAAGTACAAAAATCCAGCTCATAGGGCAGTGGTAACTGGGTTGACCATATATCTACTCCTAACGCCAACACTAGAAGTAGCCGGGGAACATGCCTACGTTGGTCGCTAGATGTCTCGCGCCAGCCGGAGGACTAACTACCCCTAGAAGAGGAAAACAAAGACCTCTCTTGCCTCCAGAGAATAGACCCCAAAAGTTGGATACAAGCCCCCCACAAATAATAACGGTGAGGTAAGAGGAAATGACAAACACAGAGATGAACTAGGTTTAGCAAAGAGAGGCCCACTTACTAATAGCAGAATGTAGTAAGATAACTTATATGGTCAACAAAAACCCTATCAAAAATCCACACTGGAAATTCAAGAACCCCCGAACCGTCTAACGGCCCGGGGGGAGAACTCCAGCCTCCCTAGAGCTTCCAGCAAGGTTAGGATACAGATTATGTACAAGCTGGACAAAAATGCAAACAAAAACAAATAGCAAAAAGCAAGAAAGCAGACTTAACTTAATCTAGCAGGAACCAGGATCAGTAGACAAGAGCACAACAGATTAGCTCTGATTACAACGTTGCCAGGCATTGAACTGAAGGTCCAGGGAGCTAATATAGCAACACCCCTGACCTAACGACCCAGGTGAGCATACAAGGGATGGCAGACATTCCCAGAGTCAAATCACTAGTAACCACTAGAGGGAGCCAAAAAGGTAAATTCACAACATTCCAGTACGTTGGCTGGTTGGTGACAACCCACGCCAGTCTTCTTAGCTGGGGTGCAGTTTTCCGCCATCACACGGCACAGGGACGCTGGTCTTTGCAAGTCGCGTCTGATGATCAACATTTTCGAGATACTGGCAATCAAGTTAGCCCTTCTGCTTTTTCATCATGTCCTGGCAGGTCGTCCCATCATGATCCAATCCGACAATGCCACAGCTGTGGCGTATATCAACCTGTCAGGGGGGCACCCGCAGCAGGACAGCCATGCACAAGGTAGGTCATATACTTCGTTAGGCCGAGAGGAACCACTCAGCCATATCGGCTGGGCGTAGAGAATTGGGCTGCACATTTCCTCAGCCGCCAAGGCCTCGCCTCAGGAGAGTGGTCTCTTCATCCGGAGATCTTTCAGCAGATTTGTCATCGCTAGGGGACTCCGCATGTGGATCTGATGGCCTCACGGCAAAACACAAAGGTTTCCGAGTTGATAGCTCTGTCCCACGACCCAGTAGCCATCGAAGCGGATGCACTGGTTCTTCCATGGCAGCAATTTCAGCTTACGTATGTATTTTCTCCTGCTCCCCTTCCAAGGGTTATCAAAAGGATCAGGGCGGAGGGGGTACCAGTGATCCTGGTACCGCCGTTCTAGCTGCGCATGGTACGCGGACCTAGTTCAACTCGTCGCCGACGTTCTCTGGCGACTCCCGGATCGCCCAGATCTGCTTTCCCAGGGCCCTATTTACCACCAGAACCTCGGGGCTCTGTTTTTAACGGCGTGGCCGTTGAATCCTGGGTTCTAGCTCAATCAGGATTTTTTCAACAAGTGATCTCCTCCATGATTAGTGCTAGGAAACCCGCATCTTTGCGCATTTATCATCACACCTGGAAGACTTTCTTCTCTGGTGCAGAGACCGTGAACGCTCTTCTCTTGAGTTTTCTATTCCTTCCATCTTGGAGTTTTACAGGCGGTCTCTTTCGAACCACTGCAGGATGTTTTGCTAACTTTTCTTTCCTGGAAGGTAGTTTTTCCTAGTCGCGGTCACGTCAATCAGGCGATTCTCGGAGTTGGCACCCTGTCCTGCCAAGCTCTGTTCCTGATTTTCCATCAAGACAAGGCGGTTCTGAGAACGTCCCCGTCTTTTCTGCTGAAAGTTGTTTCTTCCTTCCATCTCAACGAGGATATTGTTTTGCCCTCTGTCCGGCACCAGTACATCGTATCGAGAAGGCTGTTCACACTCTGGATCTAGTGAAAGCTCTTAAGAGATATGGTGTCTTTCCACAAGTCAGATGCCCTATTCGTGCTTCCGGAGAGGCATAGGAAGGGCCTAGCCGCTTCAAAGGCCACAATAAGCCTAGTGGAGTCGCTCGGCTATTCAGGAGTTTTACAGTGTCAGGGGCATACCTGTCTCAGCAAGAATTAAGCTACACTCCACTCGGTCAGTGGGCACCTCTTGGGCCGTTCGGCACCAAGCGTCAGCAGAACAGGTCTGCAAGGCTGCGACTTGGTCCAGCTTGCATACTTTCACAAATCACTACAGTATTCATTCTCAGACCTCTGCAGATGTGGCCCTCGGCAGGCAGATCCTGCAGTCGGCAGTACCACATCTGTAACTCGTTGGTACATGGGGTAATAACAGTTGATTGTTCCCCACCCAGGGACTGCTTTAGGACGTCCCATGGTCCTGTGTCCCCCAATGAGGCGTAGGAGAAATAGGGATTTTTGTGTACTCACCGTAAAATCCTTTTCTCTGAGCCAATCATTGGGGGACACAGCACCCACCCTGTTAGCCTAATGGCTTGTGTTCATTCTTAGTTTTGACATAGTTTATTCTTGTTATTAGTTACAAGCTCCTACTGCTTTGTTACCGAACTGGTTCAGGTTAGAGCCAGCAGAGGGTGTATACTGCAGGGGAGGAGCTAATCTTTCTAAGTTCACTTAGTGCCCTCCTAGTGGCAGCAGCATAACACCCATGGTCCTGTGTCCCCCAATGATTGACTCGGAGAAAAGGATTTTACGATGAGTACACAAAAATCCCTATTTCATGCGAGTACAACCCGATTTTAAAACCTAACATCTGAATGACTTCCGATTTACATGTGTATGCAATCCGATTCCAATGCAATTTTAACATGGACCATTTCTCTATGTCATTTACACCTAGCTAGTTTTCCAAGGAAATATTCTTCAATATATATACACTGCTCAAAAAAATAAAGGGAACACTTAAACAACAGACTATAACTCTAAGTAAATCAAACTTCTGTGAAATCAAACTGTCCACTTAGGAAGCAACACTGTTTGACAATCGATTCGCGCAGTTGAGCAAAGTTATACTGCAGAATACCAAACTACTCTAATAATAGAGCAGAAAGAACAATAGAATATTGATATTAGTAGACTTACTTAACTTGTCAATGGTGGTGTAGCGTCTTGTGATGAAAGGCACAATGTCCGTCTCAAGATGAAGTGTCAGCACACTTCAGAGCTATAGTGCATGGCGGACCTTCCAGTTCAGGACGGTGTAGAGCGCGATAGAAACGTAGGAGTGCAACAACCCAGCAGCAGGATCGCTACCTCAGCCTCAGGAGGAGCAGTGCCAGAGCCCTGCAAAATGACATCCAGCAAGCCACAAATGTGCATGTGTCTGCACAAATGATTAGAAACCGACTCCATGAGGATGGTCTGAGTGCCCGACGTCCACAGATGGGGATTGTGCTCACAGCCCAACACCATGCAGGACACTTGACATTTGCCACAGAACACCAGGATTGACAAATTCGCCACTGGTGCCCTGTGCTCTTCACAGATGAAAGCAGGTTCACACTGAGCACATGTGACAGAGTCTGGAGACACCGTGGAGAGCGATCTGCTGCCTGCAACATCCTTCGGCATGATCGGTTTGGCAGTGGGTCAGTAATGGTGTGGGGTGGCATTTCTTTGGAGGGCCGCAGGTAGCCTGACTGCCATTAGGTACCGAGATGAGATCCTCAGACCTCTTGTGAGACTATATGCTGGTGCGGTAGGCCCTGGGTTTCTCTTAATGCAGGACAATGCCAGACCTCATGTGGCTGGAGTGTGTCAACAGTTCCTGCAAGATGAAGGCATTGAAGCTATGGACTGGCCGCCTGTTCCCCAGACCTGAATCCGATTGAACACATCTGGGACATCATGCCTTGCACCATCCACCGTCACGTTGCACCACAGACTGTCCAGGAGTTGGTGGATGCTTTAGTCCATGTCTGGGAGGAGATCCCTCAGGAGATCATCTGCCGCCTCATCAGGAGCATGCCCAGGCGTTGTAGGGAGATCATACAGGCACGTGGAGGCCACACACACTACTGATCATCATTTCCTTGTCTTGAGGCATTTCCACTGAAGTTGGATCAGCCTGTAACTTCATTTTCCACTTGGATTTTGAGCATCATTCCAACTCCAGACCTCCGTGGGATATTAAAGGAGAAAATCGAGTCCAAATTGCAGATAAAATTACACCAAAATTTAGTTTTTACAAAAAATAGTAACTCACAAAAACAAATTATATCCAAAGGAATGTACAACTTATACAATACATGGGTTTTAAATCACTAGGTGACTAAATCTACAGATATAGGGCCGAAGAAAGGTCAGGATGTATATAGGCATGGGGTGCAACAACAGGGCATGTAATCTGTTATAATGGACTGTAGCATGTCACATGTATATAGCTAAGTATGCCTTAACAGACCACCATAGCGTATAGGCTTCCCGGGGCTTCAGGAAAATGGCCACCGCGATCTCCATCTGCGCACGCGCGGCATCCTGCGGCCATTTTCCTGAAGCCCCGGGAAGCCGAGCACTACCATCTGCGCATGCGCGGCCTCAGGAAGATGGCCGCGCCCACCGATAGACCGCTGAATAGCGCAGATCGCGCTCTTTTCCTTCAGCTGCGCAGTGGATTCGCCTGTTGGGCATGCGCACACCACTACGCCACCAACGGAAAGCTGAGCAAGATCTGGGGGAGAAACAGCGATGTCACCACGCCCATATGACCAGACCAGCGTGAGTGACAGCCCAAAACGGCGACTTTACAAAGGTATTTCGGCAGCATAGGTGGGGAATAAAGGCACAAAAAATACACTAATGTAAAGCACAGCTCTGCCCCTATTTAACGCTATTTTTATCTCATCTTGAAAAAACGGGGTGACAGGTTCCCTTTAAATGTCACTCAGCAACTGCAGGATGACATCAAGTGACCCACAAAAGGAATGGTAAATGGTAGCTGGGGTGAAGTGCACGGCAAGAACAATTCGTAACAGGCTCCTAGCGGCATGACTCAAGTCATGTAAAGCTAGAAGCAAAGCAGAGCCAGTCTGAAGTTTGCCAAAGACCATAAGGATTGGACCATAGAGGGCTGGAGTAAGGAAATCTTCTCTGATGAGTCTAATTTTCACCTTTGCCCAACACCTGGTCATCTATTAGTTAGTCGGAGACCTGGAGAGGCGTACAATCCACAGTGTCTTGCACCCACTGTGAAATTTGGTGGTGGATCGGTGATGATCTGCAGATGCTTCAGCAGGGCTGGAATTGGGCAGGTTAATCTTTGTGAAGAATGTATGAATCAAGCCGCATACAAGGTTATCCTGGAAAAACACTTGCTTCCTTCTGCTCAGGCAATGTTCACCAACTCTGAGGACTGGTTTTTCCAGCAGGACAATGCCCCATGCCACACAGCTAGTTCAGTCAATGTGTAAATGAAGGAGCACCACATCAAGACCCTGTCATGGCCAGCACAATCTCCAGACCTGAATCCCATTGAAAACCTCTGGAATGTAATCAAGAGGAAGATACAGTGGCGTAGCTACCGGGGGGCCAGAGGGTGCGGGCGCCCTGAGCCTGGTGCTCTGAGGGGGCCCACCTGGAGCTACACTACTGTAACTGTACAGTTACATTCTGCGGAAGAGCAGGGAGAATCGATCTCCCTTCTCTGCCGCCCCCGGCCGCTATGGGGCCCCTGAGCAGGCGGGGGGGGGGCCCGGTGCCAGCAGTGGGGCCCCCCCGCCGTCATCGGAAGATCAGCTGCTGTGCTCCTTCTCCCATCATCCCCCTGTCAGTGCCGGCGTCTGACGTCACTGACACTGACAGCAGGCGCGATGACATCACTGCCTGGCACCCGCTGTCAGGAGATCAGCGGGAGCAGCGCAGGAACCAGCAAGAAGAGAGGTGAGTATTTATTTCTTTATTTCTTTTTTAATGGGTGCTGCTGCCTTATTACAGGGTCTGACTATGGGGATCTGCCGCCTTATTACAGGGTCTGCCTATGGGGGGCTGCCTTATTACAGGGTCTGCCTATAGGGGGCTGCCTTATTACAGGGTCTGCCTATAGGGGGCTGCCTTATTACAGGGTCTGCCTATAGGGGGCTGCCTTATTACAGGGTCTGCCTATAGGGGGCTGCCTTATTACAGGGTCTGACTATAGGGGGGCTGCCTTATTACAGGGTCTGACTATAGGGGGGCTGCCTCATTACAGGGTCTGACTATGGGGCTGCCTTATTACAGGGTCTGACTATGGGGGTGCTGCCTTATTACATGGTTTGGCTATGGGGGGTGCTGCCTTATTACAGGGTCTGATTATGGGGGTGCTGTCTTATTACAGGGTCTGACTATGGGGGTGCTGCCTTATTTAAGGGTCTGACTATGGGGGGGCTGTCTTATTACAGGGTCTGCCTATAGGGGTGCCGCCTTAATACAGGGTCTGACTATGGGGGCTGCCTTATTACAGGGTCTGACTATGGGGATGCTGCCTTATTACAGGGTCTGACTATGGGGACTGCCTTATTACAGGGTCTGTCTATGGGGGTGCTGCCTTATTACAGGGACTGACTATGGGGGCTGCCTTATTACAGAGTCTCACTATGGGGGTGCTGCCTTATTACAGGGTCTGCCGCCTTATCACAGGGTCTGACTATGGGGGCTGCCTTATTACAGGGTCTGACAATGGGGGTACTGCCTTATTACAGGGTCTGAATATGGGGGTGCTGCCTTATTACAGGGTCTGCCTATAGGGGTGCTGCCTTATACTACAGAGTCTGCCTATGGGGGTACTGCATTATTACAGGGTCTGCCTATGGGGGCTGCCTTATTACAGGGTCTGCCTATATGGGGGTGCTGCCTTATTACAGTCTGCCTATGGGGGCTGCCTTATGCTATAGAATCTGCCTATGGGGAGTGAAGTATACTATATTGTGGACTATTTGGTGCATTATGCTACTGTATATGGAGGCTATCTAGGGGGCCATCATACAGTATGGAGATTACAGTGTGGAGGTCATTATACATTGTTGGAGCCATCAAACAGTTTGGGGGCTACTAAGGAGTCAGTATACTGTGTGGGTGGTACTATACAGTGAGGGGGCATTATACTGTGTACAAGAGAGAATTATACTGTGTATAGGGGAACTGTACAGGGGGGGAGATTCAGGAGGACATTATTAAATGTAAAGTGGGCACTTATTGTTATAGGGGAACTCAGGTTACTGTGGCTATCAAAGGGGCACACAGGGCAATATTACTTTCTAGGGGGCAAAATATGGGCACTGTTTTTCTATGGCACTTGCCCTATACTATATTATAGAGGGGTGCTTTAGAATTTAGAGGGCACAGAGAACCACACAATAGGTGCAGTAATAGGGACACATACGGCAGAGGCTCAGTATTGGGATATCAGGTGCAGTAATAGGGAAACATACGGCAGCAGCGGCTCAGTATTGGGGTATCAGGTGCAGTAATAGGGACACATACGGCAGCAGCGGCTCAGTATTGGGGTATCAGGTGCAGTAATAGGGACACATACGGCAGCAGCGGCTCAGTATTGGGGTATCAGGTGCAGTAATAGGGACACATACGGCAGCAGCGGCTCAGTATTGGGGTATCAGGGGCAGTAATAGGGACACATACGGCAGCAGCGGCTCAGTATTGGGGTATCAGGGGCAGTAATAGGGACACATACGGCAGCAGCGGCTCAGTATTGGGGTGTCAGGTGGAGCAATAGGGACACATGCAGCAGCAGCTCAGTATTGGGGTATCAGGTGCAGTAATAGGGACACATGCAGCAGCAGCTCAGTATTGGAGTATCAGGTGCAGTAATTGGGACACATACGGCAGCAGCGGCCCAGTATTGGGGTATCAGGGGCAGTAATAGGGACACATACGGCAGCAGCGGCTCAGAATTGGGTTATCAGCAGGATGAGGAGTTTGTGCAGGTTGGGAATAGATGGTGATGGAGCTGGAATGCAAGAAGTGAAATGTGTCTTTGTTGTATTCTCTGCAGACGAGTTGTAGCTGGAAGAAGTTGTCTTGTCGGTCTGGGCCAGATGGAAAAGACGGGAAAAATGAACGATTCCATCAGAAAGAACGTCAGCGGTAAGACATTATCTGTAACTGTGCAGTGATCTATGTTCTGTAGGACTACCTATCTACCACTGACCATATGGCGGTAATATCCATATTGGTTTTTATATAGAGATTATCTTCAGTAATAGTGCGGTCATCTGCTGAGGCTCTCCTCCACTATTAGGGCGCGTCACCGAGTTGTAATCAAGGTTACCTGGTTAGTGGCCCACTCAGAAGTTCCGCCACCCCCTGGGCCAAAACCCTAGCTACGCCACTGGGAAGATGGATAGTCACAAGCCATCAAACAAAGAAAAGCTGCTTACATTTTTGTGCCAGGAGTGGCCTAAGGTCACCCAAAAGCAGTGTGAAAAAGCATGGTGGAAAGCATGCTAAGACGCATGAAAGCTGCGATTAAAATTCATGGTTATTCCACCAAATATTGATTTCTGAACTCTTCCTGAGTTAAAACATGAGTATTTTTGTTTCTACATGAATAAGAGCTTGTTTTCTTTGCATTATTTGAGGTCTGAAAGCACTTTTTCTTTTTTATTAATTTCTCGAATTCTCATTTGCTGCAAATAAATACAACATTTTTAGCTTAAATTTCAGAGACATGTTATAGTTTATAGAATAAAACAACAATGAACATTTTACTCAAAAAATATACCTATAAAGAGAAAAATCAGAGAAACTGAAAATTTTGCAGTGGTCTCTAAATTTTTGCCAGAGCTGTGTGTATATATGTATATACAGGGGATGGACAAAATAAGGGAAACACCTAACGTTTTGGCATCATAATCTTCGAACATGTGATAAACATGCAAACTGTGACATATGGTAATGTTTTGTAGTTGATTATTTGTGTTATGTGATATGTTTATGTAAATTAACTGTTTGTTTTGCATAGTTGTAAGAACATTGATGAGAACCTGATACCAATGGCAGACCTCTCGGATTTTCAAAGAGGCCAAATTGTTGGTGCTCGGATGGCAGGCGCTAGTGTAACAGAAAGTGCCCAAATGCTTGGCGTGTCAAGAGGTACTGTCTCCAAAGTAATGACTGCGTTTGAAAGAGAAGGAAAAACGTCCGCAGCAAAGCACAGGTCCGGCCGAAAGTCAAAGTTGACTGAGAGAGACTGTTGGACTCTAAAGCAAATTGTGAGAGAGGATCGCAAGACCACAGCTCCGAAAATCACTCCTGAGCTCAATGAACACCTACAGAACCCAGTTTCCACGAAAACTGTTCGTCGGGAGCTGCACAAATCTGGATTCCACGGAGGAGCTGCAATTAGAAAACCACTGCTCTCAATGTCAAATGTTTACAAGCGTTTAGAGTGGTGTAGAAACCTCCAGAATTGGTCCCTCGAGCAGTGGAAACGTGATATTATCAGACGAATCATCGTTTACCCTATTTCCGACCTCCAGCCGAGTGTATGTTTGGAGACAGCTGAAAGAAGCATTCCATCCAGACTGCCTTCTCCCAACAGTAAAACATGGCGGAGGTTCTGTGATGATCTGGGGTGCTATTTCGTGGAGATCCACCGGGACAATGATATCCCTTCATGGAAGAATTAACAGCCGAGATTATTTAGGCATTTTGGGTGACCAAGTGCCTCCAATGGTTCAAGCACTGTTCCCGGAGGGGAACGCCATCTTTCAGGATGATAATGCACCAATTCATACAGCTAGAATCGTTAAAGCATGGCACGAGGAACATTCTAATACATAAATAAATAAATAATCTTTATTTTTATATAGCGCTAACATATTCCGCAGCGCTTTACAGTTTTGCACACATTATCATCACTGTAATGACGTTGAGCATCTCATCTGGCCCCCACAATCCCCAGAGCTCAACATTATTGAGCATTTATGGTCGATTTTAGAGATTCAAGTTAGACGTCGATTTCTGCCGCCATCGCCGCTCAAAGAACTGGAGGGTGTTTTAACTGCAGAATGGACTAAAATTCCTTTGGAAATAATTCACACCTTGTATGAATCCATATGGAAAAAAAATGGAAAGTGTGACACCATTCTAAAAACTGCACCCCTCAAGGTGCTGAAAACCACATTCAAGAAGTTTATTAACCCTTCAGGTGTTTCACAGGAATTTTTGGAATGTTTATATAAAAATGAACATTTTACTTTTTTCACACAAAATTTACTTCAGCTCCAATTTGTTTTATTTTACCAAGGGTAACAGGAGAAAATGGACCCCAAAAGTTGTTGTACAATTTGTCCTGAGTATGCCAATACCCAATATGTGGGGGTAAACCATTGTTTGGGCGCATGACAGAGCTCGGAAGGGAAGGAGCGCTATTTGACTTTTCAATGCAAAATTGACTGGAATAGAGATGGGACGCCATGTTGCATTTGGAGAGCCCCTGATGTGCCTAAACATTGAAACCCCCCACAAGTGACACCATTTTGGAAAGTAGACCCCCTAAGGAACTTATCTAGATGCGTGGTGAGCACTTTGATCCACCAAGTGCTTCACAGAAGTTTATAATGCAGAGTCGTAAAAATAAAAATCATATTTTTTCACAAAAATGATCTTTTCGCCCCCAATTTTTTATTTTCCCAAGGGTAAGAGAAGAATGTGGACCCCAAAAGTTGTTGTGCAATTTGTCGTGAGTATGCTGATACCCCATGTGTGGGGGCAAACCATTGTTTGGGCGCATGACAGAGCTCGGAAGGGAAGGAGCGCTATTTGACTTTTCAATGCAAAATTTACAGGAATTGAGATGGGACGCCATGTTGCGTTTGGAGAGCCACTGATGTGCCTAAACATTGAAACCCCCCACAAGTGACACCATTTTAGAAAGTAGACCCCCTAAGGAATTTATCTAGATGTGTGGTGAGCACTTTGACCCACCAAGTGCTTCACAGAAGTTTATAATGCAGAGCCGTAAAAATAAAAAATCATATTTTTTCACAAAAATGATCTTTTCGCCCCAAATTTTTTATTTTCCCAATGGTAAACCACTGTTTGGGCGCATGGCAGAGCTCGGAAGGGAAGGAGCGCCGTTTGACTTTTCAATGCAAAATTGACTGGAATTGAGATGGGACGCCATGTTGCGTTTGGAGAGCCACTGATGTTCCTAAACATTGAAACCCCCCAAAAGTAACACAATTTTGGAAAGTAGACCCCCTAAGGAACTTATCTAGATGTGTTGTGAGAGCTTTGAACCCCCAAGTGTTTCACTACAGTTTATAACGCAGAGCCTTGAAAATAACAATTATTTTTTTCAAACAAAAATTATTTTTTAGCCCCCAGTTTTCTATTTTCCCAAGGGTAACAGGAGAAATTGGACCCCAAAATTTGTTGTCCAATTTGTCCTGAGTGCGCTGATACCCCACATGTGGGGGGGAACCACCGTTTGGGCACATGGCAGAGCTCGGAAGTGAAGGAGCGCCATTTGGAATGCAGACTTAGATGGATTGGTCTGCAGGTGTCACATTGCGTTTGCAGAGCACCTGATGTACCTAAACAGTAGAAACCCCCCACAAGTGACCCCATATTAGAAACTAGACCCCCCAAGGAACTTATCTAAATGTGTTTTGCGAGCTTTGAACCCCCAAGTGTTTCACTGCAGTTTATAACGCAGAGCCGTGAAAGTAAAAAATCATTTTTTTCCCACAAAAATGGTTTTTTAGCCCCCCAAATTTTTATTTTCCCAAGGGTAACAAGAGAAATTGGACCCCAAAAGTTATTGTCCAATTTGTCCTGGGTACGATGATACCCCATATGTTGGGGTAAACCCGTTTGGGCACACGGGAGAGCTCGGAAGGGAAAGAGCACTGTTTTACTTTTTCAACGCAGAATTGGCTGGAATTGAGATCGGACGCCATGTCACGTTTGTAGAGGCCCTGATGTGCCTAAACAGTGGAAACCCTCAATTCTAACTGAAACCCTAACCCTAGCCCTAACTCTAACCCTAGCCCCAACCCTAGCCCTAACCCTAATCCTAACCCTAGCCCTAACCCTAGCGCTAACCCTAGCCCTAACCCTAATGGGAAAATGGAAATAAATACATTTATTTAATTTTATTATTTTTCCCCAACTAAGGGGGTGATGAAGGGGGGTTTGATTTACTATTTATAGTGTTTTTTTAGCGGATTTTTATGATTGACAGCCGTCACAGACTAAAAGACGCTTTTTATTGCAAAAAATAGTTTTTGCGTCTCCACATTTTGAGAGCTATCATTTTTCCATATTTTGGTCCACAGAGCCATGTGAGGTCTTGTTTTTTGCTGGATGAGTTGATATTTTTATTGGTAACATTTTCGGGCACGTGACATTTTTTGATCACTTTTTATTCCGATTTTTGTGAGGCAGAATGACCAAAAGCCAGCAATTCATGAATTTCTTTTTGGGGGGCGTTTATACCGTTCCACGTTTGGTAAAATGGATAAAGCAGTTTTATTCTTCGGGTCAGTACGATTACAGCGATACCTCATTTATATCATTTTTTTATGTTTTGGCGCTTTTATACGACAATAACTATTTTATAGAAAAAATAATTATTTTTGCATCGCTTTATTCTGAAGACTATAACTTTTTTATTTTATCGCTGATGATGCTGTATTGCAGCTCATTTTTTGCAGGACAAGATGACGTTTTCAGCAGTACCATGGTTATTTATATCCGTCTTTTTGATCGCGTTATTCCACTTTTTGTTCGGCGGTATGATAACAAAGCGTTGTTTTTTGCCTCTTTTTTTTTTTTTTTTTACCGCGTTCACTGAAGGGGTTAACTAGCGGGACAGTTTTAAAGGTGGGGTCGTTACAGACGCGGCAATACTAAATATGTGCACTTTTATTGTTTTTTTATTATTTAGATAAAGAAATGTATGTATGGGAACAATATATATATATATTTTTCTTTATTTAGGGATTTTTATTTTTTTTTACACATGTGAATATGTTTTTTTTTTTTACTTTATAACATTGCCCCAGGGGGAGGCATCATGTTATAGGGTCAGATCGCTGATCTGACACTTTGCAGAGCACTGTGTCAGATCAGCGATCTGACATGTAGGGCTGCCGGCTTACCAGCGCTTGCTCTGAGCAGGCGCTGGTAAGCCACCTCCCTGCAGGACCCGGATGTAGCCCCGCGGCCATTTTGGAACTGGGGCCTGCAGGGAGGAGACGCTCGATACAAGGTGAGCACATCACCTTGTACCGAGGGTCTCAGGGAAGCACACAGGGAGCCCCCTCCCTGCGCGATGCTTACCTGTACCGCCAGAACGCTGCGATCATGTTTGATCGCAGTGTCTCGAGGGTTAATGTGCCAGGGTCGGTCCGTTTCCGCTCCTGGCACATAGTGAGGATGTCAGTTGCGATAGCCAGCTGACATCCGGCCGCGATCGGCCGCGCTCCCCCTGTGAGCTCGGCCGATTGCATATGACGTACTATCCCGTCACTGGGAATTAAGTCCCAGGTCACCTCGACGGGATAGTACGTCATATGGGATTAAGGGGTTAATAAGGGACCTCAGTACTCTGATAAATGGTCAGGACTTGGTGCATAATTCATAAATGCAAAACAAAGCACAACAGACATTACAAATTACTGTAACAGAAAGACATTTTAATGAAGTCACAATAAAAATTTTGGTTCAATGTACAGTCACATTCTCCTTTCCTTTATTTCCATGTTATATATTTCTACATAGACATTGTGCTTTTATATGCTTTTAGGAATCTAAAGTTCTGGTAGACACGCATTTTATTTTACATGCCATTACATTTTACTGCAACATCCTCCTTTGTGGCCTACCTTCTAAAACTCTCGCACCCCTCCAGTTCGTCTTTAACTCTGCTGCCCGACTAATTAGGCTACTTTCACACATCCGTCGGTACGGGGCCGTCGCAAACTGTCGGCCCGACGGACGTTGTGCTAAATTTAGCACAACGTGGGCAGCAGAAGCAGTCTTACGATGCATCTGCTGCCCAGTGTGATGAGTGGGGAGGAGGGGGCGGAGTTCCGACCGCACATGCGCGGTCGGAAAAAGAGGACCCGACGGACAAAAAACGTTACATTGAACTTTTTTTTGTGCATCGCGGCCGCCCAAAACACGACGCATCCGTCGCACGAGTGTATGAGAAATTGTTTGTGTTACATCCAGAAAGCTTAGACAATGTTCTCTTTTTCACCTATTTGTCATCCATGTGTCCATTTTTTACATTAATTTTCCTACATCTGCACTAAAAATGTCCATAACCACAGTTTCCCAGGTTCACAACAGAAACAGATCTGTAAGAACAGATGCCACTTGGGCGTCCTGTGTGAGATCCATAGACTTGAATGGGAGCGTCTCAGCCAAGACTCGGATGCTACGATTTTTTTCCTCACAGACAGGCTGAGAGAAAAATGGTTCATATGAACAGAACTATGGCACAATATGGGTCCGATGGAAGGATGGACGGCACATGTCTAATGTATACGCCGTCTCCATGACCCTTACACTGGAGACGTCCTTAATGACATTGGCCGTATGTTTGGGGTCGTTTTCCTGCTGCAGAATCAATTTGGAGCCAATCAGACGCCTCCCTGATGGTACTGCAAGATGGGTAAGTGTCTGCCTGTATTTCTTGGTAAATGGCGGTACAAGCAAATACTGTGGGGATTTCGATTTCTCTTTTGTTCATTCTCTCTGTATTTACATTAAGCATAAACTCTTTGGCTATGTGCCCACGTTGCAGAATAGAAGATTTTTCCTCATCAAAGCCGCATACACTTGTCAGAAATACACGTGCGGATTTTGATGCGTTTTTGACTCGTTTTACATGCGCTTTTTCCTATACTCGTCTGCGGAATCGCCGTGATTCTGCAAAATAAATGAACATGCTGCGTATTTTACCGCCATGCGTTTCCGCTGCGGAAAAATACGCAGCATGGGCACAGAAACTGCGGAATGCAATGAAAATTAATGGGATGCGTTTTGTTATCGCTTTTTAAGCGGAAAAACGCGGAAACGCTTAAAAACGCAACGTGGGCACATAGCGTTAGCGCTCACATTGCACCATTGTTTCCCTGCCCTGTATGAGGAGTGCCAGGAGATGAACGGATGCCAAGCTGACATTACTTCTATGGAAATAAGGGCAGAACTGTGGTGTGACCAGGCACAGACAGCGACACTTGTGCCTTCGCTGGGTCAGTATGCGCTGTAATGTCACGGTTTCCTGTCCTGTCCCTGTATGAGGCAGGGCTCTCTGTGCCCGCCAGCCTCCTCACAGCCCGGCTCGCACTGGTGTCACATGGCCGTGCAGCCCAGTCCCAGCTCCAGTCACCTCCATGCTAGAGCTTCGAGACAAGAGTAGGATAGAAACTTACTGGATTCAGCCAATCAGAACCCAAGGCATGGTCTCAATTCTTATTGGTTTAGTCCTCTCTTCAGCCAGCCAATAGAAGCCTTACGTTTAGAACCAATCACAGGAGACTATTGTAACCAATCAGCGCAGGCACGCTTTGGGGCAGAGCTTGTGATGGTTACGTAAGTTTCCAGTAATAACAACAACCAATCATAAGCGCGCGTTGTATTCAAGCTGCAGGGACGATGCGCTGAGCTCTGACGTCAGACGCACGAGTTCGGCCTGCTATATAAAGCGCGTACTCCGCCGTCTTACGCATAGACGACTTCCAGCTTGATAGGAGAAAGCACAAGGATTAGGAGAGGAAACCGCAGCTGTATCAAGTAAGTGTTTCTGTACGAGGCTCGTGGATTTGGGGCTGTGATGCGGGTTCTTCCAGGTTACCGTTGCGGGAGCGGAGGTGTTTAGTCCCGCTGGGTAATATTGGTTCTGGCTCCGGTTATGTACTGGCTATAACCCGGCTCCTGGTCTGCCTGCTTGGGTAACATGCAGCGGCGTTCCGGTATCGGCGGGGTTAGGGTACCGCGGGTTCACGGTAATATCATACCGGCTGGGAGTCGGGGCTTCCCGCTGGGAGTTATCCGGTTCATGGGCTTGGCGAGGCTGATTGGCTGGAGAGCACGTGACTGAGTTTGAACTTGCTTTGCCGCGCTTTCTCCTGTGACGTCACTCCAACAGTTTCCTGTGCGGGTAACTCCAGTGACTGGGAGGCGATGCCGGCTGTCGCTCCTACCGACTCGGGACTGGAATACGCGTTATATACCTATGCCTGACCTGGACACTAATGTCTGACGCCACACTGGTAAAGGCCTAGTGTGACTAAGGACTTATTCTGACGGAATCTGTGTCTCTTAGGTTAGAATATGGCCCGTACCAAGCAGACCGCTCGTAAGTCCACTGGTGGCAAGGCTCCACGTAAGCAGCTGGCCACAAAAGCTGCCAGGAAGAGTGCTCCCTCTACTGGTGGTGTGAAGAAGCCCCATCGTTACAGGTATGTGCCCTAATGTGTCAGGCACCTTACTGCATCCGCAATACTGTGCGCTAGAAATGGCCGCTGCTGGCAGACCCCATTATAGATTGGCCCTCATCAGGCATCTGTCTCTGGGTGCTGACAAACTGCCCTGTATACGCCAGGTTTCCACAGCAAGGTTGTTTTGCATCTAGATCATACTTTTACAAAAACTGATTTAACGCTACATTCACATTTTCTTTTTTTATGCTATTTTCAGCTGCCATTGACAGTACCAGCTAAGCCAGAAATCGCATGCACACTTGGTTATATATTTCTGACTGATTTGACAATTGCATCCATGTCACTACTTACACTTATGCTGAAAAAGTCAGTTGTGCTCTGTAACCAAGCAAATATTTGCTGGATTACTTGTGTTTCTGGGAAGTTCCAGTCTTTCCAACACACTTGGTATGAGGAAATCTTGGTAGTTGACATCACATCAGGCCAGTGAATCAACATAATTTGTCAGTCTGTTTCTTTTTTTTTTTTTTTTTTTCTGTACATAGAAGTGGCATCTATAGAGTAAAACCTCCCCAGTCTTCAGCGCCTGTGTATGAACTTCACATATTGGCATGAGATGCTGCCTTTAAGTAACATTTGAAGGTCTTTGTCATTAAGATGGATGTGTTAAAGGGATTCCCTATACAAGTCAGATGGCATTGGGTTTGGACACTCATCTGACTGGCTATCTTGCAGTAATGTCCCCTGGCTAGTCAATTCTGTCAGTCTGCGGTTTCTATTGAGGCAGGCCTTAAAGGGAAGGTGCCACCAGTTTTCTTGTAGTGTTTTTTTTTTTTTTTTTTTGTGAAATTAAGCTTAAAATAGTAAATAAAATGTATTAATGCAATGTTTGCAAACATTTCTATATGAAAAATATATATTTTCTTACAAATATATATATTGACCACTAGGGGGAGCATTTTCCACTTTAGACCTCAAGCAGCTATAGTAAGACTTACCAGCTTTACTGTTAGCTGGAAAATCTGGGCAGTAACTGCTGACATCAGCATTTCCCTCCCCTTTTGGGTGGTCTAACATCCCTGGGGCAGAATGAAGAGCAGCATCACAGGGCAGCGCCATTTTGTGTGTGACTGCCCTGTGATCTGCTATCACCAGCAGTTACTGCATCAGAAGCACAGTTAGTTTATGTGGTGTTTATGTATGGAGCAGCATTGTCTGTGCAGAGCTGTCTGTGACTCAGGAGCTCCAGGTCTGCAGTGAATGGCCAGGCATTGTGGAGGGAGGGGAGAGATACATTGTATGGCTGAGAGGTGTCAGGTGTCACCGCTCTCTGCAGGCTGGGAATGGAGCTCCTGTGATAGAGTAAGTGGAGCTGGGCAGAGAGCACTGGGCTATAATAAAATGGCTGCTAGTCACACCTACAGCAGTGAGTTGTGCAGCCCACAGAGGCGTGCCCAGCTCACTGCTAACGCCTCTCCAATGTTAAAGATAGGGTCAGCGCCGGTCTATTATCTCCTATGTCCATGGGGTGCTGTAAAATGACAGTTAGTGCCCTGCTACTGCTGCAAAACCAAGATGTCAGCCCCCAGTTCCTTCTTTAAACACATATAACACACGAAATCTGTATCACATGCATTTAAAACTTGGTTATAGCAGCATGTTATGCTACATTACAGTGATTTATTAATGATCTACAAACGCGGTACCTTACCTTAAGTGACTTTTTATATTATCTAGGCCTGGCACTGTCGCACTGCGTGAGATCCGTCGTTACCAGAAGTCAACTGAGCTCCTGATTCGTAAACTCCCTTTCCAGAGGCTGGTGAGAGAGATCGCCCAGGACTTTAAGACTGATCTCCGCTTCCAGAGTGCTGCTATTGGTGCATTGCAGGTAGGTGTAGTTGCAGATAAGCAGAGACTACTTACCTAGTAAGCATTTAACGCCCTGATCATATTCCTAAACACTGTGCCCATGATGGGATCTCACTAACTCTTGTACGTTGTTTTGCAGGAGGCCAGTGAAGCCTACCTTGTCGGCCTGTTTGAGGACACTAACCTGTGTGCCATTCATGCAAAAAGAGTGACCATCATGCCCAAGGACATCCAGCTTGCTCGCAGGATACGAGGAGAGCGGGCATAGTGCACTTGTGGAGTTTTTATAGTGAGATTGTATTATACTTTTTTTTTTTTTTTGTATGAATTGTTTCCTTTTTGTAATTTACCAACCATTCCATCTGCCACTCAGGGTGAATGCTTCTGATTCTAGCTGTCCTTCAGCGTCCTAGTCCAGGATGTAGACTGATGAGCAGCAGGTGCTTATGCTTCTGCATGACCATGGCCCTGTTCCACTATGCTCTGCGCCAATGCAATAACCTGTCAGTAAGACCTACTTCAGTCTGTGTACTCTGATGCTAGAATAAGTCTGTGTGGAGGAGAACCAGGCATGAGGACACTCACCTTGTATCTTATGTGTGCAGCTAGTAAACGGGGTCAGTTCTGTAAGTGTTCCTGCCTAGAGTAATGGTGACTTGTCATCTCCCCCTCCCTTTCATTGTAACTCAGAATTGGGGGGTCTGTGCAGCTTGCCCAACATGAGGTGACTTGGTGCTTTGTACAGTGCAGACTGATGTGTTAACAAGGCAGCTACAGACACAATGTGCATTTGAGAGCTATTTTATATATTGTAGTGTCAGTATTTTAAATTAAATGTTTATTGTTCAACCCAATTGCTTTTGTGTAATTACTTAACTTCACAATTACAAAAATAAATTTATTTTAGATTTGGTACAAAGTTCTGTAGAAATCAGTATTGTCACACAAACCATTCGGTATGCTTGAAGCCTGTTGCTGTAAAAAGGAAGTGCATGAAGTTAATATTAATAAACTGTTGAACATATACCACCAGACAGACTGAGATGCACTCACCAATGCGCTTTATGAGCTCTTCACACTCCTTGTGCCCAAGGGCTTCAAACACAAAGCAGGTGAATGATGCCATGTTGGAGTCTCCTCTTTCACTAGGTGGGGGGAGGGAGAAAGTATATTAAAATGCTGCAGCTACTTCTACATCAGAAGATGCAATTAAAAGCACTCCTATTTTCCTCACCTCCCATTCTGCAGTATGGAATGGTGGGTGAACGCTGCTTTGCAGGAAGCAATCCAGGGGTATGATATGTAATTTTTCTAAAGCTGCAGAACATACAAGGGTTCTTAAAATCCTTGACTTCCACTAAGCATTGTGCTGCTGGTCATGTGCTAACTTGATGGCAACAGCCTCTCTCAATGCAAGTGTATTGAGTAAGGCCAGACAAAGATGGACGGACCCCTGGAGTGAGACGAGGACGGTGAGCTGGCTAAAAAAAATTTTTTCTTGTTGTAAGAAAGTCAAACAGCGCTCCTTCTCTTCCGTGCGCATATACAGTTGGTTTTTTTTTTTCCCCCCATATATGGAATATCAATTGCATTACAAATTTTGGGGTTCATTTTTTCCCGTTACCCTTGTGAAGAAAAAAAAGTCACGTTAAATTTTAGTGAAAAAGTTAATGTTCATTTTTTTTTTTCACATTCCATTGATTCCTGTGAAGGGTTAATAAACGTCTGGAATTTGGTTTTGATCAACTTGAGGGGTGCAGTTTTCATAATGGTGTCACTTTTGGGTATTTTTTGTCATATAGGCCCCCTCAAAGTGACTTCAAATGTGAGATGGTCCCTAAAAAAAGTTATGTATATTTTGATAGTAAAAAAAAAAAGAGAAATCACTGGTAATCTTAACCCTAAAACTTCCTAATGGGGGGAAAAAAAGAGGTTTCAAAAATAGTGTGATGGAAAGTACCGTATAAGCTGAGATTTTCAGCCCATATATTTTTTTGGGGGCTAAAATTGCCCCTCTTGGCTTATACTTTGAGTCATTCCCAGGGGTCGGCGGGGGACCAGCAGCTGTCTAATAATACTCAACTGCTCCTGGCACGGTCCCTGGTTCTCCAGGCACTGACAGCTTCTTCCTGTATTGAGCGGTCACATGGTACCGCTTATTACAGTAATGAATATGGACTCCCATAGGGGTGGAGCCGCATATTAATTACTGTATAACAGGCATATTTACCTGTTCCACTGTCGGCGCCGCTCCGTCTTCTGCGTCGTCTTTCCTCTACAGTGACGCTCAGGTCAGAGGACGCGATTAGTGTGCGTGCCGCCCTCTGAACAGTCAGTGCAGAGGACGCTGAAGACAAAGCGGCGCTCAGCGGTGGAACGGGCAAGGTGAATATAGCAAGTGCCGGTGGCCGAAGCAACAAGAGGTGAGTGTGTTTTTTTTTTGTTTGTTTTTTTTATCGCAGCAACAGCATATGGGGCATATTTTAATACGGAGCATCTTATGGGGCCCATTATGAACTATATGGGGCTCCTGATTCAATATGGATATCAAAAACACTTAACCTACTGATGTCTCAATTAATTTGACTTTTATTGGTATCTATTTTTATTTTTGACATTTACCGATAGCTGCTGCATTTTCCACCCTAGGCTTATACTCAAGTCATTAAGTTTCCCTATTTTTTTTTTTTTTTGTGGCAAAATTGGGGGGGGGAGGGGATATGGGGGGAGAAGAATCAGCTTATACTAAAGTATATACACGGTAGATATGAGGGAAATGTTAACTATTTTGTGTGACTTTTTTTTTTTTTTTTACACATTCACACTCGAGTTGTATCAAAGAAATTTTACCACTATTATGAAGTGCAATATGTCACGAAAAAAACTGTCAGAATCAGTGGATCTGTTGAAACATTCCAGAGTTAATCTCAAAGTGACAGTGGTAAGAATTGTAAAACTTGGCCTGGTCAATGTGCAAACCACCTTTGGGCATAAAGGGGTTAAAAAAAATCAGGCCTGCGCTGCAACATGATCATGTTCTGATAGATGCTACTGAGCAGGTGACAGCTTGATGAAGCCGATATTTTTTTTTTTTTCCCGCTGTCAAAATAGCTCTTGTACAGTAGCATTTATCAGAACATGATAGATGCGGCTGCCGGCGTCAGGTTGTTAAAAGGAAAATATGCATATTATCCTCCGCATCATGCTACAGCACAAGCCCCAGCATGATGAATATTATATTCAGTATGTAAACTAAGGGGCAGGTAAGTGAGGGATCAGTGACCTGTCAGAAGCCATAATGATGAATACCTAATCAGAACACCACATGAAGACCCCTCACATGCCACCCCCGAAGCACAAGCATATCAAACTGAAAATAAGATTTCATCAACCAAGGTATCATTTTAATCAGTATAACTGCCCTGACCTGCCACTGTCTGTAGGTTACTGTGCACAATCCTGCTGACAGGTTCCCTTTAACTTTTATTACGTTAAAGAAAAAAGTTGTGCACACTTGTTTATGGATACAGCCACTAGGTGGCATTACAGAAACTGCTTTCTTCCGTTAGAAAAAACCTAGCTTTTATTTTTCTTGCTAGCTCGTGTACGCTGCTGCAAGAAACTTAAATTTCATAGCTTAGTTTTCTTTTCTGATTTTGACGTTTTCCCCATTGAGAAACATTTGTTCTAGTGTAGAATAGAGCTTTGACCATACGATGGCCCACAAGGAGCCATGTATTGGGGGGTGCTTGGTGCTTTCACACTGCGTTCTGTGTTTCCATCGTGCCATACATCCAAAATCCCCTGCAAAACTGGATCCGGACGTATGTGCTGACGGGGCCGTAGACTATTGATGCAGACAGAGCGAACATGTGCTTTAACGTACATCATTTTCGGGAGTATACATCTATTAGAGGCAGACACAGACGTAATAGACTGCATCTGGGTGTCTGCCCACAGTAGGTGGACACCTTCGAAAACAACACGACACGTTCACTTTGTCTGCATCCTATCAGTTTATGGCCCCGTCGGCATATACAGTACATGCAGACCCTTTTGCGGGGGAATTTTGGACATATACCCCAACTGGGACACAACACAATATGAAAGCACTTACAGAGCAATAACCGCTCTGCTGTGTGCATGAACCTTCAGCCCCACCGCCCTCATACAGAGTAATATTGGATGGTTTGACCAACGCTAACATGTATGGGCATGCTTGCCAACAGCTAGTTGTAGTAGTAGACTGTCTGCTGTAAGCGTACACTCCAAAAAAGATGCACAACACAGCACATGGTCACTGTCAGCACCATTATAGTCTATGAACTCATCGAACTACACGTCCAAATCCTGCTTCGCAGTGAGAAAGCACCTCAAGTCATTGGGCAAGTTCCTCATAGAGACCAATGTCACTGATTGTGCTCATAGCTCCTGCACCATCTGCGATGTGGAGGACTGACTAGCCCTTGAGTTTTGTAGTGAATGTGTGCCGTGGCTCCATTCACTCTCAGAGTACTCCAGAGGTAACCATGTGCCCCATTTGGATGTAGTAGCATTTGGTAAAGTCCCCCATTTTGGTGATTTCTCAACTCTCTGACTACAACAAACAATCCCTGGAATACCCCTTTAAACTTTTACCCAGTTATATCTAGTATCCCTCTTGAGCGGATACCCCCCCAAAAAAAACATGGCCAGTATCAACATCTACGCGACAGTCATACTCACACCGCACATAATGCAAACACTCTCCTGTTATCCAGCCTTCGTCCAACACTGGAAATCTCAGGGTACGAGTAGCGAAACAGGACCTGCAGGGATACACAGGGTGAGACAGGACCAAGCAACCTAGGCCATCAAAACCAGCAAATGCTGCTGTGGCCAGTGTGGTAATAAGACCATTCATAATGCCTATCACTTACCTCAGAGGATTCCTTGTCCTTTACTGCAACTTCTGTCTCTCTGATGTCCAGCAATACATCCTGTGGGAGATAACAGGTGAGCGCTCACCAACCTGCTAGGATGGTCATTTACAGTTCAAATGAGGCCTAATGCTACAGTGAAGCAATAATAAGAAGGGGAGACCGCATGTTTCCATGTATAGCATGGTGGCTCAGTGGTTAGGACTAAATCTTTGCACCGCTGGGGTCCTGAGTTTAAATTCCACCAAGGACAACATCTGCAAGGAGTTTGTATGTTCTGCCCGTGTTTGTGCGGGTTTCCTCTAGGTACTCCGGTTTCCTCCCACATTCCAAAGACATACTGATAGGGAATTTGGATTGTGAGCCCCAATGGGGACAGTGCCAATAATGTCTGTAAAGCACTGTGGAATTAACGATGCTATAGAAGCGAGTAAAATAAATATCTCACTACTATAATCACATGTGATACAGTTATCAACATTGACTCCCCTGAACTTGAAATAAACCATGTAAAATATCTTAACCCCTTAACCACTGCTGTTAAAATGCGTATCAACGGTATTTAAGGGGCCTTATTCCTCAGTGCTGAGAAATAAGTGGATAGTGCCCCCCAGTGTCAGAAAATCTATGGGGATTCAGCTACCGGGGGGCTGAAACCATGGAGAACACGATCAGGGCCTTTTTTTAATCCCCAATTACGTGATCACCGTTATTCAACAAATAACGGCGATGACATACAAAATTTTTTAAAAATATGAAGTCTCATTTAAAAATCACTTCTCTAACATGATCTAATATGTCAGAAGAGAGAGAAATGATGGCCCCTGGTGCCCTAGTACCGAAACTGACATCCCCCGGTCCCTCCTTTTCCCAAAGCAAAATGGTGGTCGCATGTGCAGTGCGCCTGCAGAGATTTGCCAGCCAGCAACCACAGGCATTACTCCAGTTGGTTCCTGACTTTTGATCACTGTGATAGACCCTATCAGAGTGATCAAAAGCTCAATATTTAGTAAAAATGGCAGCACTAGCGCTGTGCCCTCTCCGCCTTGTAGTTGTTGTGGGAGAGAAATTCACTATGTACAAGTGCTGTCAAATTTCTAGCTCAGATCCAATAAATTCTTCCCCAATCTCTTAATCGCCCCCTTGATCATCCCACTTGTCAAATTTTTTCTTTTACAATTTTTCCTTTCTTTCTTTGCCTTTAGCTAGGGTTATAGTTTCTTCAAAAGAAGAAGAAAAATCTAATAAATATTACTACTGTTACGTTTTCCTAGTGTTAGATTTGGTTAGGATTTTATTTTGTTAGGCATTCGTATAAAATAATGGCCGGCAGAATGTTCACCATAGATCAGGCGTACACCCTGTTTTGCTCCGGCAATTCCTGGAGTGATACAGTATCTGCTTCTAAAGAAGAACAGTTTTCAGACAGCAACGACTCCTCTTCCTCCGCAGGATCCCACGGTAGTGGAGTCAGTCGTCACTGCTGAATAGTCAGAGCCAGGACCAAGTACCGCTGTCCCCCCACCTCTGTGGTATCCAGACAATGCATTTTCTCCTCAAATGCCACTATTTCAGCAGCCCCTGAAATAAAATTGGATGTCACCAATTTTAGCCCCTTTGAATTTTTCCAAATTTGTGTCACCCCAGAAGTCCTACAATTACTTGCCCACCAAACTAATTTATATGCCCGACAACATATTTCATATTTGCCCAAAACCCATATCCTTTCATTCCTGTTCATGGATTTTTGGGCATTACCCTCTACAGGTCTAATTAAAAAAAAAAAAAAAAACTCTGCTCATACTGGGCAACAAAATCTGTCCAGAACACTCCTGTATTTGCAGCTGCTATGACCCAAGCCAGTTATGAAACAATAATGAGATTCCTTCACTTTAATAACAATTACCAAGCCCCCCAAGAAATGACTCCAACTACAATCGCCTTAACAAATGGAGACCCCTAATTTCCCTACTACAAAATTCATTTTTAAATTCATATACCCCTCAGCAAAATGTTGCAGTTGACGATTCCCTGATGAGCGTCATGGGTCGTCTGTCGTTTTGCCAATTTATCCCCCTCCAAGTGCGCCAAATATGGTGTAAAATTATACAAAATATGAGAGAACACTACAGGGTACACATCCACGTTTATAATTTACGAAGGTAGGGACTGCCAAATTAACCCAGCAAACTGCCCCCAGGCACTTGGCATCACGGGTATAATTGTTTGGGAGCTAATGACACCATTTCTTCACCAAGGCTACCACGTTTGTGTGGCATCAACTGCATAAAAAAAATGGTATCAAACTACTCACTTCCTCCCTAGATAAAATGCATTAGAGAGTATAATTTACAAAAAAAACAACATTTATGGGGGATTTCTCTTCTTAAACCACACGGGCTCTGCAAATTTGACAATTCCAAATAGAGACAAATTAGGGTTCCAAAATTCTGATATCTTTCCAAGCCCTGACCTTTGTACAAACAGAACTTTTTGACTACATGTGGGATATCGGCATGCTTGTAAGAAAGTGGGTAAACTGGGTTTTCCACTTTTTGGTGTTGCCTCTTGCAAAAGAGATAAAAATTATGTGTCACCTCTAAAAAGTTGCTTTAGCCCTAATTAAAAGGTTTCCAGACAACAGTTTTGAAGTATTTGAGGGGTGCGTTTTTTAAAAGGGTAAGGGTATAGCTCCACGTTCAGGATTGCATCAGGATTTGGTCAGGATTTTCCATCAGTATTTGTAAGCCAAAACCAGGAGTGGGTGATAAATGCAGAAGTGGAGCATATGTTTCTATTATACTTTTCCTCTGATTGTTCCACTCCTGGTTTTGGCTTACAAATACTGATGGAAAATCCTGACCAAATCCTGATGCAATCCTGAACGTGGAGCTATACCCCAAGATTTAAAAAAAAAAAAAAAAAAAAAAAAACTAGAAATTGCTGCTCAACTTTTAACCCCTCTCATCATCATAACAAAAAAAAAAGTTTAAAAAATGATGCAGATGTAAAGCAGACACGTGGTGCTCTGCATACATTTTCATCCTTACGGGCGGCACAAGGGCCATTCTGCCGAAGCCAATTTTTTTTTCCTCCAACAAAATGTTGCCAGTAAGCAATAGACACTACTGCGCATGCGCCACTGCCATTGTGCTGGAGTAAAAAAAAAAAAAAAGGCCCATAGACCACAAGATGAACTGAGCAAGTATTTAAAATAGGGGGCAGGTCATTGAACCGTCATAAGTAGGGATAAGTGAAAAGCTTCGGATAACTCCTTATCCGAATAGCTATAGCGCTTACCAAATAGCTGCACCGGGAACCCGGATACCTGGAGCGCTCCTGATAATCAGCTGTTCGGCGCCTCAGCTGCATATGCAGCGCCCCAGAGTCCTGGTCGTTGCAGTACTGATGCCCTGCCGCTAAGGGGGGCTATGGTACATCTGATGGCACTGAAGGAGTTCACCTGACCAGGTATCACAGACACCAATACACTTCACAGTCTGGCCTCCAGGGGGAGCTAAGGGTACTATGTATTAGGCCACTCCTCACAATCTGGTAAAACCGGGGGTTGGATAGGAAGTCAGAGAGAAGCTGACTGGGAATCGAACAGGCAACACCCTGTGGCAGAGGGTGTTGCGGGGAGAGACTCAGGGGGGTCCCTGTCAGGGGTGGAATCCTGGCAGAGACCTAGCGAACAGAGAGAACGTTACGGGACCGCGCCTGCACTAGATAGCGGCGGTGCCCTAAGAAAGGACAAGAAGCGAGGTATATTGTGCTGAGTGAGAAACGAGATCAACGCAACAAGGAGAAACACCAGTAGGAGTCGTGCTGTAAGATGAGGCAACATCCTACTGAGGCGCTCAGCCGGTGGCCGGAACGCCGAGGAAGTACTAGGCTCCAAGCAATACTTCAAACCTACGGCAGGACAGTCAGCTATAGGCGGGCTGTCTCACACAAATCACCTACGAAGACACAGGGGGCAACAATAGGAGAAGGGCGACACTAGGGTCCAGGAAGAGCTCCGAGCCTACCCGTCATACGGGTGCGTCCTAGCCAAATCATCTGGGGGACGAAGAAGAACATCAGAATCGAGTTGTGAGGGAACACGAGAAACAGACAACAGTTGTGGGGACTATCCCGTGAGCACAGCAGGGGAGGACCGCAACACACAAGCGCTAGAAGGTAGGCACAGATTTCCACCTGCAAAGGGAACTCTGGAGGTGCCATCGGACCGGCCGGACTTGCGCAGCCTGGTTAACCGTATTCCGGACTGAGGATCCTGAAGCCTTCAGTAAAGAGGTAAAGAGACTGCAACCTGGTGTCCTCGTTATTTACTGTGACCAGCACTGCACCGCACTACCACCATCATCCACACCTTTCATTGGGCGCCCCTCAGCAGGGTCACGGACCGGGCCTAGCCACCGTGACAACCCCAGAGTATAGACCCAGAGGCCCGGTATCGGGTACCCCTCGGCCCTGCGGCAGTGGGGGCGCTGCACATATATCGTGGCTGTGTGACAGTCATAACATGCATGGAGAGCCCAACAAACAGGCTATCATCCCTAGTCATAAGCCATACAGATGCATATGTAAGCAGAGCATCACATGATGCCCCACACAGGCTGCCCCGGAGCACGAGCATACCATTAACTAAAAATAAAGGTTAAACAACCACTAGACGGATTTTATCAACCAAGGTATCATTTTAATCAGTATAACAGTGCCAAACTGACACTGTCTGTAGGTTTCTGTGCACAATCCTGCTGACAGGTTCCCTTTCAATACAAGTCTTGTCATATGACTTAGGACAAAAGCCAAACCAGAACCTCTATTTGCAGACACTGTGTTTCGGGGGTATTGACCCTCGTCAGTGGGATGCATTAAAGTGTTCCACAGTTATTAACACAAAGTGGCTCTGGTCAGGTTTTTAAAATTTGGCCTGATCATTAACGTCAAAATTGGCTGTCACTAAGGGGTTAAATAAGGAGCTGATTCTTCACTTTTTTTTGCCAGAACACTGGCATAAAGTCATTTGAAATGTTGCAAAATTTTTGAAAATTGTTGCAAAAGCAAAACTTTTGATGCCAGTGTAAGCCAACTTAGATTGATGGGGCGCGGACTTCAATTTCATCATATTTTTCGCCGTAAGAATGGTGAACATTACAAACAGAAATATACTCCAGTCCCTGGCCAGCTAACAGATTAGTTAAAGGGAACCTAACAGTAGATACATGCTGCCCAATCCACGTATGATTTCAGGCAAATTTGCTCGATTCTGAAATGCTGTAATGTTTCAGAGAAAAAAGTCTTAGTTACTTACCGATAACGGTAATTTTCGGAGCCCATGACAGCACCACCGAGAGAGGGGATCAGCCCTTCAGTAACAGGAAACCTACAGATACAAAAGGCCACGGCACCTCTCCCACGCATCAGTTGGACTACAGAGCTCGAGAGGACCTCCATGGTTAATGGCAAAAATTATATACACCACTTTAACACTAAATATTTCTTACACGTGAGCCTTATAAGAGGAAGAAGTGCGCACCCTAAAGGAAAGATGGACGGAACTCTAAGGGTGCCGTCATGGAGTCCGAAAAATACTGTTATAGATAAGTAACTTTATTCGGTCGCCCATGACAGCACCACCGAGAGAATTACAGAGTAATAACTACTTAGAGAGGGACTACAGCTTGCAGCACCCTTATGCCGAAGGAAAGGTCTGAGGAAGCACCCAGGTTTAACCTATAATGATTAAAAAATGTGCTTGGAGAGAACCAAGTGGCAGCCTTACATATTTGGTCTATGGAGACTTCTGACCTCTCCGCCCACGAAGTTGCCATGGATCGGGTGGAGTGCGCCCTCAGCTTTTCAGGTGCCGGCCTGCCACTTGACGTGCATGCCAGTGAAATAGCTTCCCTAATCTATCCAGCCCATGTGCTTTTTGACACCCTAAGGCCCTTGGTTCCTTGAAAGGAGAGACAAACAAGGCATTGTCCCGCTTCCAGAAATCAGTAACTGATAAGTATTCTAAGAGACATCTTCTAACATCTAGGGTATGGAGCTTCATCTCTTTATGGTTGGCTGGCTGGGTAAAGCAGGATACTATTTCCTGTGTTCTATGGAGCTGGGTCAGGCCTAAGTATCACTATCGTTCTGGAACTGTATATACTGAGGGAGTCTAGATAGTGCTTGGATGGCACTCGCCCTCCGTGCTGACGTCAGTGCTACCAAGGAGGCTACTTTGAGGGAGAGTGTTTTTATTGATGCTGATGAAACGGGCTCAAACTGGGCTTCAGTCATGGTTGAGAGACCTATGTTTAAATCCCATGGCATAAACCTATCCCTAACTATGGGCCTGGACCTACTTGCCACTTTAATAAATCTACTAACCCAGTGGTTACCAGTGATATAGCTAAAAAGCGCCCCTAGGGCTGAAACCTGGACCTTCAGAGTACTGGTGGAAAGGCCCATATCTAGACCCTTCTGAAGGAATTCTAGGATCTGGGCTATTGGGACCCCTTTTTCCAGGTCCTGGCATAGATCTTGGTTGTAATTTCTTTTCTGCTTTTAAGAAGGGTGTTTATTTGGTTCGGAGAAAAACCTTTATTTTTTAGCCATGACCGTTCAAACTTCATGCCGTCAGATGAAGGCCAGCCACCTGAGGATGGTAGACTGGGCCCTGAGATAGGAGATCTGGAACGTCTGGCAGTACCCAAGGGTTGGATACAGACATGGTCCTGAGGCATGAGAACCATGCCCTCCTGGGCCAAAAGGGAGCGATTACCATTACCCTTGTGTTGTCCTTCCTGATTTTCCTCACCACTAGAGGTAGGAGAGCTAAGGGAAGGAAGGCATAGGCTAGACTGAAGTCCCATTTTATGAGATAGGCGTCCACTGCTAGCAGGTTTTCTTTGGGATCCAGTGAACAGAACTTTGCTGTTCTTTTTGGTGGCGAAGAGATCCACGTCCGGCTGACAACACTTCCGAACATTCAGATTGAAAACGTCAGTCTTCAGAGACCATTCGCCTTGTCTCAGAAGGTTGCGGCTTAAAAAGTCCACTACGGTATTGTCTTTCCCGCTTATATGAAGAGCTGTTAAAGATAGAAAATGTTGTTCTGCAAGTTGGAACAGGCGTTCTGTTACTTCCATCAGATGTTTCGAACGAGTCCCGCCCTGGTGGTTGATATAAGCCACTGTGACGCACGTGATGACCCTGCAAATATACAAGAAGTTGTTTGACTGCCCGCTCTACTGCTGTTAATTCCCTTAGGTTAGAAGACGCCTCCATCTCATGAGGTTACCATAAGCCCTGGACCATAACCTCACTCATAGGAGCCCCTCATCCCTTAGGGCTTGCATCCGTAGTGACCACTCTGGTTATATTAAACTCCCAGGGAACCCTTTCTAGAAAGGTTTCTCTGGTCGAACCACCACTAAAGAGATTTTACAGCAGTCTGGGATAACGTCACTTGACCTTCTAAATGACCCTCGAGAATTCTGTCATTCAACAACACATCCCTTTGTAGTGATCTCGTATGAAACTGTGCCCACTGGACCACGGGGATGCAGGATGAGAGAGTGCCCAACAGGAACATAGCTTTCCTAAGGGACATGGTGGGGTTAATAGAGGCGTTCTGGACCTGATGACGCAGGCGAATTAACTTGTCCGGCAGTAAACGGCACTCCTGACTGCGAGTCTAAAATTAGGCCCAAAAACGGTTGTACTCTTAGGGGCTGTAGGCGTGATTTCTTGATATTTAGTATCCAGGATGGACATTGTAGTTTCTAGTTGCCCAAAACAATGGTCCGCTGATTTGCCTACAATAAGGAAGTCGTCAAGGTAAGGGACAACAAGGATATTGGATTATTGGATATTGGATGAAGGTGGGGCATGACCTCAGCTATAACCTTAGTGAACACACGAGGGGCAACTGCAAGGCCAAAGGGTAGAACGCAATACTGGAAGTGCCGAACTGATCCTTCTAAAAGAACTGTCAATCTAACGAAACGCTGATGGGTTACATGAATGGGTACATGATAATAAGCATCCTTTAGATCTAACACCACCATGAAGCAGTTTTCAAACAACAATTTTATTGTTGAATTGATTGTTTCCATTTTAAATGGACATATTACCAGGTATTTATTGAGGGCCATTAGATTAATTATGGTTCTGAAGGAACCGTCTGGTTTTCGGACCAAAAACAGAGGAGAGTAGAAACCTCCACCTCTGTTTCCGGTACCTCCACCAGGACCTTTTTAAGACATAGATCATGGATTTCTGATTATAGGGCAGCTTGTTCTAAAGAAGAGGATCTAAGGGGAGTAAGCTTGAACCTATTCTGAGGCACAGAGGAGAATTCTAACTGGAGTCCTTATGATATTAGACTTATAATCCAGCCGCTGTTAAGAGATCAGGACAAGGCCGGGTAAAAGGCCGCCAGCCTACCTCCCACGGGTACCGCTAGTCATTGGGAAGATTTTTTAGGGTCTCTGGAGGGGCCTCCAAACATAAATCCAGTACCTTTCCTCTTCCTATCATCGCATTTAGCACGCTCCCTGGAAGGCCTCCAACAATTGAACCTTCTCCTACTGAAAGGATGTCGGTAGGAAATGGCTGGTAGACTAGGAAACTATTTTGTCATCCCCTGCTTTCTCTAAAAGTTTGTCCAAGACTGGACCAAAAAGGTACCCTCCTTCACATGGGATGGAGCAGAGTCGGGATCTGGCCTGGATAACACCAGGCCAACATTTTAGCCATAGAGCCCTTTGAGCCGCATTTGGCAGTCCTGCTGCTCTAGCCGCCATCCTTACAGAGTCAGCTGAGGCGTCGGCTAGGAAGGCTGCAGCCCACTGCATTATAGGCAAAGCTTTTAGGATGGATTCCCGTGGGGCCCCATCCTTTAACTGGGATTCTAATTGATCCAGCCAGACCATCGTGGATCTGGCTGTACAGGTGGAAGCTACTGCCGGTCTCAGGGAGCCAGCTGACATCTCCCAGGTCCCTTAGGAAGGAGTCTGCCTTTTTTTTTATCTAAAGGGTCTTTCAGGGAGCCCATGTCCTCATAGGGCAGGGAAGGTTTTTTTAGAGGCTTTAGCCACCGCAGCATCTAGTTTCGGGGCTTAGTCCCATCTATCTACCATGGGATCCTCAAAGGGATATCTACGTTTAAATGACGGAGGTAGGGACCCCTTTTTTTCTGGCCTCTTCCATTCCCTGCCCACCAAGCTTTGAATGTTACTATTAAGCGGAAAAGATATGCGTTTTCTAGGATCTAATCCGCCAAACATTATGTCTTGTACAGAAGGTTCGGGCCTAGAATCTGCCACCCCCATGGTGGATCTGACTGCTTTAATCAATTTTTCCATGCGGTCCAAAGGAAAACAGAACGGCTAGAGTCCTCCTCAGAAGGGATTAGGATTCTGCAGGGTCTTCTTCTTCATCATCATCTTCTAAGGTCAGCAGAGTTATCTAAATCTGAAAATTTCATTCTACCACCACTCCCTTTCTTCTTGGAACTCTCCTGAGATAGAATCCCTAAAGTCCCTTTCACCTCAGTCCTAATAATCTCCCTTAGGCTCGTGGTGACGTCTGGGGTTTCCTCCGCTACCTGTAGAAGGGGGAAGTATAAGGTGCTGCATTCTGACTAAAGACTAATCCTCCCCTCTTTGCACCCTACTATCTGCCGTACACAAGGCGGACAATCTTTTCGGGTAGGCGTCAGGCAGGGGACAGCTGCAAAGGGCACACTCCCTGTGCCTTGATTTTCCAGAACATTTCTTCCCCTAGCAGGACAGAGAAAAAAAAAGGGGAAGACTGCATCACCGAGTGTACTTTCACAAAGTCCTCTTACCCATGTTGCAGATTAGTAGGTACCGGATCACGAGGGACATTTCTCTGCCGAAGCTGCTGAATCCTCTACCCTGGAGGAGCTCCTGCGCCTGGACAGAACGCTTGCCCAACCACTACCCGTTTACCGTGCCTTCTGTCGGGACTTTATATGGGGCCTCACAGAAGCATGCTGCTCACTATTCAGATGCTGCAGGTCCTCCTGCTGCTCCAAGGAAGCTTCTGCCACGTCCATTCTGGCAATGGTTTCAGAAGCAAAGTTTTGCTGGTGTTCAGGGCCTTTTATGGCACCTCCCCCCAGATATCCAGGTCAGCAGGTCACTGGCCAGGGGATATCATCCTCCCCTCTGGACACGGCGTGCCTCCAGATGCCACGTCCCCCCGCCCTGGCCACGGCACCGCCAGTCTCCAGCAGCCATCCCTCCACAAGCCGTGCGCACGCGACCCAGCGGCAGACAAGAAAAAATGCCGGCACCCGACTTCCGGGATGGCTCCCCGGGCTCCGTCCCCGACGTGTCACCAGGGAAACCGGCAATAAGGCCGCAGGAGCACGCGAGGGGACCGCCCAGATCAGCCGAGCCCCTGGCCTGCCTACAGTCGGCGTGCCACTCAGCCCGCCCCTGACGCCGCCGGACCCGGAAGCGCCATAGCACGATGGGGAGCGCAGGACAGGAACGGACGGATCCATCATGGGGATACTTACCTGCCGGAGCTGGCCCTCCGGAGAGAGAATCTTCCGGACACCGCTCCACCTGCATCGCTCCCAGTTGTGGAATCCTACCAGAACTGACAGTGGCACTTCCAGGGACCCCGCACCGGCCGAGGTAGGAGACTCCCGCTACTAAAACCGACCGGTCGGGCCTGGGATCCTCCAGGTATCCGTAGGCATCCCATCCTCTTCCGGAACAGGAAACCAACTAATGCGTGGGAGAGGTGCCGCCCTTTTGTATCTGTAGGTTTCCTGTTCCTGAAGGGCAGATCCCCTCTCTCGGTGGTGCTGTCATGGGCGACCCAATAAACACACTTTCTTTAAGAGCCGCCTAGGAGACTTGGCGGAAAGTTCTGTCACTCAAGCAGGTTGGAAAAACTGCTGCGGACCCGCCTGTCCCACAAGCCTCACAGCCACAGTCTGATACATGCTTACAGCATAAAACAACGGTTGATGTATTGAGGCCAAAATGTTTAGTGAAATTGCTTGCATATGAAAAGTAACTCTAAAATTATTCAAGAAGTTCACAGGTGGCTACAGAACCGCTCGGAGTCTGTTATTGTTGCCAATGATTATACAACCAAGTATTAGGAGAGGGTGACTAATTCTGTCCATGTCATTTACCATTTTTCTTTATGAAAAAGCCCTTCATGTATATAGACAGGTCAACTTTTTTGTTGAACTAGGTTTTTCAGCATTTGGACAAGCTAATAATATATTCTAATGATACACAGATGGTCCATGTCGACATATTTCTGAAGATATTTGGGGAAATTTATTAAGACTGGCGTTTTTTCTAATAACAAGCCCACTTTATTACAAGGCACACAGCTCACAAATTAGATGCATCACTTGCTATGCATGCACAAAAAAAAAATCATTTATCATTATAGTAAATTTAACAGCCCAGAAGTGGCATAATTGCTTCATTTAGGACTTGATCAGAGGGAAGTTTTCTGGAATTAAATTCCCCTTATTGACTTTTTTTTTTTTTATAATAGACAATCAAGAATGGCAATAATATTGATCAGAACTTCATGTATGGAAATCAGCAAGTGATTTATTCTTGGAGGAACCTTAGAATGAGATACTGATCCAAAGACCTTCAAATTTTACAATAAAAGCATGACACTTACCCTTGGAAGACATTTCTGCTTTTGCACCCTGGTGATGCCAGTATCTAAAATTTCCTTGCCCCCAAACTACATGAGAAAAAAAAAAAAAAAAAAATTTACTGGTTCAAAACCATTTTCATAGAAAATTGTATAAAAACACAGAGCTGAGGGTGTATAAGATCACGGGCTACATAAAGAGATAGGGCCTCCGCTTCCTACGTCTCCTCTTTTGGATTTAGAAGGACAATGCTTGTCACCAACTTTGCTTTTCTGCAGGTAAAGAAGACAGCAAAGTACAGAGAGCAGCTTTGGACTACCAGTCTTACTGCCATGGCCATCACTACCACTATTGAGGAAAGAGTGTCAGGACTTTATACGCCTGAATAAACTAAAAATTCACACCCTGTGACTGCCATCTTGTAAATCCTCACAGAGTGCACTGCGAGCTGCAAGGATTCTCTAGCAGCCATACTAAGAACAGCAGTCATGTCACTGCAAGTATGCGCTATGTATGCTCATCCTCACTCAATGCAAGTCTGTTGAGAAAGGCCGGAAAGAGTGTAGACGGAATGTGGCCAGGACTATGCAGATAGCATACTTATGGTCACATAACCGCACGCTCCGCAGTGTGTACAATTGCGTGCAATGCTAGAGTTCACAAGTCTGCAGTCACAAAGACCAGACCACCCCTTTAATAAGTAAGGGTCCAACTGTAGAGCAGTTTTAATAGATTCTGTGATTACAAAATGTCAAATCCTTGAAGTGTTTTAATTATTCAAAATCCTCAAAAGCTAACCGGTAACTGGCAGCTAAAAGCAAGCAGGGCACCTAGGGATGAAAATATGGCAATGCTACTGCCTCTACGCAATGCACAACACCCATTAAGCGCAGTGTAAGCTGAACTACAGGAGTACCAAACTCCTAGGGTATGTGCACACAACATTTTTTTTAAGGGTTCAGCCTTGGAAACCATATGAAAAACCTATCAGGAAACACTCAAGAGGATGAACATACGCATTTGTATGTAAAAAAGACTTGCTGCTCATATTTTCACGCTTTTGACTCACTTAGCAGCTTCAGGTGCCTAAGATTGCACTTACATAGTGTATTGGGGACCCTCGCTGGGCAGGGGATTCAAGCACTTAGGCACGGTTTTTCTACTTAAACAGTCCACGCGGTTTATTATGGCATCATAAACCTGATTATGCACAGTTCATCATATAGTACTTCATATTCGGCTTTATCTTACGGACACTAAACATGCTGGACCTCTCACTTCGACCAGTTACCATGGGTGTCCGTACGCCGAACAGTTGATCAATGTCCCTAGTCATATAGCGCACATGACATTGGTGTCGCAGTCTCTAAACACACTGATCCTTATCTGACCAGTTGCCGTGGGTGACCGCACAGCACCCCATACGCTGGGTTACCTTCTAGGAGCTCCTGCTCCATACGCTGACTCCTGTCAGTACTCACTCTCTCAGGGAAGCTGCCGAACTGGGATCACCGTCCTGGGCAATGCCTTGCTCACCAGGCCACCTGACAGTCCAGATCCTCAGACGGGCTGTAGCTTCCCCAAACGCAGTGCCATCACGGACTCTGCACACGCGTCCTCTCTCTGCGCTATTCAGGACGTCCATCCCCATCTGGGACCGTCCAACACACAGGCCGCCAGGTCCAAGGCCTCCCCCATGTGCTCTTCAGGGAGGCCCTCCAGGACCTGGCACACAGACCATTCAGGTCCATTCATCTTTTTTCATGTGACCACATGGTCACATTATATACTTGTAACCACTCCACCATAGCGGGTGCAGAGAAGAGCGACCAAGGTTATTAGAGGACTGGGGGTCTGCAATACCAAGATAGGTTATTACACTTGGGGCTATTTAGTTTGGAAAAACGAAGGCTAAGGGGTGATCTTATGTTAATGTATAAATATATGAGGGGACAGTACAAAGACCTTTCTGATGATCTTTTTAATCATAGACAGGTGACAGGGACAAGGGGGCATCCTCTACGTCTGGAGGAAAAAAGGTTTAAGCATAATAACAGACACGGATTCTTTACTGTAAGAGCAGTGAGACTATGGAACTCTCTGCCGTATGATGTTGTAATGAGTGATTCATTACTTAAATTTAAGAGGGGACTGGATACCTTTCTGGAAAAGTATAATATTACAGGGTATATATACTAGATTCCTTGATAAGGCGTTGATCCAGGGAACTAGTCCGATTGCCGTATGTGGGGTCGGGAAGGAATTTTTTTTCCCCATGGTGGAGCTTACTCTTACCACATGGGTTTTTTTTGCCTTCCCCTGGATCAACATGTTAGGGCATGTTAGGCTATGGGTTGAACTAGATGGACTTAAAGTCTTCCTTCAACCTTAATAACTATGTAAAATACGTAGGTGGGAGGTGGCTAGTTCAACCATTATAACCACAGATATGCCTCCATGCATATCCTGAGGAGCACATGCAGCGCCCCCTAGCTGTAACAGGGGTCACTGCATCACATGTCTGAAAAACACCAAGAGGTTAAAAAAAAAAGTGAACTTCACCTTTCTCCTAGGGTTTCCCCACTTGGAAGACATGCTGCTTTAAAATATAAGTTAATGAAAAAGTTCAAAAGATGCCCGGACGTCTTCTACAGAGTCTTGCCATTGATTTATTTGCATTAGAAAAAAAAAAGAAAAGAAGCTAGCGTTTTCTTCATTATTTAACACCCAGAGGTATTTTCGTTTTTTGCTCCCCTTCTTCCCAGAGCCATAATTTTTTTTTTTTTTTTTTTTTGTGAATATGGCCATGTGAGAGCTTGTTTTTTTTTGCAGGACAAGTTGTACTTTTGATGGACACCACTGGTTTTAACATAGCATGTACTGGAAAACAGGAAAAAAATTCCAAGTGCGGTGAAATTGCCAAAAAAAGTGCAATCTTTATTTTTTTTACCCTGTTCACTAAATGCTAAAACTGACCTGCAATTATGATTTTCCAGCTTATTATGATTTCATAGACACCAAACAGGTCTAGGTTCATTTATAGCTAAGTGGTGAGGGGCCGGGCTTATTTTTTGCGTGCTGAGCTGGCGTTTCTGAAGATACTATTTTGGTGCAGATACGTTCTTTTGATCGGCCGTTATTGCATTTTAATGCAGTGTCGCGGCAACAAAAGAAACGTAATTCTAGCATTTTGACTTTTTTTAAATCGCTACGCAGTTTATCGATTAGGTTAATTTTTTTATTGTTAGATTGCGCAATTCTGAACGTGGTGATACCAAATATATGCAGGTTTGATTTTTTTATTGTTATATTTTGAGTGGGGCGAAAGGGGGGTGATTTGAACTTTTTAATTTTTTTCATATTTTTATATCCCTTTTTTTTTTTTTTTTTTTTTTACTTTTGGCATGCTTTAATAGTCTCCATGGGAGGCTAGAAGCTGCCACAACTTGATTGGCTCTGCTACATAGAGGCAATGCTCGGATCGCCACTATGTAGCAGAATTACAGACTTGCTACACCATATTCCAAATTATTATGCAAATTACATTTTTCTCGGATTTTCCTAAATGGTCAGTGACAATGAAAACACGTCACAAAAACCATGGGAAAACCTAAAAAAAAAAAAAGTGATCCAAAATGACCAGGGACCAGGAAACTTTTTTTTTTTTAAACTGTCTTCTGCTTGAAAAACTTGGTGGGCTCGCCTGTACTCATCGTGTGCACATAGCCTTTTGGGTCTCCAGCTGTCTCGGCAAAGGCAGATTAAGTGCTTTTCAAAGTTGCAGGATCAGGTGCTTTAAAAGAGAACCCATCAGCTGCATCATACTACTCAAACCACAGGGATAATGAATCAGAAATGAAGTTTCAGAGAAAGCAGTTTGTTTTATGAAACCCCGGCCCTGCTCCAGATAACTGACATGTCTCTCTCTAAGTATACACGAGGGACTTGTCAATCAACTGGAGCAGGGACATGACATTTCTACTTTATATGACCTGTAAAAAGACAGAATAAAAAGCCATTTCCATTTACCATTCCAACATCGGTTTGTCCCAGATACTGCGCAGAATACAGGAGTCTAAGGAACAAGAACAATAAGGACATTACTTGACAGAATGAACAATTCCCCAATATCCTAAACACTTAATGACCTCACCTTCCATCCTGTTGGGGACGGTCCTGTCTTCTCTCTAGGTTTCTGGGGTTTTGTTGTAGTTGGAAGTCAGGAACCCGCTCTTTGACCCCTTTAAGATACGGTTTGAGGGGGCGGAAGACCTCCCCGTCTTTCCAACGCCAACGAATGATTCCAAATATTAGTGGCTCCCCCTTCAACTTACTTAGTACTGTACCTGCCTAAATAAGGTTATTAAATTGATGAGTTGTTTTGCATGTCAAAAAATAACAAAATAGTCTACAAGTACATGCATGCTTAATGGTTTCTCCAGGATTTAATTTAAATTAAAAAAAAAAGTGTAATTCTTAAAATAACCTCTTTAATGACATGTCATTCCTGTTAACAGTTTCAGGAGTAAAATGAGAGAACATTTGCACAGCGATGTCGTTTTGACATTGCTGTGCACCATGTTCAATGTAATGGGTGATTTTGCGGCACTTTCAGGTGGAATTTTCAAGGAAATTGCCTGAAAAAAAAGACCTTATGTGCGTGAGAACAGCCCTACTGCATTTTAAATATTGAAACTAAAACTTAAGAAAGAATGACAGATAAACCTGGCTCTTACAGAAGAAAAGCTTGGATTGTGACGTTCTAACATTCTGCTCACCTGTCCATTATACGCATTTCTCAGTGATACACCATTTATTTCATCAATTATATCTCCTGCTAGGACCACCTCATCTACCTCCGTTTGGCTGTCCGGTAGGACCTCTACCACAAACACTCGGCCCTCTAGATATCTGGAAGAAAACATACCAAGGGAGGTCAAGCACAGTATATATGGTATTTTACACTCTGTTCCTCATTCTAAGGGGAGAGGCTTAGAAAAAAGAAGCACACCTTATTCATTTTAGCTCTATGCTTAAAGATGCAGCAGATTTGGAATCCAGCAAGGTTCAATGTGACAAATATTGAGCATCTTCAGGCCATCTTGTCTTGTCTCAGGTTACTTGGTTTAAAGGGAACCTGTCAACGCGATTTAGCATGCGCCGCCAGCAGCACAATTTTGCTGAAGACCACTGGGAGATGAATGTGCACAAGCACCGCCAGCGGTAAGAAAAGCGCTAGCGCATACTTTGAAAGAGGAGGCTCATACAAATGCAGAGGGGCCACGACAGAGCCGAAAACCCTACCCACAGTCCAACGCAAATAAAACAAGAACACAAGAACCGTGATGCAGATTTCTTCTCTACAAGTACCTAGTAAATCAGTATAAAACCGCCATTATGGCCATATGTTAACATACTAAATCATGATGGCAGGTTTCCTTTAAGGGTGCCAGCAGACAAGTCTATGAAAAAAATCACCAAAGTTTCATCCAGAAAATTCAAATTTATTTTCTAATTTTCCTCAGATTTTCAACCATGTGTCATACGTGTGTTCATTTATGTCCGAGTGACATCCGTTTTCATCCAACTACTTTAACATGTAAATGATCACGTACAGTTTCCTTTGTTTATAATTAAATGATTTGTAAAAATCAGATGCCACTCAGATGGTCTGTCTGGGATCAGATTTTTTCTTGCACTTATAGATTTGAATGTTTAAGTCTTATCCGAGAAGCAAAACAAAGTAGTACATGCCGGAATTCCTTTCGGACAATTATTCGGACTGAGAAAAAAAAAAAAATCTATTAAACAACAAGGGCCAGTGTGCTGTCCAATAAACAATCGGATGGCACATACAGTACAGACCAAAAGTTTGGACACACCTTCTCATTTAAAGATTTTTCTGTATTTTCATGACTATGAAAATTGTACATTCACACTGAAGGCATCAAAACTATGAATTAACACATGTGGAATTATATACTTAACAACAAAGTGTGAAACAACTGAAATTATGTCTTAGGCCGGAGTCACACTGGCGAGTTTTACGGAAGTATGAGAGGTGCAGAAAATACGGATTGCATACGGTACAATGATTCTCTATGGCCCACTTCCTATCTGCCGTATTTTACTGATCGGTATTATACGGTCTTGTACGGCCGTTGAAAATCGCAGCATGCTGCGTTTCTCAGCGTATTGCGCAAAAAATCCGCCAATGAAAGTCTATGGGGGCGAGAAAAATACGGATTACACACGGACCATGCGTGTGACTTGCGAGAAATACGCACCGGTGTTCTCTAGAAAAGCCGGTAATTCAGTGCGGTGTACAGTAAAATCACACTGACAGAATCGAATAGGTAGAATAAATGTCTACACATAGAATAGGTACCGTATGTGTAATAAAATATATATATATATATATATATATATATATATATATATACACATATATATATATATATATATATATATCAGTGAGACACATTATATATATATTTATATTTAATTTAGCGCAAGATAGCATAAAAGCCGGTAATTCAATTGCCGGCTTTTGCTCTCTCCTTCACAAACCAGACAGGAAATTTGGTGAATGAATGGAATGCAGGGGGAATGTCCTATAGTTACCTCGAGTCGCGGTGATGCGCCCTTCTGCTGGATGAACTCATATGAACTCGACCGTGGGAACTTTTCTGAAAAGTTTTTCATTCACCAAATTTTACAGACAGGAGCACAGCTGCATTAGCAGAGCTCCTGGGTGTAAAATGATTTAACCTCTTCAGATGGATTTACAGCGTGGGACAAGACTGATCGACGGAAAGTATGGAATATTGTTGTTTGTTTTGTTTAACTTTATTTCAGGTGACCAAGGGTCTTCAGGTGGATTGAGAGTATAATAAAATAGTAAAACACCCTGTGCCTTTATCTCATTAAATACTTTTTAATAATATATGTGTGTGTGTGTGTGTGTGTGTGTGTGTGTGTGTGTGTGTGTGTGTGTGTGTTTTATTAACCATTTCATACTATTGGATTAACAGTGGATGGGTGTCATAATTGACGCCTCTCCATTATTAACCTGGCTTAACCCCTTCACCCCCAAGGGTGGTTTGAACGTTATGGACCGGGCCAATTTTTACAATTCTGACCACTGTCCCTTTATGAGGTTATAACTCTGGAACGCTTCAACGGATCCTGGTGATTCTGACATTGTTTTCTCGTGACATATTGTACTTCATGATAGTGGTAAAATTTATTTGATATTACCTGCGTTTATTTGTGAAAAAAATTGAAATTTGGCGAAAATTTCGCAATTTTCCAAATTTGAATTTTTATGCAATTAAATCACAGTGATATGTCACACAAAATACTTAATAAGTAACATTTCCCACATGTCTACTTTACATCAGCACCATTTTGGAACCAACATTTTTTTTTGTTGGGGAGTTATAAGGGTTAAAAGTTGACCAGCAATTTCTCATTTTTACAACACCATTTTTTTTTAGGGACCACATCTCATTTGAAGTCATTTTGAGGGGTCTATATGATAGAAAATACCCAAGTGTGACACCATTCTAAAAACTACACCCCTCAAGGTGCTCAAAACCACATTCAAAAAGTTTATTAACCCTTCAGGTGTTTCACAGGAATTTTTGGAATGTTTAAATAAAAATGAACATTTAACTTTTTTTCACACAAAATTTACTTCAGCTCCAATTTGTTTTATTTTACCAAGGGTAACAGGAAAAAATGGACCCCAAAAGATGTTATACAATTTGTCCTGAGTACGCCGATACTCCATATGTAGGGGTAAACCACTGTTTGGGCGCATGACAGAGCTCGGAAGCGAAGGAGCGCCGTTTGACTTTTCACTGCAAAATTGACAGGAATTGAGATGGGACGCCATGTTGCGTTTGGAGAGCCACTGATGTGCCTAAACATTGAAACCCCCCACAAGTGACACCATTTTGGAAAGTAGACCCCCTAAGGAACTTATCTAGATGTGTGGTGAGCACTTTGACCCACCAAGTGCTTCACAGAAGTTTATAATGCAGAACCGTAAAAATAAAAAATCATATTTTTTCACAAAAATGATCTTTTCGCCCCCAATTTTTTATTTTCTAAAGATTAAGAGAAGAAATTGGACCCCAAAAGTTGTTGTACAATTTGTCCTGAGTACGCTGATACCCCATATGTGGGGGTAAACCACTGTTTGGGCGCATGGGAGAGCTCGGAAGGGAAGGAGCGCCGTTTGACTTTTCACTGCAAAATTGACAGGAATTGAGATGGGACGCCATGTTGCGTTTGGAGAGCCACTGATGTGCCTAAACATTGAAGCCCCCCCACAAGTGACACCATTTTGGAAAGTAGACCCCCTAAGGAACTTATCTAGATGTGTGGTGAGCACTTTGACCCACCAAGTGCTTCACAGAAGTTTATAATGCAGAGCCGTAAAAATAAAACAAAATTTTTTTCCCACAAAAATTATTTTTTAGCCGCCAGTTTTGTATTTTCCCGAGGGTAACAGGAGAAATTGGACCCCAATAGTTGTTGTCCAATTTGTCCTGAGTACGCTGATACCCCATATGTGGGGGGGAACCACCGTTTGGGCACATGGGAGGGCTCGGAAGGGATGGAGCGCCATTTGGAATGCAGACTTAGATGGAATGGTCTGCAGGCATCACATTGCGTTTGCAGAGCCCCTAATGTACCTAAACAGTAAAACCCCCCCACAAGTGACACCATTTTGGAAAGTAGACCCCCTAAGGAACTCATCTAGATGTGTTGTGAGAGCTTTGAACCCCCAAGTGTTTCACTACAGTTTATAACGCAGAGCCGTGCAAATAAAAAATATTTTTTTTCCACAAAAATTATTTTTTAGCCCCCAGTTTTGTATTTTTCCAAGGGTAACAGGAGAAATTGGACCCTATATATTGTTGTCCAATTTGTCCTGAGTACGCTGATACCGGATATCTGGGGAGGAACCACCGTTTGAGCGCATGGCAGAGCTCGGAAGGGAAGGATCATCATTTGCAATGCAGACTTAGATGGATTGGTCTACAGGCGTCACATTGCGTTTGCAGAGCCCCTAATGTACCTAAACAGTATAAACCCCCCGCAAGTGACCCAATATTGGAAACTAGACCCCCCAAGGAACTTATCTAGTTGTGTTGTGAGAACTTTGAACCCCCAAGTGTTTCACTACAGTTTATAACGCAGAGCGGTGAAGATAAAAAAAATAAAACATTTCCCCAAAAAATTATTTTTTAGCCCCCAGTTTTGTATTTTCCCAATGGTAACAGGAGAAATTGGACCCCAAAAGTTGTTGTCCAATTTGTCTTGAGTACGCTGATACCCCATATGTGGGGGGGAACCACCGTTTGGGCGCATGGGAGGGCTCGGAAAGGAAGGAGCGCCATTTGGAATGCAGACTTAGATGGAATGGTCTGCAGGCGTCACATTGCGTTTGCAGAGCCCCTAATGTACCTAAACAGTAGAAACCCCCCATTTTGGAAAGTAGAACCCCTAAGGAACTCATCTAGATGTGTTGTGAGAGCTTTGAACCCCCAAGTGTTTCACTACAGTTTATAACGCAGATCCATGCAAATAAAAAAAAAATTTTTTTCCACAAAAATTATTTTTTAGCCCCTAGTTTTGTATTTTCCCAAGGGTAACAGGAGAAATTGGACCCCAAAAGTTGTTCTCCAATGTGTTCCGAGTACGGCGATACCCCATATGTTGGGGTAAACCCCTGTTTGTGCGCACGGGAGAGCTTGGAAGGGAAGAAGCACTGTTTTACTTTTTCAACGCAGAATTGGCTGGAATTGAAATCGGACGCCATGTCACGTTTGGAGAGCCCCTGATGTGCCTAAACAGTGGAAACCCCCAATTATAACTGAAACCCTAATCCAAACACACCCCTAACCCTAATCCCAACGGTAACCCTAACCACACCTCTAACCCAGACACACCCCTAACCCTAATCCCAACCCTATTCCCAACCGTAAATGTAATCCAAACCCTAACCCTAACTTTAGCCCCAACTCTAGCCCTAATCCTAACCCTTACCCTATTGGGAAAATGGAAATAAATACATTTTTTACATTTTTTTAATTTTTCCCTAACTAAGCGGGTGATGAAGGGGGGTTTGATTTACTTTTATAGCGGGTTATTTAGCGGATTTTTATGATTGGCAGCCATCACACACACTGAAAGACGCTTTTTATTGCAAAAAATATTTTTTGCGTTACCACATTTTGAGAGCTATAATTTTTCCATATTTGAGACCACAGAGTCATGTGAGGTCTTTTTTTTTGTGGGACGAGTTGACGTTTTTATTGGTAACATGTTCGGGCACGGGATATTTTTTTGATCGCTTTTTATTCCGATTTTTGTGAGGCAGAATGACCAAAAACCAGCTATTCATGAATTTCTTTTGGGGGAGGCGTTTATACCGTTCCACATTTGGTAAAATTGATAAAGCAGTTTTATTCGTCGGGTCAGTACGATTACAGCGATATCTCATTTATATAATTTTTATTTGTTTTGGCGCTTTTATACGATAAAAGCTATTTTATAGAAAAAATTATTTTGGCATCGCTTTATTCTGAGGACTATAACTTTTTTATTTTTTTGCTCATGATGGTGTATGGCGGCTCGTTTTTTGCGGGACAAGATGACGTTTTCAGCGGTACCATGGTTATTTATATCCGTCTTTTTGATCGCGTGTTATTCCACTTTTTGTTTGGTGGTATGAGAATAAAGCGTTGTTTTTTGCCTCTTTTTTTTTTTTTTACGGTGTTCACTGAAGGGGTTAACTAGTGATATAGTTTTATAGGTGGGGTCGTTACGGACGCGGCGATACTAAATATGTGTACTTTTATTGTTTCTTTTTTTTTTATTTAGATAAAGAAATGTATTTATGGGAATAATTTTTTTTTTTTAATTTATTTATTTAGGAATTTTTTTTTTATTTTTTTTTTTACACATGTGGACGTTTTTTTTGTAAACTTTTTTACTTTGTCCCAGGGGGGGACATCACAGATCGATGATCTGGCAGTGTGCACAGCACTCTGCCAGATCTGCGATCTGCTGTGCAGGGCTGCAGGCTTACCAAGTGTCTGCTCTGAGCAGGCACTCGGTAAGCCACCTCCCTCCCTGCAGGACCCGGATGCCGCGGCCATCTTGGATCCGGAACCTGCGGCGAGGAGGGAGGTAGGAGACCCTCGGAGCAACGCGATCACATCGCGTTGCTCCGGGGGTCTCAGGGAAGCACGCAGGGAGCCCCCTCCCTGCGCGATGCTTCCCTATACCGCCGGCACACCGCGATCATGTTTGATCGCGGTGTGCCGGGGGTTAATGTGCCGGGGGCGGTCCGTGACCGCTCCTGGCACATAGTGCCGGATGTCAGCTGCGATAGTCAGCTGACACCCGGCCGCGATCGGCCGCGCTCCCCCCCGTGAGCGCGGCCGATCGCGTATGACGTACTATTCCGTCCTTGGGAAGTAGGGCCCACCCCACATGGACGGAATAGTACCTCTAATGACAGAAAGGGGTTAATGTCACTTTACAATAGCAAGGTGACATTAACCCTTCATTACCCCATATCCCACTGCTACACGGGAGTGGGAAGAGAAAGGCTAAGTGCCTGAATAGGTGCATCTTCCAGATGTGCCTTTTCTGGGGTGGCTGGGGGCAGATGTTTTTAGCCAGGGGGGGTCCTATAACCATGGTACCTCCCTAGGCTATTAATATCTGCCCTCAGTCACTGGCTTTCCCACTCAGGCAGAGAAAATTGCGCGGGAGCCTAAACCAATTTTTTCCGGGATTTAACCCTTTAATTTAATAGCTAGAGCTTCAAAGTTTTACACACAGACACTTGTTACATTACTAAAGAGGAATATGTAATAAAAAAAGGGATATGAGATGGTTTATATAATGTGTCTCACTGATAGATAGAATATAGATAGATAGATAGATAGATAGATAGATAGATAGATAGATAGATAGAATAGATATATATATATATATATATATATATATATATATATATATATATATATATATATATATATATATATATATATATATATATATAGGAAAACAGCACAAAAAGAATTGTAGAAAAAGTGGGTTTTAATGCCTGGACGGCGTGGCAACGTTTCGGATTTCCAATCCTTTATCGAAAAAGGATTGGAAATCCGAAACGTTGCCACGCCGTCCAGGCATTAAAACCCACTTTTTCTACAATTCTTTTTGTGCGGTTTTCCTTTTTTCTTATATTATTGGAGCCATCTGAACACTGGCTTGGAGAGCTTTGCACTGCAAGTGTGGTAATGTGATGCTGTTCTAATTATATATATATATATATATATATATATATATATATATATATATATATATATATATATATATATATATATATATATATATATATATATATATATATATATATATATATATATACATATATACATACACACACATATACACACACACACACCGTATATATGTTTTTAGGAATATTTTAGCCGATGGATCCATGATTTGTCCATTTTGCAAGCCTGCGCAAAAAAAAAAAAAAAATCGCCATACGGATGCCACACGGATACATTTGTCCGTAAAAATCACATCCTCGCGTTGAATACGGAACAGTGTTTTGTGAAAATTACTGCGTATTACGGCCGTAAAATATGGACCGTATTTCCCTAGTGTGACGCCGGCCTTATATTCTAGGTTCTTCAAAGTAGCCACCTTTTGCTTTGATGACTGCTTTGCACACTCTTGGCATTCTCTTGATGAGCTTCAAGAGGTAGTCACCGGGAATGGTCTTCCAACAATCTTGAAGGAATTCCCAGAGATGCTTAGCACTTGTTGGCCCTTTTGCCTTCACTCTGCGGTCCATCTCACCCCAAACCATCTCAATTGGGTTCAGGTCTGGTGACTGTGGAAGCCAGGTCATCTGGCGTAGCACCCCATCACTCTCATTCTTGGTCAAATAGCCCTTACACAGCCTGGAGATGTGTTTAAGGTCATTGTCCTGTTGAAAAATAAATGATGGTCCAACTAAAAAAAAAAAACGGATGGAATAGCATGCCGCTGCAAGATGCTGTGGTAGCCATGCTGGTTCAGTATGCCTTCAATTTTGAATAAATCCCCAACAGTGTCACCAGCAAAGCACCCCCACACCATCACACCTCCTCCTCCATGCTTCATGGTGGGAACCAGGCATGTATAGTCCATCCGTTCACCTTTTCTGCGTTGCACAAAGACACAGTGGTTGGAACCAAAGATCTCAAATTTGGATTCATCAGACCAAAACACAGATTTCCACTGGTCTAATGTCCATTCCTTGTGTTCTTTAGCCCAAACAAGTCTCTTCTGCTTGTTGCCTGTCCTTAGCAGTGGTTTCCTAGCAGCTATTTTACCATGAAGGCCTGCTGCACAAAGTCTCCTCTTAACAGTTGTTGTAGAGATGTGTCTCCTGCTAGAACTCTGTGTGACATGGACCTGGTCTCTAATCTGAGCTGCTGTTTTCCTGTGATTCCTGAGGCTGGTGACTCGAATAAACTTATCCTCAGAAGCAGAGGTGATTCTTGGTCTTCCTTCCCTGGGGCGGTCCTCATGTGAGCCAGTTTCTTTGTAGCGCTTGATGGTTTTTTTTGCCACTGCACTTGGGGACACTTTCAAAGTTATCCCAATTTTTCGGACTGACTGACCTTCATTTCTTAAAGTAATGATGGCCACTCGTTTTTCTTTACTTAGCTGCTTTTTTCTTGCCATAATACAAATTCTAACAGTCTATTCAGTAGGACTATCAGCTGTGTATCCACCAGACTTCTGCACAACACAACTGATGGTCCCAACCCCATTTATAAGGCAAGAAAACAGTAATTAGTCTTACCGGTAATTGTATTTCCAGGAATCCATCCTGACAGCACCATTGGAGGACATCCTTCTTACCCTCAGTGGGACAGGAACAACAAGCGGTTAAAAGGACCCTCCCAACTCCACCCACCAGTGATTTTCTAAGTACCACATCTGGATGGATGCAAAAAAGAGTTTATTAACAGTCATATACCAATGTTACATCACATTAGTCAATAGTATAAACTTGCAGTGGGAGGGAACTAGAAGTGCTGTCAGGATGGATTCCTGGAAATACAATTACCGGTAAGACTAATTACCATTTTCCAGTTCGCCATCCTGACAGCACCATTGGAGAAATACCAAAGGATGTTAAACCAGGGTGGGACTACTGCATGTAATACTTTTCTACCAAAAGCTAACTGATATGATGAGACATCTAATTTATAGTGTCTAGCAAAGGAAGAAAGACTGGTCCAAGTCGCCGTCCTACAAATTTGCTCAGCTGAGGCTCCCCCATTCTCAGCCCATGATGTAGAGATAGCTCGGGTTGAATGGGCTCTAAGAATATCCGGGGGATCTTTCCCTTGGTCTGTATATGCTAGGTTTATCATGGTTTTGATCCACCTAGCAATGGTTGATTTTGCTGCCTTGGAACCTCTATTTGGACCCCCGTACTGTATGAACAAGTTAGTGTCTCGTCTCCAACCTTCCATCGCCCCCAGGTATTTTAGAACAGTCTCCCTAACGTCAAGGTTATGGTAGACTCCTTCCTTTGTGTTTCTAGGGTGTTGGCAGAATGAGGGAAGGATTATCTCCCGATTTATATTTGTTGAGGACACTACCTTGGGGAGGAAGGCTGGGTTAAGTCTTAAGACTATCCTGTCGTCAAAGATCTGAAGATGTGGGTCCTGAGTGGAAAGAGCCTGCATCTTCCCCAATCTTTTAGCTGACGTGATGGCAATCAGAAAGGCAGTTTTAAAGGAGAGATTGGCTATGCCCATATCTTCTGATAACAAGTACGGGGTTTTACACAGGGCATTAAGGCCCAGGTTTAGGTCCCAAGGAGGAGTTGATTTTCTCACAAGAGGTCTCATTCTCTGCGTGGCCCTGGAAAATCTTGCTATCCAAGGATGGGAGGCTAGTGACGTATCAAAAAAGACACTAAGCGCTGCAATCTGTACTTTTAAAGTACTAGGCCGGAGGCCCTTCTCAAAACCGAGTTGCAGGAAGTCGAGGATTCTGGGAATGTCAGGTTTTGAAGTATCCACAGAAACCTCTTCCAGAAAGAAACAATACCGCTTCCAGATTTTGTTATAAATCGCTAAAGTCACAGGCTTTCTGCTTGCCTGGAGTGTGGTAATGACTTCTTCTGACAGGCCTCTGGATCTTAGGGTTCGCCGTTCAGGATCCAAGCAGACAGGTGAAGAAAGTCTGGGTCTTCGTGGAACACCGGCCCCTGTAGTAGAAGGTCCTGTCTGTTCGGTAATAAGATTGGTCTCTCTGTTGACATTCTGGATAGTAGAGAGAACCAGCTCCTTTTTGGCCAAAAAGGAACCACCAGGATTACGGTTGCTCTCTCGTCTCGAATCTTCCTGAGTGTCTTCGGTATCAGAGGAAGAGGCGGAAATGCGTACAGGAGACCTTCTCCCCAATACTGAGACAAGGCGTCTACTGCAGTGGCTCCGTCTAGAGGATTGAGAGAGAAAAATGCTCTGGTCTTTGTATTTGACCTGGTGGCAAAAAGATCCACCTGAGGTGTTCCCCATTTCTGGCACAGACTGCTGAATATTTCTGGGTTCAGTTCCCATTCTCCGGGATGTACAGACGTTCTGCTCAAGAAGTCTGCTACTTGATTCTTGGCGCCTTCCAGGTGAACTGCCGAGATGGATTTGACAGATTTCTCCACCCATCTGAAAATTTGGTCTGCTAGGTGTTGCAGCGGTGGATGTTTTGGACCTCCTTGGTGTCTTAGAAATGCCTCTGCTGTGACATTGTCGGACAGTATCCTTACGTGTCTGCCCCTGACCTGTGACTGGGCCTGGTATAACACCTTCCAGATCGCATACAGCTCCCTGAAGTTTGACGACCTTGCGGCAATCTGAGGAGTCCATTCTCCCTGGTAATATGTCCTTTCTATATGTCCGCCCCATCCAAATTGACTGGCGTCTGTGGTAACCGTAACACAGGGATCGAGGATCCATGGAACTCCCTCTTTTAGGTTTTTCGGTGTGGTCCACCAGGTTAGGGATCTCTTTACTGACGGAGACACAATCATCATCTTGTCTAGGGAACTCCGTTTCCTGTTCCAAGATTTCAAAACCTCTCTCTGTAATCCCTGCGAGTGGAATTGGCTCCATTTCACACAGGGTATGCATGCCGTCATAAAGCCCAGAATCCTCATTGCCTCTCTTATGGAGGGGGTACTCCTTCTGAATTGATGTATGTGCCTGATCAAGGCCTCCTGTCTGTCTTCCGGTAAAAAAGATGTTCTGACGTTGGAGTCTAATATGACCCCCAAAAATTTAATTCTGGAATTTGGGACCAGGCAAGATTTTTTCCAATTCACAATCCACCCCAAGGTCCTGTAGGATGGAAAGTGTGAAGCTGCAGTCTATTTTGAGAAGTTTCTCTGATCTCGCCATTATAAGAAAGTCGTCCAGATATGGCACTATGGCCACATTATGGTTCCTTAGATAGGCTACAACTTCTGACATTAGTTTGGTGAATATTCTGGGCGCCGAAGCAAGCCCGAAGGGGAGACATCTGAACTGGAAGTGATACATTATTCCTTTGTTCATTAGGGCGAATCTCAGAAACTTTTGGTAGGAAGTGTGTATTGGGACATGGTAGTATGCATTGCTTAGATCTAAGGTGCACATCACCATGTCTTTGTCTATGAGAGGCGTTGTGGACTTTATAGATTCCATCCTGAATCTTTTGTACCGGACCCACCTGTTTAGGGGTTTTAAATTTATGATCGTTCGGGAGTCTCCCGAAGGTTTTTTTTTAATTGAAAATAAGTGAGAGTAATGGCCCTTGCCTCTTTCTGAGATGGGTACTGGGATTATTGCGTCTAACTATCAACTCCTGGATGTTTGTCCACATAGAGGAGTCTGAGAGCGGACAGGGTCGGGTTACAACAAATCTTTCTGGGGGACTGCTGGAGAACTCTAGCTTGTACCCCTGAGCAATTACCTGCAGAATCCAAGGATTTTGGGATATTTTCTGCCAACCCCCTAGAAATTTTTGTAACCGACCACCCACCTTGATGTAATTTATTCTGCTTTCCTGCACCTGTACTTGGGAAGATGGAGTCTCTACCCTTTCCACCCTTGGGATAAGACCACCTCCCAGTCTTCCCTTTCCCCCTGTAGTCTGTCTTCTGACCAGGTCGGGATCTACGAAAGGGCTGGTACTTTTTTGTATTTTCCTCAGGGAACCCCTTCTTTTTATCTGAAGCTTTTTCTAAGATGTCATCTAGAATAGGCCCAAATACTTTATTCCCTGAAAATGGGATTCCACACAGTTTATTTTTTGATTGGATATCCCCCGACCAAGTCTTTAGCCAGATAGCTCTTCTGGCCGCGTTGGATAAGGACTCGCTTCTGGCGGTGAAGCGCACGGATTCTGCTGAAGCGTCTGCCATAAAGCCTGTTGCGAGCTTAACCCCTTCATGACCCAGCCTATTTTGGCCCTTAATGACCTTGCCGTTTTTTGCAATTCTGACCAGTGTCCCTTTATGAGGTAATAACTCAGGAACGCTTCAACGGATCCTAGCGATTCTGAGATTGTTTTTTCGTGACATATTGGGCTTCATGTTAGTGGTAAATTTAGGTCGATAATTTCTGAGTTTATTTGTGAAAAAAAACAGAAATTTGGCGAAAATTTTGAAAATTTCGCAATTTTCACATTTTGAATTTTTATTCTGTTAAACCAGAGAGTTATGTGACACAAAATAGTTAATAAATAACGTTTCCCACATGTCTACTTTACATCAGCACAATTTTGGAAACAAATTTTTTTTTTGCTAGGAAGTTATAAGGGTTAAAATTTGACCAGTGATTTCTCATTTTTTACAACAAAATTTACAAAACCATTTTTTTTAGGGACCACCTCACATTTGAAGTCATTTTGAGGGTTCTATATGGCTGAAAATACCCAAAAGTGACACCATTCTAAAAACTGCACCCCTCAAGGTGCTCAAAACCACATTCAAGAAGTTTATTAACCCTTCAGGTGTTTCACAGCAGCAGAAGCAACATGGAAGTAAAAAATGAACATTTAACTTTTTAGTCACAAAAATGATCTTTTAGCAACAATTTTTTTATTTTCCCAAGGGTAAAAGGAGAAACTGGACCACGGACGTTGTTGTCTAATTTGTCCTGAGTACGCTGATACCTCATATGTGGGGGTAAACCACTGTTTGGGCGCACGGCAGGACTCGGAAGGGAAGGAGCGCCATTTGACTTTTTGAATGAAAAATTGGCTCCAATCTTTAGCGGACACCATGTCGCGTTTGGAGAGCCCCCGTGTGCCTAAACATTGGAGCTCCCCCACAAGTGACCCCATTTTGGAAACTAGACCCCCCAAGGAACTTATCTAGAAGCATAGTGAGCACTTTAAACCCCCAGATGCTTCATAAATTGATCCGTAAAAATGAAAAAGTACTTTTTTTTTCACAAAAAAATTATTTTAGCCTCAATTTTTTCATTTTCACATGGGCAACAGGATAAAATGGATCCTAAATTTTGTTGGGCAATTTCTCCTGAGTACACCGATACCTCACACGTGGGGGTAAACCACTGTTTGGGCACATGGTAAGGCTCGGAAGGGAAGGAGCGCCATTTGACTTTTTGAATGAAAAATTATCTCCATATTTGGCGGACACCATGTCACGTTTGGAGAGCCCCTGTGTGCCTAAACATTGGAGCTCCTCCACAAGTGACCCCATTTTGGAAACTAGACCCCCCAAGGAACTTATCTAGAGGCATAGTGAGCACTTTAAACCCCCAGGTGCTTCACAAATTGATCCGCAAAAATGAAAAAGTACTTTTTTTTCACACAAAATTTCTTTTAGCCTCAATTCTTTCATTTTCACATGGGCAACAGGATAAAATGGATCCTAAAATTTGTTGGGCAATTTCTCCTGAGTATGCCGATGCCTCATATGTGGGGGTAAACCACTGTTTGGGTGCACGGCAAGGCTCGGAAGGGAAGGAGCGCCATTTGACTTTTTGAATGGAAAATTAGCTCCAATCGTTAGCGGACACCATGTCGCGTTTGGAGAGCCCCTGTGTGCCTAAACATTGGAGCTCCCCCACAAGTGACCCCATTTTGGAAACTAGACCTCCCAAGGAACTAATCTAGATGTGTGGTGAGCACATTGAACCCCCAAGTGCTTCACAGAAGTTTATACCGCAGAGCCGTGAAAATAAAAAATAATTTTTCTTTCCTCAAAAATGATTTTTAGCCCAGAATTTTTTATTTTCCCAAGGGTAACAGGAGAAATTGGACCCCAATAGTTGTTGCCCAGTTTGTCCTGAGTACACTGATACCCCATATGTGGGGGTAAACCACTGTTTGGGCACAAGTCAGGGCTCGGAAGGGAGGTAGTGACGTTTTGAAATGCAGGCTTTGATGGAGTGTTCTGCGTGCGTCACATTCCATTTGCAGAGCCTCTAATGTGCCGAAACAGTAGAAACCCCCAAGTGACCCCATTTTGGAAACTAGACCCCCCAAGAAACTTATCTAGATATGTGGTGAGCACTTTGAACCCCCAAGTGCTTCACAGAAGTTTACAATGCAGAGCCGTGAAAATAAAAAATCATTTTTTTTTCCTCTAAAATTATGTTTTAGCAAGCAATGTTTTATTTTCGCAAGGGTAACAGGAGAAATTGGACCTCAATAATTGTTGCCCAGTTTGTCCTGAGTATGCTGGTACCCCATATGTGGGGGTAAACCACTGTTTGGGCACACGTCGGGGCTTGGAAGGGAGGGAGCACCATTTGACTTTTTGAACGCAAGATTGGCTGGAATCAATGGTGGCGCCACGTTGCGTTTGGAGACCCCTGATGTGCCTAAACAGTGGAAACCCCTCAATTCTAACTCCAACACTAACCCCAACACACCCCTAACCCTAATCCCAACCCTAACCCCAACACACCCCTAACCCTAATCCCAACTCTAGCCATAACCCTAATCACAACCCAACCCAAACACACCCCTAACCACAACCCTAACCACAAGCCTATTCTTAATCCTATTTCCAACCCTAGCCCTAATTCCAACCCTAACTCTAATTCCAACCCTAACCCTAAGGCTATGTGCCCACGTTGCGGATTCGTGTGAGATTTTTCCGCACCATTTTTGAAAAATCCGCAGGTAAAAGGCACTGCGTTTTACCTGCGGATTTACCGCGGATTTCCAGTGTTTTTCATGCGGATTTCACCTGCGGATTCCTATTGAGGAACAGCTGTAAAACGCTGCGAAATCCGCACAAAGAATTGACATGATGCGGAAAATACAGCGCAGCATTTCCGCGCGGTATTTTCCGCACCATGGGCACAGCGGATTTGGTTTTCTATAGGTTTACATGGTACTGTAAACCTGATGGAACACTGCTATGAATCCGCAGCGGCCAATCCGCTGCGGATCCGCAGCCAAATCCGCACCGTGTGCACATAGGCTAATTCTAACGCTAACCCTAGTTCTAACCCTAACCCTACCCCTAACCCTAACCCTAGTTCTAACCCTAACCCTAGTTCTAACCCTAGTTCTACCCCTAACCCTAACCCTAGTTCTAACCCTAACCCTAGTTCTAACCCTAGTGGAAAAAAAAAAATTTTTCTTTATTTTTTTATTGTCCCTACCTATGGGGGTGATAAAGGGGGGGGGTCATTTACTATTTTTTTTATTTTGATCACTGTGATAAGTTTACCACAGTGATCAAAATGTACATGGATCGCATCTGCCAGCCGGCAGATTCGGCGGGCGTACTGCGCATGCACCCGCCATTTTGGAAGATGGCGGCGCCCAGGGAGAAGACGGACCGACTTCGGGAGGCTCGGTAAGTATGAGGGGGTGGTGGGGGGGTGGATCGGAGCACAGGGGGGGGGATCGGAGGACGGGGGGAGCGGACAGGAGCACGGGGGAGCGGACAGGGGGACGGAGGGGGGTACCGGACAGAACGGAGGACTGGGGAGGAGATCGGGGGCGGTGGGGGGGGGGCAGAACATGATTTCCAGCCATGGCAGATGCTATTGCAGCATCGGCCATGGCTGGATTGCAATATTTCACCATTTTCATAGGTGAAATATTGCAAATTGCTCTGATTGGCTGTTGCACTTTCAACAGCCAATCAGAGCGATCGTAGCCACGTGGGGGCAAAGCCACCCCCCCCTGGGCTGAAGTACAACTCCCCCTCTCCCTGCAGATCGGGTGAAATAGGAGTTAACCCTTTCACCCGATCTGCTGGGACGCGATCATTCCATGACGCCACATAGGCGTCATGGGTCGGATTGGCACCGACTTTCATGACGCCTACGTGGCGTCAAAGGTTGGGAAGGGGTTAAGTAGCGGTAGAGATTTGAGAATAACATCTCTGGAAGTCTTAGCTTTGAGATGTTCCTCCAAATCATCTATCCATAGATGCATTGACCGGGCTACCGATGTAAGGCAAAACGGAGTCTAAAATCTCTGGGTACTACTAGTCTCTTCTCCGCTTCCTGCCATTCTTCTAGAATCATGGAACGGATGTGATTGTTGACTGGAAAAACCTTTGTGACCTGGGCATGTAATCCGCCAAACATTTCATCCTGGATCGAGGTCTCCTCTGGCGTGTCCTGTAACTGCATGGTGTTACGAACTGCATGAAGAAGCGCATCTGTATCTGCCGCCGAGAAGAGATATCTCTTCCCTCTGCCCAATGATCCGTCTCTTTCCTCCTGGTCTGAATCCTCCGAAATCTCTCCTTCGGAAGAGGGACTAGACTCTCTTGGCCTTTTCCGTGATGTTTGCGGTTCCGACTGGCTTGTCTGGGGAAGATTCAAGCTTGAGATGGATGCCTGAACTTCTTGACGAATCATTGTCCTCATACTGGCTAATAATGCAGTCTGTTCATCACCCACAATTTTAGATGTGCACGACTTGCATAGTGGCTTCCGCCAATTTTCCGGAAATTTAGCAGCACACATTGGGCATTTACTTTTCCCTGATTTTTTCCTTTCGGGTGCGGGGATAGGAGGCTCTGCCTAGGATAGATAGAAATACATAGATGCACCCTGTAGATAGGGAAGTAGGGGGAGGGGTGAGCATTGTGGTATGGCTTAGTATAGCCTACTCACATGCCCCTGAAGCTGGACAGTCCCCTCAGGTCTGGCTGTTTCCTCCATAGTGAGGACAGTTTTAACCATGTAGCCGAGTGCTCTCCTTTGTCAGGATGGCTGGCGGCATTAAGACCCCCTTAAGACGTTTACACAGGATTTACCTGGTTGATCCTGCCCTCCTTACCGCCGCTGCAGTTTACCGTACTGTAATGCCCGGAGGCCGGAGCTGCTGACGGCGCCATGCTCCCACGCTGCCGCGACCGGAAGTGACGCGGCCGTAAGTGACGCGGCCGCTGGACCTGGAAGTGACCACCTGGAAGTGACCACCTGGAAGTGACCACCTGGAAGTGACCACCTGGAAGTGACCACCTGGAAGTGACCACCTGGAAGCGACCACCTGGAAGCGACCACCTGGAAGCGACCACCTGGAAGCGACCACCTGGAAGTGACCACCTGGAAGCGGACTCTGGGGAACGCTGCGGCCGCATGCTGAAACAGGCCACTGCTGGGAGCGGCCGCCGCACTCACCCCCGGCAGAAAGCGCCCGGACCGAGAGCCCCCTGAGTGGAGGAGACGGACCCGACCCCAGGAGCAGCGCTGCACTGGGGAGGCTGAGGGACCCCCCCATAACAGGTATCAGCCGCAGATGTCTTGCAGCAGGGAAGGGAAAGGCTGGGCCCCCCGATCCCCACCATCTGCACAGCACCGTCGGAGGAAAGGCTTGCCGTTCCTATCCACAGTGGGACAGGAAAAACACTGGTGGGTGGAGTGGGGAGGGTCCTTTTAACCGCTTGTTGTTCCTGTCCCACTGAGGGTAAGAAAGACGTCCTCCAATGGTGCTGTCAGGATGGTGAACTGGAAATCCCACTTAATAAACCTGACAGGGCACACCTGTGAAGTGAAAACCATTCCCGGTGACTACCTCTTGAAGCTCATCAAGAGAATGCCAAGAGTGTGCAAAGCAGTCATCAAAGCAAAAGGTGGCTACTTTGAAGAACCTAGAATATAAGACATAATTTCAGTTGTTTCACACTTTTTTGTTAAGTATATAATTCCACATGTTTTAATTCATAGTTTTGATGCCTTCAGTGTGAATGTATAATTTTCATAGTCATGAAAATACAGAAAAATCTTTAAATGAGAAGGTGTGTCCAAACTTTTGGTCTGTACTGTATTTCATTTATTAGCTCATCTGCATGATACCAGACTGAACACATACAAGAAAACTGGAAGCGTGGAAGGGGCCCAAATAGAGGCGGATCGGAGCCAACGGGCATATTGACAGAGGTTATTCCTAATGAGACAACTCTATTAAAGGGGTATCCAGTATCACCATCACTGCAGTCTTGTGAATCCTCACAGTGTGCACTGTCCGGATTCTTCGGTGCTGGGAGCAGGCGGGTGGGAGATGGTAAGTATGTGATTTGCATACATGCGGTCAAGTGCCAACTAAACGTTTACAGCCTCACTCAATACACTTGCATTGAGCGAGGCCGGAAACGTCTAGTCAGAGTGTGGCTGAAGTATGCAAATCGCAGACCTGCAGTCCCATGACCGCCATTTCTGGTGAATCCTCAGTGCGTGCGCTAAATACATAATTTAAAATTACTTGTATGTCCTGAGTGTTTCAATGGTTACAAAGCCATATGGTTTATATGTAATAGGTCAGTGATTAAATATGCTGTACAGGCAGCAGTGTAAATAGTCACTGAACAAAGCAAAGGGAAATAAACCTGAAAAAAATAGGTAAAGGTTTGCCAGGATGCAAGGAGAATGAACCACTGCCCTGACAGAACTAGCTAAACCAGTTAGTAATGCCATTCTACGTCTTGGAGGAGCGGCTGCATTATCTTATAGGACATGGGCGAGGCCAGTGTGACAAGCAGGTGTACAGGAGACACTTGTACTGTGGTGTGTTTTTTTATTTGTTGCCATTGGTAACAACATAACAGTTAAAGGGGTGTAGTCATTTTATGACGTGTCTTCAAGGTTCTTACCTCAATACCATCCCCAATTCTCGACATGGCACAATCTGATAAGTGGCACACACCTACAGAATAAAAAAAAAAAGTTTTCACATTGTTGTTTCTGACAGTCTCAATAGGTTGTGACATATTCTAACTTGCATCCATACAATCAATGTGTTTTTTCCTGCTTACACATTCTAGAGATCTATGCACAACCCCTCTAGACTGGGTCCAGAGCACATTGTATGAACGGAGCGCTGGGTGTGCACACTGCCATTACATGGACAGAGTCTAGTGCAGCACTTTGCCATTTCCATCAGTCCCAATTGTGAAGGTTGCATAGTCCGATGCCTTAATGCCCACAGCTAAATGTCATCTTCAGGATTAAAATAGCTAAATAGATTTTCTTTACTATTTTTATATTATATGATCGATAAATCTCTTTTTTTTTTTTTGGCACACACAGGGCTTTAAATGGAACCTGTCAATAGGATCAACCCTCCTAAGCAGTCTATATGGGCAAGCAGGTTATGGAAAGTTAAATAAAATGACACCTTGATATCTATGATCTGATGTCTTATTCCCAAGAAATCCACATTTTTTTAATATGTAAATAAGCTTAAGAGAAGGGGACATGATCTGTGCGAGACATGTAGATCAGGAGAGCATGCAAAATAAGCCCTGGAGGCAGATTCTCATGCAGCTCAGTGTACGGCCCATAGATTTCAACAGCTCATTTACATATTAAAGAAAACGTGGATTTCTCTGGAATAAGACATTGTATCGCAGATATCAGGGTGTTACTTTATTCAGCTTCCTATGATCTACATGCCCAGATAGATGGCATAGAAAAGTTAATCCTACTGACAGATGCCCTTTAAATGTGGTACAAAAACAAACCAGTATTTCACCTCTGTATTTTTTTCCAAAGTTATTAATGTAGGGGGAATATTTCCCCTATTAGCATTTAAAACCTTTGTAGCAATATAAAATCCCATAACAGCAATATGTATAGCAATACAAAATGTGTACTTTGTTCTGGGGCCTTACAGTATCTATGCTGGGTAAAGGACCCCATATATTCCAGCATATCCCTCACCGTATAGGATATGTACGTGTGGGCAAACTACCTTTGCCCTAACATTTTTATTTTAAGTGCTAAGGGCGGATATGGGAGGGCTGGAGAGAAGAAAAATAGTAGTGCTTAGCTATTTGGTGGATTTGGGGGTAACATATTATGCCTTATACTTTATAGGGAGGCATTATTTAGAGAATGAAAGATGACCATATAACGTGCATCCATGTTATGGGGGATGCTCCAGCACAACGCATCTACATTCTTTTAGACATATTTGTTATTATTCTAATATACATATATTTTTTTAACGGATTCTCATTTATGGTTTATTTACTCTTTATGACTTTGGACAGGGCACGATGGGATGGCTCGATCGATTCCCTCCCAGCATCTCTCTGCACAGATCACTGATAATAGTGAACCATTAGTAATGATCTGTGAACAGCGGATTATTTGCTGTGAGGACAAAGATCACATCCTCCCAGCATTTACGCCTCAACTCCACGCCAAGAAGTGACAGCGCAAAACAAACGCGAGGCAGTATTTTGTACCTGCAATCAAGTGTCTGAGGGAAACTTTGTTTTTTTTTGTTTGTTTTGATTATTCTTAAAACTTATTTTACAATTTTCTTTTCATTTAAAATCTCATCCCTTTTCTCATTCCGCAAATTAAAACATTTTAAAAAGGAAAAGAGCAATCACAAAGTTCTACATAGGACAAATTGTTAAGCAAATACTATAAAAACTACAGATTTCTTCATTTTCAATGCTATATTTGCCCTGTCCGATAAAGTTAAAAATAATGTTATCGTACAGTGAATGCCTTTAAGCTAAAACTCCAAAAACAATTGCGAGTCCACAAAAAGAAATAATTTATTTTTCCATGTTCCAGTAAATGGTGCCGATTGAAAAAAAAAAATAAAATAAAAAAACACGCACCTTTTCAAGTCAAGACTAGCAGTAAAATTAAAGATTTAAGTCTTGAGAGGAGGAGATGGGAAGGTATTAAGAAACACATCTACCTTAAAGGGGTTGCCTCATCTGCAAACTTCAGGAGCGCACCGCTCTCTGCCTCCCAGTGGGCGGTGTACTACTCCTGATTGACAGTCCAGGCCAGCGGAATGGCTCAGACGGAGCGTTCTGATGCTGAAAGTAAAAGCAGGTTTGCCTCCGTGCATCGGAGGATGACCAGAGCATTGAGAATGGCCTGATGCAGCAATCCACCCAGTTTCAGAGCAGCACTTGCATGCTCTATAGCAAAGAGATCATAAGCGCTGTGCTCCTTACCCAGAGAACTGGCCAAGGCTGCTAGACTGGTAAAATAGGCAACGAGCAAAAAGCTATAGCATTAAAAATCCCTCCATTCTTAAAAACCGTATTTTTAATAAGATGTAAACTGCTTGCTTTTACAAACACTTTACAGCTTTACCTGTTTAAGATGAGACAATCCCATTGATAATCTGCGTGTTATTAGGACCCTGGCTATGCGAGAAACATTTTTATAACAACTTGAGGAAAATGAATCCATACTTACAGGTAGAATCCAGCTCTCATCCAGAAAACTAGAATTCTTAAAAGATTACAACAGACACATTACAACAGATTGATAGTGGGAGTTTAAAATAATTCAAAGGCAACTGCTGAACTGACAATTAGGCCACGTTCACATAATCAGTATTTGGCGAGTTTTTTACATCAGTATGTGTAAGCCACAACCAGGAGAAGGTGATAATACAGAAGTGGTGACGTGCTTCTATTATACTTTTCCTCTGCTTGAAGGCAAAACCAGGAGTGGAACAAACATTGATGTGTGAACGTGGCCTTATAGTGATTACAGAGTACAGGACTCTTCTACATCTACATTATGGCTTACCTGCAGATTTAGATCAAAAGTGCTTTGCGATATGACCAGCAGCAACGACAGGAAGGGCTCTGTGGGGAGAACATATAGTCGGTGGTTACATGGGGTACAGGTACACCTAACATTACTGTTACTCGTGACTTATATTCTGCAGAATATATGTGTGTTTGATTAAACTGTCAATTAGTAGGTAAATTATTGCAAAATATATCTATTACCCAAATGTTCTTCATTTCCCAGTACAGAGAATAGTGGATCGTACCACTGCAATAAAAGGACAAAAGCGAAAGGATGAATATAGCAAAGAAAACTTGGTGTCGAAATGTCAGCATTCTAATATTACATTCTCCAATTTAATGCTAATATCAGATGTGGGCAATTACAAATAACCCCAATATTATTATTATGCTCCATGGGATTTTCTGTATATGACTCCAATAAACTACACAATGATCTGGTGAACTGGACAGGTTGTTTTTTAATTTATGCATAAACAGTATTTTGACAGTCATAACTACACAGTCTCATACCAGCACTAACTGGACAGAGCCAAACTGTGTAGTGACAGTCTGACTAGTCATAGAAAGTGTTAAACATCCCTCCCTTTAATATCAGTTTAGCTGATCGTGATGTGTACTGCCCAAAACCTTCAGCAAATAGCAGTTTTTGCTGCTAGTTAAAGGGGCATCTTATCATAAATTGACCAATTGAATCAGGTTTCTTATATGCATTTTTATTGCTGTAAAAAAAAAAAACAAAAAAAAAAAAAAAACCTGTTTATTATAGAGCCATCTACAAAAGTTTTTTTTTTTTTTTTTTTTTTTTTTTTTTAAATATACTGGTCACTAGACGACCCCATAAAAATTATCTAGCTGTAAGCAAAATGATCTCTCGACTGACTGCCATTTTCCCCCCCAACTACATCCTATACAGGAATGTTTGACTCAGCTGAGCACTCCTGTATTCTCCATGCGAGGGCTGCTGCCAGACATCTATGGCAGTGGCTTATTTCCCAGGGAACAGAAGAATTTTCTCCCTCAATATCGTTTGTAAGGGAAGAGTTGCGAGGTTCCCATACACATTAGACAGTCGGCCAATCTCATCAACATCAGCATGTTTGGCCACCTTTAGTCTAATGTGTATGGACGAATACTAGACTGAAGTTTCCTGTTCGGACTTTTTAGAAGTCATTATCATTACAGGCAGAATTCCAATAACAGTATATAATACAATATGTGATGGTCACAGCTCACCTGCTCCCCCTCCCTGCACAATGATGTTTGCCCAGATCACAGCATGCCTAGAAAGTTGTTTTGTAGTTAATGCATCAGAGCAGGTCTATTACTACCCATTTCCATGTGGCTGCTCCAGGAAGTTTAACTCTAGTTATTAGTCTTAACAGCCAGTGTAAAAAAAAACAAAGCACAATTTGGAAGGCTTTCAAAACGTATAGATAAGGATATGGAAGAAAAAAAATTTATAAAGAACACATTGACCATAAAAAAAAAAAAATCAATATTTATATTCTGATTACACATTTTTGAACATACTGTTAGGAAGAAAAACATCAAAACATACATTTCTGATGATCATGTTAAATCACCAAAATAGGATCTAAACATCACAGTATGAGCGACTACAATGGATACAACAATAGCATTGCACAGCTATTGAGGTGTAGACCTATATGTATTACTTGCAAAGGTTCATGTGCAATCAAAGCTCTGAGAAACAAGACTTTTTTTTTGCTGTCTTCACATTCGATCCGAACAGGAATATTCAGTTTGGACTATATGTGAAGGCTGCAGCCATCACATGATTTTGTCTACACAAGGAGTTAGTAGGGAACACAGTGGCCAGTCCTGAGAAGTAATGAAAGTGCCGAAGAATGGCACAAGTCCAGTTTTTTTTTTTTTTAAATTTCCCACCTAGGGTTCAAACACAATAAGTGTAAATGTAGTGAAAATCCTTTATCTGTAACCTCTTCCATGCCGTTGTCAACAGTGCCAGCCGCATGTGAGGAGTCTGACAGAGAATGCTCCTTCTGCTCGGTCAGCCCATCCAGGGCTTTATTTAAAGGTTATGCTGCCCTAGGCATTCTGGGTGTTTACACCACTATTGAGGATTCAGGCTAAAGCTGGAATGGACAGCAGTACACAAACTGGCAGCAGACCCAAATTCAACTGTGTCAGATAGCCATGAGGCCGCGAAGTTCTTGTCAGCTGGCCTGCGGCCATTACAGGCATCGCGCTCCATACACAGATTTGAGAAACTGGCCTTAAAGGGAACCGGTCACCCCGTTTTTTGAAGATGAGATAAAAATAGCGTTAAATAGGGGCAGAGCTGGGCGTTACATTAGTGTCTTTGTGTGCCTTTATTCCCCACCTATGCTGCCGAAATACCTTTGTAAAGTCGCCGTTTTGGGCTGTCACTCACGCTGGTCTGGTCCTATGGGCGTGGTGATAGCGCTGTTTCTCCCCCAGATCCTGATCATCATTCCGTTGGTGGCGTAGTGGTGTGCGCATGCCCAACTGGAGAATCCACTGCATTTGGTGATGAAAAAGAGCGCGATCTGCGCTATTCATCGGTTTATCGCTGGGCGCGGCCATCTTACTGTGGCCGCGCGTGCGCAGATGGTATTGCTCGGCTTCCCGGTGCTTCAAGTTCGCATCTCTGCTTCAGGAAAATGGCAGCCGCGATCTCCATCTGCGCACGCGCGGCTTCCCGCGGCCATTTTCCTGAAGCCCCGGGAAGCCGAGCAATACCATCTGCGCACGCGCAGCCACAGGAAGTTGGCCGCGCCCACCGATACACCGATGAATAGCGCAGATCGCGCTCTTTTTCATCACCTGGGCAGTGGATTCTCCAGTTGGGCATGCGCACACCACTACGCCACCAACGGAATGATGACCAGGATCTGGGGGAGAAACAGCGTTGTCACCACGCCCATATGACCAGACCAGCGTGAGTGACAGCCCAAAACGGCGACTTTAGAAAGGTATTTCGGCAGCATAGGTGGGTAATAAAGGCACACAAAATACACTAATGTAACGCCCAGCTCTGCCCCTATTTAACGCTATTTTTATCTCATCTTCAAAAAACGGGGTGACAGGTTCCCTTTAAAGAAGCAGTTTGTGTCACAGGAGAATGATCAGCGCCAAATATATACCTCTCACCCCCCAGGAGTGAACAATTTTAAAGCCCTCTTCCAAAAAAATGCCAAATACAACCCATCCTGAAGCAAAAAAAATGGTTTGTCATAAAGGTCAAAATTGGGCAAGGTACGCTTCATGCCAGAGAACATTGTGCACCCTTGGTTTAGAGAAGGCTGTGACTGCAAACTTGCAGGAAGACCCACCTCAAGTAATCTCTGCGTGTGCTGCAGATGTTGGACAGTGGCTGCTAAAGTTTTTCTATTGAGAGCCAGGCGTAGAAAATATCTTCCTCGTCCTTGTGGGGTTAGAACCTTGGGGCAAGCCACGGTCTTCTCTATCATCACTGAAATATGCGGAAGTCTAACATAAGACAATTAGGAGAGAAGATACACCATCAGACTAAAAGGAAGATATATATATATATATACACACATATACATACACACATACACACATACACCTTTGCAAAATTATTAGAATCCGGAATTAGTGAAAACTGATGAATTTCAACAATTTGACCAGGCTAATGGCCTTTCTCAAAGATATCTGTACAAGGAAGGAGCTGGGTATATGATGGTGTTATGGCAGATGCTACACATCATCATATACCCGGCTCCAGTCTCATACAGAAGGCCTTTAAAAAGACCATTGCACTGGTCAAAACATTGGAATTTATCAGTTTTCACTAATGCTAGATCATAATACATATACACAGCTTTGCAAAAGCCTAAAGCTTTCATCTTCTGTGCCAATTCACATGTGGCTAAATCCCAGTGAAAACAGCTTTGCTAAGAACCATGTCATTTACTGACATGGATTTTCAATTCACAAAGTGAAAATATCTAGGATATGTATTCACTTTATAATTGGGACACCCATATGAGAATGAAGGGATCACAGCACTGAGGCCCCTTTACAGTATCTTTTTGCACAGCGGTACTGTGTCCATTCACTTTTCAGGGGAATGGCAGCACAGCTTAAAGGGGTTACCACACACAGTTTATTAGTATATACAGTATTATGAGTTAATATCAATCTGTGAGCCTAAAGTAAACGGAGTTTGTACTCGCCCTCCCTGGCTCCAGGGATGCCTCTCTTCTGCTGCTCCAGTCTTTGTTGATTTGACTTCACCACTGCAGCCAATCACAGATCTTAGGAGCTCATGCCATCTACATAGGCAGGGCTGATTTGTCCAGTGATTGGCTGCAGCCTGGTTGTCCTGACGTCACCGCTGCAAGCCATTGACAAGGGAAGGAGCAGCAGAAGAGAGGCATCATTACAGAGAAAGCTAGAACAGGCTCAGTTTGCCATTTTATTAATCTGCACCTATGGGCTTATAATATCATATCATTGAGACCAGCTGCTGTAACAGGCAGAGAACAGGTCGGCACCATGAAGAGAAAACTTAGGGGATGCAATATTACAGCCTTTTCATTGTCGGGAATCGGTGGAGGTGCAAATGGTCAGATACCATTAATTGTATAAGTGATGGCTTATCCTTTGAAGCTCAGCTTTCCCAGGCTCATGAGCTTTAATCAGACATGTATTTTTTTGGTTCACACCTGCCACAGGCATCAAGTTGTGGAAGGTCCTCAATCCAATGCCAATAATCTCTTTTCTTCAAACCTAGCACTCCACCTGGAAGACAATGGCTCACATTTATTAAAATAACCAATGAAATTATAGAGGGCAATTGGCGAGAACTGCAACCAATTAACTGTTGTAACGCTTGCGCCAAGACTGGTTGGCGCGGGCATCTGGGGGTGCGGCCCCACTGGACCACAGACCAAACTTCCCTGGAAGGGGCATAACTAAGTAGCTTCCTAGGTGTTCGCTGGAACCTCTGATAGTGAGGTCAGGCTTGTGCAATAGGAAGCCACCAGGTACCACTCCAGGGTGGAGTCGGACTGTGGATGCTGATCCCACCGGGGACAAGACACAGGCAGGCAGACACGGCTGTGACACTGGCTGACGGACAGGTACGGCAGAGGCCCTGACGGGCAGACTGGCTAGACGGAGAAACAGGCGGGCACTCTGGCAGACAGGGCTGATATTCTGGTAGGAACTGGTATATAGGCGGGTGTATGGAAACAGGTAAGAACCTGTTCAGACTGGATAACATAAAGAAACAGGTAGAGACCTGTACGGCAAGTTGCTGAACAGAGGTAGAGCAGGAGGCGGAGCTAAGAGCAGAGAAGGAGAAGGCGGAGCTAAGAGCAGAGAAGGAGAAGGCGGAGCTAAGAGCAGAGAAGGAGAAGGCGGAGCTAAGAGCAGAGAAGGAAAAGGCGGAGCTAAGAGCAGAGAAGGAGAAGGCGGCAGAGGCAGAGCCAAGAGCGGAGCCGCTGGAGGCAGAGCCAAGAGCGGAGCCGCTGGAGGCAGAGCCAAGAGCGGAGCCGCTGGAGGCAGAGCCAAGAGCCAGAACCGCAGGAGGCAAAGCCAAGAGCCAGAACCGCAGGAGGCAAAGCCAAGAGCCAGAGGGTGCAGAGCCACAGATTGTGGCGAGCAAAGCTGAGAGGCACAGAGCCACAGGTAGTGGCGAACAGAGCAGAGAGATGCAGGGCCACTGATAGTGGCAAGCAGAGCAGAGAGGTAATGCAGAGGTAAACACAGCAGAGTGAGAATGGTAAACAAACAAAGAAGGAACAGGAACGGACATAGACCAGAGTACAGACACAGAAGAAAAGGAACACAGATAAAGGCCTGTGTATTGCAGCCCTCAGAGACAGGAAACAGACAGCTCAGTAGCAAATGCTAACTGAGGGAAATAGTTTGCTCAGGCATCCTCCAATGGGCGAGGATATCTTAAGTATCAGAGGCCTCTAGGCTAATGGCCAGGATCACCTTAGGAAGGTACACACAGTCTCAATAAGAATCCGGAGTGGCTGGCGCCGCCCCCCTATGCACACAGCCAGGAAGTGTACACAGAGTAAGCGGCCATGGAGCACATGGCATGGAGCCGGCAGCAGACAGCTTTCACAGCATGGCACTGGGTGAGTGAGTTGATGTAACAGGCAGGTGGGGAATGGAAGGCCATGCAGTGATGCCGGCAGGGTTGTTACAACTGTCCATCCGTGTAATAAATGCGTAAGCTGGGTTCCCCAGAATGAGTAGGTTCCATGTGAACTGCGGTTTATTCTGGCCTTGGAGTTATGACATTCATATGCCCTAATGGAGCACATATAATGGTTCTGCTATATATTTATATTATAAATGCACTGCTCAAAAAAAATAAAGGAAACACTTAAACAACACAATAACTCCCAAGTCAATCACACCTCTTTGAAATCAACTGGTCCAGTTATGAAGCCTCACTGATTGTGAATCAATTTCTCCTGCTGTTGTGCAAATTGAACAGACAACAGGTAGAAATTACAGGTAATTAGCAAGACAACCCCTATAAAAAGGAGTGGTTCTGCAGGGGATGACCACAGACCATTTCTCTGTTCTCATCCTTTTTGGCTGTGTTGGTCATTTTTTGCATTTTGTCATTGCTCTCACCCCTAGAGGTACAGTAGCATGAGGTGGTGTCTACAACCCACAGAATTTGCTCAGGTAGGGAAGATCATCCAGGATGGCATATCAATGCGAGCTGCAGCAAGAAGGGTAGATGTGTCTATCAAGATAGTTGCCAGCCATCCGTACATTTACGGACAGTCCGTAAAAATCCGTTTCTTAGCAAAAAAAAAGCACCGTTCATGAATTTTCCCCCTTCAGACTCACAAGAAAAGTTCTGGCGAAATGGTGGCATTCTGGTCGTTCTGACTGACATCTCAGTGCAGAGGTCACTACAGTGCACTCTCTGTGGCGATACATCACAGAGTCAGAATGACAATGAGCAGACCTGAGCAGAGTACACTGGATAACTGGCAGCAGGGAATGGGAGAGGTATTTGAGTAAATATAAAAAAAATATATATTTTTTTTATTACTATTATTAGCCATTCTATAGCCATTATTCTATATATGGAAAAACATATACGGTCCATTATACTGTATGGATCACTATATGGGGCCCATTATACTGTATGGAGCAAAATTTGGTCCCCATTATTTTGTATGGAGCACAATGAGACTATGGTGTGTGTTTTATGTTGGTCTTTGTGTTCTGGAATTGTGCTTTATGTTGCCTTTTATTGATAGATTCTTTTATTTACACATTTAATGTCCTTTCTACATTGGTTATCTATGGATCACAGACCGGTCAGGTATGATTTTCATATTCGCCTCAGATTCTTTTCTTTGTCGGAGAGCACTCCTATTTTGGTCTTTAGGAGACATGTCAAATGTCCATAAAAATTTAAGGCAGTCCGTGCATTTGAGTTCAGGTGTCCAGAATGTTATTTATTTATTTTTTTTAATAGGTTTACAATCCTGTCGGTCTGCAGTGTCCAGAGCATGGAACAGATATCAGGAGACAGATCGGTACACCAGGAGGGGGCTGTAGGAGGGCAATAACTCAGCAGCAGGACTGCTACCTCCTCTGTTATGGACCTGGTGGTTAGGTGCGCCAGGAATGACCTGATAGTTAAACACGGAATCGGGACAAGCTCTGGGGAAATGGGAACTCTGCTGACCGCAAACCCTACTCCTATCAACACAACTAGAAATAGCCGTGGAGCGTGCCTGACTCTGCCTAGACGCCTCTTCACAGCCTAAGTCTACGTTCACATTAGCGTCCTGCGCCGCAGCGTCGCCGCATGCGTCATGCGCCCCTATATTTAACATGGGGGCGCATGGACATGCGTTGCACTTGCGTTTTGCGACGCATGCGTCCCTGCGGCGCACGCGTCATGGCGCAGAGGACGCTACAAGTTGCATTTTTTGTGCGTCCAAAATCAAGCAAAAAAAGGACGCATGCGTCGCAAAACGCAGCGTTGTGCATGCGTTTTGCTGCGTTTTTGTTTGCGTTGTGCGTTGCGTCGCCGACGCTGCAGCGCACAACGCAAATGTGAACGTAGCCTAAGAGCTAACTACCCCTAAAGAAAGGAAACAAAGCCTCACTTGCCTCAGAGAAATTTCCCCGAAGGTAAAAGCAGCCCCCCACAAGTAATGACTGAGTTAAGAGGAAATCACAAACACAGGATGAAATAGGCTTTAGCAAAGAGAGGCCAGTCTAACTAAACAGATTGAGGATAGGAAAGGGATCTTTGCGGTCAACACAACAAACTACAAAAACCACGCAGAGTGTGCAAAAAATACCCCCGCACCGACTCACGGTGCGGTGGTGCCACTCTGCACCCCCAGAGCTTTCAGCTAGCCAGGCAGTTTCATGATAGCAAGCTGAACTAGAACTTAGCAAGAAAAACCATAAGTAACAATGAACAAGCCGGAACTTAGCTTTTGCTGGAGTAGACAGGTCCTCAGAAAGATCCAGGAGAGATCTGAACCAGTACTAGAACATTGACAGCTGGCATGGAGTAACGATCTGAGTGGAGTTAAATAGAGAATCCTAGCCTAGCCCTAAACGAGGGCAGCTGGGGAAGGAATCTCAGAACCAGCAGCTCCACTCACAGCCACCAGGGGGAGTCCAATGACAGAACTCACCGAAGTACCATTCATGACCACAGGAGGGAGTTCGAGAACGGAATTCACAACACTCCTCCTTTGTGCAAGAAGGAACAGGAGGAGCAGTGCCAGAGCCCTGCAAAATGACCCCTAGTATGCCACTAGCATTCATGCTCAAACTGTCAGACTCCATGAGGGTAGTATGTGGGTACGGCATCCACAAGTGGGTGTTTTGCTTACAGCCCAACACCGTGCAGGGCAATTGGCATTTGCCAGAGAATACCAGGATTGGCTGATTCGACATTGGCGCCTTGTGATGATCTTCACCAAAAAGAGTAGGTTCACACTGAGCACATGTGATACACGTGAGTCTCGAGATGGCGTGGAGAGTGATCTGCTGCCTGCAACATCCTCCAGCATGAATTGTTTGGCAGTGAGTCAGTAATGGTGTGGAGTGGCATTCCTTTGGAGGGCCGCACAGCCCTCCATGTGCTCGCCAGAGGTAACCTGACTGCCATTAGGCACCGAGATGAGATCCTCAGACCCCTTGTGAGACCATATGCTGGCGCGGTTGGCCCTGGGTTCCTCCTAATGCAGGACAATGCCAGACCTCATGTGGCTGGAGTGTGTGTTCCTGCAAGATGAAGGCATTGAAGCTATGGACTGACCCGCCCGTTCCCCAGACCTGAATCCAATCGAGCACATTTGGGACATCATGTCTCGTTCCATCCAACAACACCATGTTGCACCACAGGCTTTTGAGGAGTTGACTAATGCTTTAATCCAAGTATGGGAGGAGATCCCTCAGGAGACTATCTGCTGCCTCATCAGGAGCATGCCCAAGATTTGTAGGGAAGTTATACAGGCACATGGAGGCAACACACCCTAAAGAGCATAATTTAATTGTCTTGAGGCATTCCCACTGAAGTTGGATCAGCCTGTAATTTGATTTTCCACTTAGATTTTGCAGATCATTCCAAATCCAGACATCTGTGGGATATTAGTTTTGGATTGATCATTTTTGTGTTATTGTTCTCAACACATTCCACTATGTAATGAGCAAATATCTGCAACTGGAATATTTCATTCAGTGATATCTAGAATGTGGGATTTTAATGTTCCCTTTATTTTTTTGAGCAGTGTATAATATAACCTTACATACTTCCCAAACACTGGTTTACTTTACCATGAAGGATGAAAGGATGGGTTGTAGTACTTACTTTTCAGTCCCTTCCGTAGGATCATTTCTATAGTATCACATAGTGGAGTCACATGAGGACAGTCATCAGTGATCGTTTCTGCATGCTCTGTCTGCAATCCCAGTACACAAGCTGAAAGAGAAAACATTTATTGGTTGTTATACAAATACAAGGAACAAGCCTGCAAATATGTTCTGACATCCCCACCTTGCCAGACTAGTCTCACTTGCAATGTCAGTGTACAGAAGCATGTATAAGTTTGGGCACCCCTTTTCAGAATTACTGTTATTGTGAACAATTAAGCAAGTTGAAGATGAAATGATCTCTAAAAAGGCCTAAAGTTAAAGATGACACTTCCTTTGAATTTTAGGCAAAAAAAAATTGTAGTTACTTACCGATAACGGTATTTCTCTGATCCCATGATGGCACCACGGAGAGAGGGGTCCGCCCCCAGGGACAGGAAACCTACAGGTGAAAAAGGGCGTACCTCTCTCCCACATCAGTTGGTTTACAGAGCCTTATACAGAACTTCAGCTGCAACTCAATATTTGCACAAATTAAACTTAACCAATTTAACTTAACAGAGGCACCGTGACTAAAGCTAATTATTAGTACATTATAATGTGCACACCTGTGTGTGAAAAGGGAGGGAATATACGGGTGCCATCATGGGATCAGAGAAATACAGTTATCGGTAAGTAACTACAATTTTCTCTATCCCCATGATGGCACCACGGAGAGATTTGCATAGATTGTAACTCTAAGGCCGGGGTCACACTAGACCGTAATACGGACGAGTGCTATGCGATAAAAAAATCGCATAGCACTCGGCCCAATGTTAATCTATGGTTCAGCTCCCATCATCCGATATTTTCTCCACCGTATTTCGGATCCGAGGGAACTCGCAGCAGGCTGCGATTGTCAGCGTATCTCGGCCGAGACTCGCCAATGCAAGTCTATGGGTGCGAGAAAAAAATCGGATTACACACGGACCATGCGTGTGCATTGCGAGAAATACGCAGTGGTGTTCTATAGAAAAGCCGGTAATTCAATTGCCGGCTTTGCATTTCTCCTTCACAAACCCGACATGATATGAGACATGGTTTACATACAGTAAACCATCTCATATCCCCCTTTTTTTTGCATATTTCACACTACTAATGTTAGTAGTGTGTATGTGCAAAATTTGGCCGCTGTAGCTGCTAAAATAAAGGGTTAAATGGCAGAAAAAATTGGCGTGGGCTCCCCCCCAATTTTCTCTGCCAGAGTGGTAAAGCCAGTGACTGAGGGCAGATATTAATAGCCTAGAGAGGGTCCATGGTTATTGGCCCCCCCTGGCTACAAACATCTGCCCCCAGCCACCCCAGAAAAGGCACATCTGGAAGATGCGCCTATTCTGGCACTTGGCCACTCTCTTCCCACTCCCTGTAGCGGTGGGATATGGGGTAATGAAGGGTTAATGTCACCTTGCTATTGTAAGGTGACATTAAGCCAGATTAATAATGGAGAGGCGTCAATTATGTCACCTATCCATTATTAATCCAATTGTTTGAAAGGGTTAAAAAACACACACACACACACATGATTTAAAAGTATTTTAATGAAATAAACACAGCGGTTGTTTTAATTATTTATTGCTCTCTCAATCCATTTTCAGACCCTCGCTTGGCAAAACAATAAACACACAATATACATACCCTCTCTGATGTCCTATCACGTCCCACGAGGTAATCCATCTGAAGGGGTTAACTAATATTACAGGCAGGAGCTGCGATAAACCACTCGCTCGTGCCTGTAATCCCCGGGTGCTGAAAGGAAAGCAGTGATCTATACTTATTCAGTCGCGGTGATGCGCCCCTGCTGGATGTTCTCATGAACTGCAGCCTGGGAACTTTTTCCCACGCTCCAGGTCATATGAGGACATCCACCAGGGGGCGCATCACCGCGACTGAAGGAAATGTAGGTCAATGACCTACATTTCATTCATTCGCCGGGGGATTACAGACACGAGCGAGTGGTTTATCGCAGCTCGTGCCTGTAATATTAGTTAACCCCTCCAGATGGATTACCTCGTGGGACGTGATAGGACATCAGAGAGGGTATGTATATTGTGTGTTTATTGTTTTGCCAAGCGAGGGTCTGAAAATGGATTGAGAGAGCAATAAATTATTAAAACAACCGCTGTGTTTATTTCATTAAAATACTTTTAAATCATGTGTGTGTGTGTGTGTGTTTTTTTAACCCTTTCAAACAATTGGATTAATAATGGATAGGTGACATAATTGACGCCTCTCCATTATTAATCTGGCTTAATGTCACCTTACAATAGCAAGGTGGCATTAACCCTTCATTACCCCATATCCCACCGCTACACGGGAGTGGGAAGAGAGTGGCCAAGTGCCAGAATAGGCGCATCTTCCAGATGTGCCTTTTCTGGGGTGGCTGGGGGCAGATGTTTTTAGCCACAGGGGGGCCAATAACCATGGACCCTCTCCTGGCTATTAATATCTGCCCTCAGTCACTGGCTTTACCATTCTGGCGGAGAAAATTGCGCGGGAGCCCACGCCAATTTTTTCCGCCATTTAACCCTTTATTTTAGCAGCTACAGCGGCCAAATTTTGCACATACACACTACTAACATTAGTAGTGTGGAATATGCAAAAAAAGGGGGGATATGAGATGGTTTACTGTATGTAAACCATGTCTCATATCCTGTCGGGTTTGTGAAGGAGAAATGCAAAGCCGGCAATTGAATTACCGGCTTTTCACAGATATCGCGCTGAATGAAATATAAATACAGAATATAAATACAGAATATATATATATATATATATATATATATATATATATATATATATATATATATATATATACATATACATATACATATATATATATATATATATATATATATATATATGTGTCTCAATGACATATATATGTATATATACTGTATATATGTTTTCCCGAACATTTGAGCACATAAATCCATTAGATGTCGGTTTTGCAAGCTTGCGAGAAAATCTCGGCATACGGATGCTATACGGATGTCACACGGATCATTTGATGCGAGGAAATCGCATCCTCGCACTGCACACGGATCACTGTTTTTGAAACATTTGTGCGATTCTCGGCCGTGAAAAACGGACCGTTTTTTTATACGTTAAGTGTGTCCCCGGCCTTAGGGAGAGACCACTGCCTCTAGAACCCTTCGCCCAAAAGTGAGATCAGAGGAGGTCAGGTCTAAACGATAATGTTTGAAAAATGTAGACTGGGAAGACCAAGTGGCCGCTCTAAATATCTGTTTTATTGAAGCGCCAGCTCTCTCCGCCCAGGATGATGCCACTGCTCTGGTTGAATGAGCCTTTATATTCTCCGGGATGGCCGTCCCGCCAGATGACTAGGATAGGGCGATGGCATCTCTTATCCACCTCGCTAACGTGGCTTTCGATGCTTTTTGTCCCTTCCGTGGACCCTGGAAGCAGACAAACAGAGCCCTATCCTTCCTGCACTCCCTAGTGGCTGAAAGATACTGGGCTAGACATCTTTTTACATCTAGGGTATGCAGTGTTTTTCCCCCCTCATTTTTGGGGTTGGGACAAAACGAGGGCAGAGAGATCTCTTGTGTCCTATGAAATTGTGACGCGATTTTAGGGAGGTAAGCCGGGTCAGTTTTAAGAATGACTATCGTCGAGGATTTGAGTAAAGGGTGGACATGCAGATAATGCTTGTATATCACTGACGCGACGGGCCGAGGTTAGGGCCACTAGGAGTGCGGTTTTTAGAGATAAGATCTTTAAAGGGACGTCCGCCAGGGGCTCAAAGGGAGGTTTGGTTAGAGCATTTAAAACAAGGTTTAGATCCCATGGGGGAGCATTATGAAGAGGGATAGGCCTGGACCTACCCGAGGCTTTAATGAATCTCATGATCCAGCGATTTTTGGCTAGATCATGATTATACAAAGCTCCCAAGGCCGCTACCTGAACCTTTAGAGTACTTGTGGCTAGGCCTTTTTCCAGCCCCTTCTGCAGGAACTCAAGAATCTTTCCTATTGGAATTTCCCTGGATGGATCTGCGCCCGATACTGACATGAACTTTTTCCACACTTTCCCATATATTTTAGTGGTTACGAGTTTTCTACTCTGTAATAGACACTAGGTTGGGTGAGAAACCTTTATCCCTTAGTAGCTTCCTTTCAAAAGCCAAGCTGTCATGTGTAGGCTCTTTACACTGGGATGGAAGACTGGACCCTGGATAAAAGATTCGGAGTGTCTGGTAGAACCCAAGGGCTTGCTATGGACATTTTTCTTAGCCAAGAAAACCATATTCTGCGGGGCCAGAATGGATCTATTACTATCACTGTTGCTCCCTCCTCCCGAATTTTCCTCAGTACTAAGGGAATGAGGGATATCGGAGGGAACGCGTAGGTGAGGCGATAGTTCCAGGAAATTGTAAGAGCATCCACAGCTACTGGGCCCCCCCGGGGATCGATTGAGCAGAATGTTTTTACTTTCTGGTTTCGACTGTTCGCAAATAAGTCTATTTCTGGCTGTCCCCGTTTTACGATCTGGTTGAATACCGCTTGTTTTAGCTCCCACTCCCCCTGTTTTAAGCGTGTCCTGCTCAAGAAGTCTGCCGTTTGGTTTTCTGAGCCCTTTATGTAGAGAGCTGTTAAGGACTTCAGATTGTGTTCTGCTGTGTGGAAGATGGATTGGGTCACCTCCATCAGTGCTCGAGACCTGGTGCCTCCTTGGTGGTTTAGATATGCTACCACTACCTGGTTGTCTGAAAAGACTTTTACGTGGTGGGAGTGAAGGAGATTTAGAAAGTGCATTAGGGCCAATTTTACCGCTAATAGTTCTTTCATGTTTGAAGAGACTAGCTCTTGACTTTTGCTCCAATTCCCTTGTGCCACTTGATCGTCTATGTGTGCTCCCCACCCCCAGGGGCTTGCATCCGTCGTCAGGATTTTCTCCGTCGGTAGTGCCCAAGGAACCCCTTTAAATTGACCAGGTTTGCCCACCACCCTAGGGAGTGTATCGTGCTTGATGAAATGTTTAACTGCCCGTCTAAATTTCCGCGCAGAGATAGGCTTGAATCTAAAGTCTCCCATTGTAGGTCCCGGGTATGACACTGTGCCCACTGCACGGCCGGGATACAGGCTGTCATGGAGCCCAGCAGGGACATTGCCTTTCTGAGAATGGTGACTGGGGACATCGTCAACTGTGACACAGCCTGTGTCATTTTTTGAATCTTCCCCTGAGGAAGGTAGCACGTCTGCGCAGTCGAGTCCAGGATTATCCCTAAGTACTCCTGTACTCGGGTGGGCACTACCCTGGATTTGGGCATGTTTAGTAGCCAACCTAGACTCGACAGTGAAGCTATGACCAAATCCAACTGTTGCTTGCAATGTTGGAATGAGGTCCCTACCACCAGGAGGTCGTCCAGATAGGGAACTATTAGAACATTCTGTTCCCGTATGTGGGCCATCACTTCTGACATTATCTTCGTGAACACCCGAGGTGCGATAGCTAACCCGAAGGGGAGAGCCCGAAATTGGTAGTGTTTTACTTCCCCCTGGATATTCACTGCCAGTCTGAGATACTTTTGATGATCCCTGTGAATAGGCACATGGTAATATACATCTCGTAAATCTAGAACAGTCATGAAACACAAGGGAAAGAGTATTTTCACGCAAGATTTTATTGTCTCCATTTTGAAGTGTGGAATCTCGAGGCAACTGTTTAATCTTTTGAGATTTATGATCGTTCTGTACGATCCGTCCGGTTTCCTCCGAAGGAAGAGGGGCGAGTAGAAGCCCATGCCTCTTTCCTGATATGGGACTTCTTGTAAGACTCCCTTCTGGATTAAGTTCAAAATTTCTCCCTGGAGAGCTGAGTGTTCGTGTGCTTGTCTCTGTGGTGTTACCATGAAGGAATTGCCAGGTGAAATGCAAAATTTTAGTTTGAGACCTTCTCGTATTATCCCTAATATCCAGGGACTGTTTGAAATTCTTTCCCAGGCTGGAAGAAAACCGGCTAGTCTCCCTCCGACCTGGGGAACACCTTCATTGTGTTTTCTTATTAATCGGGGGGAGTTTTGTTAAACAAAAATCCTCTGTTTTTAGTTCTTTTGTCTTCCGATGCCTCCTTGTTCCCTTTTGGGGGTCTCCTCCGCATGAACTTTCTGTTCCGAAAGGGGCGCCTGTAAGACTGGTTGGGGAACCCGGGAAAGGATTTCTTTTTATCCCCGGCCTTGTCGAGGATGTCATTTAATGTTGATCCAAACAGAAATTCGCCTTCGCAAGGTATTGAGCATAGTTTCGTTTTTGTCTGCAAATCCCCTGGCCAACGTTTTAGCCACAGGGCACGTCTTGCGGCGTTCGAGAAGGAGGCTGACCTGGCTGCTAATCTGGCCGAATCTACCGATGCGTCAGCCAAAAAGGCTGCCGCACCTTTCATCACAGACACCGATTTTTGAATTGTCTCTCTTGCAACTTTTCCCTTTAATTGAGAATCCAAGTGCTCGAGCCATACCATCAGGGCGCGGGCCGTGCAGGTGGCCGCAATGGCTGGTTTCAGTCCTCCCCCTGCCGCTTCCCAGGAGCTTTTCAAGAAAATCTCAGCTTTCTTGTCCATTGGGTCTTTTAAGGTACCCATGTCCTCGAAAGGCAAGGCAAATTTTTTAGAGGCCTTTGCTATGGCCACATCTAATTTTGGTGCCTTACTCCAGGATGAGCAGGCCGGGTCATCGAAGGGGTATTTTCTCTTGGGAGTCAAGAGAACTTTTTTGTCTGTTTTTTTCCACTCTCTCTTAATTAGAGAGTGAATTTTCTCATTTATTGGGAACGCTATTCTTTTCTTTTGTTCCAACCCGCTGAACATTATATCCTGCGCCGTTTTTTTTAGGACGTTAATCTACCAGACCCACTGTTTTCCTGACGGCCTTTACTAAGGCGTCTGTTTCTTCGATAGGGAAGCAACTGTGTCCTCCTTCGGAGGATAGTGAAGAGGTGTCAGAGGCTGATGAATCACCAGAGTCGGAAATTTCGCTTTCCGACTCATCCATACTAGATTCAGGGGATCTATGACTTGTTTTGCGTTTTTTCTTTGACGTTTTTATTCCTTTGAGGGCACTCTCCACCTGACTCTTTATTAATGACTTTAGGTCTGAGGCAAATGCCGGAGACTCTTCCTGAATTGTCTTCTCTATGCAAGTGCTGCATAGCTTCTTCTCCCATGAGGAAGGTAACTCTTCCGGGTAAATAGCACATATCCTGTGCTTTAATTTGGTTACACATTTCTTTCCCTAGAAGAAAAAAGTGACCCTATATCAAAATCCGAACTTTCACGTAGATCACTCACCCTCCTGTGAACAAGAGATACCGTCTCGGGCCTGGGAACTATATCCACCGCTGGGTTCGTCACAGGCCGCATAGTTTTTGCAGAAGCTCGGCTGCGTTGTGACACTGAGCGTCCGCTGCTGCTGCGCTGCTGAGAGGAAGTACTCTTGCGCTGATGCTGTGTGCGCTGGTGCCGCTGTGCTTGCGCTTGCTCAGGAGATAGCTGTATAACCTCCTGTGCCTCCTGCTGCTCCTGGTCGCTCATGGTCCCGCACTGTTTAGTGAAGGTAGCTGAGCAGCGAATCCAGGCTGCTCAGCTGTTTAAATTTCCCGCTCGGAGTGCCTCACTTCCGGTTTCTGCGCTGAACCGGAAGTGCCCCCGCCGTGCCTGCGCCTTAACCTGCTGTCAGGCATGCGCGCCATGCTGGTCACCGGCTCCCGGGGTGTCGGACATGCCACCGCAGCCGCCGCTGTTTATGTGCTGGCAATTTTTTCGGCGGCCGCTGCCGCCGTCCCCAGTGCCCCAGCCGCAGTGTTCTTTAGGGCAGGAATTTCCTGCCGTCGCCCGCCCGTACACTCTCCGGCGACGATGGCTCCGGCGTCCAGCTGTCCCATGTCCGGCCAGTTTGGGACTCCATGGGTTGGTAGCCGCGGTACGGAGGCTATCTCGGTGACGGCCGTCACCTCCTCCTTCCTCCCCCTTTTTTTTTTTTTTTTTTATATTTTTTGGGGAAGGCAGGCTCAATTCCTCTTCACTGCCTCCACCTCCTCACTCACCCTCCAGGTCCGCCGACTTCAGCGGTGGTGCTTCAGGGAAGGAGAAAAAAACCCGCTCAACCCAGCCGTGACAGGGCGCCCCCTGCCAGCAACCGAACTGGATCAGCCCCTGGATCTTCAGGTACGTGCTGTAAGTTCCCCGTCAGGGACAGGAAACCAACTGATGTGGGAGAGAGGTACGCCCTTTTTCACCTGTAGGTTTCCTGTCCCTGGGGGCGGACCCCTCTCTCCGTGGTGCCATCATGGGGATAGAGAAATAAATATTTTAAATGATTACAAAAAGGAAAATTGGGCTGATGCAAAAGTTTGAGCACCCTGCATGGCAAGTACCTAGTAGCACCCCATTTGGCAAAGCTTGTAAATGCTTTTTGTAGCCAGCCAAGAGTCTTTCATGGTTGAGGGATTTTCATCCATTCTTCCTTGGAAAATTCTTCCAGTTCTTTAAGATTCCTCGGTCGTCTTGCATGCACTGCTATTTTGGGGTCTAGTCACAGATTTCCAATGATGTTCAGATCAGGGGACTGTGAGGGCCATTGTAAAACCTTCATCTTGCACCTTCTGAGGTAGTCTCTTGTGGATTTTGAAGCATGTTTAGGATCATTATCCATTTGTAGAAGCCATCCTCTTTTCAACTTCAGCTTTTTTACAGATGCAGTTATGTCTGCATCAATTTGTTGGAATTTCATTGAATCCATTCTTCCCTCTGCACATGAAATGTTCCCTGTGCCATTAGCTGCAACACAACCCCAAAGCTTGATTGATCCACCTCCATGTTTAATGATTGGAGAGATGTTCTTTTCCTGATATTCTTCACCCCTTTCTGTCCAAACATACCCTTGATCATTTTTGCCAAAGAGTGATATTTCATACCTCATCGGTCCACAGGACTTGTTACTACAATGCATCAGGCTTGTTTAGATGTTCTTTTGCATACTTTAACGCTGAAATTTATGGTGAAGATGCAGGAGAGGTTTTCTTCTCACGACTCTTCTATGAAGGCCATATTTGTGCAGGTGTCGCTGAACAGTAGACCAATGTGCCACAACTTCAGAGTCTGCTAAATCTTTCTGAAGGTCTTTTGCAGTCAAAAAGGTTCCGATTTGCGTCTCTAGCAATCCTATGAGCAGCTTTCACTGAAGTTTTGCTTGGTCTTTCAGACCTTGTCTTGACCTCCACTGTTCCTATTAACTGTCATTTCTTAATTACATTTCAAACTGAGGAAAGGACAACTTGAAAATGCTTTTCTATCTTCTTATAGCCTTCTCTTGCTTTGTGGGTCTCTAACATTTTAATTTTCAGAGTGCTAAGCAGCTGCTTAGAAGAACCGATGGCTGCTGTTTTTTGGCACAAAGTTAGAGGAGCCTGAGTATTTATAAAGCTGGATTTTTGCATCACCTGGCCTTTCCCAATGATAATAGAGAACAAGCCATAACGCTAACAGGCTGATTAAGGTCAGAAGCCTTGGTCAAAAGTAATTTTGACCAAAGATGCCCAAATTTGTACATGCCACTGTATAGTACTGTGTTATCAGAACCAACAATATGACTTTTCTTTTAGCAAAACTTTGCATAAATCCATAGAACAGGTGAATCTAAGAAAATTTATAATTTATCTTATAAGAGAAATCTGCTTCCTTCCCCACTTATGAGCCACTCCTCCTCCCCCCTGCTTACTAAACTCACCATTCACTCAGGGGGAAAAAAATGTGTCTTGCTCAAGACAAGACTGCCAGAAAGTTGAGATGTCAGGTTAGTTAGTGGGAGGAGTGAGAAAATAAGCAGAGGAGACACAGCATAGGTAGCAACTTTGGCACCAACTAACAAGCTTTTTATCCAGAGCTGGATTCACATATGCATAGCACAGGACCTCTATATATTGTTCTCCATGCTGCTGCTTCTGTCTGTGTGCTAAGGAATGACGAGCGGGAATACCTTTCTGTGTACTGTGCCGTGTATGGGAGACATGGTAGCAGCTAGTCTCATCCCCCAGCTCAGAGTCAACTCCAAAATTAGATATAGAACATGCAGAGTGCAGAGTGCAAGTCACAAATTGGCCATAAATAGTGTTATTCCACAGGGCAGCTTATTCTGAAAAGTTACTTGAATGTATGGTTACCCTTGAAAGACCTACAATGGCAAATTTAACTACAGTGTTGTAATCATACAGACAGAGCAATATGATCAAGAGCAGTCAGCAGGGGGCAGCATAACCAGCAGAGAGGCTCTGCACAGAGCCAGGGGACACAGTGGGGAGATCAGCTCAGGGACCACTGTGACTTACTGTATTTGAGTGCTCACATTGGGGGTAGTGTGGATGTTACCATCTCGGGACATATTGCTGTTCCTACTTTATAGTCCAATACAATAACTTATGCGCGAACGTGTTATCCGTGCCTGCTCGGGTAACATGCTTGAGTCCCTGTGGCAGCATGTTTTGAGGCTGTTAGACAGCAGCAACACATGTAGGGATTTCCTAACAAATAGGCAATTCCCTCATGTGGTGAGGCTGTCTAAGGCCAGTCTCACACGTCCAGATAATTCCGGTACCGGAGTTATCCGTGTCCGTGTGTCCGTGAGCTCACGTAGGCCGTCCGTGTGGCACACGTGCGGCAGCCGTGTGCCGCCTGGGTACCACACGGACCGTGCAGGAGAGACAGCGCTACAGTAAGCGCTGTCCCCCCAGCATGGTGCTGATGCCGCCATTCATCCGTTCTCTCCACCGCTCGCTGGGGAGAAGGGATGAAAAATCTTTTTTTTGTGTTTAAAATAAACTGTAGGGCATCCTCCCCCGTCCCACCCCGTGCGCCCGGCCGCCGGCATTAAAATACTCACCCGCCTCCCTCGACGCTTGCTCTTCGACCTGCAGCTTTTCCTGTATGAGCGGTCACGTGGTGCCGCTCATTACAGTTGATGAATATGCGGCTCCACCTCCCATAGGGGGGAGCCGCATATTCATCACTGTAATGGGCGGCACCACGTGACCGCTCATACAGGAAAAGCTGCGGGGCGGAGAGCGTCGAGGGAGGCGGGTATTTTAATGCCGGCGGCCGGGCGCACAGGGGGTGGGAGGGGGGAGGATGCCCTACAGTTTATTTTAAACACAAAAAAAAAAAAAAAGATTTTTCATCCCTTCTCCCCAGCGAGCGCTGGAGAGAACGGATGAATGGCGGCATCAGCACCATGCTGGGGGGACAGCGCTTACTGTAAGCGCTGTCTCCAGCACGGCACACGGAAAACATCCGTGTGCGGTACGTGTTTTACACGGACCTATTGACTTTAATGGGTCCGTGTAATCCGTGCGCTCCCACGAACACTGACATGTCTCCGTGTTTTCCCAACGGACACACGGTCTGCGAAAACACGCTGACATGTGCAGAGACACATTGATTTTAATGTGTCTACGTGTGTCAGTGTCTCCGGTATGTGAGGAAACTGTCACCTCACGTACCGGAGCCACTGACGTGTGAAACCGGCCTAAGGCTAAGTTCACACAGGGCGTTTTGCTGCTTTTTTATGCCAATTTTCAGCTGCTTTTGACAGTACTAGCAAAGCCTATAAAATTTCAGAAATCTCATGCACACATTGGTTTTTTGTCATCAGTATTTTGTGCTTTGAATGTTTTTTCTTTAGCATAGAGCATGACAATTCTTTCAGCGTTTTCATCCATTGACTTGAATGGGTGGTGAAAAAATGCAGAAATCAGGTTTTGCTGCGTTTTTGTGTCAAATCCTGATTCTATGGAATAGGAATTTTTTCAACACTAAACGTTATCAGCATGCACAAGAGACAAATCTAGCATGCCAAAACTGCTGCAAAAAAAAAAAAGTATCAAAAACCTGCATTTTTTCCTGCAGCTTCTTTCCTGCCAAGAGATCAGGTTTTGGAGTATACTCTCTAGCAAACAATTTTCAGGTCCAATTGGAAGGGGGCACCGCTGGCATTATTAACCCCTTCACAAGAGATATACCATTACGTCATAGGTGGGGTACCAGTCTTTGATGTGAGCTCAGAAACTGAGATTGCATAACTGATCCAGATGATACACAAGCAGGATCTGCTTCTACGGCCGGAAGGGTATAGCATCCAATGCGAGATGTTAATGACCCTCGGCTCCAGCTCTGCGGTGAACATGGGCGAGTTTCTCAGTGCTCCGATTCTCTTGCATCAGAGTATCGCAGCACGGGTGCACAGAAGACAGAGAAAGCAATTTCTTCATCACCTCCATTGCTGGCGTCCAAAGGAACTGCACTGCACTCAAGTGACATCCGAGTGCAGTGCGATGTTTCGCTCTCACCCTAAGGCTACTTTCACACTAGCGTCAGCCCGACGTACCGACGCATACTGTGCAAGCGCCGCACAACGGGGGCAGCGGATGCTGTTTTTCCACGCATCCGATGCCCCATTGTGAGGTGCGGGCGGAGTTCCGGCTGCGCATGTGCGGTCGGAAATGGCGGACCGTTGGCACAAAAAAACGTTACATGTAACGATTTTTGCTGCCGGCGGTCCGCCACAACACGACGCAACCGTCGCACGACGGTTGCGACGTGTGTCAATACGTCGCAATGCGTCGCTAATGTTAGTCTATGGGGAAAAAACGCATCCTGCAGACGACTTTGCAGGATGCGTTTTTTCGCCAAAAGGACACATTGCGACGCATGCAAAAAAACGCTAGTGTGAAAGTAGCCTAAGGCTATGTGCACACGCTGCGGATTTTGCTGCGGATCCGCAGCTGCAGATTCACAGCAGTTTTCCATGCGTTTACAGTACAATGTAAACCTATGGGAAACAAAATCCGCAGTGCGCATGCTGCGAAAAAAACAGCACGGAAACGCTGTGTTGTTTATTCCGCAGCATGTCAATTCTTTGTGCGGATTCCGCAGCTGTTTATACCTGCTCCATAATAGGAATCTGCAGGTGTAAAACCGCAGGTGAAATCCACAAAAAAAACGGGCAAATCCACAGTAATTCCGCAGGATATTATTAATGGTGCAATAGAAATTATGGCATTGGCTCTCAGGACCCCCATGGTCAGCATCTTCCCTACATCCTATGGGGTCCCTTACTACCAGAATCTTAGGAATAACCCTTTACAGTCCTCTGACAATGTGTGTGACCTGCAGTGACCCGGGGGGCTCAGAAGTGGGCTCGGGGGTCACTAATGAGCACCATCTTACCCGGCTGCCCAGTCCTCTTCCTGGGGTCTTCCCCACCCATCACCACCACAGTAAAGCACAGACAGCAGCATGCTTCCCCACATACAAGCCAGCAGGGCACGCTGGGACTTGTAGTCTTACAAGCCTGCACACACAGAACTATTGCCATGTCACTCTCCACCAACCTTTCAGAGTACCCAGCAGAGGCTCCTTTACTGCCATGTTCTCGCTGACACTTCCGTTAGTGACCGGGCTCCGGGATTAATGGAGCACTGCTGGGGGAAACTCTGCACACTGCTGCGACCAGAACATCTAGGGTCCAGCATCAGCAGCGGTCCGGGGGTGGGGCGGCTCCCCCTGTATTAGCAATGAGCTGATCCAGTGAGGCAGAATAAAATGGAAGGCGCAGCTATCACTGTGCAGTGCGGGGGGAGGCTGAGGTGTGTGCTGTGCACTCAGGCTGTCCTGCCCTGCCACTGACTGAGGCTAACTACATTCCTGCACAGGTGTCAGGTTAACCCTGTAGTGTATGTACGGCCAGTGCAGTACTGTATACCTGCAGACTGATCCTGGAGCTCCCACACAGGACACAGCGGTGTTACAGGCGACTCCAAACTGGAGTGTGGCTACTGCTGGGAAATGACTGGGACGTCTTTATTTTCCTTCTTGAATTTCAATTAACTTTAATCCTTTCAGAATTGGGTCATTTGTCATTTTAGAACTTTTTCTTTCAGCCATGTTACGCTCAGTATTTTTTACCTCAGTATCTGTTAGCCAAAACCAGGAGTGGGTGATAATACAGAAGTGGTGACGTGTTTCTATTATACTTTCCTCTGCTGGTTTTACCTTTCAGATACTGAGGTAAAATACTGAACATGAGAACATGGCCTTACTGGAAAAATAGTCCAAGTGGGGTGAAATAATGATAAAAAAATAAATTCCACCTTTTGTTTCCTTGCACTGGGATTGCCCATATCTGCATAGCTGTGCTTTTTAATATGATGATAAATAGACGTCAGGTTTTAAGAATAATATCTCCTGTGGTTGCTGGTAACAACTTTTCTTGCACTAATCCTTTTGTTTCTTGGGTCCATTTTTTTTTTTACTGTGTTCATTGTGAGGAACAAATGACCTGGAAATCTGAGTCTCCAGGAGAATCCTATTATAGCGATACCAAAACTGTGTTCTTATATTAATATTTTAGCGGTTTAAAAAAAAATCAGAACTTTGCAAAGAAATTTGGTTCGTTTTGGCTTTTTCTGAGACGTGTAACTTTTGTATTTCTCTGTGGATAGAGATGCGTGAGGGCTCAGAAAACGGTGCTTTCACCGGGGGATTCACGAGTCTGCAGTCACACTGACAGGATAGAACAGCATTGTGACCCCCAGTTTGGGATATAATAAGGAGTAGCTGACCCATGTAATAAGGAAGGCTCATGCTAAGCGTCTCTCAGTATTAGCAAATGTTGCAATGCTGACAAGCACTGTGCTAGGTCTGTCCTGTCGCCGCATGTACATTTACTACAGTGGATAGGGTACAATTTTAGCAAAATGGAAAATATGTCAGTGGGTATTGACTAACATGCTACGGTCATTGCTTCTTTGCCATATGCATGAGCCCTCAGACCAAGTTCAGACTGCCAAATTCAGAACACATACATCTGTATGTGGAACATAGGATAGCTGTCGCCGGCCAAACAAGCATTTGGTTCACAACTATGTAATTGTATATGTAGCTTATGGCTGCACCCACACGTTGGGACTGTGGTGCGTTTTTTTGTCTTTAGTTAAGTAACATGTTTGCCTCAATGTTTGAGGGTAGGGGCATACAGTCATGAATCGGCAGCGCTTTGGACACAGCACATGTCCGCTGCATAAAAAGCGCCGCCGTCTATTGAACGCAGGTGATTCCGCATGTGCACATTGAACCGTGGACACATAGTGGGCATGGAATTTGAAATCCCATCCACTATGCTGTGTAGCATATGGACACTGCTGGTTGGATGTTGCGGAAGTATGCAGTGTCCAAACCGCAGCGTTTGCTTACCGTGTGCACATACCCTAAAAAAAGTGAAACAAAATTTAAACTTTTTTTTTAGCGGTATCTGGCACACAAAAAAATCCTGCAATGTGCGAACACAGCCTAATGGGTTGTCTGCTTTAAAAAGAAATAGTGAGAAGTTGAACCTTTCATATGCTTTAAGGGTATGTGCACACGCTGCGGAATGGTGTGCGGATTTTTCTGCACTGATTCTGGAAAATCCGCAGGAAAACCGCACTGCGGATTTACCGCAGTTTTTATGCGGATTCCTATTGAGGAGCAGGTGTAAACCGCTGCAGAATATCCGCACCAAGAATTGACATGCTGCGGAATTTAAACTGCTGTGTTTCCTCGCGTTTTTTTCCACAGCATGTGCACTGTGGATATGGTTATCCATAGGTTTACATGGTCCTGTACACGGCATGGAAAACTGCTGCGGATCCACAGCAAAATCCACAGCGTGTGCACATAGCCTTAGGCTACTTTCACACTAGCGTCGGGCTCGGCCCGTCGCTGTGCGTCGGGCCGACGTTCCCAACGCTAGCGTTGTCTCCGCCGCACAACGGGGGCAGCGGATGCATTTTTCCAGCGCATCCGCTGCCCCATTGTGAGGTGCGGGGAGGTGGGGGCGGAGTTCCGGCCACGCATGCGCGGTCGGAAAAGACGTTTACGACGGAGCAAAAAACGTTGCAAGCAACGTTTTTTGCTCCCAACGGTCCGCCACTGCACGACGCATCCGTCGCACGACGGGTGCGACGTGTGGCAATCCGTCACACTCACAATGCGTCGCTTAATGTTAATCAATGGTGAAAAAACGCATCCTGCAAACACTTTTGCAGGATGCGTTTTTTCGGCAAAACGACGCATTGTGACGGAATGCAGTTAACGCTAGTGTGAAAGTAGCCTTAGACTACAGCATGATTCCCCAATGAGATTTTGATATTGCAGATTTTCTGCACTTAAGTAAATTAGGTTACTTGCGTCTTTTTCATCTAATTTTTTTACATGCGTTTTTTTGTCTCTTTTTGGTATGTCATCTAATATATAAAGCTGAATGTGTGTATGTATGTGTGTATGTATGTCCGGGATTGGCATCTGAACCGTCGCAGCTACAGCCACAAAATTTTGCACAGTCACACGTCTGGACCCCGAGAGCGTCATAGGCTATATTGTGAGGTGAAATTTTAACCCCGCGCTTTCCAATTCACCAAACAATTTTGCCCCAATCTACATAATGGGGAAAAAGTGAAAGGAAAAGTGTTGGAGGCGTCGCAGCTACAGGCACAAAATTTTGCACAGTCACACGTCTGGACCCTGAGAGCGTTATAGGCTATGTTGTGAGGTGAAATTTTAACCCCGCGCTTTCCAATTCACCAAACAATTTTGCCCCTATCTACATAATGGGGAAAAAATGAAAGGAAAAGTGTTGGAGGCAAATTAACAGCTGCCAGATGTGAACAAGGGGGACTTAAAGAATGAGAGCGATGGCGCCAAAGAGTATATACTGTACAGTTGCTAAGGTGGGGCCCCGACATGGGATAATCACCACACCACCATGGGGATATGAACACACACACAAAATGCGCCACACACTACCACGTGCTCAAACACATGTACCACCCTCAGCGCACATTTCACCACACATACACCAACCTCGCCACATGAAAGTTGAAACACAAAAGTCGCCGCTCAAAACGCGCCACGCGTAAAACTCTCCACATGAAAAACTCGCCACACGTGCAAAACTCACCTCATGGAAAACTCGCCACATGCAAAACTTGCACACGCGGAAAAATTGCCACATGCACAAAAGTTGCAACACATGCAAAAGTTGCCTCACACAAAACTTGCACATACTCAAAAGACACCACACATAAAACTCGCCATGCGCAAAACTTGCTGCACACAACTTGCTACACTAACCTGTCACATGCAACTCGACACACAAAAAGTTGCTACACGCATGTTGCCACACAAAACTCATCTCACAAAAGTCGCTACATGCATGTCGCCACACGCAACTCAACACACACAACTTGACACACGAAACTCGCCCTAAAACACACACAAGTCTGGTATTATCCTTCAAAAATAAAAATCTGATTAATAAGCTGACAAACTACAAGAGCAACAAATGTACCATATAGGAATCCGGCAGCTGTCAGTCACATTACCAGTCTATTATGTGTATGTGTGAGCTAATATATACTGCCAGGGGGTGGGCTTACTGTTGGCTGGGGATTTATCAGGCTGCCAATTTAGCTTACAAATACTGAGGTAAAAATACTGACCAAATAACGTGTGAACGAGGTCTAATACAGGAGGAGATGACATACAGATATATACTATATACAGGAGGAGATGACACACAGGTATATACTATTTACAGGGGAGATGACACAGGTATGTACTATATGCAGGAGGAGATGACACACAGATATATACTATATACAGGAGAGATGACACACAGGTATATACTATATAGAGGAGGAGATGACATACAGGTACATACTACATACAGCAGGAGATGACATACAGGTATATACTATATACAGAAGGAGATGACACACAGGTATATACTATATACAGGAGCAGATTACAGGTATATAGTATATACAGGAGGAGATGACATACAGGTATATGCTATGTATAGGAGGAGATGACATACAGGTATATACTATATACAGGAGGAGATGACACACAGATATATACTATATATAGGTGAGATGACACACAGGTATATACTATATACAGGAGGAGATTACATACAGGTATATACTATATACAGGGGAGATGACACACAGCAGGTATATACAGGGGAGATGACATACAGGTATATACTATATACAGGAGATGACATACAGGTGTATACTATATATAAGGGAGATGACAAACATGTATATACTGAGGTGAAAATGAGAGGTGTGAGGTGAAAATGAAAAGGTGTGAGTGCAAAATGAGAGGAGTGAGGGAAAATGACAGATGTGAGGTCGAAATGACAAGTGTTGGGAATGAGAGGAGTGAGGGGGAAAATAAGAGGAGTGAGGGGGAAAATGAGAGGTGTGAGGGAGAAAATGAGAGATGTGAGGGGGAAAATGAAAGATGTGATGGGGAAAATGAGAGGCGTGATGGGAAAATAAGAGAAGTGAGGTGCTATAACTAACCACAGATATTTACTATGCCCAGGCAACGCCGGGCTCTTCAGCTAGTTATAAATAAAGCTGTTTTGTTTTTTATATTTCCCGGCATTTGGTTTTGACAAAACTTTTTTGATACAGTCATGTGTAGATTACATGTATTTTTGATCTAATGCAAGTCTATGGGGGAAAATCCGCACATAAAACTTCACGTGCCCTCAAGAAAAATTGACATGTCGAGGATTTGAAACACGCACCGCAGGGGCGTGGCCAGCGCTACTACCGTGAAGACGTTAGGACAGTGAGCTCCCACCTCAGGTGGCCTATGTTAGCGATTAAAATAAGCCTATGCACCGGACTTCAACAACCAAAGCTTTTGGAACTTCTGTGGAGCCAGTAGCTACATTACAGAAATGTATAAAGCCAGGAAAACCACTCCAAAAGCGGGAAACTCTGTTCGGCCTGGCCCAGTCCGGAGACTCCAAGATGGCGCCGACCTAGTCACGAAGAAGAAGAACTCAGGCGCAGAAAGAGGAAGTCCCTCCTCCCCACTGCAGTCTCAGACTAAAAGACATGCAGATTTCAAAGCCAAAAGCAAAAGAGAGGCAGATCGGGAGAAGCGCGAGGACTATAAAACTAAGGCAAGTACCTTTAAAGTCCAGAAAATAAGCAGCCCGAGCTTTAGCCTGAGTTCCCACGAGAAGAGCGCCGGTCACGAGTCCTGCCAGCACGGCAGTGGCAATCCCGAATTCTCCACAAGCTCCCCTCGCTGTACGGCGAAATCCCCGAGGGAGCAGCCGATTCCCAGTGCCAAGGGCAGCGGGGAATCCCCCCATAGGAGCGCCGAGATGCTGAGGGACAAAATGACCGTTTCCCAGGCTAAAATCATCAGCCCGGCGCGGGCTGCTCACTCCCGCCCGGGATCGCGCGGTCGTTCATGCGATCGTTCGAGGTCCCGGGAGATAAATGCTTATACATCATATAGTGACATTGGAAGCGGTCTCGCACGCGTTCTCCGCTCTTCAGCCAAGAAGACTGTGCCCATTTTATCTGAGCACCTACGGAACCTGCCTAGCTCTCTCCTATCCCCGATCAGAGCCTCATCCTCCTGCCCAAATGTGTCCTTAATCTCAGATTTGCCGCTTTCGCCCGTATCAGCGGTTACAGCGGCATTAAATCTGCAAACTCCTACATCCATTAAACATCATGAGGAACTATTAGAATGCAATAAAGACATGCCAATCCTCTCCTCTAATGACACTTCCCCACAAACTAAGTCACCCAATTCCTCCCCCTCGACCAATGCACAATCCAATTCGGATTTGCTAAAAGCGTTATACGCAGTGGATGCCTCCTCAGCTAATGCCTCAGAGAAATTTATTAAAGACATGATTTGTATACTAGCGCAATCCTTCCAAGATAAACTCTCTTCAGATAGACAAGCCCTACAAAAAAATATAGATGATCTGGGTGACAGAGTGGATCACCTGGAAAAGAAAATGGGCGAATTGGTCACGTCTCATAATCTACTTATAGACTCTCATTATGCTCTAGAAGAAGAGGTAGTCTTCCTCAAATCCAGACAAATAGAGCATGAAGATAGGAGCCGCAGAAATAACCTTAAATTTCGTGGAATTCCTGAAAGCATAAAAGACAAAGATCTAAATGACCATACTGTCAATATACTGAAAACTATACTTCCGCGTGCCTCTGGAGAAGATCTGCTAATCGAGAGAATTCATCGTCTCCCAAAATCAAAATATGCCCCGGAAAGAGCCCCACGAGACGTGATAGCCTTTTTTCACTATTTTACTGTAAAAGAAGAGATCCTGAAAAGAAGCAGACAAGCCCCACTGTCTAAACCATACGAGAGAGTTAAAATTTTTGCAGACTTCTCCAGGGCCACTCTACAAAAAAGAAGAGATTTATTCAGCGTAACAGACCACCTAAGAAAGAATAAGGTCCTATACAGATGGGGATTTCCCACAAAACTTTTAGTAATGAGAGACGGTGTTACCTTCGCCCTTACAGATGCCAAAAATGCAGAGAGATTTATACAGGACCTTGGCTTACCCCCCCTTCAGGGCCCTGACCGTAGAGAAAATACTAGGGAGCCTGCAAAACATCTCTCCACGGTGCATAACTTTCGTAGGGTATAATTCAATACATAGGCCATCCTGATCACTTGGCCAATTTGTTACCCCCACTTGCTAAATGAGCTGTAGCTCTCTTAGCCCCACACTCTTTAGTGTGCTTCTTCAGTTCTATATTAGTTTCTATGCGTTTATTAATGTTTATTTCTATGCAGGTCCAATTCACAGAGATCATCCTCGCCGGTTCATATTGTTGTGGGATTCGTTTTTCCATGAGTCAATATTCCAGACCTCATTGAATGGATATCAAAATACTGTATGGATACCTATCAGTCGGGTTTTGGGTAATCATATTTGTCCGGTCAATGTTGTATATTTTATGCATCTCTTTGCAATGAATTGTATATGGATTTAAAAATTTTATCCTATAATGTAAATGGCCTAAATCTTCCATACAAGAGATTCACAGTATGGAGAGAGGCTATTGGCCTTAAAGCGGATATTATTATGCTTCAAGAGACCCACCTCCTGAGTGAAGATAACGCCAGATTTAAAAATAAGAAATATCCAACAATTTTCTTTGCCAACAATACAAAAAAAAAAGCGGGAGTGGCGATTGCCCTTCACGCGGATTTACAATTTATACAAACTGCTGTCCTTCAAGACCCAGCTGGAAGATATTTGGCTATATCTGGTACTCTCGGAGGTAACTCTATTACCTTAGTCAATACCTACGTCCCCAATACTAGACAGATAGGGTTCCTAAATAGCTTCAAAAAAAAACTAGAATCCTTCAGTGTTGGACATGTAATATGGGGAGGTGACTTTAATCTAATTGTAGACCCCCTTCTAGACTGCTCGGTAACACTTTCTTTTCACAAAACAAGAAATCTAAAACATTGGCTTAAAGGGACTACTCTCCATGATAGTTGTAGACTAATAAATGCTTCCTCTAGAGAATACACGCATTTTTCCCCTCAACATAAATCTTTCAGTAGAATAGACTATATCCTAACTAGTCTGTCTTTAGTAGACTCATATTTAAACTTTCACACAGGTCCCATAACTTGGTCAGACCATGCCCCAATATTATTAACGTTACATATGCCAACAAAAGAAAACTCTATGTTCAATTGGAAAATGAACAAATTTCTTATCAATTCTAAAGAAAACTCAGTCTTGATTGAACTGGCCTTGAAAGATTATTTCACATTAAATGACACCAATGATATTTGCCCGGAGATACTCTGGTTGGCTCATAAGTGCACGATAAGAGGTGCAATGATACAACTAGGGGCCAAACTAAAAAGGCTGAGGAATGCAAAACAATCACAACTTATTGATAAAATTGATAAGCTAGAAGAAAATGCACAGTCAGATCCTACCTTTAACAGATTTAATGAATTGAATCTTGCAAGAGTAGAACTGAGAAATCTACTTATTTCTCAATATGAAAGAAAAAGACTAACTTTAAAAGCAGGTTACTTCACCAATAACAATAAACCCTCAAAAATTATGGCAAACAAATTTAAACCTATACGTGCCCAGAAATCAATAGATAAAATAGCTCTCCCCTCTGGTAAAGTGGTTTATAAACCAAAAGACATAGCCAAAGAATTTGAAACTTTCTACAAAAAATTATATAACCTAAAAGACCATAATGACTTTGTTGCCCCCACTAAATTGGACATCAAAAATTTCTTGGACAAAATAAACATTAGAGCTTTTTCTGAAGATCAAAAAGAATTTCTGGATACCCCTTTCACAAAGGAGGAAATATCTAGAACCATAAAAAAAACTAGTAAAAACAAGACTCCTGGTCCTGACGGTCTCCCCATCGAATATTATCAACACTATCAAGAAATACTTATCCCATATCTAACTAGGGCTTTAGAGTACATAAGACAAAATGGAAAATGTAGAGAAGATATGCTAAGAGCCCAAATAACTGTTATCCCGAAATCTAATAAAGACCCAAGTAAATTAGAAAACTATAGACCCATTTCTCTGCTTAATGCAGATATAAAACTATATGCTAAGATGATGGCTGATAGGTTACAGGACATATTACCGGAAGTTGTTCACTCTGATCAAGTGGGTTTTATAAAAGGCCGTCAGACGGCTGATAGTACTAGAAAATTGATTCACCTTATGTCTCGTTGTAATCGGATGCGGATCCCCAGTCTCTTTGTTACTCTCGATGCAGAGAAAGCTTTCGACAGATTGAACTGGGAATTTGCGTTCGATGTTCTTCAGAGGATGAACTTTGGCTCCTCTTTTATTACAGGTGTTAAGACCTTATACTCCTGTCCTTCCGCCTCAGTCGTAGTCAACAACACACAATCGGACAGATTCACTATAACAAACGGCACTAGACAGGGCTGTCCCCTGTCCCCTCTGATCTTTATTCTCAGTATAGAACCTTTGGCCCAAGCTATTAGAGACTCGGATAATATAAAGGGTATCACCTGGGGTAATAATAAATCTAAATTAAATTTATATGCCGATGATATAATTTTGACACTCACTGATCCCTGCGACTCCCTTAAGGAAGTGTGGAGACTGTTGGGCGAGTTTGGTCTTGTCTCATACTATAAAGTAAATATGAGTAAAACTAACGTACTCTCCATGTCATTAAATCCACTGATGGCCTTCTCGTTGAAACAACAGTTTGCGCTGAACTGGAATTGTTCTAGGGTTTCTTATTTAGGCATCCTTTTAACCAAAAATATAAATAAAATTTCTCTGGTCAACGCGGACTGGCTTCTTGATGACTTAGAGGAAAAAATGAAAAAAGCTACGACATTGTCACCTTCTTGGCTTGGCAGAATTATACTTTATAAGATGCTGTATTTACCCAAGGTCCTGTATTTTTTCCGCTGCATTCCGGTCTTTCTTGCCCCTCATATTCTGACCAGATTTTCCCAACAGTTAAATAGATTTGTGTGGAATGGAAAGAGGCCTAGGGTCAAAAAAAATACACTTGTAAAGGCAAGAGAAAAAGGTGGTGTGGCCCTTCCAGATCTGTTGGCCTATTATCATGCTACCCTTTTAGACCAAACTAAAAAATGGTTCAACATCAACAATAGTCCTGATTGGGCGAAAATTGAGAGACAACAGATGCCGAATGGTGAACCTCTCTTGCTTCTAAGAAACATCCTTTCCAATCCGAGAGATCTTAGTCTTATTTCGGATCCCATCCTACAAGCTTCACTAAAAAGTTGGATATATCTTTGTTCCAAAAAACATAGCCTTTTCCCCCATTCAATGTCAGTTCTGAAGACACCTTTTCTGCTTCCAGTGAGGCCTTCATTGAGACATCTATTTACAAATTGGTCGACTCAAAAAATAAGATTCGTAGAAGATCTGTTTGAGAATAATAAATTGGCCCCATTTAACATAACTAGAGAAAGATTTAAACTATCACATTCAGATTTTATGCTCTTCCACCTTCTCAAGGAAGAATATAGGAAGACAGGTTGGACCTCGTCTAAACCAGTATTAATAAACCAATCCACTTTGAATTTCCTCAACAATCCCCCGCCTAACAACAAAAGCAGCATAGCTATTTTTTATAACATGTTGACAAAAAAATTGATATTTAATGATACAGGCTGTTTCGAGAGATGGGAGATCGCTTTAAATACCTCAATTACCCCATCCCAATGGGAGATAGCACTTAGGCTCCCAGGCAGATCCTCTAGGTGCGCTAACATCATCGAGACTCATTTCAAATTGATACATAGGTATTATATGACACCCTCCAGGCTTAAGCACTTTAGCAAGGGAGAATCGGGAGTTTGTTGGAGAGATTGTGACCTTCAGGCTAATATTTTACATGTTTTCTGGTCCTGTCCCAAGCTTTCATTCTTCTGGACAGATATTTTCAAAATAATCTCATTAATTCATGATAGCATTGTTGCCCCTGATCCGTCCTTGGCACTGCTCCTCCTCAACATGACACAATTTAAAAATAATAAATTTTTGATATGCAATATTTTGATGTCTGCGGCTTTCCACATAGCGAAGGGTTGGAAAAGTAAGCAGGCTCCTGACATCAAAACCTTGATTATGTTTGTGGATAATCAACAAGCTTATGAAAAAATTCATTTTACACTCCACTCAACAGAGGAGCAGTTCCAATCTAGATGGGGTAAATGGAATCTCATTAAACGGGCTATGGATGATCTCTTTTTTGTTTAATTCCTGCTAGTTTCAATTCTCAGTTTCTAAAGTTTATGGTATAACTATGTTGTTTTGATTTCACTCTACCATTATTACACGGTCATGTAATTCACTATATTCCTACGATACCTGTTGTAATGCTTATTTTGTATCTTTTACATGCCATTACGTGTATTATCTGTTATAACTCAATAAAAACCTTGTTTAAAAAAGAAACACGCACCGCAGGTCAGTTTACACTGAGTAAAAAAGCACATTAGGCATGAGATTTCTATAAATCCCATCCACTCTGCAGGAACTGTAAGTGACTCATGCAATTAATCACTCAGTGACAGAGCCAATTTGCTGCTTAATGACCAGGCCAATTTTCACAATTCTGACCACTGTCCCTTTATGAGGTTATAACTCATGAACGCTTCAACAGATCCCACTGATTCTGAGACTGTTTTTTCATGACATATTGTATTTCATGGTAGCAGTAAAATTTCTTCAATATAACTTGCATTTATATATGAAAAAAATGGAAATATTTCGAAAATGTAGCAATTATCAAACTTTTAATTTTTATGCCCTTAAATCAGAGTTACATGTCACACAAAATACTGTATATACTCGTGTATAAGCCAAGATTTTTAGCACATTTTTTTGTGCTGAAAACGCCCCCCTCGGCTTAAACGTGAGTCATTGTCCCAGGGGGTCGGCCGGGGGAGGGGGAGCGGCAGGAGACGGCGGCTGTCACATCATACTCACTCATCAAGCGATCGCTGCAAGTCCTCCCTACATCACTCTGTTGTCCCGGTGAGGCAACTTCTTCCTGTGTTCAGCGGTCACGTGGTACCACTCATTAAAGTAATGAATATGGACACGACTCCACTCCCATAGGCGTGGAGCGCATATTCATTACTTTAATCAGCGGTATCACATGACTGCTGAACACAGGAAGATGCTTCTGGTCCCGGGACAACAGAGAGGCAGGGACATGTAGCGATAGTGCAAGCAGGGTGAGGAGGATGGAGGAGCACAGGGGGAGCTGAGCGGAGCCATGCATATAATGGGGAGGATGGAGGAGCCATGCATACAACAGGGGGAGGATGGAGGAGCCATGCACAGAACAGGGGGAGGACGGAGGAGCCATGCATACAACAGGGGGAGGACGGAGGAGCCATGCATACAACGGGGGAGGATGGAGGAGCCATGCACACAACAGGGGGAGGACAGAGGAACCATGCACACAGCAGTGGGATGACGGAGGAGCCATGCACACAGCAGGGGGAGGACGGATGAGCCATGCACACAACAGGGGGAGGACGGAGGAGCCATGCACACAACAGGGGGAGGACGGAGGAGCCATGCACACAACAGGGGGCGGAAGGAGGAGCCATGCACACAACAGGGGGAGGACGGAGGAGCCATGCATACAACGGCGGGAGGACGGAGGAGCCATGCACAGAACAGGGGGAGGACGGAAGAGCCATGCACACAACAGGGGGAGGACAGAGGAGCCATGCACACAGCAGGGGGAGGACGGAGGAGCCATGCACACAACAGTGGGAGGACGGAGGAGCCATGCACAGAACAGGGGGAGGATGGAGGAGCCATGCATACAACAGGGGGAGGACTGAGGAGCCATGCACACAACAGGGGGAGGACAGAGGAGCCATGCACACAGCAGGGGGAGGACGGAGGAGCCATGCACACAACAGGGGGAGGATGGAGGAGCCATGCATACAACAGGTAGAGGACGGAGGAGCCATGCACACAACAGGGGGAGGACGGAGGAGCCATGCACACAACAGGGGGAGGAAGGAGGAGCCATGCACACAACAGGGGGAGGACGGAGGAGCCATGCACACAACAGGGGGAGCCACACATACCAGGACATGGATGAGGGGACAATTCATACCCGGCTCATACTCGAATCAATAAGCTTACCCAGTTTTCCGTGGCAAAATTAGGTGCCTCGGCTTATACTCGGGTCGACTTATACTCGAGTATATACGGTACTTAATAAATAACATTTCCTACATGACTACTTTACATCAGCACAATTTTGGAAACAATTTTTTTTTGTTAGGAAGTTATAAGGGTTAAATTTGACCAGCGATTTCTAATTTTTATAACAAAATTTACAAAACCATTTTTTTAGGGACCACCTCACATTTGAAGTCACTTTGAGGGGTGTACATGACCGAAAATACCCAAAAGTGACACCATTCTGAAAACTGCACCCCTCAATGTGCTCAAAACCACATTCAAGAAGTTTTTTAACCCTTTATGTCCTTCACAGAAACTGAAGCAATGTGGAAGGAAAAAATTAACATTTAACTTTTTTTCACAAACATTTTACTTCAAAAGCAATTTTTTTATTTTAACAAGTGTAAAAAGAGAAAATAACCCACAAAAGTTGTTGTGCAATTTCTCCTGAATAGGCCGATATCCCATATGGGGTGTAAACCACTGGGCACACGGAAGGGAAGGAGCGCCGTTTGACTTTTTCAACGCAGAATTGGCTGGAATTGAGATAGGACGCCATGTCGCCTTTGGAGAGCCCCTGATGTGCCTAAACAGTGAACCCCACCCACAAGTGACACCATTTTGGAAACTAGATCCCCCAAGGAACTTATCTAGATGTGTGGTGAGCACTTTTAACCCCCAAGTCCTTCACAGAAGCCATAGAGCTGTGAAAATAAAAAATCAAATCATATTTTTTCCACACTTATAATCTTTTTGACCCAAAATTTTTATTTTCCCAAGGGTAACAGGAGAAATTGGACACCCCAAAGTTGTGGTGCAACTTGTCTTGAGTATAGTGATACCCCATATGTGGGGGTAAACCACTGTTTGGGTGGATGGCAGGGCTCAGAAGGGAGGGAGCACCATTTGACTTTTTTAACGCAAAAGTGACTGGAATCAATGGTGGCGCCATGTTGCGTTTGGAGACCCCCTGATGTACCTAAACAGTGGAAACCCCCCAATTCTAACTCCAGCCCTAACCCGAACACACCCCTAACCCTAATCCCAACCCTAACCATAATCCTAACCACAACACACCCCTAACCCTAAACCCAACCCTAACCATAACCCTAACCACAACTCTAACCCCAACACACCCTTAACCCTAATCCCAACCATAACCCTAACCTCAACACACCCCTAACCCTAATCCCAACCCTAACCACTACACACCCCTAAACCCTAACCATAACCCTAACCAAAACTCTAACCCAAACACACACTTAACCTCAATCCCAACCCTAACCATAACCCTAACCACAAACCTAACCCCAACACACCCCTATCCCTAATCCCAACCCTGACCCTAACCACAACCCTAACCTCAACACACCCCTAACCTTAATCCCAACCCTATCCGTAATCCCAATCCTAACGCTAACCGTAGCCCTAACATGAGCCCTAGCCCTAACCCTAACTTTGGCACAACTTACTTTAACTCAACTCACTTTAGCCCAACTCTAACCCTAATGGAAAAATGGAAATAAATATAATTTTTTTTATTTTATTATATTTCCTTTTTCCCTAACTAAAGGGGTGATAAAGGGGGTTTCATTTGCTATTTTGTTTTTATTTTGATAATTGTTATAGGGTCTATCACAGTGATCAAAATTAACCAATAGGAAAAATTTCCTATTGTTCCCGGACGCCAGACGGCATGCGCCCGCCATTTTCTCCCAGGAAAAGACGCCGGCAGCCCGGGGTACTTCTTGGGTGGATGCCTGGACACGAGAGGTACCGGGAGAGCGATTGGGAGACCCTATTTCTCTCTCCTCTGATGTGCAATCACATCGGAGAAGAGAGAAATTAAATGGAAAATCAGACTTTTTTTGTTGCGGTAATTACTATTATCACTAGCTCATTGCCAATACAGCCTACATTTAACATATGAACATCAATTTTATTTCCTCAACAGCTACTTTATTAATGGCTAGAAAGCGCCTTGCTACCGGCAGTTATACCAAACTCCATTCAAGAGACATGCCAAGCTCCTCACAAGTTATTACTGGAGGGTGTTCTGCTGTTTGCTGTACAGAAAATCCATGACAGGATAGATTACAATAATGTTTTACACAGTTTTTTGCTCCAAATAGATTCTGCTCTAAAATCCACATTAAAAAAGCTGCTTCAAAGATTCTTTGAAACAGTTTTTTATTCTCTTAAATGGGTGTAGTTTCTACCTGTAATAAGAATTGGTCAATGAACGAATCAGAATCAGAAACAAAATATAGTATTACGGTATGTGCACAAAGTATTTTTCACAAGGGTAAACTCCGTAACTCGCATGATAAAAAGCTTAATAAAACGACTTGATGGTCATATATTCAATCTTATGATAACACTGTTCTACAGTCAAATTGGTTCAGAGGTGAAAACAGTTGAACTAATTTTGTGGTGCTGAAAACTAATATTATGCTTACATTTGCTGCTCCAGAGGAGGCTGTAATTACTTATGACACCTTTCATTAAGGCTTATAAGAAAATTGTGTCTTTAATAGTGTTGAGCGATACCGTCCGATACTTGAAAGTATCGGTATCGGAAAGTATCGGCCGATACCGGCAAAGTATCGGATCCAATCCGATACCGATACCCGATACCAATACAAGTCAATGGGACTCAAGTATCGGACGGTATTCCTGATGGTTCCCAGGGTCTGAAGGAGAGGAAACTCTCCTTCAGACCCTGGGATCCATATAAATGTGTAAAATAAAGAATTAAAATAAAAAATATTGCTATACTCACCTGTCCGACGCAGCCTGGACCTCAGCGAGGGAACCGGCAGCGTTGTTTGTTTAAAATTCGCGCTTTTACTTGGTTACGTGAAGTCCCGGCTTGTGATTGGTCAGGGCGGCCATGTTGCCGGGACGCGGACCAATCACAGCAAGCCGTGACGAAATTACGTCACGGCTTGCTGTGATTGGTCCGCGTCCCGGCAACATGGCCGCCATTAACCAATCACAAGCCGTGACGTCATGGGAGGCTGGACACGCGCGCATTTTAAAATGGGCGCGTGTCCAGCCTCCCGTGACGTCCCGGCTTGTGATTGGTTGCGGCGCGGTCAACCAATCACAAGCCGGGAGGCTGGACACGCGCGCATTTTAAAATGCGTTTTAAAATGCGCGCGTGTCCAAATTGTACACTTATTTATATGTATACAGAAGTATGATGTTTTCAACCCTGTAGTTTGGCTTAGCTTGGCACTTTTTGATGTATTGCGAGGCTCAGGTCTTGATTGTGAGCTTGGTACACACTTGTGATTGGTTGACCGCGCCGCAACCAATCACAAGCCGGGACGTCACGGGAGGCTGGACACGCGCCCATTTTAAAATGCGCGCGTGTCCAGCCTCCCGTGACGTCCCGGCTTGTGATTGGTTGCATCGCGGTCAACCAATCACAAGCCGGGAGGCTGGATGCGCGCATTTTAAAATGTGCGCGTGTCCAGCCTCCCGTGACGTCACGGCTTGTGATTGGTCGCGGCGGCCATGTTGCCGGGACGCGGACCAATCACAGCAAGCCGTGACGTAATTTCAGGTCCTGCAGGATTTTAAAATTACGTTCCGGCGTTGTGATTGGTCCGCGTCCCGGCAACATGGCCGCCGCGACCAATCACAAGCCGGGACGTCACGGGAGGCTGGACACGCGCGCATTTTAAAATGTGCGCGTGTCCAGCCTCCCGTGACGTCCCGGCTTGTGATTGGTTACGTCGCCCATGTGACCACGACGCGCCCAATCACAACGCCGGAACGTAATTTTAAAATCCTGCAAGGACCTGAAATTACGCCACGGCTTGCTGTGATTGGTCCGCGTCCCGGCAACATGGCCGCCGCGACCAATCACAAGCCGGGACTTCACGTAACCAAGTAAACGCGCGAATTTTAAACAAACAACGCTGCCGGTTCCCTCGCTGAGGTCCGGGCTGCGTCGGAGAGGTGAGTATAGCAATATTTTTTATTTTAATTCTCTCTTTTACACATTATTACATTAATGTTGTTTCGATACCCGATACCCGATACCACAAAAGTATCGGATCTCGGTATCGGAATTCCGATACAGCAAGTATCGGCCGATACCCGATACTTGCAGTATCGGAATGCTCAACACTAGTCTTTAATATTTCAACATCATTATTGCATTGTTAGTAGCTAATTTATTACATCATCTATTTAGTCTATTGAGCCTTCAGTATTCTATCATCTTCGGGTGACCAATAAAAAAACAACAACTCCGCTTTCATTAAGTAATCCTAATTACAGTTGCATCATCCACTTTTATAAATGCTCTTTGTGTAATGTATACAGTTTTAGGATTTCTTAGCTTAGTTTTTAGCATATTGACATGTTTATATATTTTTTTTCAGAAATGCCTCGTTCTTGGCGCATAGTTTTTCTACATATGCGTACAAGTCACTTTTGCATCACAAAGGTGAAAGTTGACTACCATGATAAGGAAAGCCTACAACTAGTGATGAGCGAGTATGCTCGTTACTCGAGTTTCTCCGAGCATGCTTTGGTGGTCTCCTAGTATTTCGGCGTGCTAGGAGATTTAGTTTATTTTGATGCAGCTGCATGTGTGACACCCTCTAGGGCCGTGGGATACTCGGAACCGAGTCGGATGATTCTTAAAGGGATGGTCACGGCAGCGGGACCCAGTCCGTGGCCCTGGGCGCGCAATAAAGGGATGAGGGAATGTTTGTAGGGGATTTCACTTGATGCCACCTGTGGTGTTCGGCAATAGGTAGCTGAAGCTGCTTAAGGGGATCTCTGGGGCCGATGGTATCGCAGTTGAGATGGTTCTGCTCCCCACAGGTGGAGCAAGGGCCCAGGGTTACGAGTACAGTCTATCAGGGATCGTGGATGTTGGGGTGCAGGACTGAGGGTGCGGAAAAAGGACTAGAGGACACAAGGGCTGCAGTTTTCTTTACCTTTAATTCCTGGTTGAAGGTGCAGTCCGGAGCACAGGTAACAGGTGGTATTGGAGATCTGGGCAGTCTGGAAACAATTCAGAATCCTCCTATCCAGGTGGGGTTGGAGGCCTCCCTACTGCACTGTTCTCTGGGTTCTTGATGCTTTATGCTCTATTCAAGTCCCTCTCTCAGTCTGTCCATTAAATGGAACACTACCCGCATGGCAGGCAGCTTGAGCCTGTTCCAGGTGTCACTCCCTCGTTGTGACTCCAGGCTCTCATATGCTGCTATTGAGTGTCTGCTGGGCCAGGAGACCTGCAATCTCCTGCCCTCCGGTTTTAGCTGCTGGGCCTGCAGTTCCCACACAACCACGGACTCCGGTGTTCGGTTTCTGGCGCTCAAACCTGGGGTGAGCTCAATCGCAGCTCCAGTCCCCCAGGTTCTCCTCACTTGCCTCTTACTCCTTCACTGTCTCAGACTTCCTACTAACCCCGCCTCCAGACCAGAACTTATAGGGAAGTTCCCCTGAAATCGGGTGTTAGAGCTTCCCCTTCTGGACTGGAGTAGGAAAGGTGTTGCATGCTGATGTACCTGGAAAGGGGATCCCTCATTGCTTCCAGGCATAACATCACCTCCTGTGATGGATGCAATGCCCCTGTGGCAAGCGGACTCCTGGGGTGCCACACATGACTTGCGGCTGCTAGACAGCTTGAATACCTGTGGGGATTTCCTAACAAACAGGCAATCCCCACATGTATTCAAGGTGTCAAGCAGCCACAAATCATGCAGCTGCGTCGACATAAACCAAATATCTGAGCACGCCAAAATACTCGGAGACCACCCGAGCATGCTCGGAGAAACGTGAGCAGCGAGTATACTTGCTCATCACTACTTACAACCTGTATTTTGGCTGCAGAATAGGAGATCAGGACAAGAGTTGGGCTCCACACATATGCTGCAATAGATGTGTATCACATCTTATCCAGGAGTTGCATGAGAAGAGGCAATCTATGCCTTTTGTAGTCCCAATGGTCTGAAGAGAGCCAATCGATACTACCAATTGCTATTTCTGCTTGGTTCCCACCTCATTAGAAATGAAGTTTCAAAGAAGAAGTGGACTTTACAGTATCCAAATATTCCATCGGTTGTGATCTTGTTAGTACTTTGGATCTACCCAAGTAATGCTGAGCTCTTCTGTTCGATGCTACAGTAGTGGACTCTCCTTGTGGTTGATGTTCGGATTTCTTTGTTCTGCAACCGTGATAAAGATCTTGTCTACTACTTCTTCATGGAGGGCGATCTTGTGGCATGCAACAACATCAACAGTTTAATGGAAGCACTGAAGATAAGTCGTAATCCAGAGGAAAGGAGGATCTTCATCAATTCATCCAAAACAAGCTTAAAAACTGTCTTACTTTGTTCTGCTCATCGGGCCCCAGAGGCAGGATTCTGCCAACTCAGTAACCGCCCAGGCGCCCTCAGATGCATGGGCAGTTAAAACAGCCGCTGGCCAATCACAGGCTGGCAGCTGATGTCAGCGGGCATGTCGCCAACGCTTGACGTCACTGTCATACTCCGGAACGACGCTGCGCGCCTCAGATGCATCGACCGGAGGACACCGCTGGAGATCAGCCAGGTGAGGAAACTTTTTTTTTATAAAGCCGCCATATGGGGTGCATTATACTATGTTGGTGCACTATACTATGGGGGTGCATTATATTATTGGGGTGCATTATACTGCTATGGGGGTGCATTATACTATGGGAGTGCACTATACTACAGCAGTGCATTATATTATGGGGTGCATTATTCTATGGGGGTGTGGAGCGCCTCCACGTTAAGGGCAATGGGGTACTCGGCACCGGGTCTATCTCTCTCTCGGTTCTGGGGATATCACGGTGGCCCGACCCAGTCCGTGGCCCTTCTGAGAGGCGTCCAATTAAAGGTGAAGTTTGTCTGGTGTTCGTGACACCACCTGTGGTATTTGGTCAGGGTGACAGACGCTGCTTAGGGGTCCGCTGGGGTGATGGAATGGCAGCTAGATGGTATACCTTTCCACAGGTGAAGTATGTCCCCAGGGCTTTCCAGATGTGTAGGTGGTGATGGTGGACGATGTAAGGCGCAATGAATAACGAGGACACAAAGGTTGCAGTCTCTTTACCTTTTACTGAAGACTTCAGCGTCCACAGTCCAGAGTACCGTTCACAGGGCAGGCAGAGTCCGGCTGGTCCGAAGGCATATCCAGAGTTCTCTTAACCAGGTGGAAATCAGTAGCCTTCCTACTAGCGCCTGTGTGTTGTAGTACCTCCCTGCTGAGCACCACTGGATAGTTCTCACAACTTTCGTAGATGTTTCTGATGTTCTCTCTCTCTCTGTCCCCCAGATGGTATGGATAGGACAACCCGTATGACTGGGATAGCCTGGGGCTTGTTTGTAGGGACCTTAGAGACGCCCTGACCCCCACAATTTGCCACCGTGTCTTCTTAGGTATTAAGGTCGGGCAGCCAACTTGGAATTGACTGTCCTGACGGTCTCTGAAGTAATGCGTAGAGACAATTACTCCCTCGGTGTTCCGGCCACCGGCTACACGCCTCAGAAGGAGGCTGCCGATCTTGGGGCAGAACTCCTCCCGGTATTTTCTCCTTGTGCTGTGACTTCGTTTCTCACTCTCCACAATACACTTCGCTTCGTGTCCTTTCTTAGGATGCGGAAGAGCGACATTTGTTGTGAATTCTGTTGTGGGTTCTGCTCTTGGTCTCCCTCCGGTGGTTATAAGTGGTAGTGCTGCTGTTTGTCCTTCACAGCAGTCACCAGGTGCTTCCACTTTGGACGGGGCTATTTAGTCTGGCTTCACCCTTTAGTGAGTGCCAGTTGTCAATTGTTTTCTGGAGGATTCACATCTCTGCTTGGTTTCTCCTGCTGGATTGTCCAAATCATCAAAGATAAGTCCTGGCTTTGTTTTTGCAGTCCACATGCGGTGGACTTTATAGTTCAGTGAATTGCTGTTTTTTCTTGTCCAGCTTTGTCTGTGTAAGGATTTATTCAGCCAATCTGGAAGCTCTGGAGTCGCAGAGTTACCCTCCATGCCTTTAGTTAGGTGTGGAGATTTTTGTATTCTGTGGTGGATTTTTGTAGTATTTTAATACTGACCGCACAGTACTCTGTCCTGCCTTTTCTTTCTAGGTAGCGTGGCCTCCTTTGCTAAATTCTGTTTTCAGTCTGCGTTTGTAATTTCCCTCTCCTCTCACAGTCAATATTTGTGGAGGGCTGTCTTTCCTTTGGGGATTTTCTCTGAGGCAAGATAGTTGTGGTTTTCCCTTACAGCCTTTGCGGAGTCCTATCCCTTTGAGGGGTATTGATGCTACACCATTGGCTAAAAATAAACCTCAGTTTTGGACACAGTTAACCATGTGCATGGCGCCAGCCCATCAGGAAGATTGTCGTTTCCTGGTGTTGCATAATTTGCATGATGCTATTGTGCTGGGGTTTCCATGGTTACAGGTACATAATCCGGTGTTGGATTGGAAATCTATGTCTGTGACTAGTTGGGGTTGTCAGGGGGTTCATGATGACGTTCCTCTGATGTCAATTTCCTCCTCCCCTCTTCTGAAATTCCTGAGTTTCTGTCAGATTTCCAGGATGTTTTTGATGAGCTTAAGTCCAGTTCCCTTCCACCGCATAGGGACTGTGATTGTGCTGTAAGTTTCCTAAGGGCCGACTTTTCAACCTGTCTGTGCCTGAACATGCCGCCATGCGGAGCTATGTAAAGGAGTCTTTGGAGAAGGGGCATATTCGGCCATCTTCTTCTCCATTGGGAGCAGGTTTTTTTTTTGTTGCCAAGAAGGATGGCTCCTTGAGACCCTGTATTGATTATCGCCTCTTGAATAAAATCACGGTCAAATTCCAATACCCTTTGCCTTTGCTTTCTGATTTGTTTGCCAGGATTAAGGGGGCTAGTTGGTTTACTAAGATTGCCCTTCGAGGGGCATATAATCTTGTTCGTATTAAGCAGGGTGATGAATGGAAAACTGCGTTTAATATGCCCGAGGGCCATTTTGAATATCTTGTGATGCCATTCGGACTCTCTAATGCCCCATCTGTGTTTCAGTCCTTCATGCATGATATTTTTCGGAATTATCTTGATAAATTCATGATTGTATATTTGGGTGATATTTTGATTTTTTCAGATGATTGGGAGTCTCATGTGAAACAAGTCAGGATGGTATTTCAGGTCCTTCGTGATAATGCCTTGTTTGTGAAGGGGTCTAAGTGCCTCTTTGGAGTACAGAAGGTTTCTTTTTTGGGCTTCATTTTTTCTCCATCATCTATAGAAATGGATCCGGTTAAGGTTCAGGCCATTCATGATTGGATCCAGCCCACATCCGTGAAGAGCCTTCAGAAATTTTTGGGCTTTGCTAATTTTTATCGCCGTTTCATTGCCAACTTCTCCAGTGTGGTTAAAGCCCTGACCGATTTGATGAGGAAGGGCGCTGATGTAGCTAATTGGTCCTCTGAGGCTGTTTCTGCCTTTCAGGAGCTTAAGCGCCGATTTACTTCTGCCCTTGTGTTGCGTCAGCCGGATGTTTCTCTTCCTTTTCAGGTTGAGGTTGACGCTTCTGAGATTGGGGCAGGGGCTGTTTTGTCTCAGAGGAATTCTGATGGTTCCTTGATGAAACCGTGTGCCTTCTTTTCTGGAAAGTTTTCGCCTGCGGAACGCAATTATGATGTCGGCAATCGTGAGTTGTTGGCTATGAAGTGGGCATTTGAGGAGTGGCGACATTGGCTTGAGGGGGCCAAGCACCGTATTGTGGTCTTGACCGATCATAAGAATCTGATTTACCTCGAGTCTGCCAAACGGCTGAATCCTAGACAGGCCCGATGGTCCATGTTTTTCTCCCGTTTTGATTTTGTTGTCTCGTATCTTCCGGGTTCTAAGAATGTTAAGGCTGATGCCCTCTCTAGGAGTTTTTTGCCTGATTCCCCTGGGATTCTTGAGCCGGTTGGTATTCTGAAGGAGGGGGTGATTCTTTCTGCCATCTCCCCTGATTTGCGACGGGTTCTTCAGGAGTTTCAGGCTGATAAACCTGATCGCTGTCCAGCAGGGAAACTGTTTGTTCCTGACAGATGGACTAGTAAAGTGATTTCTGAGGTTCACTGTTCTGTGTTGGCTGGCCATCCTGGGATTTTTGGTACCAGAGATTGGTTAGTAGGTCCTTTTGGTGGCCTTCTTTGTCACGGGATGTGCGTTCTTTTGTGCAGTCCTGTGGGACTTGTGCGCGGGCCAAACCTTGCTGCTCCCGCGCCAGTGGGTTGCTTTTGCCTTTGCCGGTCCCTGAGAGGCCTTGGACGCATATTTCTATGGATTTTATTTCGGATCTTCCTGTTTCCCAGAGGATGTCTGTTATCTGGGTGGTCTGTGACCGGTTTTCTAAGATGGTTCATTTGGTACCTTTGCCTAAATTGCCTTCCTCTTCTGAGTTGGTTCCGTTGTTTTTTCAGCATGTGGTTCGTTTGCATGGCATTCCGGAGAATATTGTGTCCGATAGAGGTTCCCAGTTTGTTTCTAGGTTTTGGCGGTCCTTTTGTGCTAAGCTGGGCATTGATTTGTCTTTTTCTTCCGCATTTCATCCTCAGACAAACGGCCAAACCGAGCGAACTAACCAGACTTTGGAAACTTATTTGAGATGCTTTGTGTCTGCCGATCAGGATGATTGGGTGGCTTTCTTGCCATTGGCCGAGTTTGCCCTTAATAATCGGGCTAGTTCTGCTACCTTGGTTTCACCATTCTTTTGTAATTCTGGGTTTCATCCTCGTTTTTCTTCAGGGCAGGTTGAGTCTTCTGATTGTCCTGGGGTGGACTCTGTGGTTGACAGGTTGCAGCAGATTTGGGCTCATGTTGTGGACAATTTGGTGTTGTCTCAGGAGAAGGCTCAGCGTTTTGCCAACCGTCGTCGGCGTGTGGGTTCCCGGCTTCGGGTTGGGGATTTGGTCTGGTTGTCTTCTCGTCATGTTCCTATGAAGGTTTCTTCCCTGAAGTTCAAGCCTCGGTTTATTGGTCCTTATAGGATTTCTGAGATTATCAATCCAGTGTCTTTTCGTTTGGCCCTTCCAGCCTCTTTTTCCATCCATAATGTTTTTCATAGATCTTTGTTGTGGAAATATGTGGTGCCCGTGGTTCCCTCTGTTGATCCTCCTGCCCCGGTGTTGATTGATGGGGAGTTGGAGTATGTTGTGGAGAAGATCTTGGATTCTCGTTTTTCAAGACGGAGGCTTCAGTATCTTGTCAAGTGGAAGGGTTATGGCCAGGAGGATAATTCTTGGGTTGTTGCCTCCGATGTTCATGCTGACGATTTGGTTCGTGCCTTCCATTTGGCTCGTCCGGATCGGCCTGGGGGCTCTGGTGAGGGTTCGGTGATCCCTCCTCAAGGGGGGGTACTGTTGTGAATTCTGTTGTGGGTTCTGCTCTTGGGCTCCCTCCGGTGGTTATAAGTGGTAGTGCTGCTGTTTGTCCTTCACAGCAGTCATCAGGTGCTTCCACTTTGGACGGGGCTATTTAGTCTGGCTTCACCCTTTAGTGAGTGCCAGTTGTCAATTGTTTTCTGGAGGATTCACATCTCTGCTTGGTTTCTCCTGCTGGATTGTCCAAATCATCAAAGATAAGTCCTGGCTTTGTTTTTGCAGTCCACATGCGGTGGACTTTATAGTTCAATGAATTGCTGTTTTTTCTTGTCCAGCTTTGTCTGTGTAAGGATTTATTCAGCCAATCTGGAAGCTCTGGAGTCACAGAGTTACCCTCCATGCCTTTAGTTAGGTGTGGAGATTTTTGTATTCTCTGTGGTGGATTTTTGTAGTATTTTAATACTGACCGCACAGTACTCTGTCCTGTCTTTTCTTTCTAGGTAGCGTGGCCTCCTTTGCTAAATTCTGTTTTCAGTCTGCGTTTGTAATTTCCCTCTCCTCTCACAGTCAATATTTGTGGGGGGCTGTCTTTCCTTTGGGCATTTTCTCTGAGGCAAGATAGTTTTCCTGTTTCTTTCTTTAGGGGTAATTAGTCCTCCGGCTGTGACGAGGTGTCGAGGGAGTGACAGGAACATCCCACGGCTACTTATAGTTGCGGTGTTAAATTCAGGGTCTGCGGTCAGTATAGAGGCCACCTACTCCAGAGCTCGTCCATGCTGCTCCTAGGCCACCAGATCATAACAGACATTACTGCAGCAGCCAGGACTCTGGGGCGCTGCAGGTGCATAACACACTGCGGGGCTGGGATTCACAAGCTGGGTGGCCGCAGTGGCCGCACAGGCGCAGTCTGCAAGACTGCATGTGAGGTCAGACGGCCAGAGCTCACTGCGCCTGCCCCAGCCAGTACTAAACAGCGCAGGTGCCGGATTTGAGTGGAAAACAGCGCGGAGGGGGTGGCGCCCGGCGTCGAAGAAGATTTGAGTGACTGAAGTGTGGCGATTGCAGCAGAGGGGTTAAGACCTGCCTCCAGGGCTAAAAAGAGGTATTTGGGCGAAATTATAAAGCGCTTTATTTTGGCTATAACTGCACCACAAACTAAAAGAGCCACCTTGTTAGAATGCAGCATTACTGCTGCACAAGGTGGCTCTTTTAGTTTATAAGGGGGTGACAGAGTCCCTTTAATGGTGCTTGCCCTCCAGGGTGGATACACAAAGTACTGCTGCTTTCTGTGTGATAGTCGTGCAAGAGAATATCACTACAATAAAAGAGACTGGCATCTGAGACATTCACTTCTGCCAGGGAGTAAAAATCTCCTGCATCCAGCACTTGTTGACCCTCATAAGATTTTGTTACCACTATTGCATATGAAGTTGGGGCCTAATGAAGAACTTTCAAAAATGCAATGGATAAAAATGCAAAAGCATTCAAGTATCTAATAGATACATTTCCAAAGTTTAGTGAAGCAAAGATAAAGGAAGGAGTCTTTATGGGACCGCAGATTTGTAAGCTTCTGCAATATGAGGAGTTTCTCAGTTTGTTGCATGGCAAGGAAAAGGCTACATGGGTAGTATTCGCATTAGTGGTAACTAATTTTTGGGGAAACTCAAAGAGCTGATAACTATGAAGAGTTGGTGGAAAATCTCAAAACATATAAGGATCTTGGCTGTAACATGTCCTTACAGATTCAATTCTTACATTCGCTTCTAGCCTTTTTTTTCCACCAGACGACAGAGCAGTGATCGACAAGCATGGTGAGAGATTTCACCAAGATATTGTGGCTATGGAGAAAATATATCAAGGAAAGTAGAATATATCAATGCTTGCAGATTACTGTTGAACAATTGTAAGAGATGATCCGATGCAGGAGTACAAGAGACAAGCAAAAAAAAGCTGTCAATGAATGAGAAAAAAAAATTGTAGTGCAATTTCAGTAAATGTTAATATTTGGCAATAGTGTTTAGACATGTTTTATAGTAGTTACAGTATCTGAATTGTTGCTAAGTTTCATCTAAATAAATACCAGAAAATAGGAATAACAAAATATTCCGCATCTTTATATTTACAAAAATAATGCTTCAAAGTACTGAAACTTTTATGCATTAACCCCTTCACCCCTCAAGCCTGTTTTCACCTTCATAACCAGGCCAAACATTACATTTCTTACCAGTGTCACTTTATGTGGTAATAACTCGGGAACGATTTAATGAATCCCACTGACTCTGAGAATGTTTTTTTTGTGACACATTGTACTTCATGACAGTGGTAAAATTTGTTTGATATGACTTGCATTTATTTGTAAAACAAAAGAATGGAAATTTTGCGAAAATTTTGCAGTCTTCAAACTTTTAATTCTTATGTCCTTATACCAGAGAGTTATGTCACACAAAATAGATAATAAACAACATTTCCCACAAGTCTACTTTACATCAGCACAGTTTTCAAAACATTTTTTTAAGGAAGCTTTAAGGGTTAAAAGTTGACCAACAATTTCTCATTTTTCTAACAAAATTTACAAGACCATTTTTTTGTAAATTTGAAGTGACTTTGAGGGGTCTATATGACAGAAAATACCCAAAAGTGACACCATTCTAAAAATTGCACTCCTCAAAGTCCTTAAAACCACATTCAAGAACTTTATTAACCCTTCAGGTGCCTCAAAGGAATTAATGGAATGTAGAAGGATGCATGAACAAAAAAAACTGCTAAAAATCGAGCGATCAAGTACTGATCAGTGATCAAGCACTGATCATCGCTCAGAAATGATGCATGGATGGGGTTAGGGAGAGGGGGAAATAGTAGGGAAAGCGGGATTTGACGTAGGCTAGGAAAGATCAGGGATCAGGAATGGATCAGGAACACCTTCTTTCTTCAATAGCAGCAGCAACACCAGCAGTGATGGCACAGGCTTGAGAAAGTCTTTGGCACCACAAGGCCCAGCACAGTGCGACAAAACGACAGAATGACTGCCCTGCAAACGTGCGAAGCTAGAATGAGGAAGTGCAGTATGGGTGATACTGAGGTCAGATCACCTCTGTGCACTCTGATTGGTGCGATCGCCGTCATCATCATAGCACCGATCATAGGCTGGACATCATTGTTTCAGGCAATTTAATTGCCTGTAACACTGAAAATGCTGTGGTTGGCTGTTCAGAATTGAACAGCCAATCACAGTGATCATTGTTGCCCCCCCTGTTCTTACTACATCAGTTTTTACATAAGGTTATACGCAAGTGATAGCATTGCTCAGATTTTCCTGTTATAGGTTGCATAAGAAATGAATACCTAGTTATTGCTATAGTGGTCTAGGTTAGATATATTGGGTTATTTCAGATATCCTTTTCTAGCCCTATCTAGATCCAGAATTCTTTATGCGGGATGGAGCTGTGTTTTTCTTATACATAGCTCTACATGCCCAATTTTGCTTTCATACATTCATTTAAATGATACAATTCTGATTGCATTCTACAATGCAATACAATACAATAGAATGCCAAGAGTGTGCAAAGCAGTCATCAAAGCAAAAGGTAGCTACTTTGAAGAACCTAGAATATAAGACATATTTTCAGTTGTTTCACACTTTTTTGTTAAGTATATAATTCCACATGTGTTAATTCATAGTTTTGATGCCTTCAGTGTGAGTGTACAATTTTCATAGTCATGAAAATACAGAAAAATCTTTAAATGAGAAGGTGTCCAAACTTTTGGTCTGTACTGTATGTGCGGCTCAAACTGTGTCATCAAAGCATTATATAGGTAAGGAAAATTACATTAGAACCCAGACCCATCCTTATCTAAAAATGAGGAAAAATTCATTTGGGCAGGTTTTGTACAAAAGTGAAAATCCTAATATAATTGGCAAAAAATAAGAGTATATTTGTAATTGCCTTCTTCTATTTGCCCTAAAGAAAGGATGCATAGCAGTTTTTGTCCAAGGCACACATTGTCATACTGAACCAATCCCCAGAGTCATAAAAAAAATGTAAGGGGTACAGTGATTAACTGCAGCTTCAGGTCAGCCCCATATGTATTTGTTACATGACCACCAGATGAAGTAGGGTCGAAACGTGCTTTCCAGTTTGAGGTGGAGGCCGATGTAGTGACACATTATATTATTTTTTGGGGTATGTCTGATAATGCATCCTTATTTTTTCACTATCGATTTAATTTTTTTTCTGCATTATATTGCACCAAATATTTATATTTCTAACTTGCAGAATTTCTTTTTATTTAACTTTGTGGCTATATATATATATATATATATATATATATATATATATATATATATATCTACTATATAATTGTCTAAGGATCACTTCCGTCTGTCCTTCTGTCTTTCTTTCTGTCTGTCACGGATATTCATTGGTCGCGGCCTCTGCCTGTCATGGAAATCCAAGTCGCTGATTGGTCATGGCAAAATGCCCACGACCAATCAGCGATGGCCATAGTCAGGCAGTGGCAGCGAAATGGCCGCTGCTTTACTGCCCTGCAGTCAGCGCTGAACGCTCACACAGGGTTAATGCCAGCGTTAACGGACCGCGGTGTAATGCACTCCGTTAACGCAGCTATTAACCCTGTGACCAACGTTTTACTATTGATGCTGCGTATGCAGCATCAATAGTAAAAAGATCTAATGTTACAAATAATAAAAAAAAAAGGTTATTCTCACCTTCCGACGTGCAAGCGGCAGGTTCCGGTGCCAAGGATGCTATGCGAGAAAGACCTGCCATGACGCCACGGTCATGTGACCGCGACGTCATCACAGGTCCTGCGCTCATACCAACCCTGGGACTGGAAGCTGCTGCGTGCACCGCACACCGGCACCAGGACTTCAAGGGGCATTCGGAAAGTGAGTATATGTTTATTTTTTATTTTAAGTCTTATTTAACCACGCATATAGTGCCCACATTGCTATATACTACGTGGGCTGTGTTACATACTGCGTGGGCTCTGTTATATACTACATCTCTGTGCTATATACAATGTGACTGGGCAATATACAATGTGACTGTCCAATGTACTACGTGCTCTGTGTTATATACTACGTAGCTGTGCAATATACTATGTGGCTGTGTCGGTTCTGTCATATACTACGTCGACTGTGCAATATACTACGTGCCTCTACAATATACTACGTAGCTATGTTATATACTACGTGGCTGACCAATATACTACATAGCTGTGCAATATACATAGCTTTGCAATACACTACGTGACTGTGTTATATACTACGTGGCTGCGCAATATACTACGCGCCTGTGCAATATACTACGTGGCTATGTTATATACTACGTGGCTCTGTTATATACTACGTGGCTGACCAATATACTACATACCTGTGCAATACACTACGTGGCTGTTATATACTACATGGCTGTTATATACTATGTAGCTCTGCTATATACTACGTACGCTGTGTTACATACTACGTAGCTGTTATATACTACGTAGCTATGTTATATACTATGTTGGTTGTGTTACATACTACGTCACTGTGCAATATAGTACGTAGCCTGTGCTTTATACTACCTACATATTCCAGAATACCCGATACGTTAGAATCGTGCCACCATTTAGTGTGTATGTATATATATATGTATATATATATATATATATATATATATATATATATATATATATCTCTCTATCCAATTAGATGGTGGCCCAATTCTAACGCATTGGGTATTCTAGAATATGCATGTTCACGTAGTATATTGCACAGCCCACGTAGTATATTGCCCAGTAAGGTAGTATATTGCCCAGCCACGTATATTGCCCAGTTACGCAGTATATTGTCCAGCCACGTAGTATATTGCCCAGCGACGTAGTATATTGCCCAGTGACATAGTATATTGCCCAGCCACGTAGTATGTAGTATATTGCCCAGCCACGTAGTATGTAGTATATTGCCCAGCCACGTAGTATGTAGTATATTGCCCAGCCACGTAGTATATTGCCCAGTTACGTAGTATATTGCCCAGCCACGTAGTATATTGCCCAGCGACGTAGTATATTGCCCAGTGACGTAGCATATTGCCCAGCCACGTATGTAGTATATTGCCCAGCCACGTATGTAGTATATTGCCCAGCCACGTAGTATATTGCCCAGCCACGTAGTATATTGCCCAGTTACGTAGTATATTTCCCAGCCACGTAGTATATTGCCCAGCGACGTAGTATATTGCCCAGTGACGTAGTATATTGCCCAGCCACGTAGTATGAAGTATATTGCTCAGCCACGTAGTATATTGCCCAGCCACGTAGTATGTAGTATATTGCCCAGTTACGTAGTATATTGCCCAGCCACGTAGTATATTGCCCAGCAACGTAGTATATTGCCCAGCCACGTAGTATATTGCCCAGCCACGTATGTAGTATATTGCCCAGCCACGTAGTACTGTATATTGCCCAGCCACATAGCATATTGCCCAGCTACGTAGTATATTGCCCAGCTACGTAGTATATTGCCCAGCCATGTAGTATATTGCCCAGCAATGTAGTATATTGCCCAGCCACGTAGTATATTGCACAGCCACGTAGTATGTAGTATATTAGTCAGCCACGTAGTATATTGCCCAGTAATGTAGTATACTGGCCAGTGACATAAAATAAACATATACTCACCTTAGTCCTGGCTCCTGTGTACGGTGCACGCGGCAGCTTCCGGTCCCTGGGTTGGTATGACTACGAGCGCAGGACCTGTGATGACGTCGCGTCGCGGTCACATGACCATGACGTCATGGCAGGTCCTTTTCGCGCAGGACATGTGATGACGTCGCGGTCACATGACCGTGACGTCATGGCAGGTCCTTCTCGCGCAGGCGCGCAGTACCTGTGATGATGTCGCGGTCACTTGACCCGTGACGTCATGGCAGGTCCTTCTCCCATAGCATCCTTAGCACCGGAACCTGCCGGCGGACAGGACGCGACGTCGGAGGGTGAGAATAAGGGTTTTTTTTAATTATTATTATTATTTGTAACATTAGATTGTTTTACTATTGATGCAGCATACACAGCATCAATAGTAAAAACTTGGTCACACAGGGTTAATAGCTGCGTAACCGGAGTGCGTTACACCGCGCTCCGGTAACGCTGGCATTAACCCTGTGTAAGGGCTGACTGGATGACTGGAGGGGAGTATGGAGCGGGCACTGACTGCGGGGAGGAAAGAGCGGCCATATTGCCGCCGGACTGTGGCCGTCGCTGATTGGTCATGGCAATGGTCGTGGGCGTTTTGCCACGACCAATCAGCGACTTGGATTCCATGACAGACAGAGGCCGCGACCAATGAATATCCGAGACAGACAGACAGACGGAAGTGACCCTTAGACAATTATATAGTAAGATACATACCTGTTATCATTACACCTTGGTAGTATTCTGCCATCTGGTGGCTACCCTTTAAATTGCAATCTTATTTTCTTTGTGTAGCAGTGTATCCAAATAACATTATTATTGTGTGTATATACAATTGTCTGATTTTTATTAAATTGCAGTAACACTTATATGATACACTTGTATCACGTGAAAGTGCAACTACCAGTATGTCCTTAACAATGATAAGGAATGGTAAGGAGACGCCATGAGTTGTTACCAGTCATCAGAAACCACAGTACTAGTGAGACATGGTCAGTATCACAAAAAGAAATTTACATCTAGGTACATTATCCCCTTAACAACCGCCGATGCTCCTTTTAATGGCGGCAAACAAGGGTACTTATTCCTCAGTGCCGCTTCTGAACGGCGCTGAGAAATAAGGTTATAGCGCCCCCCCCAGCGTTGGAAAATCTCTGGGGTCTCGAATACTGAGGATAGGTAGCTGAGACCCTGGCATGACTGGAGACACAGGGCAGGATTGCAGACATGGGGCATGATTGGAGACATAGGGGGCAGAATGGAGATACGGGGCATGATTGGAGACACGGGGCAGGATGAAAGACATGGGGGCATGATTGGAGACAGATGGGGCAGGATGGATACGATGGATACGATGGAGACAGATGGGTCAGGATGGGGAGATCATATGGGGCAGAATGGATACTCATGAGGGCAGGATGGGAGAACATATGGATGAAGTGAACCACTGGATGCTACGTACGGAAAAACGATCCCTTGAATGTTTTTCCGAGACGACAATTCAGTGGACGACGCATGCAACGTATGGCCATACGTCGCTAATGCAAGTCTATGGAGAAAAAACGCATCCTGCGGGCAACTTTGCAGGATGCGTTTATTCTCCAAAACGACGCATTGCGACGTTGGCCGAACGACGGAAGTGTGAAAGAAGCCTACACTTTAGGTAAGCATAGGCTGTTTTGATATTACATGGCAGAATATGGCACTTGAGAAGGAGTTTTCCAAGTAGTGGACAATCCCTTTAAGCACAGGAAACTCCTAAACATGGCACTTCCCCATTACATAGTCCAGCCCTAGTCAGGGTGATGGCAGCAGTACTCTCCCCCATGCGCCCAGCAGTCAGGTGCCCGCAATGCTCGGTAACAAACCGCCACAGCCTCCAGGACACGAGTGCATTAGTGCAACTCGGCAGCCGCACAGCGGTGCAGGTCACGTGCTACAAGTGGGCGCGGTCAGCAGCAACCGGACACCCGGATGTGTGCAGCAATGGCAGCTCCTGAGGACGAAGCCCGGCGTGTGTACGCGGAGACCTTCGGAGGGCACGAGCCCCAGGTGGCGGTGTTTGCCCCCGGCAGGGTGAATCTGATCGGGGAGCACACGGACTACAACGGAGGCTTCGTGCTGCCTATGGTGAGAGCTCCGGCACCGTGAGTGCTGGGTCACGTGACCAGTGCGTTGTCACATGACTGCTGCCTCCTCTCCCGCAGCTCTATAGGGGGCGCAATGGAGCAGCGGCAGCTCCTGACAGAAAGTAGTGAGTACTTGTCTCGTGCCTGCCCCCAGAAATGGCTGTGAGCGCCCATACCCGTGGCACTGGCTGTACATAGGCAGTCTGGGCTATTCCACCCATGTAATAATGCATGATGGCTATGACTGCAGCACATATTACTATGCATTGAGCTTTTTCTTAAAGGGGCTGTCCAGTAAAAATAAATGATCTCCTATCCACAGGACAGCACACTGACAAGTGTGACCCCGGCCTCATAAGGATAAAAGTGCCTAGTTGTGCTGATGACGGCAGGCAGCCCCCAGCAGCGCTCCTGTGCATGGAGGATGACTTGTCTGCACCACACACAGTAAGCCCAGCACCATCATTGTGATGGTGACCCTAAGGCCGGGTGCCACGATCCAGAACTAGCAGCACTATGGACGTAGCGTATTCACTGAACCATGTGGATTCATCCCGTCCAATAGATGCCTATTGATGTAATTTTTCTTGTGGAGACTAGCACCCCCGCAGAAGAAATTGCCATGCTGCGGTCTGGAAAGAAACACAACAAAGTATGGAGGGCACCAACCACAATAATTTAGAGATTAAGGGGGCTCGACCCAAGGTATGTCACAAATTCTATGCGAAGAAAAAAGACATACTTAAACTGGGGAGCACCCAAGAATATCCATATCAAAATGCCTTTAAATCCTAGATATTTATTAAAGTCCAAAACACACACACAATTATAAAAACAATAACACACAAACCCCATAAAGAGGTGGACCCCCCCTAGGACTGAACCAACAACGTTGAAAGTATTGCTATATAATAGAAACAATACATGGCAGACCTAATATGGTGAACACCTATAAGCTATAAGGAGAAGGATGCAGCCAATAAAGGCCAGTTTATGATAATACTAGCCCCATTAAACAAGGGAGCACCTATACCTGCAGGCACTGGTAAAATACCGGAAGAGAAATGACCAACCGGACTTCCCCTAAATAGTATAACAATTTAAACTGCTCCTCAAAAAACTTTTAGCTCAAAAACAAGTTGATAGAAACCGCCATAATAGGAGGATGAAGCAAACAGGCCTGTCCAAGATATATGCAAACCAAGGAATGAAGGTCCTGGGAGGGTCAAAGACCCAACGCGTGTCGCCTCAGAAGTGGCTTCATCAGGGGTAAGAATGGTAATGGGGGACTTCACAACCTACTTCTCTATATATACACGATACCTAAGTGATCTGGTTGCAAACACCTGGGAACCGCGTGTACCATGCCGGCGTCATATCACAGTGTACAGATGGAACGACGGGTATACCAAGATGGACGGCCGAAGTCACATTGCGCATGCTCAAAACGTACTGACCCAGAAAAGAGACAAGTACACCCGGGTCTATTGCAATGAACCGCTGGTGATAGTCAGCGCCTGCGCAGAAGGGGCGGTAGCGGTTGCTTGTCAATGCATGACGGCATGACGACAGGCATGGTACACGCGGTTCCCAGGTGTTTGCAACCAGATCACTTAGGTATCGTATATATATAGAGAAGTAGGTTGTGAAGTCCCCCATTACCATTCTTACCCCTGATGAAGCCATTGCTGTGGCGACACGCGTTGGGTCTTTGACCCTCCCAGGACCTTCATTCCTTGGTTTGCATATACAGTTAGGTCCATATATATTTGAACAGAGATAGAGACAACATTTTTCTAATTTTGGTTACAGACATTACCACAATGAATTTTAAACAAAACAATTCAGATGCAGTTGAAGTTCAGACTTTCAGCTTTCATTTGAGGGTATCCACATTAAAATTGGATGAAGGGTTTAGGAGTTTCAGCTCCTTAACATGTGCCACCCTGTTTTTAAAGGGACCAAAAGTAATTGGACAATTGACTCCAAGGCTATTTCATGGACAGGTGTGGGCAATCCCTTCGTTATGTCATTCTCAAGCACATAAAAGGCCTGGAGTTGATTTGAGGTGTGGTGCTTGCATTTGGAAGGTTTTGCTGTGAAGTAAACATGCGGTCCAAGGAGATCTCCTTGCAGGTGAATCAAGCCATCCTTAAGCTGCGAAAACAGAAAAAAACCATCCGAGAAATTGCTACAATATTAGGAGTGTCAAAATCTACAGTTTGGTACATCCTGAGAAAGAAAGAAAGCACTGGTGAACTCATCAATGCAAAAAGACCTGGGCGCCCACGGAAGACAACAGTGGTGGATGATCGCAGAATAATCTCCATGGTGAAGAGAAACCCCTTCACAACAGCCAACCAAGTGAACAACACTCTCCAGGAGGTCGGCGTATCAGTATCCAAATCTACCATAAAGAGAAGACTGCATGAAAGTAAATACAGAGGGTTCACTGCACGGTGCAAGCCACTCATAAGCATCAAGAATAAAAAGGCTAGACTGGAATTTGCTAAAAAAACATCTAAAAAAGCCAGCACAGTTCTGGAAGAACATTCTTTGGACAGATAAAACCAAGATCAACCTCTACCAGAATGATGGAAAGAGAAAAGTATGGCGAAGGCTTGGTACAGCTCATGATCCAAAGCATACCACATCATCTGTAAAACACGGCGGAGGCAGTGTGATGGCTTGGGCATGCATGGCTGCCAGTGGCACTGGGTCACTAGTGTTTATTATTGAATCTGTCCAATTACTTTTGGTCCCTTTAAAAACAGGATGGCACATGTTAAGGAGTTGAAACTCCTAAACTCTTCATCCAATTTTAATGTGGATACCCTCAAATGAAAGCTGAAAGTCTGAACTTCAACTGCATCTGAATTGTTTTGTTTAAAATTCATTGTGGTAATGTCTATAACCAAAATCGGAAAAATGTTGTCTCTGTCCAAATATATATGGACCTAACTGTATCTTGGACAGGCCTGTTTGCTTCATCCTCCTATTATGGCGGTTTCTATCAACTTGTTTTTGAGCTAAAAGTTTTTTGAGGAGCAGTTTAAATTGTTATACTATTTAGAGGAGTCCGGTTGTCATTTCTCTTCCAGTATTTTACCAGTGCCTGCAGGTATAGGTGCTCCCTTGTTTAATGGGGCTAGTATTATCATAAACTGGCCTTTATTGGCTGCATCCTTCTCTTTATAGCTTATAGGTGTTCACCATATTAGGTCTGCCATGTATTGTTTCTATTATATAGCAATACTTTCAACATTGTTGGTTCAGTCCTAGGGGGGGTCCACCTCTTTATGGGGTTTGTGTGTTATTGTTTTTAAATGTTTTTATAATTGTGTGTGTGTTTTGGACTTTAATAAATATCTAGGATTTAAAGGCATTTTGATATGGATATTCTTGGGTGCTCCCCAGTTTAAGTATGTCTCTTTTTTTTCTTTTTTATTCGCTGTCTGGAAAGAGGCGCTGCATGTCCGTCTCCGCAGGAGATCCACTTTGGTGGTTGTCCCAGAAGTCAGAATTTCACCAGTTATTGTTCCCATAATGTTGCGTTAAAAAAAAAAAAGTATGGAAAATTCTGCCATGAAATCCCAAAATATTCTGGTTCTTAAAGGGTTATTCCTGCCAGACGCGCACTGATCCTGGACATGAAGAGACCGTATCACTGACTTAGCCCTGGCTCGTTGTTTTTCTATGCCTAGTAGTGCACCAGCCTTCCACTATACATATTATGGTGCCCCTACAATAGCTAATGACCATTCCGCTTTAAAATGCTGTCATATCTGTAGCTTATAATGATTGGGGACAGGGAGTCATGTGACAACCACAAGGATCCTTAGTCTGGAGGTAATCATTGGAATGTAGATGGACAGTAGTAGTGGTGACGGGAGTATTATACGGGTGGGTGTAACTGGGCAGGACATGATATGTGCTGATCACTGTGCTTCTACGCAGGCCTTGCCTCTCATAACTGTCATAGTTGGAAGCCCCCGGAGTGATGGAAAGATTTGCATTGTTACTACAGCAGAGGGCGCTGATGAGCCACATAAAGTGATATTTGAGGTTCCAAGTGAGGATCGTCCTCTAACCCCTGGAGTTCCAAAATGGGTTAACTATGTCAAAGGGGTTATTCAGCATTACCCAGGTAAGCCAGCTAGAGGTGAAAATTAGTGTGACAGTGTGATTGAAACTCGTTGGTTTGGAAGCGTACTTCCCTGCCTCTGCATAAACGAATCTCAGCCTTGGTGTCTTCATTCCAGCAAATATCCCTACTGTAATTACCTGTTCATAGCAGTAGACAGCTACTTCATTGGAGATGGAAATGTCAACTCTTTCTTACTTTCCTGTTAAAATTTTTTTTGTCTCTTTCCTTGCCACAAATAATCCCATATGTTCATTGTGAGGGTGATATGTCTCCTCTCTGGAGATGTCTTAATGGATTTTAATTTTTCCTCTATGACACTATTTCTGACCACTTCTGCTCTGGAATACATTTGTTACATGTTTCTCGATGAGATTTCTCTGTTTTCTCAGCTGGCCCCATTCCTGGATTTAATGCAGTGATTGCCACCAGTGTGCCTTTGGGCGGAGGTCTGTCCAGCTCTGCATCTCTAGAAGTTGCTGTCTATTCATTCCTGCAACAGCTGTGCCAAGGTTAGAACATTCGTGTTCTGTGTATAAAGGCTGCATTCACATGTTGCAGCCTCATTGCCATTTCTTTCCTGCAATCACTGTAGCTCTGGCTGTGATAGTGAAAACTGCTGTGAAATGGTGCATTTTTGTTGCGATTTTCCAATATTGCTGCTAAAAAAAGCCAAAAACATTCCAGTTTTACCATTGACACAGCAAGAAATCACAACATCTGAATGCTTCCAAAGACACTCTATGTGAGAAACTTGCAATATGACGTATGTTTCCACTATATCACTATAGTATGTGAGCGTCCTTCCCAGTCATTGAGTTTTGGTGTCTGTCACAGTCAAGGCAAAAACTGAAGCCCACAGCCATGCAATATTTGCGTAATAAAAAAATTGGCCTTCAATTAGTAGCACATATTCAGGGTTACTGTGTAAAAAGGATAACAAATCCATATACAGTATACCTTGTCAGAGAATTGCTGTCACATGACACTTTTCACTGTGTAGCCCGAGTGTAAAGATTACTGCTCAGGATCTGACTGTCTCTTTGGTATTAAAGTGATGTCACACCGATGACGTTCACACTTTTTAGTCTTGCACTTTTCTACCTCAATCATTCTTGGTTTGTGTGCTCAGATGATGGCGATCTTGTTCAGAAGGCGCTTAACTGTCAAAAAGCTGAACATACATTTCCTGGAGTGCCCTGTGGGATCATGGACCAGTTTATATCTGTAATGGGAGAAGATGGCCATGCTCTGCTCCTTGACTGCAGGTTAGTTTCTGGCTTTATACAAACCTCTATAAGACCTTATTTTTCTTAAGTATGTTCATTCTTAGGAAATTACCAGGGGTGGATCATAAGCTTTATGCACATCTGCTATATTATTTCCATTTGTCTATTATCAAAATTAGAAAAACAAAAATAAAGGCATTGCTTGAATCCATGTATGACAGAAAACCCTATTAACTATAATGAGATCAGTAAGATTTTTGTCAGAGTGGCCATTATTTTACTGGACAAAATAGCACAACGGGCTGCGCTACTTTTCTTTGGCATTTTTGTTAGTATTTGCTACAAATTATCTTAATAGAGCAATCAAAGCAGATGTGAACATTAAAGGCAAGGGAGTATAAGGAAAAACATCTACCTCTTGCCACCTGGCTTCCGCATTTTCTCTCCTGTGACTTCCCCACCCTCATCATGGGTGATTTCAACATCCCCATTGCTTTTCCCCTCTCCCCATCTGCTTCTCACCTTTTAGCTTTAACCTCTTTCGGCCTCTCGCAGCATGCCAACTCTCCAAAGCATGAAGACGGAAACTCCCTCGACTTGGTCTTCTCTCATCTTTGCTCAGTTGATGATTTCTCAAACTCCCCACTCTGACCACAACCTTCTTTCATTCTCTATCAAGAACTGCCATCCCGCTCAGGTCACCCCCACTTTCCACATTTATAGAAACATACAGGCCATTGACACCCAAAAACTTGTGAAGAAATTGCAGTCATCATTGGCCCCTATCCCCTCCATCTCATGTCCTGATTCTGCACTGAAGCATTACAATGAAACCCTGCAAAGTGCCCTGGATGAAATTGCACCTCCTATACATAGAACAACTCGGTACAGACGGCGACAACCGTGGCACACGCTGCAAACGCGTTTCCTGCAGCTGTGCTCCAGGTGCACTAAACGTCTGTGGAGAAAATCTAATCTGCCTGAAGATTTCATCCATTATAAGTTTATGCTTAAAACATACAACTGTGCCCTTCACCTCTCCAAACAAACCTATTTCAACACCCTCATCACCTCACTGTCCAATAACCCTAAACTTTTCTTGGACACTTTTCATTCCCTACTCAACCCAAGAGTGCAGGCCCCAACCACGGATCTCCGCGCTGACGGTCCAGCCAATTACTTCAAAGAACAAATTGACCATATCCGACAGGAAATTATCTCCCAATCCCCTCATACCATGCACTGTCCTCCCTCCCCCACTGCATCTAGCTCACTCTCTGACTTTGAACCAGTCACAGAAGAAGTAATCGGGCTCCTTGCATCTGCTCGCTCGACCACTTTGCACCAGTGACCCCATTCCGTCACATCTCCTCCAGTCCCTTTCCCCTGCTGTCACCTCTCGCCTAACAAAAATATTCAACCTCTCTCTCTTCCGATCTTTCCCTCTATTACTTAAAAAACCATCCCTTGAGCAAAACTGTGCCGCTAACTATAGACCTGTCTCTAATCTTTCCTTCATCTCTAAACTCCTCGAATGCCTGGTCCACACCCGTCTTATCCGTTATCTCTCAGAAAACTTTCTTTTCGACCCGCTTCAATCTGGTTTCCGCTCTTTACACTCTACTGAAACTGCTCTCACTAATGTCTCTAATGATTCTACTAACAGCTAAATCTAATGGTCACTCACTACTCCATTCTAATTCTCTTGGATCTCTCTGCAGCATTCGACACTGTGGATTATCAGCTCCTCCTCACTATGCTACACTCCATCGGCCTCAAGGACACCGTTCTTTCCTGGTTCTCCTCCTATCTCTCTAACCGCTCTTTCACTGTATCTCTTGCTGGTTCTTCCTCCTCTCATCTTCCCCTTACCATTGGGTTTCCTCAATAATCAGTCTTAGGCCCCCTCCTCTTCTAATTGTATACCGCCCCTATTGGACAAACAATCAGTAGATTTGGGTTCCAGTACCATCTCTATGCTGATGACACCCAATTATACACTTCTTTTGCTGATATCACGCCAACCTTTTTAGAAAACACCAGTGATTGTCTTACCGCTGTCTCTAACATCATGTCCTCCCTCTATCTGAAACTGAACCTGTCAAAAACTGAACTCCTTGTGTTTTCTCCCTCTACTAACCTGCCTTTGCTTGACATTGCCATCTCCGTGTGTGGTTCCACCATTACTCCCAAGCAATATGCCCGCTGCCTTGGGGTCATACTTGATTCCGAGCTTTCTTTCACGTCCCACATCCGATCTCTGTCTCGCTCTTGTAATCTGCACCTCAAAAACATTTCTAGAATTCGACCATTTCTTACTTTCGACTCTGCAAAAACTCTAAGGGCTCATACTCACTTTTGAGAAACTCAGATGAGTCTCGCACGGCAATACCCAGCACTGCACCCGGCACTCAGATCGGAGCATGCGGCCGCATAGCAATACATGCAGCCGCACGCTCCGCTCCTGAGTGCCGGGTATTGCCGTGCGTGACTCATCTGAGTTTCTCGCAAGTGAGTATGAACCCTTACTGTTTCTCTCTTTCATTCTCGTCTGGACTATTGTAACTCTTTACTAATTGGCCTCCCTCTTACCAAACTCTCCCCGCTCCAATCTGTCCTGAATGCTGCTGCCAGGATCATATTCCTCACCAACCGTTACACCGATGCCTCTACCTTGTGCCAGTCATTACACTGGTTACCCATCCACTCCAGAATCCAGTACAAACGTATTAGCCTCATCCACAAAGCACTCCATGGCTCAGCACCACCCTATATCTCCTCCCTGGTCTCAGCCTACCACCCTACCCGTGCTCTCCGTTCTGCTAATGACCTGAGGTTAACATCCTCAGTAATCAGAACCTCCCACTTCCGTCTCCAAGACTTTTCACGTGCTGCGCCAATTCTCACAGTTTCAAGTGTGCCCTAAAAACGCATTTGTTCAGACTGGCCTACCACCTCAACGCACTAACCTAACTATCCCTGTGTGGCCCATTCAAAAATATTTAGAATTGAGCCCTCAGTGGTTGATACCTTTTTAATGGCTAACTGAAAAGATGGTAACAAATTGCAAGCTTTCGAGACTACTCAGGTCCCTTCATCAGGTATAGACTAATAGAAATTCTGAAGAATCACATATTTATAAATATGTGATTCTTCAGAATTTCTATTAGTCTTTGCCTGATGAAGGGACCTTAGTAGTCTCGAAAGCTTGCAATTTGTTACCATCTTTTCAGTTAGCCATTAAAAAGGTATCAACCACTGAGGACTCTCAATTCTAAATATTTTTCTATACACTGGCTAACACGGTACCAAGATATATATCTTTCCTGGCCCATTCAAAAAACTTAAACCATAATCAGGTTCCTTGCACCATGTTCTCATACGCTTTATGAATTTTAATAGCCTTCTGTGTCTTTCCTTTTACATACTTAGGCTGATAACTGGTTCATGCAGCATTACATGAATACCTGATTCTTATCTTACACTATGGCTGGTCCAAACAACGAAAGCAATTGTTACCATCCACTGTTGTGATTCGGTTATTTGGCTCCCCCAGTGGTCGCTTGTGGTACTGGTGTCTTTGAGCTTTTCACCTGTTTCTATCAGGATGTGGGAGTTTCCTATTTAGCCTTGTTCCTCAGTCATTCCAATGCCGGCCATCAATGTAACCAGAGTCTTTCTGTTGCATGTACCTGCTCCCAGTCTGCTGACCAGCTAAGTTGGACATTTCTGTCCTTTGTCTATTTTTGTATCTTTTGTCCAGTTTGCACTTATGTGATTCTCTGCAGCTGGAAGCTCTTGTGGGCTGAAATTGCCACTCCGGTGCCATGAGTTGGCACATGAGTTTAAGGTAATTTCAGGATGGTTTTTGATAGGGTTTTGTAGCTGACTGCGAAGTCCACTATTGTATCCTTCTGCTATCTAGTTAGTGGGCCTCGCTGTGCTAAATCTGCTTTCATACTACGTTTGTCTTTTCATCTTGACTCACCGTTATTATATGTGGGGGGCTACTATCTCCTGTGGGGGATTTTCCTCTGGAGGCAAGCCAGGACTGTGTTTCATCTACTAGGGGTAGTTAGCTCTCCGGCTGGTGCGAGACGTCTAGCGAAAACGTAGGTACGTTCCCTGGCTATTAGTTGTGTGTGTATAGGTTTAGCATCGCGGTCAGCTCTAGTTTCCATCACCCGAGAGCTTGTCCGTTTTTTCTATGCTTCTGATGTTCCCCTGCCATTGGGAACCATAACAATCCACCTTCTGTGTCTCCCCTTTTTCCTCATAGATTGTAAGCTTTTGAGCAGGGCCTATTTGTTTTGATCTGTGTTTATTGTTATGCTTTAATGTCTATTGTATATTGTATGTGACAACAATCTTCCATATTCTTCATATGTTTGGCCTATGGGGTAGGTTGTCAGGACGAAAGCCTTTTCCTACAAAGAAAAACATCCAAGGCTATGTTTTCCCAAAACCTACATAGAGTCTGCCAAAAGCATGTGAGAAACCTTGTTATGGTCTGATGAGGCCAAGGTCAGACTTTTTGGCCATAATTCCAAAAGGTATACTTGGTGCAAAGTCAACACTGCATATCGCCAAAAGAACACCATACCCACAGTGAAGCATTGTGGAGGCAGCATTAAACTTTGGGGTTATTTTTTGGCAGCTAAAACTTGAGCTGTAGTCAAGGTGGAGAGAATTCTGAACAGTTCCAAATATTAGTTAATTTTGCATCAAACCTTTAGGCCTCAGCTAAAAAGTCAAAGATGAAGAGGAATTTCATCTTCCAGAACGACAACGACTCTAAGCATTCCTCCACATCAAAAAAGTATGGCTTTGCCAAAAGATGATCAAGGTTTTGGAATGGCCCAGCCAGAAGCCCAAACCTGAATCCAATTGAAAATCTGTAGGTTGACTTAAAGAGTGCAACATACACAGGAGCTGCCTTCACAATCTGACAGATTTGGAGTTGCTACTGATTCTTTTATTTTCCCTTCGGTGTATCTGGAAGCAGTGAGTAACGGTTCAGTCATTCAATGTAGAGGAGAGGCGGACTAAGCTGTTAGTATGGTTACAGTCAGCTCAGCCATCCAGTCGGAGCATGGGGCAATGCTGAGCTGTCAGTGTATTGAGTGACAGTTCAGCCGTGCAATCAGGGCTGGGGCTTCCTCCATGTTTTTCCTATTCGAGTGATTACCTGGCTGTTTAGTTGGCTCTCTGCCTCCATTTGGTGCCAGTTGTAGCTTAGCTCAAGTGGTGTGCATTTGCTTTGTTCTGTGTTCTTGTATTTTGATCTTTGCTGCCCGACCTTGGACCCAGTTTTTGAGCATCGTTTTGCCTAGCCCCTGTGTCTTGATCCGCAACCCTCCCGGAATACTGACCTCGAACTGTGAACTGACCACACCTTTGCCTTAATCCTCTGTTTATGAAGTGCCCTCTTCATATTTGACCCCGGACCTCTTGACTACCCAGCCTCATGGTTTGTCCATGAGTAGTGATTAGTGTCACATTACAACTGGCCTGACACTTTTTTTTTTTCTTTTCCACCAGTATGGATCCTTTTCGCACACTGTGCGATCAGGTGACGAATCTGACCCATGTGGTTCTGGATCTGGCCAGGGAGCACCAGAAACTAGAAACATCACAGTCACAGTTGCAGGGTCAGTTTTCTAGCATGAGAAGTGCTTCCCAGAGCCCTCTGCTGCTGGCAAAAGCTTTGACGCCGGTAACTTTTGATATGCAGTTGGTTTATCCCAAACCAGTAATGGCTCTTCCTGATAAATTTTCGAGGGCGAAAAAACAGTTTAGGGTGTTCATGGAGAGCTGTAGGCTATTTTTTTTTACCCTGTAATCCCAGTCATCAGGGAATGGTGTCACAGTGGGTGGGAATAATCAAGTCCTTACTGCGAGGGAGTCCTCAGTCTTGGGGATGTCTGGAGGGAGGTTTAGAAGAATATTGGGATGGCTCAGCTTCGCCAAAATGGAAGGCCGATGGGAAACATTAGGCAGGTCCCAACTTCAAACTAGGTGATAAGGTTTTATCTTTTAAAAATATTAAGCTGTAAGTATCATCAGCAAAGTTGGGTCTTAAATTTATTGGCCTACTCTTCGCATCCCAAATGTGTTTCACAGATTGCTGTTGAAAGAGTTTGTCCCATCTATGTTGTGTACGTCGTCTCCTGTTCCTGTTAATGGAAATTTGAAGTACGAGGTGCAGAGGATCGTGGATTCTCGGAGGGTCCAAAATTCTCTCCAATATCTCTTCTTTCGAAGGAAGGGAAACTGATCCGAAGAGAGATTCTGGGTTCCAGCTTATTCTGTGAAGGCTGATCGTGTAGTCAGGGCCTTCCATTATAGGTTTCCTGGAAAACCTGGGGATCTGTTCGGCCCCCCCCTTGAAGAGCAGGTACTTTCACATTTCCGCCTATTGGTGTGTCTGTAAGCATGTAAGCAGTGAGTAACTGTTCAGCTTAGGTAGGGGCTTGCAGAGCTGTCAGTATGGTTATGGACAGCTTAGCCGTCCAGTTGGAGGTTGGTGCGTGGTGAGCTGACAGTGTGGGTGAGTTACAGTTCAGCTATCCAATCAGGGCTGTGGCTTGCCGTGGATTCCTCCATGTGTCTCCTATTCGAGTGATTACCAGGCTATTTAGCTAGATCTCTGCCTCCAATTAGTGCCATTTGCAGCTTGGCTCAAGCTTTGTGCCCTTTCTCTGTTCTGTGTTCCTGTATTTTGGCTTTGTTGCCCGACCTTGGACTTAGCCTTTGACCAACCGTTTGCCTAGCACCTCTGTCTTGATGCGCTACCTTGCTGGAATTCTGACCTCTGACTGTGACCTCACTACACCTTTGTCTTACCCCTTTTAGTATCTGACCTCGGACCTCTTGACCACCCAGCCTCACGGCTTAGGCTACGTTCACATTTGCGGTGTGCGCCGCAGCGTCGCCGCCGCAACGCACAGCGCAAATGTGAACACATGCACAACGCAGCTTTTTGCGCCGCATGCGTCCTTTTTTTCATTGATTTTGGACGCAGCAAAAATGCAACTTGCTGCGTCCTCCGCGACCCGACGCGGGCGCCGCAGGGACGCATGCGGCGCAAAAAGCAAGTGCACCGCATGTCCATGCGCCCCCATGTTAAATATAGGGGCGCATGATGCATGCGGCGCCGCTGCGGCGCCCGCCGCTGCGGCGGGCGCCGCTAATGTGAACGTAGCCTTATCCATGAGTAGTGACTAGTTTCACTATTAAACTATGGTCTGTCCTGCATCAATTCTCCTGGAAAATTACTAGTGTGCTTTATTTCTAGTATTAATATTTAAAAAAGAAAAACCACAAGCAAATCATGCAATAAACAATGCATCCAACCCAGAGACCAAAATAGCTTGTCATATGGGAAGCACTTATCATGCTAGGAAACTGACCCTGCAGCTGTGACTGTGATGTTTCTAGTTTTTGGTGCTCCCTGGCCAGATTCAGAACCACATGGGTCAGATTCATCACCTGATCGCACAGTGTGCGAAAAGGATCCATACTGGTGGAAAAGAAAAAATGTCAGGATCCTCATCTCTTCACCAGAGTAAAGATAGTTGCAAAAAGCTTTTCTCAGTGTGGCGGACTTGTCCTGTTCTGCATTTCATATGTATTTGAATAGTCGCTGTGTGTAATGTTCAATTTCCCCTTTGGTGCTACTGCAAGGAAATTGAACACTTGTTGTCAGTTTTTTCATTGATAATAGTTGTTTAATAGGGTCTTTGAGGGTGACACTTTGTGATCTACTTATTACTTACTTATGTTTTATCAAGACCAAAGTCAGCGCAGCCGTCTACCAGGAAATTTTAGAGCACTTCATGCTTCCCTGTGCTGACAAGCTTTTTGGAGATGGAAATATCATTCTCCAACAGGACTTGGCACCTGTCCACACTGCCAAAAGTACCAATACCTGGCTTAAAAACAACAGTATCACTGTGTTTGATTGGCCAGCAAACTCGCCTGACCTTAACCTCATATAGAATCTGTGGGGTATTGTAAAGAGGAAGATGAGAGACACCAGACCCAACAATGCAGACGAGCTGAAGGCTGCTATCAAAGCAACCTGGGCTTCCATAACACCTCAGCAGTGCCACAGGCTGATCGCCTCCATGCCACGGCTGCATGATAATGTGTGCAAACTGTAAAGCGCTGCGGAATATGTTAGTGCTATATAAAAATAAAGATTATTATTATTATTGATGCAGTAATTGAAAATGGAGCCCCGACCAAGTATTGAGTGCATTTACTGAACATGCATTTCAGTAGGCCAACATTTCGGATTTTAAAATAATTTTTCAAGCTGGAGTTATAAAGTATTCTAATTTACTGAGATAATGACTTTTGGGTTTTCATTGGCTGTAAGCCATAATCATCAACATTAACCCCTTTCTGCCAGCTGACGGAATAGTATCTCCCGCTTTGAGATGGGCTCCAGCAGTGAGCCCACCTCAAAGCTGCGACATGTCAGTTGTTTTCAAAAGCTGACATGTGCCTGCAATAGGCGCCAGTGGAATCGCGATCCGCTCGCTCTCATCAACTAGTTAAATGCCGCTGTCAAACTCTGACAGCGGCATTTAACAAGCGCTTCCGGCCACGGGGCCGGAAATACGTGCACCGCTGACCCCCGTCACGTGATCGGGGGTCATCGGTGCTTTGCCATCACAATCACAGGTCTCCTGGAGACATCTATGGTTGTTTATGATGGAATGCTATGAGCGCCACCCTGTGGTCGGCGCTCATAGCAATGCTCTAATTTAGCTACATAGAGGTGATCTGTGCATCACCTCTATGTAGCAGAGGCGGTCGAGTTGTGGCAGCTTCTACACTCCCATGGAGGCTATTGAAGCATGCCAAAAGTAAAAAAAAAAAAAAAAGTATTTAAAAATATAAAAAAAACATAAGTTCAAATCATCCCCCTTTAGCCCCAATCAAAGTAAAACAATAAAAAAAATCAAACGTGCATATATTTGGTATCGCCGTGTTCAGAATCGCCCGATCTATCAATTAAGAAAAGGAATAACCTGATCGCTTAACAGCGTAGTGAGAAAAAAAATCAAAACGCCAGAATTACGGTTTTTTTGGTCTCCGCGACACTGCATTAAAATGCAATAACGGGCGATCAAAAGATTGTATCTGCACAAAAGTAGTATATTAAAAACGTCAGCTCAGCTCTCAAAAAATAAGTCCTCACCTAACCCGTGGAGACGCTACGGGTAACGGAAAATTGCACAATTTTTTTTTTTTTTTTTTTAGCAAACTTTGGAATTTTTTTCACCACTTAGATAAAAGAGAACCTAGGCATGTTTGGTGTCTATGAACTTGTATTGACCTGGAGAATCAAAAAATGGCAGGTCAGTTTTAGCATTTAGTGAACCTAGAAAAAAAGACAATCAAAAAGCAAATGTGGGAGTGCACTTTTTTTGCAATTTCACCGTACTTGGAAATTTTTTTTTCCCGTTTTCGAGCAGACGACATGGTAAAAGCAATGGTATCGTTCAAAAGTACAACTCTTCCTGCAAAAAATAAGCCCTCACATGGCCATATTGACGGAAAAATAAAAAAGTTATGGCTCTTGGAAGAAGGGGAGCCAAAAACCAAAAAAAGCTCTGGGAGTTAAGGGGTTAACAGAAAAACACTTGAAATAGATCACTCTGTTTGTAATGACTCTATATAATGTATGTTTCACTTTTTGTATTGAACTGAAATAAATTACCTTTTTGATGATATTCTAATTTTGTGAGAAGCACCTGTACATTAGACCATTAGCTGAACCTATCTTATCAACAGATTTAGCCGACTAAAATCTAGTGTGCATGGAGTCCCTAAGGATACATTTAAATGACCACCGACTGGCAACTTACTTGGTCACCATTGGTCATTTAATGCTCAGTTTACACGGGCTGACTGCGCTTAAGATGTGCACTGAACGATCTGTAATAATCATTCAGTGCCTTTATGCGGTCATTCTTCTCAGCAGCACAAGCTCTATTTAAATAGGACAATTCACTGCAGAAAATGATGATCTTTTATGCAGCACAAAAGAGCATTTTACCTGACAACCTAGTGTTTTGGTTATTGGGTGATTGACAGCCTGTTTAGAATGCACACTATTGTGAAAGAATCCTTCCTAGATACGCTAATTCATGATAATCGTGCAGAGTAAATGGACCTTTTTAAATTCCTTTTGTTGTAAGCTTACATTGCAAATGATTGTGCTTTCTATGTACTATTATACTTCATTTCCTTTGTTGTGACACTGAGGTTAGGTTTGTGCAGTTTGCATTCTTTCTTATGTTTTGTATACTTAGTAATTATCCTTCAATTACAGTAAATTAAAAAAAAATCCCTTACGGTCCCTGTATTTTTTAGGTCTTTGGAAGTAAAACTGCTTCCCCTGACAGATCCCAAGTTGTCTGTTCTCATCACTAATTCTAATGTACGCCATGAACTAACAGGCAGCGAGTACCCCACACGCAGGAAACAGTGCGAGGAGGCAGCAAAGGCTCTTGGAAAAGAAAGTTTGAGGGATGCCACCATGGAAGATCTGAAAGGTAGGTGGGTTGATGGAGAGCCGAGGAAAGAAAACTCACCTTAATGATGTTTATAACCTATAATGTATTGGTTTAGCCAACAAGGACAGTCTTGGTGAGGTCTGCTTCAGGCGAGCTCGCCATGTCATCACCGAAATAGAGCGCACAACTAAGGCGGCCGAAGCTTTAGAGAACGGTGATTACCAATTGTTCGGTAAATTAATGGTGGAGAGTCACAACTCATTGAGGTAAGACGCAACGAAGGTGAATGTTTAGCTATGGTTTTATTGTTGCAATTCCATACTTGTTATTCTTACAGCACAATTTTGGAGTATTGAACGCTACCCTAAGTTTCATTAAAAAGCCCTATTCAAGTATTTCTGAGACTCTTCATTGGAAGACACAGGAGTTGTTGGTTATTAATGATGAGCAATCGTGCTCGGATAACGTGCTTGAATAATATGTTTGAGATCCTCACCTACTGTATTCTCACCCATCCCTTGTAGATTGTGAGCCCTCGCGGGCAGGGTCCTCTCTCCTCCTGTACCAGTTATGACTTGTATTGTTTAAGATTATTGTACTTGTTTTTATTATGTATACCCCTCCTTACATGTAAAGCGCCATGGAATAAATGGCACTATAATAATAAATAATAATAAATAATGTTATCTGAGCACGATCGCTCATCACTATTGGTTATATGCTGCTATCCGGAGGCTGATGCCAACATTACATCTTAGAAAAAAAGCTGACTCCTACCCAACAGGCTACATCTTGGCAGCCAACACCCAGCTTTTCAGTTTAGCATAGTGTCACCTCGGAGGCAGACATGAGTCTCAGACCTTTCTTTACCTTGAATAGGTTACTTTAGGAAGTAACCTTTCAATCTTTTTCCTCTTAGCATTCTATTCTATCAGGCGATGGGTGTGGGTGTTTTGGGGGTGGTCTTGACTTTTCTCCTTCTGCACTAACTGAACAGCTGGATGTCGGCTGCCTAGATGTACCTTGTTGGGGAAGAGCCTTTAGGTGGCAGGATATAACGCATGGTTTTTGTGGCATCCAATGAAGGGTATGAGAAAGAGATTATATGGTAAGTACCCAAAAATCTTCATTTACTGAGAACTCAGGATGGATCCTATGTAAAGTCAAAATCAAGCACTTCACTTACAGTGGTTTTCTGATTTTGGAAAAATCTCCATCCCATAGCTGCATTTGGTTTAAAGGGAACCTGTCACCCCCAAAATCGAGGGTGAGGTAAGCCCACAGGCATCAGGGGCTTATCTACAGCATTCTGAGATGCAGTAGATAAGCCCCCGATGTATCCTAAAAGATGAGAAAAAGAGGTTAGATTATACTCACCCAAGGGTGGTCCCGGTCCGATTGGTGTCGCGGTCCGATCTGGCGCCTCCTATCTTCATCAAATGACGTCCTCTTCTGGTCTTCACGCTCCGGCGCAGACGTACTTTGTCTGCCCTGTTGAGGGCAGAGCAAAGAACTGCAGTGCGCAGGCGCTGGGCCTCTCTGACCTTTCCCGGTGCCAGCGCACTGCAGTACTTTGCAAAACCTGACTATAATGGTGCAGACAGAGTGAACGTGTGCTCTAACGTGCATCTTTTCCAGGCATATACACATACTGGAGGTGAAACAAAAACCTACATGAAAAGAAGTCTATGCCACAAATCTTAGAAAAACATGTTTAAACTTTATTAAAGAATTCAGAGAAAACAAATAAGAGTATTTCTTTTTGTGCATTGCGTCGGAGGGGGCGCGGCCGTGTGGAGTGTGACGCTGACTTGCTGTGACCAGATTTCCGATTTCTTGGGGTAGAAGCGCCGCACAAACCGCTGCCATCCAATGAGAAGCTAGCACCCCCAAAGAAGAAGCTGCACCGCGAAACGCACGTCGGGGCCTGGACTTCACCTACAGGTTATGACTTCATTATTTGCTGTTCACTAAATGTCTGCACTCTATTTAGCATGCTATTAACAGTACCTCTTGATGTGTGAATCTAATCATTATGAGATCCAAATTAGTACTATGCACTTTAGCATTGCACAGATATTTGTGTGCTCTAGGTCTATTTGTGACCAGAAGAAATTGCTGCTAGTTTTATATATGCCTTTTATTATAGCTCATCACAAGAGTATTGAGCTAAATATAGACTGCATGGATTGTTGGCCACTATATGCTAAATATCTATGTGTGGAGATGTATACCAATTTATGTGGAGCTTATGTTTCGGATTGAATTTATGAATACTGGAGGAATTGTACCTGAATATTTATTCTGTAGGTGGAGTATCTGCTATTATTTTCCCCTATTTTAATACTCATTTGTTTTCTCTGAATTCTTTAATAAAGGTTAAGCATGGTTTTCTAAGATTTGTTGAATAGACTTCTTTTCATGTAGGTTTTTGTTTCTGTATTGGAAGTGCCAGTTTACTATAGGCCCTCTTGGGTGTATTACATACTGGAGGTGATCCGGGTGTCCGACTCAAGCATAAATGTAAGGGGGAGAAACTAAGCAGGTTTGCCTCATCCGTAACGGGTCCGGAACCGTCGGGTCTGTCACCTAGGATACAGGGGGGAGAGCTTGGGGTGTCCGTGTGCTGGAGAGAAGGGGGCTTGGCTAAGCAGACGGTTAATGCGCGTGCAGAAATTCAAACAGTTCGGGCAGAAACGTCACGTGCGCGAGAGTCCTGTCAGAGTAGATCAGCTGTGAGGCGACGGGGCGGCGCGGACTGGAGCCGGGAACGAGCGGGCGCACTGACGGGAAACAACCGACGGGAACCCGCTGAGACACCACATATACCGCTGTCCCCGCTTATATCGTGGACCTTTAAGATACTGCTGACTCAGCCGACAACGCTGACAAGACCGCCCCAGACGGAAGTACTGACCGTGAGAGGCAAGGTCTGTGTACAGGATACAGGCGCTCATCGGTACAACACAGCTGGCCATTATAGAGTGTGTCGGGACAGTGTCACAGGGTCCGGCAGTGTGGGGACTCTCACCGCTGAGGGAGGAGACTATTCCTCCGTTGGGGCCAGTGCCCGTGATAATACCACAGACTATCACCGCCATCCCCAGGTTCACCAGTGGACATCGCCACTGCCAGGACCACCAGAGAACACCGCCATCATCAGGACCACAGGAGGACACCGTTAACGCCAGGGTAACATTTTTTACACAGAACTGTGACAGATCATTTTTATTATCACGTAATCTAAGCTTCCTCAGTCACGGGCAGGAACACACCCGTGGCTGATGCCCAAAGTGTTAGTAGTATTATTTGTATTATTCTCAAAAACCTTCCCCTATTAGTTCTCTCTGTATTAGGTATAACCTTGCTCCTTGTGTACATATCTCCCTGCGAGGAGTAACTATGTTTATTAAACCCCTTGTTAACCCTTGGTCTGTCTCCTGTCCGTCACTGCATCCCGCAACCTACTTATACTTGCACCCAAAAATGGCACACATGGTTCCCTCCGAATCTCGTTTTGCGCAGGATGTGTATGTAAGCCCCAATGAGACCAATAAACATGGACAAAAGCGCATTGTGAAGCACTCTTAGAGATGTCAAATGTTTCCAAAACTGCAAGTATTTCTCAAGTCCTACCACCACATGTGGTCAATATGGAAAGTGGCACTGTATGTATTTTTTATTTTTTGTACACCAGCCATGATGATATGATTTGCCACTACTTCTTGTCTTATATTTAGTGTGCAATGAGTCCTTATCCCTGATGTGGCTGTTGTCTCTTAAGTCACTTAAGGACTTTTTTTTTTCCATTTTTGCAGGGATGATTATGAGGTCAGTTGTCCAGAACTGGACGAGTTGGTTTCAATAGTGGTGGAAATACCAGGTGTTTACGGCAGCCGCATGACGGGAGGAGGTTTTGGAGGTTGTACAGTGACCTTATTGGAGACGTCAGTCGCTGACCGGACCAAACAACAAATTAAGGTGACTGCCAAAGACATGTAGGCCTACTTCCCAACGGTTAAGTAATGGAATCAATAAGACAATTGTATGAAAATGGTTTTATTATTACAAAAGTTTAAAGATGGCAACAGTTTGTAAACAAGCGGAGTGCACTAACATGTGGACAACTGTCTCAATATATATAAAATATGTACACCAGTGGCCCTAAACATTCTTACACATAATTTGCTCTATCAAAATGAAAGTGCGTCGTCCAGTTGTAAGCTTTTTATTGAGTAACGTTGGTTTTGTATGGAAGTTACAGACCTCTGTGACCGGCTCACTAGTCTACGGCTTCGCTCACACAAGTGCTAACAAATCTGATGAGTACAATCCAATAAGAATTCGGACAGCCAATGTTAGACTATGGGGCATTGCAGATCTGCGATATATATATTTTTTTTCTAATACCGATTTGGCATTATAAAACAATGGCAGCATGCTGCGAGTGCATCGGCTGATCGTATTGCACTCGCCCATTCAAGTCTATGCACTTGGATGTCCTGGCGCAGTCACTGGAGAAGTTTTGTTCTCCATCTTCCCTACACCTGTGATACGATTCTTTCATGGGAGAGAATCGGATCACACTAAGGTGACACTCGGATCAAGCGGTGACAGAGTTTGATCCAAGTGTCATTGGCATATGGGCCCGATTTTCAGAACAAGAGAATATTTGCTTGTGTGACCCCGGCCTAATAGCCATTCCTGTGTGCCGTGCATTGCTTTCATTCACTTTCTCACATCTGGTAGATTTGCAGTTCTTATAGTACTTTGCTTTAGCAATTAACATAATACCTACAATTACATACCAAACAAGGTATCTCTGGGCTTAAAGGGTTCGGACCATGAAGGCTTCTCTGTGCAAAACCAAGGTAGGCTGTATTATTTTCACCACAGTCGTACTTCATAGGAAAATGTGATGGTATAGAAGTAATGTCTTATGATATCTGTTATATACTCTCCCATTGCCTTTGTGCAGACATGACCAGAAATAACTGATGTTTTCAAGTACATCCTCTTAAAGTTGTGAAAACGCCTACTGTACATGTCATTGTATTGTATTTTTCTGTAGGATAAATTTCAAGGATCACCATCATTTTACATCACCAAGCCATCGGCTGGATCTGGGGTCTTGTCACATTAACTCTCCATTGTAAATATGATTTTCCATTTGGGAAATAAAGTGATCAGGTGTCTCTCAAATTCGATTTGTTGGTTTTCTTTTCTTCCATTAATGCAATTAGATTGTTTTTTTTTTTTTAAAAAAACTTCATTTGATAGGTTGCTAGTGGCAATGACTCTAGTTTTGAAAAATCCTATCAGGTATTACGCCACTAGTTTTGATACATTTCCCCTAATTCAGGACTTGCTTTGGTTTCACCGACTGATACATGCTTCTCATTGCAGTTACCAGAAATGTCAGGACTCTTCAGTAAAGCTGTAGTTACCGAACAGCGCCTGGATTTATGGAATATCTTCTGTCGCTTATAATATATATTCCCTTAAAGGGAATCAGTCAGCTGGTTTCTCCAGTGTAATCTGACCACACCATGATGTAGACCCTGATTCCAGCGATGTATCACTTAGTTTACTGATTGCAGCACTTGTGATAGTCAGTTTTCTCTGCAGTAGATATAGCAGAGCTCAGTTGTTAAGCTGTGTATAACCCCATCCACGCCACAGCTTCCTGTGTACATTGTATAGTGACAGCTGCTAATCAGTGCTAGGAGCGTGGTCGGACTAGGATGCACGGGGCCAGTTGTCCTGTAGTGATCTAACACTGACTGTGTTAAAAGAGCAAACCACAACCCAGTAAGTGACACATAATTGTAATCCAGGTCTCGGCTCCTACATTATAGTGCTCTCAGATAATATAGCAAAAATCTGCTGACAAATTCCCTTTAATTGCCTATATCAACACCAAGTAGCAGACACCAATACAAAACCCTTATGTCGCAGTTCACCATTTGCAATTTCAGCAAGATCCCTCAATAAAGACCTTAAGTGTATATAAATTCTCCCTTTCTGACATATAATTTTTTTTTACGTTATTTACAAAGCATCAAAAGTTTAAATAAAGTTTGGTTTAAAGCATGCAGTGAAATGGAGGATGCTGGGATAGTACTGTCAGCGCTATCTCTTCCCTCAAAGCATTGCAACCACTGAGCATTACATTGAAAAGCTTGCTGCGGACAGTGGAGAATTATCCCATTTGGTACCTTGTGTAGCACCTACGTCAATATTGCGGTCATATCCCCATCCCTCGATGTACGGTCTTGTATGCAAGAGACTACGGGAAGCGCAAATGAGTCTCCTGCAGCACAAAGTAATAAAGTGCCAGGGATGGGGACGCGTCACTGAGGCACCTAGGCAGGTACATAGTCCAGGGCAGTCGTGAATATTAGGCATCGTAGAACTGGCGCTCCACCTGCTTGCTGAGCGATCCTCCTGACGCCATTGTTCGCGTTACGTACTCTTTGGTGATCTGCTGAGTAACTGTGCCGGAGCTTTCCATCCGGTGTGAAGTAACAGACATGCCATCTGGTAATAGGAAAATAAGAAATCACCATGTAAGTCTTAGGTAATAAAAACACACAAAAGAAATCTCTAAAACATTTCATACGGTTGAAAAAAGTCCATCAATTTCATCCACACAAAAGGAAAAAAAATATTCCTATTAGAGAGTTGTTGTTTTTTTTTATTAATTTATAATTTTTATTGAAAATGTTTCAAATTTTACAGGAAATAGTTTTTAAAAAAATTCCATATATGACAGATTGATGTTTACAGATCTTTTGGGATATGCACACTATTCCTAATGGGACAAGGTTGTAGCTACACAACAGTTTCAATTCACTTGAAGGGGTTGTCCACTTGTTCCAAGTTCTCATCTATTCACAAGACAAGGGCTTACTTTTAGATCTCTGGGACCCCAACAGTCACCAGAATGGGGTACTCATCCCAATTTGACTACAGCAGCAGTTTCCATTCTCAACTATCCATTCATTCTGCAGAGGACAGTCAGAGCTCTGTACTCTTATTTCTGGCAGCCCCCATGGAATCGGTTGAGCATGGGCATAATGGTGTCCCCACCAATTGAAGTGCTATAACCTAAACTGTAGATAGGTGATAAAGGAGCTCGGTGGCTCAGTGGTTAACGCTGGGGTCCTGGGTTCAAATCCCACCAAGGATAACATCTGCAAGGAGTTTGTATGTTCTCCCCGTGTTTGCCTGGGTTTCCTCTGGTTTCTCTCATATTCCAAAGACATACTGATGGGGAATCTACATTGTGAGCCCTAATTGGGGACAGGGCTGATAATGTCTGTAAAGCGCTGTGGAATTAATGGCGCTATATTAGTGGGTCAAATAAATAAAGGTGATTACTCTTGAGTACGTGTTTGCAATGATTCAGTCTATTGCCAACGTAGCACTCAACCCTTAACTACCGCAAGAATAGAGGTGAGCCTGCTTCACAAGTAGTCATATCCACAACATTTAGAAACAAAAAGAACTGGTATCCTTTTCATTACCTGTGAAGAACGGCTCTGACATTGTAGAGTGAGTAATATTGGTCTGACTGTATTCTGTTGGCAGGTTAAAGACTTCACGACGTGTCATCTGCTGTGTCCCAAACTGAGAGAAATTTCCTACAAGTAATACAGGTCACGTATGAGTAGAACTATAAAAATAAAGACGGTATGAAGCATGTGTATTCCTGATAATCTACCGTATACACACAGTAAAGGAGTGTGGTGGAATTTCTCACAATATTGTAACTGTGCTATGCCGTACATTAGCTGTGATTTCCCAAGGCTATCATGGCTGTCTGCCTGACTGTATATGAGGGAGCTCACCAGGTTATTTCTACCCCATATACAAGCAGCTTATTGTAGCCTGATTCTTGTGATGTGTTACTGGGCTGCTTGCTGTCATTTTGATGAAATCACTGTTTTATCTGCTGCATAGCTACCAGTTTTCTGAATGTTGAGCTCTATAACACCGCCCTCACCACTGATTGGCAGTTTTCTGCCTATGCACAGTGTACACTGAAAGCTGTAAATCAGTGCTGGGGTGGGGTTATACAGAGCTCATAAATATGTTAGACTACCTGGCAGCCGTTTTACTAATTCTCCAGTGATAATCTGCTGATGAATCGGTGATTTTATCAAAAACTACAGCAATCAGCCAAGTGAGTGACAAATGCTGGAATAAGGGTCTCAGTCCTTTCAATATGCTGCTCTAAGATTAAGTGGCAAAATGTGGTGACAGATTCCCTTTAAAGTAGATCTTATTTCACAATACATAATAAATAAATGTACTTTACCTGATATAATTGGTGTACTAACTTTGAAAATTCATGGCAGAATAGCTGTACATGCCTCAGATTTAAAATGAGCGTTTTATCTATCCAGTGACAGCTCATGGAATTAAATGCTTACTTTAAAAATGTTTTTCTGTGCAAAAGTATACAGTCTAGCTCGGATGCATTTTCAAATTAAGCACACCTGCTTCATCAGGTCTAAGATCTATTAAATATATTACGCAGTTTGTATTGTGAAATCTGCTTTAAAGGTGCAGTAAAAAAAAGTGCCATCAGTGAGTTGCAATCTATTGTAAGAAAATGTAGGTATGTCCTGTTGGTGAATCTGTATTTCAAGCTTTTGATAGTACTGTAGCTAGGCTAAGGCGACGTGTAAGAAGTAGGGACAAGTAACCAGGGCATTAATTACCCATCAATGTGCCCTATTAAGGGCCATATATTAAGATGGATCTCCTGTTAAATAGCACAGTATGTTTGTGCAATCAATTTAGACAATATTGTAACTGTTACCGCCTGGTCCGCTGCAATGTCCTATGATAAAATAATGGCTAATGCCTGTTTTTATTCAGCTATGAAATGCAGGGGGCAGAGATGCCTATTAGTGCCACTAAACCTTCTGTAGTATAGCAAGAACAGTCTCCACATTGGCATGGTGATTGCAGTGTGGCAGTGTGGCACCTGTTTTTAAGCTAAGACCCACTTACGTCTGGGCTGTACCTATGCAAAGCTTCTAATCTTGCGCGTATTGCCATATAGTTCTCATCATAATCCCCCACTTACCTCCATCCTGTGATTCAATGGTAATGATCCCTTCTCTCTCTGGCCCAAATCCTTGTGTGGTTTTGGCCTGGACCTTGAACTTGTAAGGAAGGTTCTCACTCAGGAAGGGCACGGTCAGTGTTGTCTCGGGCATATCACCTTCCACATATATATTCCTTGGCTCGCCTGAGATTAATACATTTCACATAAATATCAGATTCCTAATTTACCCATGTCCATTGTATTTTCTTATCAAATGTGATATGGTTTGGGTGTCCTGACCCCTTACCTCCACCATGCAGCATTTCACAGGTGACCATGTATCCCAGGATGGCCCCATTGGGTTTTCTCGGCCTTACCCAGCTGAGTTGTAGAGAGTCTGGTGTCAGAGCAGTAAATACAAGGGGTCCAGGTGCACTTGGGGTGCTCAAAGTGAAAGGAGAACCTGCAAAGAAGAGAGAAATAATCAATTTACCGTAATTACATGTGTATCATATACATCCATTCTTCTGCATTACCAATAGGGGGCCTAGTCTCCATGTTTCGCTTTACCAGCAAGGAAGCTAGGATCTCCTCTGTCTTAACTTTTTAACCAATTGGCCTTGATTTTTAGTACTATTATAAGTCTTCTGACTTATCTATGTCAGTAAATCAGTGTATTTTCCATAAAATAATTATTTCTGGAGCATCTATCCTAGACCTATGTGTTGTACCTTGTATCCTTTCTGCAAAAGTGGGTGTTCTCCTTGTTTTCAGTGTAGCGTGATTGATTGGAATCACTGATTGGACACACCCGAATTTAAAAGTAATTGTAACACCTATTCATTTATTTCCAGGAGGAATGACAGCAATCAACACAATAAAAAATTCTACAAAAATTGCTTTATGATTCACAGATACATCTGTTAGGTCTTGTGACAAAGTCACTGATAAAGTAATGGAGGGGAGATATGTGTCACTACGCCTATTGGAACCAGTGATGTAAAACCCAGCGTATTTTCCTCCAGCACACTACATGCTGTGAGGTTTAAGCTAAGTTGCATAATGGGCTGTTTTTATGTGGACACCCATAGTGTGAGTAGGAGGGTGTCCACCTTATCTCCACCTGCTGAGCCAGCACCCCATATGCTGACAGGACCTGTGTGATGTCAGTCATGTGATCAGTCACATGGGGGAGGAGTCACATGGTTTGAGGCCTAGATAACTGGGCTCCAGAGGCAGTCTTTTTTCAGCCATGCTGGAGAGAGGATTTTCCAGTGGTTTGTGTCCTGAGGAGGAAAGACTGAACCTGTGATGCTGCAGAGCGTGCAGCTCCCCGCAAACATATGGACTGTGTACAGCATTTTTGTTTTCTCAGTTTTTTGCCCAGAGGGCCATGTTTATATTTCCAGCTTGGTTTATGCTGTTTCTAATAAACCAAGTACATTCTTAAAGAGACTTCTGTGTCAAGCTGAGTGAGCTCCTCTACCACAGTCTGTTCTATAAGGATCCAATTCGATTTAGTAGAGTTAAATGAACTGTCAATTTATTTTTCACCTTTCATTACTTAATATGAAATATGTTTTATCGTCTGATAACTATAAAGCAGAGTTATAATGACTAGGAAGATCAGTAGGTACCTGGTACAGGACTGAGAGGACTCTGAGGGTCAACTTGTGACTCAATTGTGATGACACCTTCCCGTTCTGGACCCCATCCTTCTTCACTCTGTGCTTTAACCCGGAACATATATGAGTGATTGGGGAGTAAATCTTCCACCACCACAGAGTTTTCTCGAGGATTTGGGATGTCGATTGTTCGCGAGTCTCCTGGAAGGAATGAAGTTGTCATACATATGATACAAACGTTATAGTTCTCAGCATTAGTTTAGTGAAAGTAAAAAGCATATACTCCTGTTTTATCCTTCCTCGTGTCTAGCAATGGTATGCCATTATCATTAGAAAACATTTTAAGTACAGCCTACCTCCATTGAGTAGCTGATAGTGCACCTTGTATCCCAGGACCTCACGTTCACATTGCGGCTCCTGCCAGCTGACCTTTAAGGACGTTGGCCCCAGTGCTGAGAACACTAAGCGGGTTGGAGTGTCTGGGATTCCAGGTGAGAGACGTGACTCTAATTGGGCAACAAGCAAATTTATTACTTTGCGGCCTCGAAGAGCAAAATTATTATTTCTCTTGGAAAAGCTCCCCCCACACTCACCTTGTATGGCCACATCTAAGCTGGATAGGGCATCACGCACATCTTCTGAGTGAGTTCGTCCTCTTCCAGTTCCCATCATAAGTGGAGGCAGCCCCAATCTGCTTTGTCCTGATGTACCTATAAAGATGCCAGTCAGTGTTATTGTGGAGAACTAGAAATGTGATACTGGTAGCTAGGACATTCACATAGACCCATCTTGATGCTCACTTGTCCACATGCTGAGGAGAAGTGTAATGCATAAGCACAGCAGCACACACGTACTTACCCAGAATTTTTTTGACACCTTCAAAAACCTGTGTATACCTATCCGTCTGTATGATAAGGCTCCAATATTGCTGATTTCAGCCAGTGGGCTGCAAACCTTAAATATCCGCATCTTATGCAGAGCATACACTAGATCTTCATGCATGTCAGGATCCAGCTTTGAAGATGAATGGTTAACAGCAACATGGAGTTAACCCCTCCAAGCCCAGAGACCGACAATAAATCGGGTCTCTGGTTATGAAATAAGGGGCGTCAGCCATGCAAGATTATAAGGTTATAGATCAGCAGGCAGGTTAACCCATTCATAACCAGACAGGCATGTTACTTTTTTTTTTTAAATGTTCATTCCCCTAAAATGGATAAAATCCACAGTGAATATATGTCCATGAGCTGGCCTCTTTTGTTCAGTTGTAAAAATGTTCAGTTGTAAACAAAAAAATCCAGCTGACCCATTTTAGTTATATCTGATTCTGAGAAAGCTGCCTGAATTTGTAAAGCTTTCTAAGGCTCTATTCACATTTCCGTTCAGGCACTGTTTGTCTTTTCCGTTTTAGGAATAACTTGCTATAGATATACAAATACAAGTAGAGACATCCCATTGATTGTTATGGGGTACAGATAGGTTATGCTTTTTTGTTTGTTTTTTTAAGAAAGGAAGAAAAAGTTCTGCATACAGGACTTTCCTCAGTTCTAAAAACAGGGCTGTGGAGTCTGTAAGCCAAACCTCCGACTCCTAAATTTTCATGAAATGACTCGACTAAAATGGGCTCCGACTCCTCAATTTCCATGACTCCGACTCCACCAAAATGGGCTCAGACTCCACAGCCCTGGCCAAACAGACCTCATAAAAAGCAAAGGGACCCTCTGCTTACATTTGCAGAACTGATGCAATGGAGCATCTACTCTATTTATTGTTTAAACCGAACAGACAAGAAGAATATCCAAACAGACATGTGAACAGAGCTCTAAAATCCTGCAAGACCAATCTTTTTTTCTTTATCCAGCAAATAGGCCAAGATAGAGCAAGTTGTGCAGTGATCGTTAGGAGTCGAGGGAAGTTGTATCGTCCCCCCAATTCCACTGATCCTTCTCATATATATATAGTTTTCTCTGCGAGTCTGGTCATACAGGTTCTTGCCCAGCTTTTCCTAAACTTGTCGCTCTTTTTCATTCTTGTCTGGACTACTGCAATTCTCTTCTGATCGGTCTCCCTCTTACCAAACTTTCTCCTCTCCAATCCATCTTGAATGCTGCAGCCAGGGTCATATTTCTGTCCAGCCGCTTCACCGATGCCTCCATCTTGTGCCAGTCATTACACTGGCTACCCATTCGCTACAGGGTCCAGTATAAACTCATCTCTCTCACCCACAAATCTCTCCACAGTTCTGCACCGCCTTATATCTCCTCTCTCATCTCTGTCTATCGCCCTACACGTGCCCTCCGTTCTACAAACGACCTAAGACTAGCATCCCCCATAATCCGAACCTCACACCTCCGTCTCCAAGACTTCTCTCGTGCTGCGCCAGCTCTCTGGAATGCACTTCCCCAGACGATCAGACTGATACCTAGCCCCGACCTATTCAAGCGAGCTTTAAAAACCCATCTATTCAAACAAGCCTACCACACCAACTACTCAGTAAACTAACTTTGCCCTGTTCCCTCCTTCCAAATATTATTCTGAATCTGCACCCTACTATTCATCTGTCTCCACACCCTCCATGCACACGATAACTGCACTTGATACTTGACTATTGCACTTAAACACACGGGCTGATGACCGGATCATGCAGCTTTGTATGAAAATCCCTATGTATTATAATTGCCAGACCTGAAATAACAAGCACTTTTCACCTATTGTGTCCCCCCATTTCCTTGTAGATTGTAAGCTTGCGAGCAGAGACCTTACTCCTAATGTCACTGTTTAAATTGTCTTAACCTGTATTGAATTTATTGTTTGTACATGTCCCCGCTTAATTGTAAAGTGCTGCGGAATATGTTGGCGCTATATAAATAAATATTATTATTATTATTATTATTATAACTTGACAGAAGAGGACAATTCTTGATACCTGGATTTCATACATTTTGGGGAAAATGCTCTTCAAATATGATACTCTGACCAGTCTGATATGAGGTGTGGGAAAGCAATTCATGCATGGCGATCATTACGTGGTGAAATAGATTGTGTGGCATTTAGCAATCCTCAGTACATCGTCAGCCATTAATGAAAATTGCCAGCGTCTGGTATAAACCTTTAAGGCCACGTGTACACATTAAGTATTTGGTGAGTTTTTTACCTCAATATCTGTAAGCCAAAACCCGGGTATCACCCACTCCCGGTTTTGGCTTACAAATACTGAGGTAAAAAACTGACCAAATACTCAACGTGTGCACGTGGCCTTATTGTTCCTGATACTTCGGCTTACGCTAATATCCAGCACAATCATTTCCAGTTATTTGCATCTCATTGGACCAGAATTTGAAACTGAGGATGGGATGAAGCATCCATGGAAAGCAATGACCAAATAGCATGAGTGACATGTTTCCATGGTACCTATCACCGTGTGCATCCTTCTAGGACTGTCAGCCATAATTATTGTGTCCCGGATGGTGCAGCTGCCATGGTAACCCTTCACCTTTGCCCCAGCAAGGCGTCTTTCGGGGTATTCCTGCACGGGATGCAGAACCCCTCCACAAGGATAGGGAAAAGAGATAGCAGGAGATTGTGAGAAAGAAATGGAGGGCCAAAACATTGCACAGTGAGAGAATAACAGTAATTGTAAAACCGTTTCAGGACGGGTAATGCAAGATTACTATCAACATAGTAGTAATAATGGGCTTTTGATGAAAGGTTATGTCCACCTTGACCACATGAGGTGATAAGAATTCACTTAGGCCCTTTTGTTATGTACCAGCAAGAACCCAATACTTACTATGTCCTGTAATGGTGGTTGTGTGCTGGGAGCTCGTACTGCCAAACCTATAGGAATCCTGCTGAACGTGGGGGCTGAGCTGCTGGTAGTTTGTTACTGTCCGGGTAAGACTGTTCCCTGAACCAGGGAATAAAAAGTCCATGCGCCCATTGAGCAGTTGTTCTACAAACAAGTTCAATACATTAGAAATCTCGTCACACCGAATGGTTTCTAATCATTAGACAAAATGTAATAAACAATTCCCAATTCCCTAGTCTTCTGAAATAAGGGGGATCCCAGGCTGCTGCTACTGAATAGGAAACTGTTTTAAGCAGTCCCTACAGGGATTTTACATGAGGCATGCCGAGGATTTGGAATACTTTTCTGTTGAGCATGTTGGGACCATTACTGCGGAATTCTGATGCTGGATACATGAGTTGATGGGAAGCACTCTGAATGCAAATGTAATGGGGGTACTGTTAATGAGGGCAATTTTTAAGTTGACAATTTGGTTGGGTGTTACTATGTGACTAGGAAATATCTGTTGTTTTCTTCATTCCAGAAATCTTTAGGCTGGGTCTGATATTCATTTTTGTGGGGCTGAGTTTCAGTACCAGACGCAGCCCATAGACTAGAGTGATCCTATTCCTGCAAAGGAAAAATAGCAACAGTGCGAAAACCTAATCGGGGGAAATATCTGTAGATAATAATATGGGTTGTATGCTAGTGGTCTTCTACCGGGTGGTCTATGCAAAGAAGTTGGCCAATGTGCTTAAAGTATGTTTAAACTGACAACCTGACATTGTATTATAAGATAGTCTTTTGGAGAAGTGATAATGAATTTGAAAATATTTCCACATCCCACTTTGCACACCAGTTCTAGATACTCCTTGATGGTAATTAAGATTTGCCCACATTGACTGTTATACTTAGTTGCTATCTAAAGATCTAGGTGTTAAAGTTTAATCAAATGCGTCTTGCGATAGTTTTCACCATTTGAAAGCAACAACATATATAAGCATAAATCATGACATTTTCATTGGTGTGGATATTATGGTGCAGGCTGCCCTCTTGTGGCTCCTATTCATATTGCTTCTTGTTTTGTATTTAAAGGGATTGTCCAATGAAAACAAGTTATCACCTATCCATGTGACATGTGATAACTTGTGGATCGGGAGGGTTCTGACTGATGGAACTTGCATCATTCAGCAGAATGGGCTGTTTTTCCCTGTTGCAGTGGAACAGCAGTGCACACACGTGAGCTGTGCTCCACTGATTTCTTATGCGGCTGCCAAGTTCCGCACTTGCCTTTTTCTGACAGCCGCATAGTGAATGAATGGAAAATAGGTTGGCCGTCTGCTGTTTTGTAATGGGGATTAAAGTTTCCCTGTATGGCGATCAGTGCAGGTCCTAGAGGTCGGACCCCCACCTGTCCTATGGGCAGTGATCATTTGTTTTCACTAGACAATCCCTTTTAAATCCATTTGAAAAACATATGAATGAATGAAAGAGCAATTTCTTAATACATTTTATCTAAAATGTGCCCCATTTGTGGCCAGTAGCCAGATTGGCTTGAACACTACATCTATTTTTCAACTTGTAATTTTTTTAACACAGTTGCTTATTGTATTTTGTTATGCACAACAATCCAGACTGATGAAAATGATATGTGTAGGAAAATGATTAGAAAAGTATTTTACAAGAGTTTAATGAATAGCCCCTCTATCCACTGACTGCTCCACCACACCGAATGAACAAACATAAGAGTGAAGAGACTCATGCAACTGAAGGCTGTTAGCACTTTACACTGGTGGGGGGTTGAAGGGAGGGAGGAAAACATACAGTAGTGGACCCCCCCACCATCTGGTTGTCACCTTCTGCAGTTGCCCGAATGGTTCCCTTCCTCTTCAGAGAACTGGAATGGTCCATCTGATCCTGACTTTCAGTGTCTGTGGAAATTGCACTGCTGACTGATAGACGTGGGATGACTTCTACAGGAAGTTTCCATGTGACACGACGCAGGTCCATTTCCGATCCCAGGAGTGGGATGAATTTCCAGTGCTTTCCTTCAAGGGACAGGGGTGACTTAGATGGGGGGGTACATACTAAGGAAGAAGGGTTGAATGGGAATGGGGGTTTACAGTTTATGGGTCAGTGTGGTTGGTGCTAACAGCCAACAGACTAAGCTTGTAAAATATCCAGTGGGTCCATACTGACTTGTCTGCCTTCGAAATGCGTGGAGACATCATCAGATGGTCTTAGGAATCTACCCTTCCCACTATGAATGGTGTCATGAATGAGAATATGAAGGTCTTATTCCTTACCTGATTCATCTGACACACTAGGTCTTTTGCTTCCTACTGGAGATCGAAGGACATCTGTACTGTACATCAGATAGCTATCATATTCTTCTCCACCTTCTGCATCAATAATGGGGACATCCGGGATAATTGGAACTGCAAGGAAGCAACAGAGAAGGATGATTTACAGACCAGAAGAACTGGTCACCTGATGGTGTCTGCAGCGCCCCAGAGTCCTGGTCGTGCAGTATTGTCGCTCTGCCACTAAGGGGAGTGATGTTACGTCTCATTGTACTAAAAGAGTTCACCTGACCAGGTATCACAGTCACACATTACACTTCACACTCCGGCCACCAGGGGGAGCAAAAGGTTCTATTTACTAGGCCACTCCTCACACTCTGGTAAAACTGAGGGTTGGATAGGAAGTTAGGGGAGAAGCTGACTGGGTTTTGCCCAGGCAACATCTAGAGAGAGAGAGTTGCTGGGAAGATCCAGGGAGGTCCCTGTCGGGTGGGATCCTGACAGTGGCCTAGCAAGAGACAGATCGTTACGGAGCCGTGCCTGCACTACCTTGCGGCAGCATCCTAAGAAAGGACAAGAAGCGGAGTATATTGTGGAGAAGTGAGAAACAAGATCACAGCACTAGGAGATAATACCGGGAGGAGTCGTGCCCTAAGATCGTGGCAACATCCTTCTGAGGCGCGTGGCCGGAACGCCGAGGGAGTATTGGCTCTACGCATTACTCTGAACTACGGCAGGGCAGTTAACTTTAGGTTGGCTGTCTCACCTTTTCACCTAAGCAGACAACGGAGGCAATTGTGGGAGAGGGGCGTCTTTAGGGTCCCTATAAAATAACTCCAGGCCTACCCCATCATACGGGTGCGTCCTATCCATACCAACTGGAGGACGGAGAGAGAACATCAGAAACAGATACAAGAGTTGTGAGGACTATCCCGTGGTGCTCAGCAGGGAGGTACTACAACACACAGGCGCTAGTAGGAAGGCTACTGATTTCCACCTACAAAGGGAACTCTGGATGTGCCTTCGGACCGGCCGGATTCAGCCAGCCCTGTTAGCAGTGCTCTGGATTGTGGATGCTGAAGTCTACAGTAAAAGGTAAAGAGACTGCAACCCTGTGTCCTCGTTATTTACTGCGACCTACACCATTACCATCTACTCATCAAGGGAAGCCCTGGGGACATACTTCACCTGTGGAAAGGTACACCATCTAGCTGCCATTCCATCACCCCAGCGGACCCCTAGCAGCGTCGGTCACCCTGACCGAACACCACAGGTGGCGTCACGAACACTTGACAAACTTTCACCTACACCTTTAATTGGACACCCCTTAGCAGGGCCACGGACCGGGTCGGGCCACTGTGACATCCCCAGAACCGAGACAGAGGGACCCGGTACCGAGTACCCCATTGCCCTGCGTCTGGGGGCGCTCCATCAACCTATATTTCTAATCAATTTACAGAGAGTCATTTAAGTAACATCAGTTTAGGATGACACTTACTGGACATTGGGCGGGCAGGCTGGGTGGCCAAGTTCATGGTGGCATCTCTCTCTGGGCCCCAGCCTGCTCCATTACGAGCTTTAACAGTATACCGGTATGGCTGAGATTCCCTCAAATTCTCAATGAGAATCATTCGTTTCTTTGGGTCATTGATTAAAACCTTCTTCATAGGAGTAATTAGTTCTACCAGAAAGATAAAAAAATTAATTAATTAATTTACAGCTTACATAAGGCTTACATATTACACAATTACATACATTGGAGGAAATTTATCAAGGTAAATGCACCAGAATTCAGGCACAATTTCCATCAAAAACAGTATTAATTGCTTGCACCATATTTATTACGGTTTTTTGTTGATAAAGGGGTATGACTTTGCTGAAAATAGGCATTTTGGGGGGGAAGTGAAGAAGTGATGTAAAGTGCCGCATTTTGCAAATATTGGTGAAAATTTCTGGCAAAAAAATAAGTTAATACGTGGTGTAAGCTTAGACAATACAGTTTAAAGAGTCATCAAATTTATCAAACAGCATGATAAATCTGGCATGTTTTAAGACTGTCTAGTCTAGTCTAATCTTGCACTGTCCAAGAATGATACAGTGTTCATACATTTAATAAGAAGAAGAATAATATACAACATCTATATTTCAGATATTATTTTTCATCCTTAAAATGAAAGGTTTATTTAATAAAAAAAAAAACACAGATCGAGGCACTGTACATGAAGGCATACAGTGCAGTATTCAGAAAATATTACCCAGATATTTTTTTTTTACTAATTTAGCCCATACCAAAACATGTGTTTTCTAATCAGTTTTTCTTATTTTATTCTTTATTTTTTTGCGTCCATGATTACAGAGGCAGCCATCTTGCCTTAGCTGCTATTCTGCTCTGTTAACTGAAGTTGAGGGATATGCTTTACAGCAGCCACACCGACATCAAAATCTTTAGTATGGAGAAGTTCAATGACTTCTATGAGAGAATGTTCTAGACATGCTCTGTGTACTGTGCAGGGAGAGGGAACAAGTGAGCTGTAACCATCTTCTGTTGACAATGGAGGAAACTGTTATTTGTCTCCAGCTTTATAGGCTGGAAATTTCAATTTTGGATGGGAGTGAGTTAATGCAAAATACTTTTTCTCTCCTCAGTTCACTCAAAATTATTTGGGCAGAAGACTGTGATTTACATTAGTAAAATGTTTTTACAAATGAAAGTAGTGCTGTGGCTGTATAGGTGCTTGTCCCTAAATACAAATGATCCTTTTTTTTATAGATATCAAATTATGAGAAATCTAGCATTGAAACCATAATCAAATCAGGCTGGAAGTGCCCTGGGGACGTGTCACTGCTCTTGAGCTACGTTTTCCAAGTATATTCCCATGCCCTCAATGCACTTCCAGCCTAATTTGCATATAGATTCTACGTTAGATTTCTCAAACATAGCACATTGGATATCTATAAAAAAAAATAAACATTTGTATTGGGGGGACAAGCACAACATACAGCCACCCCTACTTCCATATGTAAAAATGCGATGACAGGTTCCCTTTAACTAGAATTGGCTGTTATTTCCACCTTCATTAACATGGAAGCTTGCTAAAATCGGGTATCGACTGAAGGACAAATTTCCTGGTAGAGCTTCATTAAAGTGGAAGAACTAGACGTCTTGGAGAATAGATGGTGTCCTACTTACGGTTATCCTCGTTCACCATGCCATAGTTAACTTCGTAAGCAGTGATATTGCCATTGGTCTCAGCAGGCTCTGCCCAGCTGACTTGGGTCACTGTGCTTGAAATAACATTAAAGGCAAGACGACCAGGTTCACTTGGAACTACAGAAAATAAGAAAAGACAAGGTAGCACATAATGTCTAGATAGGAATGAAATGTCATCAGTGGTCACTATGATGCTTTTTGTACCATCTGTTCTCTGTTTCATTGTAGACCAAAGAAGGCAAATGCTATACTGCTTAATAGTCAATGATGTGACCTTCTTCATAAGATGTACTTCATTTGTATCATATGATTGGTCTGGGCTATTATATACCATTTTATATTTAGTTTGTGACCTTTAGTCATCAGGTCTTTGTACCACCTACTGGGAATAGTGTGAGGCTATAGCCATGAGGGCATGGTCAGATGTCACAGCAGATAATACCTTAGAATAAGTAAAACACTAAAATATAATAAGGACAGTGTTGCAATATGACCAGAGGAATCTTTATATCTATATTCTTAAACCCAGTTCTATATGGCGTTTAAAAAAAATAAATCTAGAATTGAATAGCATAGACATTCAATTATCACATGGTGCCAACAACTTGGGTTTGCCGGACGAAGCCTTGGATAAACCACATCAATGTACTCTGCACTAATCCGTACCTCCCACTCCCGACTCCAAGACTTCTCCCGTGCTGTGCCAATCCTCTGGAATGCTCTACCCCAAGATATTAGGACCATCCACAACTTGCATAGTTTTAGGCGCTCGCTCAAAACTCATTTGTTCAGAGCGGCCTATCACGTTCCCTAATCAGTCATTTTATGTTTGTGTGTGTGCGTAGCCCATTCACTATCTCCATCTACCCCCCACCCCCTGAAGATGGCTGGACCATCATTGTAAATACATCATTGTAAATACACACCTGTACTTTGTATCTCCCCACCTCATTGTAGATTGTAAGCTCTCACGAGCAGGGTCGTCTTATTTTGTCTTATTTTGCTTTATTACTGTATTGTTAACGCTGTTACTTATGACTGTTGTGTTTGAAACTGTTAAACTGTAAAGCGCTGCGGAATATGTTGGCGCTCTATAAATAAATATTATTATTATTATTATTACTCACCATCCTCAAGGGTCTGGCATGTCACAATGTCTGTATAAGGGCCCTCTTCCTGCATGTCATAGGCACAAACACGCATTTCATAGTCGCAGTATGGATATAAGTTGACTAGCTCTGTAGAAGGCACCTTGGTGTCTATCACTGTAGCATCAGACTCTGAGTCTCCTTGAATCCAGTAACGGACCTTAAATAATAATGGCTTGCATTTAAGGGTGACAGAATCAATAAGAAATTATGATAAAAAATAAAGTTGCATCCTTTCATTATAGCTGAATAATCCAGCCTGCAATTTTAATAGATGACCTAATGCCATTAATCAACCACATCATCTACATGTTTGGTCTTTTAATAGCCTGATCAGACAGGTCACCCTCACTTAGGATGTGCACAGAATGATTAGTAGTGGATTGTTCTGTGCACATAATCTGTCATTGTTCTCGACAGCACATGTTTACACTGGCTGATGTGCCGCCGAGAATGATGATTTTAACTCACGCTTAAAAATCACTTTACCCAACGAACAAGCATATCGCTTGTTCATCAAGTGATGGGCAGTCTGAATTTAGATGGGAAGTCTACTAAACAGATGCCAACCTATATCTGCCTAATGTTCAGATGTATAACTGTAGCAAAGCATTATATGCATAACTGTGTGTAGTAATAACTGACAGTTTTTAGGTAACACAAAGATTGGCATTAAGATGATAAAAAAGACCCTTACTTTATATCCAGCAGCTCTTCCTCCAGGCGGGGGAACCCAGTTGAGTCGGATTTTTCTTGCACTAATAGCCTGAGCATTTAGATTAACGGGAGCTCCCATCTTTCCACGAGGAGACTGGAGAGCCTGTTGTGACATTACTTTTGGTACAATATCTGATAAATGAATTGGAGAGGTAGGTCAACACCAAAGTTCAGTAATACAAGTTTTACAAGTGCCTACAATGTGTAGTTATTAGCTCACCTGCAGTGTCATCAATGGTGATGGTACATTGTGGGTACTTGCCAATCTTGGCACCATACTTTGGATTGCTCAGCTCCAATAGGAATTGTCTAACCTGCCTGTTTCCAAGTAAAGTGTCCATCTCTGATCGATCAAGTAGAGGAACCATGACTTGTGACTGCGTTTCATCTCCTTGGAATGTGACTTCACCTTCTGAGAAAGCATAATCCTAAAATAATAAAGGGGAAAATATTACAATACAAATCAGAGATCAAACCCAACACCTAGTTAATCCTCATAAGAAGGCTAATCATCCAGTGCTCCCACAGATTTATACTTACCTTGCCATCACGAGCTGTCAGGTCCTGAGTGCGATAGGTCACCTGAGACTTGCCATTCTGTAGAATTTCACGTGAAAGCGGGACACGAGCAAATTGGTCCTGGCGGCTGTAGGTGTATGCTGGCTTCACAAAGGTCACAACACTCTTAGCTATGACAGAAGATGAAGATATTAATGAGTCCCAGGTTTATATAATAGTGTTCAAAGGTGAACTAACAGTTTAAATAAAGATTACATACAGGCCCATGAACTGAGTCATTTTTGTTGCCCTAAATATTAAAATATTGTGTAGGTAGTTTGCATTTACTGGGGCAATTTTACAAAACTAAATGTGTCACAATTCTGATTCTATTTTCTAAAAAAATACAAATCTAGCGTATCTGCTTTGTGCCAGATATATTATGCTTTTAGAAAATTTTGAAAGCCTTTCTTGACATGGGAGCAACAAAATTTTAGTGCAGAAAAGCCAAGTAAGCCAAGCAAGACATGGCATAAAGGCTGACAAAAGTATCTAAATATGGTCCAAATGTAATCTGCCCCACTTTCTCTTAGCCCACCTTGTTCTTTAATGATTGTGATGTTGACATTTTTCCGTCCCAAGCGGGCAATTCCTGAGGGAACCTCTACAGCTTCCACAAGTAGCTGCTTCTCATCATCATCTTCTGGTCGGATGAAGAGAGGAACTCGCACATCCACCATTTCCACCCCTGGCTGGAATTCCACCAGACCATGAGCATCTACAACAGACACAAAGGGGCGCCAAAGATCAGAAAATGTGAAGGCATGACGGTTCAGCTTTATCTAGAGGACATTAGTTATTACCTCTATCAGATGTGACTGTGTAATATCCTGGGGTGACCTTCAAGTCCTGGAATGCCTCTTGTGATACGTGCTTCTCTGTGACTTTTACAATTTCAGGTTCTGCTTCTCTTGGAGCCATTAATACAGTGTCTGCGATTGTATGGTCCTGTCTGTAAGATGTGATATAGAGATGTCAGATTTGCATTTGTAGGCAAAATAATGGAATGGCCTTATGTTAAAAGGGGTCTAAAGGATCCTAAACTGATTACCTATCCTTTTGATTTACCATTAAAATATAATCAGTGGGTGTTTTGCTAGCCCTTCCTCCTAAGTACTCCACAATCGTCACCCTACTGAACAGCAGTACCAGGCACAGTCACAACAGTGAGTATGGCACTGAGACTGAATAAATCAGGAAGAAATTTTCGTTCTATGGATTATGGGTGTCCTGGAAATTGAATGACCATAGGTCATACTTTATATTGGACAGACCACCAGTTAATTTCCCCTAAAACATATGACCTATAATAAGTTTGTTTGTCATCAAAATGTTACAACATTTTAACAGAAAACATCAGACAAGAGTCAAAAAACTGAAATGTCATAGTAAATGAAATTGTATTTTGTAATGATTGCATTTTAATTTAATACATGCATCTATATTTATGCAGCTTCATAAATGTATGTTTTTTTGTACCCATTTTGTGGTTTATGAGTGACACTAGTTGTAAATGACTGATGACATGAATGAAAACATAATAAAATGTCAGTTTTTATTTTGTACCTCTTGCCAGCATTGGACTGCAACCTGGAGGAAGAAACAAATAGAAACGTAAATTTAAAATTGAGCATTTATGATACAGTTAAGAACATCTCTCAAAATTACAACAATTGTCTTAATGGGGTGGTCTTATTAAACAGGAGGCCAATATACAACAATATATTATGATGTGAGCACATTTAAAATCTAAACTTGGGTTTAGATTTTGCAGTATATGGTAATATATTGTGGCAGGCAGGGGCGTAACTACCGCGGTCGCAGGGGTCGCAATTGCGACGGGGCCCGCAGTGCTTAGGGGCCCACCCAGTCCAGCAGACTGGGCGGGCTCCTAAGAACTCTAAGCTACAAAATGGGCCGCCGGCCCTTTAAATAATTCTTCCTTACAGGCCCTGCTGCGCGTGCACTCGCGATCACGGGTGGGACTGCACTTGACCCGCAGCAGAGCCCCTCCACCGCAGAGAGCCGCACACCACTACTATAGCTGCCACTGCTCTGTGCGCACAGGACCTGTGATGAGGTCACAGGAGGGGAGGAGTTGGAGTCACATGATCAAGGGCTTCCGTGTAGTGCAGGACAGTAGTGCAGTGCTGTTTGTCATCATGCTGGAGGAGGGTAAGCTTTTGTGTGAGGTCAGGAGGGGTTTGGGTGGATGTAGCAGAGCAGTGTGTGTATGAGGTGTACAGAGCGGAGCCGTGTGTGTATGAGGTGTACGGAGCGGAGCCGGGTGTGTACGAGGTGTACGGAGCGGAGCCGGGTGTGTACGAGGTGTACGGAGCGGAGCCGTGTGTGTACGAGGTGTACGGAGCGGAGCCGTGTGTGTACGAGGTGTACGGAGCGGAGCCGTGTGTGTACGAGGTGTACGGAGCGGAGCCGTGTGTGTACGAGGTGTATGGAGCGGAGCCGTGTGTGTACGAGGTGTACGGAGCGGAGCCGTGTGTGTACGAGGTGTACGGAGCGGAGTCGGGGGTGTACGGAGCGGAGTCGGGTGTGTACGAGGTGTCGCATCTCTGCTTCAGGAAAATGGCCGCCGCGATCTCCATCTGGGCACGCGCGGCATCCTGCGGCCATTTTCCTGAAGCCGCGGCCAGCAGAGCGCCGCTTCTGCGCACGCGCGGCCAAAGGAAGATGGCCGCCCCCACCGATCACCAATGAAATGTCGCACATCACGCTATTTTCACTCCCCTGTGCAGTGGATTCGGGACCTTGGGCATGCGCACACCACTACGCCACCAACGGAAAACTAAGCAAGATCTGGGGGAAGACACCACGCCCATCTGAACAGACCAGCCTGATTGACAGGCGAAAACGACTACTTTGGTAACGTATTTCTGCAGCATAGTTGGGGAATCGGGGTCCACAAAATACACTGTTGCAATGCACAGCTCAGGCCCTATTTAACAGTATTTTTATCTCATACGGAAAAAACGGGGTGACAGGTTCCCTTTAAGAGAAAGCCAAAATAACCCCGGGACAGAAGGCGAGAGCAGGGGGGAGGTGCGGGACAGAGCCGCTTTAGGCTAGTTTCACACTAGCGTTAACTGCAATACGTCGCAAATGCGTCGTTTTGCCGAAAATACGCATCCAGCAAAAGTTCTTGCTGGATACGTTTTTTCGTCATAGACTAACATTAGCGACGCATTTGCGACGCATTGCCAAACGTTGCGTCCGTTTTGCGACGCTTGGGCGTGTGGTAGTGGACCGTCGGGAGAAAAAAACCTTACATGTAACGTTTTTTGCTCCCGACGGTCCACTTTTTCCGACCGCGCATGCGCGGCCGGAACTCCGCCCCCACCTCCCCGCACTTCCCCGCACCTCACAATGGGGCAGCGGATGCGTGGGAAAAATGCATCCGCTGCCCCCGTTGTGCGGCGGAGACCACACTAGCGTCGGGAACGTCGGCCCGACGCACAGCGACGGGTTGTTCCCGACGCTAGTGTGAAACTAGCCTTAGTCAGGAGAAGCTGAGGAGCTGCAGCCGGTTTACATCAGCCACCCCTGTACCAGAGAGGAGATTGTGAGTTGTGTATATGAGCTGGTATCTCTGGTGTGTGTGTGTGTGTGTGTGTGTGTGGTATCTGTAGTGTGTGTGTGATAACTGTAGTATGTGTGTGATATCTGTAGTATGATGTGTGTGTGTGTGATATCTGTAGTGTGTGTATGTGTGTGTGTGTGTGATATCTGTAGTGTGTGTGTGTGTGTGATATCTGTAGTGTGTGTGTGTGTGTGTGTGATATCTGTAGTATTGTGTGTGTGTGTGTGATATCTGTAGTATGTCTGTGTGTGTGTGTGATATCTGTAGTGTGTGTGTGTGATAACTGTAGTGTGTGTGTGATATCTGTAGTGTGTGTAATAACTGATGTGTGTGTGTGTGTGATATCTGTAGTATGATGTGTGTGTGTGATATCTGTAGTGTGTGTGTGATATCTGTAGTATGTGTGTGTGTGAGGCAGCGGCGTAACTACTACGGTCGCAGCTGCAAGCGGCTCTGGCAGGTCAGGGGGCCGTGAGTCCCCTTGAGCCTGTCTCCCTTATGCTTGTGTCCCCATGTGCCAGTCTCCCTTGCCCATTAGTCCCTGTGTGTCCCCATGTGCCTGTCTCCCTTGTCCCCTTATGCTTGTGTCCCTTGTCCCCGTGTGCCAGTCTCCCTTGCCCATTAGTCCCTGTGTGTCCCCTTGAGCCTGTCTCCCTTATGCTTGTGTCCCCGTGTGCCAGTCTCCCTTGCCCATTAGTCCCTGTGTGTCCCCATGTGCCTGTCTCCTATGTCCCCTTGTGCTTGTGTCAGTCTCCTTTGTCCCCTTGTGCTTGTGTCAGTCTCCTTTGCCCACTAGTCCCTGTGTGTCAGTCTCCCTTTCCCACTTGTCCCTGTGTGTCCCCTTGTGCTTGTATCCCTTGTCCCCTTGTGTCAGTCTCTTGCTCACTAGTCCCTATGTGTCCCCTTGTGCCTGTCTCCCTTGTCCTTGTCCCCGTGTGTCAGTCTCCATTGCCCACTAGTCCCCTTGTATCAGTCTCCCTTGCCCACTATTCCCCGTGTGTCAGTCTCCATTGCCCACTAGTCCCCTTGTATCAGTCTCCCTTGCCCACTATTCCCCGTGTGTCAGTCTCCATTGCCCACTAGTCCCCTTGTATCAGTCTCCCTTGCCCACTATTCCCCGTGTGTCAGTCTCCCTTGCCCACTAGTCCGTGTCCCCGTGTGCCAGTCTCTCTTGTCCACTAGTCCCCGTGTGCCCTTTGTGTCAGTCTCCCTTGCCCACTTGTGTCAGTCTCCCTTGCCCACTAGACCCCTTGTATCCTTCTCCCCTGCCTCCTAGCCCCCATGTGTCCCCTAGTGCCTGTCTTCCTTGCCCCCTTGTTCCCTCTCCTCTGCCCCCTCGTCACCATTTGCTCGTGTCTTTGTCACTGCCCCTGTATGGAGGGGCTGCATTATACTATGAGGGGGGCTGCATTGTATTCTATGGGGCTTACATTGAATTTTATGGCGGGGGGGGCCCCATTTGGAAGTTCGCACCGGGGCCCATAACTTTGTAGTTACGCCACTGGTGGCAGGTGACAATTCTGTATTACGGTTGAACACAGTATTACCTGAATGTTGTCTGCTTCACCTTGTGAGTGCCTGGAATCACCTTATAAACCTCGTTCAGCTGGAGGAATAAAAATGAGTATTAGATCTCCTGATTATCTGGTGCTCTCTCCTTAAACTGTGCAGTATGATTATCCACTGTTTCTAGGGGTCTTAATCAGTGGGTAAATATGGTAAGATCTTAGTGTCTGAGAAGATGTCATTATTACCAATACAAAATACAAAAAAGCAGCAAAGAGTTAAGGAGTAATAGTAATGGGATACCCTCCAAAAATAAATAAATAAACAGGTTATCCCTTATGATACCTTGTCGATCGCTCTTGGTCTACTGGGACCTTCAGTGATCCCAAAATCAGGTCTCCGCAGCCCTATACTGAATGGAGTGGAGATGTGCATGCTTGGCCTCCTATTTTTTCACTGTCTTAAAGGGCTGCCAGAGAAAGTAGAGTACAGCTCTTGTATTTCTCCAGCAGTCTGATAAACAATGAACAAGAGCGGAGATTGAATGCACCACTGCTTCATTCAAGAGAGGGCTGGAGAATTCTGATCACAAATCCAGAACCCCAATCTGGGCATTGCTGAAAGTCCTCCTTCCTAACAATATGCAATAGGATATTATTTTGGTAATAACAATTAACAATGCCAACTTACTGTATCTTCTACTTCTCTGCGCAGTTGATCACATTCCCGTGTCTGAGGCTTGGACAGGTTTTCAGTGAAGAGACGAGCCAACCGTAGTGAGACACCATATGGGACTACAAAATGAGATAAGATAATTTTCAAATAATCATGTATCAATACACTCTATGTACAGTACATGGGTACACTTTCTTTAGCCTTAGTATTCCATTTCTTTTTTTGTACCTAGCTCTTTAGGATTTAAATCCCCTGGTGCTGGAGCAGGACGGTGGACATTGTTTGTGATCTTCCATCTTACAGTGTCTCCACCTTTGAGGTTACCGCTTCGTACTAGAGGAGTGTTCAAGTAGTCAGATGACATCAGACTTTGTCGTAGCATGTAGTGGTCTTCCTTAAATCCCACAGTGCGACCTATAGAGAAAAAACAAAAAACGTATTTGCTCTGCTCTCATTCAGTATAACAAGAATTATTAATCACCACCGTTTTTGGTGGTGAATCAAAACTGGGTTAATAATTCACCACCAAAAATCATGCATGAAACCTATGTAAACCTATGTTACTTGTACTATGCAGATACCTGTGTTAAATTAACCATACCTTAATATATTCTACATAGACTTATGCTACATTTACTGCATGAATATCTACACATTGTATACATTGTTTCTCTTCTAGTATACGGTATGTATTCCCATATTTCCTTTAGAATATGTATTTTATAATAGTTACACCTTATATGTGTAAGAGCAATATAACATTAGAACATACAATTGAGCATTTAAGAAGAATGTAAAATATTTTTCCATAATGGAAATACTCTGCATCCTGTCCTTTTTCATACAGAAAATAAACTACAAGTTCTGTTTCTTTAATTGATGGCCATTACCTCGTCCACAGCAGGGCAATAGAGCCAGGCATGCCTATGAAAAAAAGAAGTCAAAGTTCATTGCCCAACTACAGTAACAACCCACCGTGCTTTTTAACATATATTTTCTATATACTCTGAGTGTTGCATATGGTACAGTATGCAGAAGAGGACTATCAATCAATGCGTTTTCCAAAATGACAGGTTCCTTTTATGTCTTTACCAATGTCCATGGCGTATTCTTACCTTACAGCAGGCACAATATTTCCAGCAGAGAAGCAATAAGAGGCCAAGGAGCAACATGAGGAAGATGAGTAGGGGAATGAGCCATAAAAAGGCACCTGGAGGGCACTCTGAGGAGAAAGAAAGGAATCGGTGCTCAGAACATGAAATAAGTATGGTGACTAGTGATGAGCGAGTGTACTCGTTGCTCGGGTTTTCCCAAGCACGCTCGGGTGACCTCCGAGTATTTGTAACTGCTCGGAGATTTAGTTTTCATCCCGACAGCTGAATGATTTACAGCTACTAGCCAGGCTGAGTACATGTGGGGGTTGGTTGCTAGGGAATTCCCACATGTAATCAAGCAGGCAAGTAGCAGTAAATCATTCAGCTGCAGGATGAAAATTAAATCTCCAAGCAGTCATAAATACTCGGAGACCACCCAAGCGTGCTCTGGAAAACCCGAGCAACGAGGACACTCGCTCATCACTAATGGTGACGCTTGGAGCAGGGATAACAAATAAATCATGGTGTTAAAGCATGCCTGTCATTTCATGTAACTTTTCAGTATAAACTGTTATGTGTGTACATGAGAAATAACATTATTTGTGACCAATTTTGCCCGTCTGCAGGCTCCATCTTTAGTTTTCAATTGTCTCTGAGCTAGCATGTAGAGACTGGCTGCCATTGTCTCTGAGCTAGTATGTGGAGACTAGCTGCCATTGCCTCTGAGCTAGCATGTAACGACTGGCTGCCATTGTCTCTGAGCTGGTATGTGGAGACTAGCTTCCATTGTCTCTGAGATAGCATGTAGAGACTGGCTGCCATTGTCTCTGAGCTGGTATGTGGAGACTAGCTTCCATTGTCTCTGCTCTAGCATGTAGAGACTGTCTGCCATTGTCTCTGAGCTAGTATGTGGAGACTAGCTGCCATTGTCTCTGAGCTAGCATGTAACGACTGGCTGCCATTGTCTCTGAGCTGGTATGTGGAGACTAGCTGCCATTGTCTCTGCTCTAGCATGTAGAGACTGTCTGCCATTGTCTCTGAGCTAGTATGTGGAGACTAGGTGCCATTGTCTCTGCACTCACTATCATGTAGAGACTGGCTGCCATTGTCTCTGAGCTAGCATGTAGAGACTGTCAGCCATGATGTCTCCTATACAAGTACATAGTAACAGATGGATTCTTGTTCCTTGTCTCTTTAGCACATGTTCAAAAATAGCAGCAATATGGGGGAGATTATACAGCAGCATGGCTGTCAATACAGCTGTGGGATAAGTTAAATCACTCACTAACCTCAGTATAATCTGCCTGTTTCTGCCTCTGCTTGTTTTCTCACTCTGCTCCTCACTCCTCCCACATCCCCTCTTTATATAAATGGAGATGTAACTCAACACCTTACTGTGCTGGCAGTCTGTCTTGCTTTGACTAAGGCCCACTTCACATGTCTGTGTAAAACCGGTACTGGAAAAAACAGTACCAGTGTCATCAGTGTTTTGGATCAGTGTGCCATCAGTGTTTTTTCCAGTATGACAAAAGAAAACGAAATTGCCAAGCTGTTCCTATATTTTGCAATGTTAAATGCGTACAACATACGGAGGCCGTCCGCGTGTTGTACATGTTTTGCACAAACCCATAGACTTGTATTGGCCCTTGTCATCTATGCTGCCAGTAAAAATGGACAGGTCTCCGTGTGGTTTACATGGACACATGATCCATGTAAAATCATGGACATGTGCATGGCAGCATAAGTTATAATGGGTACATGTGGCATCTGTAAAAGAAACGGATACCACACATACTGCAAACATGGACACATGAAGGGGGTCTTAAGGCCCCGTCTCACATAGCGAGATCGCTAGCGAGATCGCTAGCGAGATCGCTGCTGAGTCACAAGTTTTGTGACGCAACAGCGACCTCAGTAGCGATCTCGCTATGTGTGACACGTACCAGCGATCAGGCCCCTGCTGCGAGATCGCTGGTCGTGTCGGAATGGCCTGGGCCGTTTTTTGATCGTTGAGGTCCCGCTGACATCGCTGAATCGGTGTGTGTGACACCGATCCAGCGATGTCTTCACTGGTAACCAGGGTAAACATCGGGTTACTAAGCGCAGGGCCGCGCTTAGTAACCGATGTTTACCCTGGTTACCAGCGTAAATGTAAAAAAAACAAACAGTACATACTCACCATCTGATGTCCGTCAGGTCCCTTGCCGTCTGCTTCCTGCTCTGACTGAGATCCGGCCGTACAGTGAGAGCAGAGCACAGCAGTGACGTCACCGCTGCGCTCTGCTCTCACTGTACGGCGGCACTCAGTCAGAGCAGGAAGCAGACGGCAAGGGACCTGACGGACATCAGATGGTGAGTATGTACTGTATGTTTTTTTTGGTAACCACGGTAAACATCGGGTTACTAAGCGCGGCCCTGCGCTTAGTAACCCGATGTTTACCCTGGTTACCCGGGTGCTGCAGGGGGACTTCGGCATCGTTGAAGACAGTTTCAACGATGCCGAAGTCGTTCCCCTGATCGTTGGTCGCTGGAGAGAGCTGTCTGTGTGACAGCTCCCCAGCGACCACACAGCGACAAAACAGCGACGCTGCAGCGATCAGCATCGTTGTCTGTATCGCTGCAGCATCGCTGTGTGTGACGGGGCCTTAAGACTGTTCTTTTTTTAAAGGAGTGGAGTGTGAGTTGAAGAGGTGGGGGAAGGGAAAAAGAAGTGACTCATAAATCGAGGTAGAAGAAGATTTCTCTGATAATATATATTACAAAGTTTCTTATATTCACTTGTACTATTGATTTATGCAAAGTTTGTTGAAACAACAATGACCATTTATTTATGTAGATTCCTAAATTATTTTCACATGGAACTAGAAGGGGAGCGTAGGCAGATTATTATTTATTGTTATAGTGCCATTTATTCCATGGCGCTTTACATGTGAAAAGGGGTATACATAGCAAAAACAAGTACAATAATTCTGAACAATACAAGTCACAGACTGGTACAGGAGGAGAGAGGACACAGATGAGGCAACAACAACTTGTCTAGGCGGACCAATAGTGTTGACATCTTGGTACTGGAAATTTGTGAATAAACAAGGTGCAGTTGCTCCAAAATGGAAACTTGATTTGCTTCTAGAAATTAGTTGAGATGTCAGTGGTTACAGATCACCCATCAGATAGTGCTGACATTGATTAGAGACAGGACATAACTTACTTTAGTAAGAAAATTTCTAAAGCACGATTTCATCAAAGAGTTGTCTTTTTTAGTTGCTGCAGACACAGCCTGAATAACAGCTTTTCAATATATACTTGTCTTTTGCTACTACGTCTTTCCCACTGCTTAGCTGAGATTTTTATTTCCCTTTTTATAACAGCTGAAGATGTGAATTGACAGTAAGACATGGATGCATATTGCTATATGCAACTCACCTTTTTTTTTCTGTACCATAACAGTGTAGTTTGATAACACAGAGCTTAATCCTTCCACAGTGTAATGATAGGTGCAGTCATCCTCTTCATCTCGGAATGAGCATTTCTCGGTTCTGTCATCAGCTAGTAAGAAGATTGAGAAACGCCAGTCAGTTATCGTGCTCATAGTTTACTTATCATAGAAGACCTACTGCTAAAGCGCCAGTTACAGATAGTAGACAGCATGGAAACAGGCTTGGACTGGTCCTCAGTAGAACAGGTGAATTCCCTGGTGGGCCACTCTGCAGGAGTGAGACCCTAATCCACCTACACGAACAGTAATTGCACAATATACTCGATTTACTATGTATAGATAAAGACAACATTTCATCAGTCTCTTAACAACTACCCAGTTTATTATTATATACAAGAAAGGACAATTTGTGAATGAGGGTAATGTAATATTTGCAGTATGCTGAACATTGGGCCCCTAGGGTAAATGGCACCCCAGTCCGACACTGGATGGAAATATGTCACTTTGGCAATCTACCTTTTGTGAGTTCATCCACCATCTTTATCTTGATTTCACAGTTTTCACATTTTTCTCCCTTTTTCTCTCCAGTACTCCATGCCTGGCATTGCACACATGTTCTAACATCTTCGCAGGCTCCCAACAGACGCTATGTAGATAGATAAAGAAAAGAACATTTATCACAAAGTTCAAACCCAAAACTAAGTTCTCCATATATCCCTTCATTTTTATAGTTTCACCTATTGTGCCCAACATTTGCAAAATACATTATGTGTTTTTGGACCCATTTGGCATTTGTGTCATTAATATAGTTCTGATCGATAAAAGGGCAGAGCTTGTATGACTTGTAAAATGCAACAGACTTGTCACTTTTGGTTCAAAGTTTTAGTGTAATGTCAGCCTGCTAATGTAATATTTAGCATGCCAGCGTAAGATGACTTAAGGAATGGAAACGTACCTAAAATGCTTAATAATGCCACATGTACCATTTTGTTAAATTTGAAACAATTTGCATCAAATTCTTCCCAGTGTTGTGTAGTATTGTTCATTACAATCTATCTTTCCGTCATCATCGGAGAAGATAATGTAAAATTCATGCATAATCATTACACTGGCAGCATACATACCAGGGAGGTGCTAAATTCACAGAGAACATCTGTAAACTGGGGATCGGTGTCACACTGGCAACGTCCACAAACACAACTCCCTCGGCCATTGCACAAGCCCTGTAGAAAAAGAAATTGCTTTAGCATCGCCAGCAGATATTATGTAGACATGTTCTTTAACGATATTGCCTTGTACTAAAGCAATAATAAATGTTTTGCAGTTTACTACATCTAAGGCTGGTTTCACACTTGCGTTTTGATCTGCAGCGTTTTTTTAAAAAAACGCATGTGGTGAAAAAACGCATGTAAACGCGGCAAAATGCTGCGCTTTTTAGACCCATGCGTTTTTGCATGCAGAAAAAAAAACGCGGTGTTTTGCCGCGTTTACATGTGTTTTTTCCTGCGTTTGCGTTTTTTAAACGCATGCTGAGAAGTGTGTGACAGCTGCCAATCATCAAAATCAACTAGAAAACCCACTATAAACAGAAATAGCTAGGGTTAGGGTTAGGATCCCTAGTAACCCTAGGGATCCTAACCCTAGGGATCCTAACCCTAAGGGTTAGGATCCTAACCCTAAGGGTTAGGGTTAGGATCCCTAGGGTTAGGGTTATGGTTAGGATCCCTAGTAACCCTAGGGATCCTAACCCTAACCCTAAGGGTTAGGGTTAGGATGGTTAGGGTTAGGATCCCTAGGGTTACTAGGGATCCTAACCTTAGGGTTAGGGTTAGGATCCCTAGTAACCCTAGGGTTAGGGTTTTCTTGTTTTTTCTTGTGGTTAGGGTTAGGGTTTTCTTGTTTTTTCTTGTGTTTAGGGTTAGGGTTTTCTTGTTTTTTCTTGTGTTTTCTTGTGTTTTTCTATAAAAACACATGCGTTTTTAATGCAAGCAAACGCATGTGCTTAAAAACGCATGCGTTTACATAAACAGCAATACATTTTTTTGCCGCGAATAAACGCATGCGGTTTTTTGCGGCAAAAAAACGCCGCTAGAAATTACTACAGGTTGCATTTCTGCAACTAAACGCACGCGTCAAAAAACGCAGGTGTTGCCGAAAACGTGTCAAAACGCATGCTAAAAAACGCATGCGTTTTTTAATGTTAAGTATAGAAAAAAAACGCATGCGTTTTTTAGCGCTAAAACGCTGCAGATCAAAACGCAAGTGTGAAACCAGCCTAAGCATAGCACTTACCCCGTATCTGTCCAGGCAGGTTTGATTGCTGGTTGGGCACTCACATGCAACCCCTTCCCATCCACTTATACAAGCGCAGGCTCCCATGTAACAGCTGCCTCTGTCTGCAAGTGAAAGACATTATTTGTCATTTAAAGAGGTAGGCTCATGTTCTTTGTTCAGGAGCCCCGCTCCTCTGCCTCCTGCTTGCTGGGGAAATTCCGTTTGTGATATAAAAACCCTGTGGCTTCGTGTTCCAAGTGGTTACCCAAAAAAGTGAACCCTACAATAAATATATATAGATACATATATATAGATATAGATATATGTTTATGTATGAGAACGATCAGATGCAGAAAATTGACATAAATATGCTGATTAAAACAGTTAAATAACTGTGGGTTGAAAACTGGTTATTTTTTTCTCTACCAATTGTAAAATTGGTGCTGTAATTTTTGTTAGTATATGTTAACTATCGGGTTTTCTAAGGCAATATCTGCAGTAGTAAACAGGTAACATAGCAATCACCAACAAAATGACAGCCAAGAATTTATGTACGGTAATGTTCCATAATCCATATAATTAGCTACAAGGTAGAAAATGATGAGGGCCTCGTACCATTGCACATGAAGCCACCTGTTCGTGGGCACTGGAAATTGCTGAACTGGCAGAATTCTCCTTCATATTGGTGGATTGGGGACTCGCCAGAACACTGGCAAACTCCACAGAGACACTCTCCTCTGCCTGAGCAGATTTCTGTGCTATTAGGAGCAACACATGACTGGCTGTCTATAGCTTGTAAAGATGAACAGTTACAGATTTCTCCTCTCCTGTAAAAAAAGTAGACATAGTAACGTAGCCACATAGCAAACATCCCATAGGCAATCATTGTTCCAAAAACTAAATTATAAGATATGTCATACTTTCAAGATGGCCAAAAATATCCAACATGCATTTGTGTAGTAACTTGGCTCCCACCAGATGTAGACATAGCTTCAGCTACATAGCGGCTACTACCTAGGACTTACCAGGGTTCTTTACATTCACAGCGTCCGCAAGAAAAATGGCCATTTCTGTTGCACTTTGGGGAATCAATTTCTTTTTGCTATAAATGAAGGATAGTAAAAAACAGTAATGAAGCTTAGGATCTACTACAATGTACCATATATTGTATACAAACACGCTTTGTGCATTATTAACGCCATCTTAAAAAATGGAAAAAGTATCATGACACAACAGTAAGTAGCATGCTCGGTGAGGGTGATATAACAGGAGACATCTTTGTGACGTCTACTTTCAAGTCTTGAGTGTTAGGTCCATAGCACTTACCAATTCACAAGGGCACTCATCACACATGACCGACGCATCAATTTGCAGTCCATTTGTGAAGGTGGATGGTTTAAGCAAGACATTGCCTGAACGATCTTGAAGGGGCAGCGCACAAACTTTCTGATTACCAACTTGCTCTAGAGCCTTTACTTTTACTTTAAATGTCCCCTAAATAAAGAAAAAAGTGAATTCAACCTTTTTGCCATTTTCCTCTACCTATATAAATACAGTTACACATAGCAGAATATTACCCGCTCTTGTGACACTCACCACTTCACCACGGGTCACCTGAAAAGATCCTGCCTCCGTCAATTTGGCCGAATCAGATGAAACTGAAATATTCATGGAGCGAGGCGTGTTATCATCTCTGATATCCATCCTCGAGCGGATTTGCTACAAATAAAGTGTAACGAGTTAGTGTCATAATTTTAACTTCAATCCATAAAACTGTACCACATGCATCATCAGCTTTCCTTTGTCTAATATTATATTTTGGTTAATGATCAGAAACCGCTCATTGTGATGTATAGTAATTGAACCACATAACAAATATTTTTTGTGTCCAGAGTTAATTGAAGGGAACTTTTTGCTTTAAGCATGCATTTCTATCTGTGGGCAGAATGTTATAAAACAGAAGGAGCTAAGATTTGTAATTCTATTCATTTTAATTCCTGCTCATTCTGGGTTTAGGAGTCAAGTGGGCGGTCCTAATCACTGCAATCACTGTGTGTGTAAGGAAAGTTGTCAATCACTACTAAGAATTCACGTTGGCCCAGAACGAGAAGGAATTGATTGAAATCATTTCACAATATACCAAATCTTTTCTCACAACCTGCTGCCTATGGACTGCATGTTCAAAGCAAAGGGTTACCTTTTATAAATTATATTACATCATATTGAAAAAAAAAAGTTTAATCCAGAGGAACCAGACCGAACGGGTTGCAGTGCTGCATCGAAGCACATTGGTTCTGCCATACATGTGGCTTGTACTGCAGCTAAGCCCAATTCAAGGTCCAAAGTGTCTTCTGTCCCTTCGTTTTGCTTACTGATTGGTATCCTGGAAGTTGGACCCTTACTGATAACACTGAGAGAAAACACCTATAAAGGCCATTATTGACCAGGCAAAATTTTACCATCTTTCATACATGGTAGTTTTGAATCTTTTCTTAGATTTTTCATTACGGATGTGGTTTAATTCTGTATATAAACAGAAAGCCAAAATATATCACAATGGTAAAAATATAAATCAATGAATAAAATAAGTTTTTTAGCCTATAGCCAAATTACTGATGATAGCAAAAAAACAGATCCTTTTCTAATACCTCCTGAGAAAGCGAGATCTAAACATGTGAAATGCACGTTATTCTTCTAGTAACTTTGCAGATTGAATTACAACATGAGTAGGCACACTTTTCCCATACACCTATGAATTTGAACATGCATGTTTGTATATACAGTCATGGCTGAAAGTTTTGGCACCCTTGAAATTTTTCCAGAAAATGAGTATTTATCCCCAAAAAATATTGCAATGACACTTGTTTTGTTATACATATGTTTATTTCCTTTGTGTGTATTGGAACAACACAAAAAAACTGATCAAAAAGGCAAATTGGACATAATTTCACACAAAACCCTAAAAATGGAGCAGACAAAATTGTGGGCAAACAACTTTGTTTCAAGCATGTGATGCTCATTCAAACCCACCTGTGGCAAGTAACAGGTGTGGGCAATATGAAAATCACACCTGAAACCAGATAAAAAGGGGAAAAGTTGACTCAGTCTTTGTATTGCGTGTCTGTGTGAGCCATACTGAGCATGGAGAACACAAAGATGAGAACAGAACTGTCTGAGGACTTGAGAACCAAAACTGTTGAACAATATCAACAATCTCAAGGCTATAAGTCTATCTCCAGCAATCTTGATATTCATTTGTCCATGGTGCGCAACATAATCAAGAAGTTTACAACCCATAACACTGTAGCTAATCTCCCTGAATGTGGACGGCAGAGAAAAATTGATGAAATGTTACAATGCAGGATAGTCTGGATAATGGATGAGCAGCCCCAATCAAGTTCTAAAGAAATTCAAGCTGCACCAGCAGGGTGCATCAGTGTCAGTGTGAACTATCCGTCGACATTTGAATGATATGAAACACCATGGCAGGAGACCCAGGAGGACCCCACTGCTGACACAAAGATGTAAAAAAGCTAGACATTAGTTTCACAAAATGTATGTGAATAAGCCAAAATGATTCTGGAAAAGCATCTTGCGGACATATCAGACCAAGATAGAGCTGTTTGGTAAAGCACATAATTCTACTGTTTACCCAAAACAGAATGAGGCCTACAAAGAAAAGAACACAGTACCTAAAGTCAAATATGGTGGAGGTTCAAAGATGTTTTAGGGTTGTTTTGCTGCTTCTGGCAGTGGGTGCCTTGACTGTGTGGAAGGCATCATGAAATCTGAAGATTACCAAAGGATTTTGGGTCGCAATGTAGTGCCCAGTGTCAGTAAGCTGGGTTTGTGCCCTAGGTCATGGGTCTTCCAGCAGGACAATGACCCCAAACATACTTCAAGAAGCACCCAGAAATGGATGGAAACAAAGCGCTGGAACGTTCTGAGGTGGTCAGCAAAGAGTTTAGGTCTAAATACCATTGAGCATATGGGGAGAGATCTGAAAATTGCTGTTGGGAGAAGGCATCCTTCAAGTATGAGAAACCTGGAGCAGTTTGCAAAATTCCAGTTGAGAGGTGTAAGAAGCTTGTTGATGGTTATGGGAAGCAAATGATTGCAGTTATTTATTCCAAAAGAGTGTGCAACCAAATATTAATTTGAGGAAGCCAACAATTTTGTCCAGATTATTTTGGGGTGTTTTTGTGAAATGATGTCCAATTTGTCCTTTTTTCTCTTTTTTTGTGTTGTTCCAACACATACAAAGGAAATAAACGTGTGTAAAATAAAACATGTGTAATTGCAATAATTTTTTGGGAGAAATATTTCCTTTAATAGAACAATTTCAAGGGTGCCGATACTTTTGGCTATAATTGTACAATATACCGCACATTTTGACCACTGTGTCTACTACAGTATTTGGGTCTTTGTGCATTCATATTTATTGTAACCATCCTTACAATATTACATGCATTGCTTTGTTGCTAACATTCTGGGTGTTGCCATCCTTTGTTTTTTGGTTTACTAAATATTTTTTATATATGTATATCCAATAAAAAATATATTTTTTAGCTAGAAACTCCTCCTTTTGTTATTGCATAAATCTTTTGTGGAGCTAATGGTTACTATGAAAACAGTTACGAGTCTTTTTTCGGACCTAATGGCTGAATCAGTAATTTAAGAATGTACCTGGTGGATTTGTATTGTCTAGTTCTAATATCATGCAGATGTAACAGTGGCCAACTTGAAGACAAGTATGTTAGGTTATTTGCATAAGCTCGGTCATTTTCATTCACTTTGAATTAACAGCGTCCTATGCAAATGGTGCAGGCTTGCCACAATACTGCAGCCGACGCATCATACAACCCGGGACTGAACAGATACAGAAGTAATTCACTGTAAATGTGATTATAGAAATAATGTCTCTCAAACTACTCAGGAGTAACCTCTTACTGTTATCATGTATTTCATAGTATCATATTAAAAAAAATGTCCACCATTACATACATGTGCAATGTACTCGAAAAATTCTAGTACCTTAAAAGCCTCCTCCAGAAGCTGCACAATGTTAGAGGAGTCCTCCTTCAGTTCTCCAATTTCAGATAACTTAAAGTATTTGCTTAGTTTCTGTAAAGACAGATTGTTAATCACGTTGGAGCATGATACTCAACCTTGCACATATTCTACTAATATATGGAATGTAGAACAAACACACTGAGTCTATAAACCCTTTAACTGTGCATTATAATAATGCTTTTCGTACATGTGTATATAACTTAATATCATGTTTTGGGCATATTTACATGACGCAGGTTTGTTGAAGACATTTCTGCAACTGTTCAATTAGTCTAAATGGGCTTGAAGAATTCCACGTCACCAAGTCAACCCCATTCAGATACCTACAACAGTTGAAGACATTTCTGCGACAAATGTTTCCTATAGAAATGTCCATTAGTAAAAAAATTATTACAAAAAGTAATGAAAAAATTGATTAAAAAATGTAATTTAAAGAAGATTTCCACATTAAAACTTGCTTGCAGCATACATTAATGAAAAAACAGACAAATGTGTGTTAATAAATAATCACTGCTGTCACAATGGCACATCCCTGGTCCTCCCTGTCGGGTCCTGCATACCTCATGTAAGGGCAGCAGCCAATAATTGGTCTCAATTTTCCTGTGCTGTATACATGGCCAGTCAATTCCTCCTTTATTGCGAAATCTGCGTTTGAACCGATATGTAAATGAGGCTGAAGTGTTTTCGGTTCATAGAAGCTCTTCCCTTTGTCACTCTAGCTCTATTCCTGCTCAGTGCTGCCTCCTCCTTGACTAAGGGCTCCTTTGTTTAGTCACTTCAAGCAAAGGAGCTGTCAGTCAAGCAGGAGGCAGTCATTGGCAGGGAATAGAGCTGGGGTGATGAAGGGAAGAGCATCCACGAACCGATAGCACTTCAGCTTAATTTGCATATTGATTAAAATACAGATTTTGCAATAAAGGCAGAACAGACTGACAATGTAAAGGTACTCTGGACTTGTCTTTGAAAGCGCTACATGCACATATAAATGGGAGTGAACTGCTGATAGAACCCCTTTAAAATGAGCGTGACTTTTCCCAGTAAAAACAGCTGATATTATCTCGGTACTGTTGCAGGATTTCTCGTGAAAGGGGCTCCTTCCCTATCCCCCACACTAGGGGGCACCCTAGTCTGGGGTCAGATGCTTTGCTATGCTCCTGACTAACCCTTATCTGTTCCCTCCCCCTCCCAGGATGGTGTGAGGCCGAAGCGTATAGGATTACACTAACCAGTCAGACAAGGGAAGACAAACAGGGATAAATGAAAAGTGCAATCATGCAAAAAGAGAGTAGAACACAGGGGAGGGTAAGGTAGGTAAAATCAAATAGGAGACAATGAGGATGAATACGTGCTCAAACTCCATGCAGAAATCGCCAGAACAGCTCTCCAAATGCCAACTCCAGACACCTACCAACTCCAAACAGGCAGAATGAACTATCACTGGCAATTCCCAAATGTCAGTGGCAAGTGTATATACCAGAGGAGAGTGTCCAACACAGAGCAGCTGAGGCTATCAATGATGGAGGGCTCAGGAGATCAACTGAACTGATTAACCCTAGCAATGCCAGAGGAAAGAAAACCTGCACTGTTTAGCATGATGGTGAAGCATTTCAAACCAGTGCAGGAGTCCAGGTAACCAGACCCCACAATCTTCTGGCCCCTCTCCCTGTGACAGATAACTGGGAGACAATGAAGATAACAAAACCAAATCCTTGTATAAGGGTACTGTCACACTCTGCAACTTTCCAACGATCACGACCAGCAATACGACCTGGCCGTGATCGTTGGAAAGTCGTTGTGTGGTCGCTGGAGAGTTGTCACACAGACCGCTCTCCAGCGACCAACGATGCCGAAGGCCCCGGGTAACCAGGGTAAACATCGGGTTACTAAGCGCAGGGCCGCGCTTAGTAACCCGATGTTTACCCTGGTTACCAGCGTAAAAGTAAAAAAAAAAAAACGTACATACTCACATTCCGGTGTCCTTCAGGTCCCTTGCCGTCTGCTTCCCGCTCTGACTGAGTGCCGCCGTAAAGTGAAAGCAGATCACAGCGGTGACGTCACCGCTGTGATCTGCTCTTACTTTCCGGTCGGCATTCAGTCAGAGCGGGAAGCAGACGGCTAGGGACCTGAAGGACACCGGAATGTGAGTATGTACGTTTTTTTTTTTTTTACTTTTACGCTGGTAACCACGGTAAACATCGGGTTACTAAGCGCGGCCCTGCACTTAGTAACCCGATGTTTACCCTGGTTACAAGCGAACGCATCGCTGGATCGCTGTCACACACAACGATCCAGCGATGACAGCGGGAGATCCAGCGACTAAATAAAGTTCCAACCGATCTGCTACGACGTACGATTCTCAGCAGGGTCCCTGATCGCTGCTGCGTGTCAGACACAGCGATATCGTATGGATCGTACCGTCGTAGCGATCAAAGTGCCACTGTGTGACAGTACCCTAAGAGAAACTTCAGATTTTTCTGAGATCATAGCTCTCTGAGATAGATGCTCTGTTGCTTCTTGACAAAATGTATGTCTTCCCTTGGACTCTAATTCTAGCACCCATCAAAAATTAGCCATTGCTATGTGCTACTGGGGAAGCAAAGAGACTGTCTAAAAACTTTTGGGCAAGAAGTAAGAATTGTGCAAGCTAACGTCTTTCAGATGCTTTTGCCATTTAAGAACACATCTGAAAAATGTTTTGATTTGTAGCATAGCATTTAAAAGCAAGAGCCTCCACCATTTACATGCATCACTCACATCATAGTAGCTATAGGAGTGGTTGGTGACAGCAAAAATTGGAATGATGTTATTCTTAGCCATAAGTCGCACAAGAGTGGGAACAGATGGGTAGTCCTGAAAGGTGTCATATGTGTAATATCCAGCTTCGTCTAGATGGCAACGCTCATCATTTCTGGGCAGAATCCCGTCAAGGACATTCACTCCATCAGCCTCATAGTGAAATGCTGATTCAGTGGAGAACACCAGGATGTGGGTGCTTCCTTGCCTCCACCCAATTTGGTTCTATGTAAAACAAAGAAACAAACACTAGATTAATAAAACATCAGATATCACATCTGCCCATAGCATCACGGGGCATAAGATAGATAAATAAGAAAACCTGCCATATGGAGAGCTGTGGCATGCACAAATGTTATAACTGTTCTTATGTCAGTTTTCCCATCAATACACCTCTGACCATTTGTGAGCACGCTTGCTAAATAGAGAGGGTGGAGTGGGCACCCGACACCACCTACTTGTACATGGTAAGGAACAGAGTGGGGTATGTGCAGATTAACACACTGACTATAGAGTATATGACCACTACTACACAGCTTCGTCATTTTCACACTGATATGATGAGCCCCCATAATTACACTTTTCGTTATACTAAAGCTATATATTAGTGCACACATTAATTACAGTTACAAATGAAAAACTCCTCACCGTGCACACAGCGCTCTGGAGAATAGCATCAAACCCACCCTCAGGTGCATCCAAATTTCCAGAGATTCTCTCTTTCTTGAGCTCATCTCTAAATTTATCAATGTCGTTTGTGAGGCGGATGACGTTCTTAAAAGAGAAAGGTGGTGTACTATCAGGCCATGGCTGCTTCAGCCTAAAAATAAAGCAGAGCAGATATATATACTTGTTATTTGTTCACAAGACATATACCTCCCATTTTAATAAATTATTTGATGTGTTCATTACGTAATTTATTAATACCACTATTGCTATTAATGGATTGCTCCTCATTTGTCCGATAGCCACCTCTCCTGATTCACCTGTACACATGATCTCTCAGTTCAGGAAAACGTTCATGTGTTTTTAATAAGGAGAAGTAAAAGAGAACCAAAAGATGAAATGTTTGACTTTAAGATGCCACATTCTCATCTCCCAACATCAACTGTCAAGGGGAAATCAGGATATTCCCATACATATTAGATAAGCAGCAGTTCCTTTCAAAATCTGCTGTTGCTTACTTTAAGCCAGTGTGTATAGGGGTCTTTAGTCAACTTGGTGAACACTCAAAAATTCAAGGACACTCTGGAGCAGAACAATTTTAGGCTGAGGCTACACAGAACTGCTGGTCTTCAGTCTAAAACCCAACTTACCCACGGCAAGCCAATAGCCTCACAAAATTTTTTCACAATTGTGCCAAAGTTGGCCCATCGCGGGAGTTTCAGCTATGAAGCCATTCGGACCTTTACCAATTCTTATATACCCTCTAGCTAAATACAACTCTAAGCACCATCTTGCCACTATTAACTCATAGAAGAATATTCCATAGTTTAAGAGGTGATCTGGATTTAGGAAAAAGGTAGGTCTGTTTTTTTCTCCGTTCCATTTCCATTAAAGTGAAGTTTAACTCTAAAACATGCACTATTAGAGACAGGAAATACAAATGCTCCTGTAAAAAAAATACATAAATAAATCTAATGGCATTCTATAGAAACCTTTCTAGGATTCCTATCGTCATGGTCGAATTCATTTTGATACTCACTTCTCTGGCCTCATGTCTGTCTGAGGAACAGACACTTTATCCACAAATTTCCCAAAGCCAATAGTGTAATCAGTGGAGAGAGAGCTGACCACATTAGCTGTTAAGCAAACAAACATAATAAATAAGATTAGTCTTTTTAACTGCTGCCTTTACCTTAAAATAACCTTCCACCCTGGGAATGAAAAGTGATGGTAGATTTTACATAAAGAGTGGGGGAAATAAGTATGTCATACACTGCTGATTTTGATAGTTTTCCTACAAAGAATGGAGAGGTCTGTAATTTTTATCATATGTACACTTCAATTGTAAGAGACAAAATCTTTAAAAAATCCAGAAAATCACATTGTATGATTTTTACATAATGATTTGCATTTTATTACATGAAATAAGTATTTGATGCAATAGAAAAACAGGACTAAACATTTGGTACAGAAACCTTTGTTTGCAATTACAGAGGTTAGACGTTTTCTGTAGTTTTTGACCAAGTTTGCACACGCTGCAGCAGGGATTTGGCCCACTCCTCCATACAGATCTTCTCCAGATCTTTCATGTTTCGGGACTGTCACTGTGCAACATTGATGTCACGCCAGGGCAGGGAGATTTCCGGCATGCAACGCAAAGAGAGTAGGTGAAGGAACTGATAAAGGAGAGGCCTGACGGTAGGGAGAGAAGGAAGATGGTGACCCCTCAACACTCACCTTATGCTGACACCTGTGCTCCCCATCGCCCTAGATGGGTTCTTCCTCCCATGCGCCATCACATGCCTAAGCCCTGGCTGACCATGGGTCTTAGCCCTAGATAGTGAACAGGGCAGCAAGACACTAGTTTTACTCCTACATTAGGACAACACAAAGATAGGAACAGACAGGGGAAATACACCACAAGGCTATCCACAGGAATCAAAAGGAACACAAACAACTTTACCAAGGACACTTTGGCTTCTCCAGGAATACAACAGCTATTCCAAGTAAGTAAAGCACAGGATAGCAAACCTATTGTTGGCCATATGAGGAAGCCAGAAGTGAGTTTAAATAGTGAAGGGGGGGAGTGCTTTAGGCAACTCTAGGACTTTGAAATGCTTCTTACGGAGCCACTCATTAGTTTTCCTGGCTGTGTTTCGAGTCATTGTCCTTCTGGAAGTCCCAGCCATGACCCATCTTACTGAGGGAAGGAGGTTGTTAGCCAAAATCTCATGACCCCATCCATCCTCCCTTCAATATGGTGCAGTCATCCTGTCTTCTTTGCACTCCCAAAAGTATGAGGTTTCCCCCACCATGCTTGACGGAAGGGACAGTTTTCTTGGGGTTGTACTCGTCCTTCTACTTCCTCCAAACACAGCAAGTGGATTTTATACCAAAAAGTTCTATTTTGGTCTCATCTGACCACATGACCTTCTCTTGATCATCCAGATGGTCATTGATGAACTTCAAACAGGCCTAGACATGTGTTGGCATGAGCAGGGGGATCTTGCGTGCCCTGCAGGATGTTAATCTATGACAGTGTAGTGTTTTACTAACTAATGTTTGAGACTGTGGTCTTAGGTCTCTTCAGGTCATTGACCAGGTCCTCCCATGTAGTTCAGGGCTGATTCCTAACCATTCTCAGAATCATCTTTACCCCACGAGGTGAGATCTTGCATGGAGCCCCAGACTGAGGAAGATTGACAGTCATCTTGTGTTTCTTTCATTTTCTAATAATTGTACCAACAGTTGTTGCCTTCTCACCAAACTGCTTGCCTATTGTTCTGTAACCCATCTCACCCTTGTGCAGGTCTACAATTTTGTCCCTGGTGTCCTTAGACTGCTCTTTGGTCTTGGCCATGGTGGAGAGGTTGGAGTGTGATTGATTGATTGATTGATTGATTGAGTGTGTGGACAGGTGTCTTTTATACAGGTAACAAGTTCAAATATGTGCAGTTAATACAGGTAATGAGAGCAGAGTAGGAGGGCTTCTTAAAGAAAAAGTAACAGGTCTGTGAGAGCCAGAATTCTTGCTGGTTGGTAGGTGATCAAATACTTATTTCATGCAATAAAATGAAACTTCATTATTTAAAAATCATACAATGTGATTTTCTGTTGTTTTTTTTTTAATTTTTAGATTCTGTCTCTCACAGCTGAAGTGTAGCTACGATAAAAATTACAGACCTTTCCAACCTTTGTAGGTGGGACAACTTGCAAAATCATCAGTGTATCAAATACTTACATTCCCCACTATATAGTCACCCTACCAGGTGCGCTCTGTTTTCCTCCCGCTGCCTACACTGCTCAGATCGGCACCCTGTTCCTCCTGCTTCTAAGATAGCCACTGCAGTGCTAAGGGAGCTCAATGGTGCATCTACACCACACTTTGCCTCCCTGTATTGTGTGATAGGAAAGACAGAGAAGTGAGGCGTAGTCTAGATTTACCACTGCGGTCACCATTCCACTGTAACAAACACATTGGAAGCAGGAGATGTGATATGCCAATCTGAGCTTAGCTGGCAGCAGGAGGCAAATGGTGGGCACCAGTTAGGTGAAAATACATGACAAATGTACAATCACTTTTCAGTCGCAGGGTGAATGGTCGCTTTACGACTTTCCTCTGTCACAGCTTTACTTTTCTGTGAACTTGAAACATGCTTCAGTTTTGTCACTTTGGAAATAAGGTGCCAGCTGTAGTTACTGCAACCTGGCAACTTGTGCAACATGTTTGACTTTTGTCCCTATCACATTAGTTATACATACACACATTGTAGATATGGTCCCATGAAAACATATTACAGCTAAGTTCTTACCCAATTTATCCCCCATATTTTTAAGATTTTCCAAATCATCAGACATTGAGTAGGAGAAGTCCATCAAGATGTATAGATCTACGGGTGTATCCAGGGGCTCAAACACGCGGTATTCAAAGGTATGTTCCTCGCCAGCACGTAGACGCATGGACATTTGTTGAGGGTAAACTTGTGTCCTAATTTGTCTTCTGTCGATCTCTTCTTTCTGTGAATACATACACATACTGAGAAACCATATATGAAAAATAGTGTTCTGATTGAATGCAAACTCAGAAAGTGGCAGGTTTTCAGGTTTTTTTAAATGTGAGCACCAACATATGATATTTGGTTGCTAGGACAAACGGGAATACATTGTCCTTGTCTTCCATTGGGGTTCCAGTGTTCTTGGTGGCAAGGATAGCTTCATCTACAGAACTATTTTTGCCATCAAAACACAGAAACTTGTCATACCCCTTTATAGGTCAATGGAATTCAATAGAATTTATAGATTTTGTTGAGAGGTGTGCTATCTCAACTAGATCTTTATTATTTAATAAACTGAACAAGTGTCTGAGTCTTTTTAAGTGATGTTCTTTAGAAAAATTATTCAAATTAGCTCTCTGCCATAAGAAAACAAACTACAGCATCTTATGCTAAGCAAACCATGTTCTCCTCCAAAAAGAAAACAAGAAAGACCCATCCGTAGTCTAACATTTGAGGGTTCTGACCCCTCATTAGTACATGGAAGAGTGAAATCTGACTAGTTAGCCTTAAAGGGGTTGTCCATTCTAGAATGACAAGTCTGTAATATAGACAGGATATGAGGTATGTGTAAGGCTATGAGCACACGTTGCGGATTCGTGTGCCGATTTTTCCGCACCGTTTTTGCATTTACCCCAGATTTACTGCGGTTTTTGTGCAGATTTCACCTGCGATTTTACAACTGCGGGTTCCTATTGAGGAGCAGGTGTAAAACGCTGCGGAATCCGCACAGAGAATTGACATGCTGCGGAAAATACAACGCAGTGTTTCCACGCGGTATTTTCCGCAACATGTGCACTGCGGATTTGGTTTTCCATGGGTTTACATGGTACTGTACAACGCATGGAAAACTGCTGTGAATCCGCAGCAAAATCCGCAACGTGTGCACATAGCTTAAATCCCACAGTCACCACTTGTTTCATGTACCACAAGTATTGTGACACACAGCACCAATACTGTAGTCCTCCTCTTGTGCTTTCCTCCTTTTCTATAGACTGTTTTCTCTGTTGTGCAGACAGTAGATCTCCACTTCTTCTGCTATCTCAAACACTGACCAAAGGCAGAAGGAAGGCAAACAGAGAAATTATAAGTGAGAGCATGATCTCTGACAGATTTGTAACATTTTTGCAGATCGCTCAGCTAGGTAAAGTACTTGCAAATTCTCTACAGCAGCAAAATGGTTGAAATTTATGGAATGAAGACTATTTAGTTGTTGATCTTTTGCGTTTAGGAAGCAAATATACAATAAAAAAAAATTGTAAAGGTGTGTTAGTGGAGGGGATTTCTATTTTTCATTGAAGTGGCTGCACACTCAGTTATACTCACCCAGCACTGACCACAACACTTTAGAGGTAGAGGACAGGATTGATTTGGAGATCCCGTGCACTCAATGGTGACTGGATCTTCTCTTCGAAGTCATCCTTCAGAGCTCAGCAGGGATTGGATCTTTCCTGTGACGTCCTTTTTCTGATATGATCCTGCTTATTTATTATGCTTTGCTTATATAGCGCTATCTTAGGGTACTGTCACACAGTGGCACTTTGATCGCTCCGACGGCACGATCCGTGACGTTGCAGCGTCGCTTGGTTATCGCTCCAGCGTCGTAGACTGCGGTCACACTTTGCAATGCACGGCGCTGGAGCGATAATTTCATGACGTAGTTGCAATGTAGAAGTCATACGGGACATTGGGAATATCGTGCACACCTTTGTTACACGCTGCGATCATGCCGCCACAGCGGGACACTTGACGACGAAATAAAGTTTCAAACGATCTACTACGACGTACGATTCTCAGCGGGGATCCTGATCGCAGTAGCGTGTCAGACACAACGATATCGTAACTATATCGCTGGAACGTCACAGATCGTGCCGTTGTAGCGACCAAAGTGCCACTGTGTGACAGTACCCTTATTCTGCAGCGCTTTACATATCATATCATCGCTGTCACCAATGGGGCTTACAATCTAAATTCCCTATCAGTATGTCTTTGGAGTTTAGGAGAAAACTGGAGAGCCCAGAGGAAACTCACGCAAACAGGGAGAGAACATGCAAACTCCTTGCAGATGTTGTCCTTGGTGGGATTTGAACCCAGGACCCCAGCGCTGCAAGGCTGCGGTGCTAACCAATGTGCTACCGTGCTGCTTTTACTGTGCATGACATCCTCTGTAGCGCATGCGCAGTACAAACTTCAGGATCATTTTAAAATAATCACGAACTGTGCTTTTTTCTGCTGGACGCTACTGATGACAGAGAAAAGCACAGGGTTTTTAAGGACTGTCCGTAAATGTATGGATGGTTGGCAACCCAGGACCCAGCAGGTGTAAGGCACATCTATCATAACAGCAGCAAACTGAAAAGTAGTGCAAGAGATGCCATATTTCAAGAAGTAGTCCCTCATTTTTTTTTCCTTTTACAGTTCACCTGTCTGCCTGCTGAAGTAGCACTGTGATTATACTTTTCTCTAAGGCTAGGTTCAGATTGCGTTAGTGCAATCCGTTTAGCGCGAGCGCTAGCGGATTGCGCTAACGCAATGTCTTTTTCGGGGCCGCGTTCAGGGGTCGCGTTAACGTCCCCGCTCTCGCAGATCCCCGATCTGCGAGAGCGGGGAACGGACCTCTGGCACGCCGCGGACGCTGCAAGCAGCGTCCGAGGCGCGCTACGAAAGACCGGCACATCGCTAGCGCGTGCCGAAAATGACACGCGCTAGCAATGCGCTCTAACATTGCCGGCAATGGGAGCGCTAACGGACGCGGTGCACGGCGTTAATTTCGCCGTGCAACGCTGTCCGTTAGCGCTATCCCATTAACGCAATGGGAACCTAGCCTAAGTATCAGTCTGGGAGACTGAACAATGACCCAGGAGCTGTCTACTCATCAGCAGTAACTGTGATAGAAGTTTCTGTCAACGCCTCCTCCTTTCAACTGTGGAAACTTTTGTGGTACAGTCAATACAATTTAATCTTACAGCAAGTTCTGGTGATTTAGATCGTGATGAGATGTTAGTCCACTATTAGATCACATGGCTTAGCTAAACAAAAATAATCCATTAACTTTCAGATGGAATACCTAAATACTTGCTCAGTTATATTAGGGACTAGTGACAGAATGAATAGAAAAAAAAATCACTGGACTGCTACTTTAGGTAGAATGGGAAAATAGGCCACACTGGAGATGCGGTTAGCATTTTACATCAGTATTTTGAAATCAGTAGTGGATGTAAAGTGGTGAAGTGTGAATAAAGCCTAGTTAGGAAGGGAAGCTTACCATGATTGTTTTGATCTCGCTTCTCATGTAGACAATTCCAGCACTGCTGCATCCATACTCCTTCAGATTATCACTCAAATCACAGCGAATATTATGGAAATTCTAAGAAAAGTTAAAAAAAAAAAAAAAAAAGTAAAAAAGAGTTTTGCCTCCATATGAGGAATGTGCATTTTTGGTATGTTATTACAACTTATATTTGCCATTCTAAAACGTTATGTTTCTCCTCATTTTCTGTTGAAAAAAATGATATAACTTATAATGGATGAGTCATCATATTTTGTAATTCCATATTTAGAGATATTAGATATATTAATAAAGATTTTTTTTTTCCATTTAAAAATCTAGAAAACCAGGATGACAACCCTTATGGGTTCTGTAATGGAAATCATAATGGCTTATATGAAGTTTTCCCCCAGAAAAATCTAAGAAATACCAGTAAATATCTGAATTTTTAACAAGTTAACAAAGACGTCTCATGGGCTTTATATATGAAGTTTTGATTTAGGGTGGAACTGCTATTTAACAAGGCATACAGTGAGTGGAGCCATTTACCGTATATCTTGTGATTATTGATGAAGTGCGAAGAGTAGCGGAGCTAGCTGAAACTGAAGCTTTACATTTTGCTAAAATGCCTCATTACCTAAATACATATAGCAAATGCATAAAGTAATGGTATATATTAATAGGACAAAAAGAATCCCACCTGCTTCAGAAGTGAGAAAATATTTCCCAGGAGAACTGTGAGCATGTCCCTTCCAGTACATAAACGTATCTAAACAATTCTGCTTAGAGAAATAATGTATATCCAAAGTGACCAAAAATATAAAAAACTGTCAGATAAATGAGAAATACTGTATGAAAGTGTGTAATTCCAGGTTCAGTCTTACCTCATCTGTACAATATGAGCAATCCATATGTACGCGAATACATTCTGTGCAGGTTTTAGCTCTTGAGGCTACACAAACATTGGCTGTGAATGCAAAGAGACAGATTAAGGCTATGCTATATATGCATGCTGCATAAAAATACACAAATGCTTGATGACTGCCCATGTGGTAAGGTAACGATAGAATACTGGTTGACATTGGATCCAAAATAACATACATATACATTTTGTTGAAGATTAGCTGTGTGGCAGTAAGAAAAATGGGATTAATGCAGTGAGACACAGTGACAGGGAAGGTCTGTTCAAACATGCAAAATGCTTATATTTAAGGAGTTGTACATTTTAATTATTAATTCATTTTATTTACATTTTACTTTAATTGATCTTGGAATAAAATTAAGTTCCACAATTGGAAGTATTAAATAAAATGTTCCTGTGCTGAGATAATCTTATAAATGTGCCCCTGCTGTGTACTGTGTAATGGCTGTCTGACCGTGCAGGAGCATGGTTTGATCATACCACATCTCCTGGGCAGGGGAGGAAGCAAAAGAGAGGATACAGACAGGACAGCGTGTAAACACAGGTGATTCTTTTTGTGAGGTAAAACATTTCACTTTCTGTTTTCAAACAACGTTTTACCTCAAAGGAGGAATCAGCTTCTATCCCATGCTGTCCTGTCTGCTTACTCTCCTTTGCTTCCTCTTTGCCCGGGAGCTGTGGTATGATCAGACCATGTTCCTGTATGGTCAGACACAGCTATTACACAGTACACAGCAGGGGCACATTTATAAGACTAGAGAGGAGGAAAGGCGTTGTGTTCCTGATGATTGACAGTTCAGACTTCGGCATGCTCGTGCATCTAGTTCAAACTGTGTGTTCTCTGATGCTACAAGCAGAGGCAGCATCCAGAGGAGCATGATGGAATTGAAGTTGGGCAGCTTCAGAACAGTGCTTGCAAGGTCTATAGCATAGAGCCTGTAAGCGTGCTCCTTGCCTAGGGGATAAAGCTCTTCAAATTTGTATTTATTAAGATTTTTTGGGAGGGGAAATAATACACACAAAGGAAATTTTTCCCAAAACAACACAATACACCACACACCTGAAATTAGGGGAGGAAGAATAATACCAGGGAAGGAATGGATAATGAGGAAGGGTATGGAGGGACGTAGGATAAAATTCAACTAATAAATCAACTGAACCTAATGTACCAATTTTTAACAATACAATAGATATTTATCACCAATTTCTAAACAAAATATTTTCAGGATGACATGTCAATGTTCTTTATTATAACGTCTCTTGTAGTAGAATTCTTTCTAATAGCATATGCATATTCAAAAACATTATTAGATGAAGCTTTAACTATTACATCTGAAATAGTTGGGGGTTGAACATTTTTTGAGTTGTCTAATATTTTTGTGACTAGAAAGATATGCATTACAATAGACCAAACATTGATTGGCAGATTGTTTGCTTCCAGTGATAAATAATGCTAATTGATGTGAAGAGGGAACTTCCAACTTACAGACTAATTTGAACAAATCAAAAACTTCTTTCCACAATTCAACGCTTACTGGACAATCTCATAAAATATGTATAAGGTTGCCTTTATGTCCCCATTCCCTCCAACACTTTTCCAATTGTTCTGGGAAGATCTTATGAAGTTTCACTAGTGTGAAGTACCACCTCGTTAGTCTTTTAAAGGAGGATTCGTGTAAACTGGCATTGGATGAGTTTGTATATGAGTTTTTAACTGCATTACGCTATTTTTTCTAATGAAAATTTGACACCCAACTCATTTTCCCATTTTAACATATTTTTGTTTAGAAAATGCCAAATCTTCTTTAAAAAGAGTATAAATATGTTTGGCGGAGACACACCTGATACACTGCAGCAGTGGCTGGTAACTTAGGCAACACGCAGTAAACAATGAAATGAAAGAATCACTCCATTCTTGAGAACGGACAGCATTTTTAATAAGAGGTAAAGTGCAAAGTTAGTTTTACAATAACTTTTTTTACTTTTGCAATTTTAACCATTCGTGATGTTGAGACAACATCATCTGAATCAGAGAGTAGCATTTATAGCTACCTCTTTGTATGTGTTTAGTTTACATACACACAGAACTGTAAGCGGAGGGTTTTCTATTCTCCATAATAGTTTGATTCAAATCTAGCCTTTCTTCAGACCCCTCTTGCATTAAAGTAATACACATAGCTATACGACATGTGACCGCCTCCCCGGGCAACCAACAAAAGAGCTAAATGCAGCTGGACATGGCCAGACGCTTCGCCATCCCCATCAGCTATTTAGAAGGCCCTGTTGTACTTAACATTTCAATCCACTTGAAGACTGTGTGCTAGAAATGATGCCAGAGATAGAAAACTGCTACTGAGATGCAGCTTTAGTCTCTTCGGGGCCACATATATTTATACCAAAGTTCACAACAGAATGTTTAGTGCCACGGGATCAACAGATAAATATATAGAAATTATTTATTACAAAGACTCATAAAAATGTTTCCCCAAGAAGAGATTGCTATTAACGAAATGTGTAATCTTATCCATGCAAAGTCCCTAAAGGGCTTTTCCCATCATAGACATTCCTCCTTGGAATAAATGAATACATTGGCAACTGGTCATTACCTCAGATTGGACAGTGTCACATTATAAAGGAAAATACTTCAGTTAAAAGTGATCTGTCACCAGTTTTTACCACCTAGTCTGAGGGCAGCCTGATGTAGAGCCACAGACCGGGGTTGCTTTTCAGCAGAGTTGGGGGTTTGGTCAAGATTAATTATGTCCTCAATCCTGAGAAATACAGGGAGACACTTATTAATCATGCAATACCTTCAGGAGGGTGTCTGAATGTCTCCAAATTTATTCTGAAGTGCAATATAGGCCCCAGAAACACAGCCAATGTCATTAAAGTAAATAAAAAATATAGCGGTCTGGATGGAGCGCTGATGACAGAGGCCACCGGAGCACAGGTTTAGGGGTTTAAAATCTTTAATCACTAAACCTGAACCCTAAACCTGTGCTCCGGTGGCCTCTGTCATCAGCGCTCCATCCAGACCGCTATATTTTTTATTTGCATTGCTGCTCCCTCCTTGAGGGACCATGGTGGGAGCTGCAGCTGACAAGCCAAATTGCCCTTCACTGCTCCAGGACCTTCCACCACGTGACCGGCAGGTCATTGATCACGTGGGACGCATTACTCAGAGTCTCCTGCATGCCGGCACATCTCCGAGCTTCAACCGTCCATCATTGCCCTGCGACTTCCGTATTGAGGTCTGGAAGCTGCCGTTCACCTGCCATACAGGACTGGGAATCCTTCTGAGCCAGTCCACATTGTTATGCTTGTCCAGCATAACTGTCTGCGGTGAGTAGGTCTATGACCTTTCTGCATTCTTTTCCCGGCTGATACCATTCATGTGCGCTCCCCTCTCTCTTTGTTTCAATGTCATTAAAGTGGTTCTCCAGGAATAGGGAAAAAATAGCTTAATTAAATTTAATTATAAATAGATTCCTAAATACATTTCATTTTCAAATCACATACCTTTGGCCAAGGGAAGTAATCACTATAGAATTAAAATGTCCGCCGTCTCATTTCACAGAGAGAAACCTGTCCAAGATTGTTATGACAGATGCCTGTGACCATGTGCAGTAGGCAGCTGTGCCCTCCTTCATATGTAGGAAGATGGGCTCCACCAGGGCCGCCATCAGGGCATTACTGCCCTTACTGCTGTATGGTGACCAGTGAACAGCAATACAGAGGCGGGCCCTCAGGTCCGGGGACCCGCTCTTGTGCTTCTGCTCACCAGACCCCATTGTGAAATAAAGTGCTGTGCACACATCGGCGCTGGGACCTGGGAGCTTTCTCGGAGCTCCACGGCCGTCTAACCTTGACGGCTGCCCAGCTCCAGCTCCCTCCGTCTTCTCTGTACTTCCAGTCAGGTGACTTGCCATACACGATGATGTCATTGCTTACACGCCAACATGTACAAGCAGAGCTGTGCCTGCAGGGGATCGTCTGAGGTGTGTCTGAGGGGGGAAACTGCACATGTTGAAGTGTGTCTGATGGGTGGGAACTGCACATGATGAAGAGTGTCTGATGGGGGGAGCTGCACATGATGAAGTGTGACTGATGGTGGAACTGCTCATGTTCAAGTGTGTCTTAGGGGGACTGGAAATGATGAAGTAGGGGAGGCGGACTGCACATGATGAAGTTGAGGGGAGCAGGATTGCAAATGATGAAGTTGGGGGAGTGGGACTGCACATGATGAAGTGGAAGGGAGTGGGACTGCACATGATGAAGTGGGGGGAGTGGGACTGCACATGATGAAGTGGGGGGGAGTGGGACTGCACATGATGAAGTGTGGGGAGGGGCACTGCACTTGATGAAGTGTGTCTGATGGGGGAGCTGCACATGATGAAGTGTGTCTGAGGGGGTACTGCACATGATGAAGTTGGGGATGAGTGGGACTGCGCATGATGAAGTGGGGGGTGGGACTGCACATGATGAAGTGGGGGAGTGGGACTGCACATGATGAAGTGTGAGAAGGGACTGCAAATGATATAGTGGAGGGAGTGGGACTGCAAATGATGAAGTGGGGGGAGTTGGACTGCACATGATGAAGTGGGGGGAGTGGGACTGCACATGATGAAATGGGGGGGAGTGGGAGTGCACATGATGAAGTGGGGGGAGTGGGACTGCACATAATGAAGTGTGTTTAAGGGAGGTCTGCAATTGATGAAGTTGGGGGACTGAAAATGATGAACTGATGGGTGACGGGGAGTGCAAATGATGAAGTGAGGGGGATGTGGACTGCAAATGATGAAGAGAGGATGACTGCAAATGATGAAGTGGGGGGAGGGGGACTGCAACTGAAGTGAGGGGAAAATGGGGGACAGCAAATGATGAAGTAAGGGATGGAGGACAGCAATTGAGTTGAAGGTGGGGAGAGAAAATGACGACCTGGGGGAGAGCAAATAATGATGAACTTTGAGGGTGGGGGAGTAAATGATATATTGAATGTGTGTGAGAGCAGTTGATAATGAATAGAGGGTGGAATAGGCATGTAAATATAATGAATCGGGGGAGCGGGAGGTACATAGTGGGGGCGTTGAGGATGCAGTGACTGGTAATGAATTGGGGTAAGAGTACAGGTGCTAATTAATATATATATTTATTAAGTGGGGGAAGTGGCTATGTATAGTTAGTGGGAGAAAAATGGTGGATTATAATTTATATTTGGAATGGTGGACTGCATGATAACTAATTATATATTAATGGTGGGTGCTTGTCTATATTAGCTGTGTAGTGTAGAATAAGGGGAAAAAGTGGGGGATGTGCTCTGGAAGGGGTGCTCTAGGTAACTATGTGTTATTTTATGCAGAGATGAGTCCTGGCTGGAAGAAGGAATAGCTGTCTGCGCTGCATGAAAAAGAAAAGTAAAGATGAAGAACTTCAGCTAGAGACGTCACTGGTGAGTCAGTGTGTTACATCTACACTGACACTATACACTGTATACAGAGCTCCTGTGTATAATGTCACCGGCGATCACTGTACTACCTGTACACTGACACTATATACTGAGCTCCTATGTATAATGTCACTGGTGATCCCTGTATTACCTGTACACTGACACTATATACAGAGCTCCTCGGTGTAATGTCACTGGTGATCACTGTATGACCTGTACACTATACACTATATAAAAAATGTCCTGTGTATAATGTCACTTGTGATTCCTGTATTACCTGTACACTGGCACTATATACAGAGCTCCTGGGTGTAATGTCATTGGTGATCAATGTATTACCTGTACACTGACACTACATACAGAGCTCCTGGGTATAATGTCACTGGTGATCACTGTATTACCTGTACACTGACCATAAATACAGAGCTCCTGCGTGTAATGGCACTTATTATTGTTTTCTTATTTCTGATCAGTATTGTAGTATTTGGTCGCTGCGTGGTGGTAATAATATATGGTCTGGTCAGGGTGTGGCGGTATTTGTTCCTCGTATGTGGTATTATTCAGTTGGTATGAGGTGGTAATATGTGGTCTGGTCATGGTGTGGCGGTATTTGTTCCTTGTATGTGGACTCATTCTTTTAAAAAAATGAATAAAAATATACCTAAAAAGAGTATTGGATATTTTAAGAAATTTTTAATAGGTTAAAGTAGAGTAGGGCCCGGCCAATAATCTACCTCGTTGTGGTGGCGGTTTATACAATCTTTTGGCCAGAACAAAAGCTACTGGCTATGTATGTTATATGGTGTTTGTTGGGAACTAGTTTTTCCAAGAGTGGGTGGTGGGACTGTTGAAGGTTCGAGGGGTGGCGGCAGAGCTGGGGTGAAGCCTGGGTGGAGTCTCAAGGGGGCCTGAAAATGTTGCCAGTATGGGGCCCTGAAATTCCTAGTGGCATCCCTGGGCTCTGCTAATACTACTGGAGATACCAGAGGTGCTGAGGTAAAAAGAGGCCACTCATACTTCTGTGTAACAATATATGTACCCCTAGGTCAGGTCACAGCAGTAAAGCTTCCTACAGTACATGCTCACAGGCTTGTGTCCTATTAACATTCTAGGACAGGTTTCTGTCAGTATAACAAGGCGGCGACCATTTTAATTTTATGGTTATTACCTCTCTAGACAAAACCACTGTGATTTGCTAAGTAAATGTGTTTAGGAATTCATTTTTAATAACGTTTCTTTTAGTTATTTTTTTCCTATTTCTGGAGGACCTTTTATGACATTGACTTTATGTCTGGAGCCTATGTCCTGCTGTAGAATAAATTTGGAGCCAATCAAACACCTCCCTGATGGTATTGCATTATTAATAAGTATTTCACAGCTCTGAGGATATCATTAATCTTGACCAAACCCCCCAACTCCATTTGCTGACATGCAGTCCCAAACGTGCAAGGAACCTCCACCATGCTTCCACCAGCCCCTGAAGATTTGAGTGACGGCAGAGTAGCGGTTCAAGCTGGGGAGTGAGGACCCGCCTCCCTGGCTAACGACAGGTATTTTGGCTAACTTTCAAAACGCTTTATTTTGGGAATACTTGAACCAAAAACTAAAAGAGCCACCTTGTTAGAATGCAGCATTACTGCTGCACAAGGTGGCTCTTTTAGTTTATAACGGCTGGAGGGGGGTGACAGTGGCCCTTTAAAGCCAAATATTTCACGTTTTGACTCATCACTCCAGAGCACCTGCTGGCAGTTTTCTGCACCCAAGTTCCTATGTTCTTGTACATAGTTGAGGCACTTGGTCTTGTTTTCTTGCAAGGTATGACATATAGCCACAATTCTTCCTTCCATGAAGAAGACCTCTGGGCAAACTTCTCCTAACAGTAGATGGTTTCAGTTGGGTCCCTTTGGTTGCTGCCAGTTCCGAGCTGATCTCACTGATGAACATCTTCCATTTCCAAAAGAAATTCTTTCATCTGTGCCACTAAGTTTTCTTGGCTGAACACTACTTCTATAGTCCTCAACTTTTCCCATTTCTTAGTTTCCTTAGTTCTCTAAGATGTTTGGAACAACCTTCTTGCGGAGTTTTTTTTTTCAAAACTGTGTACTAGGTACCTAGAAGAACTGATGCTGTGTTGAAAGCAAAATATGGTCTCAGCAAATATTGCTTTAATTTAGATTTCTTTTTTGTTCGTTCACTTTTCATTTTCTTAATTGATAAAAATAAACTATTAGCATCTCTATTTATGAAAACATTTTTACTTTGCAGAATTTTCTCCACAGCTACATAACACCTTTACAGAGCATCATATGTATATATACTGTATATACTGTGTAGCAGAGGATGTACATACCTCTATTGCAGTTGACATCGGAGATACTCAGAAGTAGCAGCAGAGCCCCCAGAATGTGAGGGAAGAACATCTCTCCACCTGCCAGACACAAACGAGGATTAGATCATATATTCAAATAAAAAAAGAAAATTACACATACAGTGCATTGTATAGCATGAGTAGAAGGAAAAACTGTATATCATGAAACAACTGCTAAAAATTAAGTTTGTTTTTCTAATCGCAAGCAGAGGTATAATGAAATAACAAATTGATCTGTTACTCACCCTCTCCAGGTCCAGCACTGCCTCTCCATTGCTGCTCTAGCTGTTGCTTATAGCCTAGAGCAATGATATCACAACTGCAGCTTGCATCACCACTGCAGCCAATCACCAATCTCATAGTCTCACGCTCTCTACATTAGCAGAGCTGCTGACCTCAGTGATTGCCTGCAGCTGTGATTTGTTCTGCAGGTGTGATGTCACCATTTTAGCCTGTGAACAATGACCATAGGATGGGCGGAGACGCAAAATCGATAAGGGTAACAGCTTCGTTGTTTTTTTCATACCTCTGCTAGCCTATGGCTCACAAAACTTTGAAACTAAAAAACTCCTTTAATCCTTTAACTCAAAATCATGTATATGTACACAGGTTGATGCAGTGCCTTATGCTTCCCACTGTACATATACATGATTGCAATATACTGTCACCACACAAAAATCACGAAAGATGACAGATTGCAGTTCCCGATACTGGAGACACACAGTTTGCCAGCCTGGGGCCCATTAGATTTGGCAAGTTGATTTGTCAATACAGTCTGCTTTAGCCTGTTCTTCTGGCTCAGATCTTCTCAGTCATGTTATAAGATTGGAGTCAGCTCCCGGTGCCTCCTGCCTTGGTCATGAATTGTCTAATCACCAATCGTGGCCTTTTAGACTCCTAGCTGTCAATAGTGACAATGGCACCTAGATGGTTAACCTTATTATTATCACACGATCATCCCATCCAGGCTCTGATTCATACTGCCCATGATTCCGCCAGCATGAATCTAATGGCAGGTTCTATTAAAAGAGGTTTACAAAACTGATGGAGATTATGGAGCATTAAAATTCAAAGCAACTCAGAGCTTAATTTAATGCCAGGCACTACAAAAGGTAGTTAAGCCAGGTAAACAATACCAGGGACACATGGCAGTGGCTGTGCCACATTTTACAGTTTCCCATTCTATTGACTGGGACTGTCCTTTAATATCAAGCAAAACACTATTAAAAGTACAATGTTGTGCTGTACGAGCAATGCAAAAAAATGAAAGGGACTTGGACCTCATTGGAGCTCTGTGGCCCCTTCAGTCTGCTGATTGGTCAAAGACCAGGAAGTTGGATCTGATTTTGATGGCCCATTCCAAGAACTTCCAGATATTCGAAGATCTGCATGGCAATGTTGAATGACAGCATTTGTCTTTGATTTGAAATTAATAGGCCTGTATATGCTTTTTATATTGCTTGGATTTTTTCTGATCACAATATTAGGCAAGGGTGTATGTACCATAGAGGTATGCCTTGCAGTTTCTATGAGTACCTTGGAGAATAAAGGCCAATCATGGTTTAACTTACTACCTTTGCTATTGAGTGACAAGAGCCTGTGTAAAGGCCCATTTACACGGACTGATTAGTGGCATAATACAAACACTGATTGGTAAACTTTTATGGATCAGTGGTCGTGTGAATGCCTGTTTACACAAGTAACCATAGTAAACAATGCACACACTATATTAGATCGCTCATCGCATGTAGGCTACCATAGTTCTTGGCTGTGTGAGTCCTGTGTACACAGGATGATTCACTGCAGAAAGCGATGATCTTTTCTGCTGCTCAAAGATCAGTTCAGCTGATGAACGAGCGTTTTCGTTCATTGGGTGATAGGCAGCCTGTTTACACAGCAAGATAATTGTAAAACGATTGTTTTTAACAAAGCTTGTTCACGATTATCTTGCAATGTATATGCCTCTTAAGACTACTTTCTTTAGAGGAACTGTGTTGATACCAAATAAGAAGATGGAGCTTATCTTAAGGGTCCAAAAAAGGTGTTAAGGGGGAAACAAACACTAGGTCCTTCTATTCTTAATGGCAGGGCCTGATACCACAATTGAGACCCAGTTTGATCTTGACAGTACTGTTCATCTATTCTATATATTACACCAAGGGTCTGAAACCTGATGCTCAGGAGCTACATGTGGCAAATGGCTGACTGCTAACTTGGTGCATTAGCAAAGGTAAGTTAGAGGGGGAAATAAATATGGTAAGCTGATGATAGAATAATAATGTAAGATGGGTGATGTTAGCTGCGATAGTGAGGTGGGAGTACTGCATTAAAGAATTTTGAATAGAGGTAAAGTGGATAGTATAAAGCCCATAAGGGAAGTGCTTTCTGTGGGGAAGCTTTGGCTGTCATTATACCAGTAATGGGGGGCTCTGGGTGATGCTTCAGTGGGTGAGGGAGGCAAGGCTGGATGTGGCACACAACCCTTTTTCAGAACTGAACGTGACTCTCAAGGTAAGAAAAGTTCGGAATGACTGGAATTATTATGGAGTTATTTATGCAATATACCCTGCAGCTTCTAAGGGAGAATCACTTAGTTTGATTTCTGCTTTTACTGGCTATGGGTCTATTTGTTTCCTCCTAGCATAGTCAATACTGATTTATGATGATCTGAGGACAGAAGAATGTGGCTATTGTGAATAAAATCACATGCACCCATCTGTCTAATCCAATATTTTAGGAAATTTCCACTAGTGCTTGGAGAGAAAAATGTTATGAAAGTCCTGTGAAAGGCTCTGTGGATAAATTTGAAGAAGTCAGGACTGGAGATGGTTAATACTGTATCTGCTTCACATAAATCTTAACCCCTTCACCCAGAGCCTGTTTTTACCTTAATGACCAGGCAAGATTTTACAAACCTGACCAGTGTTATTTCATTTGCTAGCGATATATTTAGGACAATATTTTTTTGCATCTATTTGTGGAAATATTGTAATTCTGGTGAAATAGTCATAATTTTCAAATTTTTTATGCCCTCAAATCAGATAGTTATATCACAAAAAATAGTTAGTAAATAACACTTACTACGTGTCTACTATACATCAGCAGAATTTTTAAAACATCATCTTTTTGGTTAGAAACTTAGAAGGGTTAAAAGTTAATCAGCAATTTCTCAATTTTCCAACAAAATTTACAAAACCATTTTTTTTAAGGACCACATCACATTTGAAGTGACTTAGAGTGGCCAATATTACAGAAAATACCCAAAAGTGACGCCATTCTAAAAACTGCACCCCTCAAGGTACTCAAAATCACATTAAATAAGTTTATCAAACTTTCAAGTGCTTCACAGGAAGTAAAGCTAGGTGGAAAGAAAAAAAATAACATTTTACTTTTTCCCACAAAAAAATGTTTATTTAGCTCCAAATTTTTCATTCTCTCAATTGTAACAGGAGAAAATGGACCATATATTTGTTGTGCAATTTCTCCTGAATACGAAACCCCATATGTGGTGGAAAACTGATGAGCCTAAACTGTGGAAACCCCCCACAAATGACCCTATTTTGAAAACTACATCCTCAAGGAACTTATATAGAGGTGTGGTTAGCATCTTGAACCCCCAGGTGCTTCACAAATTTTTGAGTCGGGAAAATGACATGCCAAAACAGCATAAACCCCCACAAGTTACCCTATTTTGTAAACTACACCCCTTGTGGAATTCATCTAGTATAGTCACAGAATTTATCTATTCTGTAGTGAGCATTTTTAACCTTCAGGTGATTCACAGAATTATAACCAAAAGGAGAATAACAAAGTATCCAAAAAACACCACACAAGAAGAAATAGTAAAGATTTAGGTAAAATAAACAGTTTTTATTAAAAATAATACACATTAAAAAAAACACATGAATCAAAGGTAGACATGATACATGTAAGAGGGATCAAAAAATGGAGGAAATATCAAGTGATATAGGTGGTGAAGCGGAGTAAGGTCAGTCTGCAAGTAGTAATAGTAGTGGTATAAATAAACCCATATGGCCAGGAATGCAAAAAGTAAAAGTAAAAAAAACAAACAAAGCAACCACATGGAGAAAGGTAAAGTGTAGAGCTTACCCATAATGCTGTAACCCGCCCATCCACAACACCACAGACGCCCTGACGTGTTTCGCGGATGTGCTTTCTCAAGGGGAGTGTGAATTGATTCACAGAATTGTATAACATTAGGCTGATTAAATGGAAAATTACCATTTTTGCCACTAACATGTTGCTTTGGCCCCAACTTTTTAAAAGCGAAAATAAAAGAAAATTAATGGTAAAGTTTGTTATGCCATTTCTCCTGAGTACGCCAATACCCCATATGTGGTCAAAACTATTTTTGAGGCACACTGCAAACTCCAAAGGGAAGAGGCGCCATATTGGAGTTCAGATTTTGCTGGAATGGTTTGAGGGTGCCATGTCACATTGGCAGAGCCTCTGAGATGCCAGAACAACAGAACCCCCTATATATGAACTCATTTTACAAATTACACCCCCTAATGAATTAATCTACAGGTGCAGTGAGTATGTTGACACCACATGTACAGAATTTTATACCATTGGGTGGTGAATAGTGATGAGCGAATATACTCGTTACTCGAGATTTCCCGAGCACGCTCGGGTGTCCTCCGAGTATTTTTTAGTGCTCGGAGATTTAGTTCATCGCCTCAGCTGAATGATTTACAGCTATTAGCCAGGCTAAGTACATGTGGGGGTTGCCTGGTTGCTAGGGAATCCCCACATGTAATCAAGCAGGCTAGTAGCTGTAAATCATCCAGCTGCGGCAAAGAAAACTAAATCTCCGAGCACTAAAAAATACTCGGAGGACACCTGAGCATGCTCGGGAAATCTCGAGTAACGAGTATATTCTCTCATCACTAGTGGTAAAGAAAGAATAGCCCCACGTTTTTAAGTTTTCTAAGGGCTAATAGGAAAAAATGGATCTGACAGATAGTTGTGCAATTTCTCCTGAGTGTGCCAATACCCTACATGAACTCAGGAAATACTTTTTAGACACAGTGTAAAGCTCAGAAAGGAAGGAGCGCTATATTACAGAGCAGATTTTTTGTTATGGCTTGTGGGTGCCATGACCCACTGAAGGAGGACAGTGACCCCATTGTACAAACCACACCTCTCAATAAATTCATCTAAGGGTGCAGTGATCATAGTGACACCACGAGTGTATCAGAGTTTTATAAAAATGGGCAGTGAAATAAAAATAATTACATTTTTACCACAAAAATTTGTTTTAGTCCCAAATTTTCTTCCATTTTTACACAAGTAAATGGGTAAAAATTGCACCAATATGTGTCACACAATTTCTGCTGAATGTGGCAATACCCCAAAATGTGGTTGTAAAGTACTGCATAGCTGTACAGTGAGACTTGGGATGGAAGGAGTGCTCTTTGGCTGTTGGAGAAAAAATTATTGTAGAGTAAGAATGGTGGACTGTGCTATTGTATTCCTGCCCCTGAAGTCACCAATCACATTATAATATAGTGTGAACAAGGTTATGCATCTTTTATACAGTATATATGATAATGTGTAGTGCATAACTAATATGTTTAGTGTAAAGTATAGAGTAAGACATAGGTTGGGCTTAGGATATAGGATAGTAATTATAGAGTAAGACAGACTTTGTAAGAATTATGGGTCTAAATAGGCAAATTGCCTCATCAGAGTGAAAGAGGACTTGTAATCTATATCGCCACCTGTTGGAAGCAGCAATCCTGCAAGTCACAATCAACCCTTTAACCAGTCTTGCAATATGACTTAGGATAAAAGCCACATCAGAATCTCAATTTGCAGACACGGTGTTTCGGGCTATTGGCCCTCGTCAGTGCAAAGTATGAGAACTGATTTGGCTAGGTGATAGGTTCTGGACTGAGGTCTAAGGGGTAATGTTTCTTCTTGTGGAGAGTGACATACCGGCTCTAGCATGCCAAGGTAAGGTGGCTTATTCGCCGTGCAATGCTCCTCTGAGAAGTTTAATATGCAAATTGCCTCTTCAGGGAGAAAGAGAACTTGAACTCTACAGCGCTGAAATAAAGTTGTTATATTGTTTTTTAGTGGTTCACCAGGTCTATATAGCATTTTGCACAAGTCACTTTTATGCACTTTTCACTTTTATAATGCAAGCATATGCATTTACAATGTAATATCTACCTTTGCACTTTATTTCGCACATTATTATACCCATTGCACATCATACTCGCCTCTGATTTCCTCTGTCTCGCCGGCGGTCCGGAGTCATGTGAAGTGGGCGTGGCGCCGACCCGCTCATGTGACCCGGCCGTGTCTGACGAGATCGAGGCTTGAGGTGCTGCACAGCACAGTCACTTGCGGTTCACCGCAGCGCACGCCTCCCTTTTCAATTTCACATGTGATCTAATTAAACACACATATATACCGGATGGAGAGCCGGATTTAGCCACGCCCCCTGAGGAAGCGACACACGTGAACGCGAAACGCGCGTTGGGGTATGGGACCGGGACCTAGTCTGGACATCTCTTTACAAATGGGTAATTAGTCTATTTACTTTTTTAATACAGGTAGTATGGGCTCATCAATGTTGCATATAATGGCGGTATTTATCGTGGCAAAGCAGCCGTATAAAGAGCATTGAACCCTGCTTTATGCTACAGCATTGGGCCTCCCCTGTTGATACCTACTGGATACTATTTATATTACTTTTTAGTATTTATGTCCTGCCATGTGTCCCGATCCATGGGTTGCACCATAGTAGTCACTTTTTAGTAACTTTGTGAATCTATCAATTTATGTATATTATATGTACAATTGTTTCAAAAAATAAGATTATCATCAGTCTTATAATAAAGGATATTTTTTCATGTCCTGGCGTAATATGACTCGTTTTTCTCCAGTTGAAATAACTTTGTGATCGAGTAGCCGTATGTGTAAAGAAATTACTGACATCTAATTTATATCTACAGCGCCAGCTGTTGGAAGCAGCGATCCTAAAAGTCACAATCAACCCTTTAACGAGTCTTGCAATAAGACAGGATATGTCACTCTTCACAAGGATAAACGTTACCCCTTAGACCCCAGGTGTAAAGATAAATGGTATAATACATAGTTAAAGTTTGGGACTAGACCCCAATGGGAGGGAGAAGCCCCAGTTAAAAGGGACTGCTTCCTGGTAGGTATCAGATAGGGAACTACATTAACCAAGGTCAAGTTCAAGAAAGAATCTATTGTTCAAGGCAGTGAGAAGCCTTACTGGAATCTCTTGAGGATATTCTTGCAATGTCCAGAGCTCAAGGCTCGGTACAGGTGCTACGAAGAGTGCCTTATCCTCTGTGATACAGAGGGTGATAGACGTGGAACCGCGTAAAGGGAAGATAACAGATCCCAAGTGCACTGCATGACTGAACGGGAAATCCCTGGGGCTGACACAGCCAGTGAATATAGGGATAGTCCAGGAGGAACGGACAGTAATGCTGAGGATGCATTGTATTAAAGAAACAGGGAATAAGAAGTGTTGGGGCCAATATTGCGTGTTACAATCTGATGAACTTGAACTATTCAACAAACCTTTGCTTGTTAAATTGAACTTTGTGTCCCTTGAACTATGTGCGGCGGCTCATGAAGATGGAGGTCTGGAGAAAACAGAGGCCTTCGGCCTACAAGTGAGTGTGATGCACCCCACACCTGGTAGCACATTGGGACTGGGACACGATTTTCCTGTAAAGTACCAGGGCTTTATGAAGCTGCAGCTCAACCATAGCTACTGCCATCGGTCACTTTACAGTAGAATAGTTTGCGGACTCCATATATAGAGCTCCTAAGTGTCAGAAGAGTAAAATCCGTTCTCAAGCGACCACATTTTGGAAATCACACCCCATTAGAAATTTATCTACAAGTGTAGTGATGATTTTGACTCCATGGGTGTTTTCCAGAAACAAGCAGCAGTGGATGTTGCCGAGTGAAAATTCCAAATCTGCCAGTGTAGTGCCCAGTATATTGTAGTGTCCATACACTGTGCCTCGCTTGTTCTTCTGGAAACATGCACCCTTAAATTAAGCAGGCTCTCATCGCTACAGAAATGCCAAAAAGGTGGATGCTAAATGTAGATAAGGCACACTGGGGCTCAGAAGGGAGAAGGGAATTTGAATTTGGCAGAATTTGTTGGATTTTATTTGCGGGGCAAGGAGCCATAGTGCTTTTCCAGAATCTTTGTAGTAGCAGTAATGTGGAAGTCCCCTATATTTCCACTGACAGATGTAGGACCTGAGTGGGAACTTGCTTTTTTTGAGTTTAAGCTTTTATTGGAAGCATTTTACATAACGTTTGGGATCACATTTGTCCAGCACTCTACGCTGAGCACTTACATTGGGGTTTCCATCTAAATCTCTGAAGGACATGATTCAGATGAAACACCCAATGGGTCCATTCACTATCATGAGGAAGTAGGGTTACTCTGGACTCCGTCTGACCTCTGTTCAGTGATGTCCTTCTTTTCAGAAGTGCACAGAACTGTGGCCTACTGTGCTTTTATTCATGCTTAAAAAGACGGATACCGCAGCATCATAGTCCACCTGCATCTTTATAGGCAATTGCAGCGCCCCAGAGTCCTGGTCGTTGCAGTACTGTTGCTCCGCCACTAAGGGGAGTGATGGTATGTCCGATGGCACTTAAGGAGTTCACCTGACCAGGTATCACAGACACCAATACACTTCACCGTCTGGCCTCCAGGGGGAGCTAAGGGTACTATGCATTAGGCCACTCCTCACAATCTGGTAAAACTGGGGGTTGGATAGAAAGTGGGAGGAGAAGCTGACTGGGTTGGAACCAGGCAACATCCTGTGGCAGAGGGTGTTGCGGGGAAAGATTCAGGGGGGTCCCTGTCAGGGGTGGGATCCTGACAGAGGCCTAGCGAACAAGACAGAACGTTAAGGAACCGCGCCTGCACTACATTGCCGCGGTATCTCAAGAAAGGACAAGAAGCGATGTTTATTGTGGAGAAGTGAGAAACGAGATCACAGCAAAAAGGAGATAATACCAGTAGGAGTCTGTTGTGAATTCCGTTCTCGGACTCCCTCCTGTGGTCATGAATGGTACTTTGGTTGGTTCTGCTCTTGGACTCCCTCTGGTGGCTTCGAGCGGAACTGCTGGTCACTGAGGTTGGCTTTATCAGCTGCTCTCGTTTATTGCTATGTTGCTTCCCTATTTAACTCCACTCAGATCGTTACTTCATGCCAGCTGTCATTGTTTCAGTATTGGTTCAGATCTCTCTTGGACTTCTCTGAGGACCTGTCTACTCCAGCAGAAGCTAAGTCTTGCTAGTTCATTTGTTGTTACTGCTATTTCTAGTCCAGCTTGCTATCATGATGTTCCCTTGCTAGCTGGAAGCTCTGGGGTGCAGAGTGGCACCTCCACACCGTGAGTCGGTGTGGGGAGTCTTTTTGCTTACTCTGCGTGGTTTTTTGTAGTCTTTTGTGCTGACCGCATAGATCCCTTTTCTTTCCTCTGACTATTTAGTGGAATCTGGCCTCCTTTGCTAATACCTGTTTCATTCCTGTGTTTGTGACTTTCCTCTTAACTCACAGTCAATATATGTGGGGGTCTGCCTTTACCTTTGGGGAATTTCTCTGAGGCAAGGTAAGGCTTCTATTTCTATCTTTAGGTGTAGTTAGCTCTCAGGCTGTGAAGAGGCGTCTAGGGAGAGTTAGGTACGCTCCACGGCTATTTCTAGTTGTGTGTGATAGGAGTAGGGTTGCGGTCAGCAGAGTTCCCACTTACCCAGAGCTTGTCCCGATTTTGAACTTACTCATCAGGTCATTCCGGGTGCTCCTAACCACCAGGTCCATAACAGTACAGCTGGCCCGAAAGTGTTAATGCATCTCAAAAGAGGGATAAGAGAAGTTCTGAACCCATTTTTTTTTCTTTGCAGTGTGTTTTGTCTCTCTTTTCCCCTTAACCTCTGGGTGGTTCAGGACTCAGTTGTAGATATGGATATTCAAGGTCTGTCCTCTTGTGTGGATCATCTCACTGCAAGGGTACAAAGCATTCAAGATTATGTAGTTCAGAATCCGATGTTAGAACCTAGAATTCCAATTCCTGATTTGTTTTCTGGGGATAGATCTAAGTTTCTGAATTTCAAAAATAATTGTAAACTGTTTCTTGCTTTGAAACCCCGCTCCTCTGGTGACCCCATTCAGCAAGTAAAAATTATTATTTCTTTGTTGCGTGGCGACCCTCAAGACTGTGCATTCTCCCTTGCGCCAGGAGATCCTGCATTGCTTAATGTAGATGCGTTTTTTCTGGCGCTTGGATTGCTTTATGATGAACTGAATTCAGTGGATCAGGCAGAGAAAATCTTGCTAGCTTTGTGTCAGGGTCAGGATGAAGCGGAGATATATTATCAGAAGTTTAGAAAATGGTCTGTGCTTACTCAATGGAATGAGTGTGCCCTGGCAGCAATTTTTAGAAAGGGTCTCTTTCTGAAGCCCTTAAGGATGTTATGGTGGGATTCCCCACGCCTGCTGGTCTGAATGAATCAATGTCCTTGGCCATCCAAATTGATCGGCGTTTGCGTGAGCGCAAAATTGTGCACCATTTGGCGGTGTCCTCTGAGCAGAGGCCTGAGCTTATGCAATGTGATAGAACTTTGACCAGAACTGAACGGCAAGAACACAGACGTCAGAATAGGCTGTGTTTTTACTGTGGTGACCCCACTCATGCTATCTCTGATTGTCCTAAGCGCACCAAGCGGTTCGCTAGATCTGTCACCATTGGTACTGTACAGCCTAAATTTCTTTTGTCTGTTACTCTGATTTGCTCTTTGTCATCCTACTCGGTTATGGCATTTGTGGATTCAGGCACTGCCCTGAATTTGATGGACTTGGAGTTTGCCAGGCGCTGTGGTTTTTTCTTGGAGCCTTTGCAGTATCCTATTCCATTAAGGGGAATTGATGCCACGCCGTTGGCCAAGAATAAACCGCAGTATTGGACTCAGTTGACCATGTGCATGGCTCCTGCACATCAGGAAGATATTCGCTTTTTGGTGTTGCATAATTTGCATGATGTGGTCGTGTTGGGTTTGCCATGGCTACAGGTTCATAATCCAGTGTTGGATTGGAAATCAATGTCTGTGTCTAGTTGGGGTTGTCAAGGGGTACATGGCGATGTTCCATTGGTGTCAATTTCTGCTTCCACTCCTTCTGAAGTCCCTGAGTTTCTGTCGGATTACCAGGATGTATTTGATGAGCCCAAATCCAGTGTCCTACCCCCTCATAGGGATTGTGATTGTGCTATAAATTTGATTCCTGGTAGTAAGTTTCCTAAGGGCCGACTTTTTAATTTATCTGTGCCAGAGCACGCCGCTATGTGGAGTTATATAAAGGAGTCCTTGAAGAAAGGGCATATTCGCCTGTCTTCATCATCGTTGGGAGCAGGGTTCTTTTTTGTGGCCAAGAAGGATGGTTCTCTGAGACCCTGTATAGATTACCGCCTTCTCAATAAAATCACGGTCAAATTTCAGTACCCTTTGCCTCTGCTGTCTGATTTGTTTGCTCGGATTAAGGGGGCTAGTTGGTTCACCAAGATAGATCTTCGAGGGGCGTATAACCTTGTGCGTATTAAACAGGGCGATGAATGGAAAACAGCATTTAATACGCCCGAGGGCCATTTTGAGTACCTGGTAATGCCATTCGGGCTTTCAAATGCTCCATCTGTGTTTCAGTCCTTTATGCATGACATCTTCCGAAAGTATCTGGATAGATTCATGATTGTATATTTGGATGATATTTTGGTCTTTTCGGATGATTGGGAGTCTCATGTGAAACAGGTCAGAATGGTATTCCAGGTCCTTCATGCTAATTCCTTGTTTGTGAAGGGGTCTAAATGTCTCTTCGGTGTTCAGAAGGTTTCCTTTTTGGGCTTCATTTTTTCCCCTTCTACTATCGAGATGGATCCTGTTAAAGTTCAGGCCATTTATGATTGGACTCAACCTACATCTGTGAAGAGCCTCCAGAAACTCCTGGGCTTTGCTAATTTTTACCGTCGCTTCATCGCTAATTTTTCTAGTGTGGTTAAACCTTTGACTGATTTGACAAAGAAAGATGCTGATGTGGTGAATTGGTCCTCTGCGGCCGTTGAGGCTTTTCAGGAGCTGAAACGTCGTTTTTCTTCGGCCCCTGTGTTGCGTCAGCCAGATGTTTCGCTCCCTTTTCAGGTCGAGGTTGATGCTTCTGAGATTGGAGCAGGGGCTGTTTTGTCTCAAAGAAGTTCTGATGGCTCTGTGATGAAGCCATGTGCCTTCTTTTCTAGAAAGTTTTCGCCTGCTGAGCGTAATTATGATGTTGGCAATCGGTAGCTGCTAGCTATGAAGTGGGCATTCGAGGAGTGGCGACATTGGCTTGAGGGAGCCATGCACCGCGTGGTGGTCTTGACGGATCACAAAAATCTGACTTATCTCGAGTCTGCCAAGCAGTTGAATCCTAGACAGGCTCGATGGTCGCTGTTTTTCTCCCGTTTCGATTTTGTGGTCTCATACCTTCCAGGTTCTAAGAATGTGAAGGCGGATGCCCTTTCTAGGAGTTTTGTGCCTGATTCTCCCGGAGTCCTTGAGGCGGCTGGTATTCTCAAAGAGGGGGTAATTCTGTCTGCCATCTCCCCTGATTTGCGGCGGGTGCTGCAGGAGTTTCAGGCTGATAGACCTGACCGTTGTCCAGCTGAGAAATTGTTTGTCCCTGATAGATGGACTAGCAGTTATTTCTGAGGTTCATTGCTCGGTGTTGGCTGGTCATCCTGGGATTTTTGGTACCAGAGATTTGGTGGCTAGGTCCTTTTGGTGGCCTTCCTTGTCACGGGATGTGCGTTCTTTTGTGCAGTCCTGTGGGACTTGTGCTCGGGCTAAGCCCTGCTGTTCTCGTGCCAGTGGGTTGCTTTTGCCCTTGCCAGTCCCGAAAAGGCCTTGGACGCATGTTTCCATGGATTTTATTTCAGATCTTCCTGTCTCTCAAAGGATGTCTGTCATCTGGGTGGTTTGTGATCGCTTTTCTAATATGGTCCATTTGGTACCCTTGCCTAAGTTACCTTCTTCCTCTGATTTGGTGCCATTATTTTTTCAACATGTGGTTCGTTTGCATGGCATTCTGGAGAACATTGTGTCGGACAGAGGTTCCCAGTTTGTCTCTAGGTTTTGGCGGTCCTTTTGTGCTAAGATGGGCATTGATTTGTCTTTTTCTTCGGCTTTCCATCCTCAAACAAATGGCCAAACCGAAGAACCAACCAGACTTTGGAAACCTATCTGAGATGCTTTGTTTCTGCTGATCAGGATGATTGGGTGACCTTCTTGCCATTGGCTGAGTTCGCCCTTAATAATCGGGCTAGTTCGGCTACTTTGGTTTCGCCTTTTTTTTTGCAATTCTGGTTTTCATCCTCGTTTCTCTTCGGGGCAGGTTGAGCCTTCTGACTGTCCTGGTGTGGATTCTGTGAACAGGTTGCAGCAAATTTGGACTCACGTAGTGGACAATCTGACGTTGTCCCAGGAGAAGGCTCAACGTTTCGCCAACCACCGTCGTTGTGTTGGTCCCTGACTTCGTGTTGGGGATTTGGTTTGATTGTCTTCTCGCTATGTCCCTATGAAGGTTTCTTCTCCTAAATTTAAGCCTCCTTTCATTGGTCCTTATAAGATTTCTGAAATTCTCAACCCTGTGTCATTTCGTTTGGTCCTTCCAGCTTCTTTTGCCATCCATAATGTGTTCCATAGGTCGTTGTTGCGGAGGTACGTACGTGGCGCCTATGGTTCCCTCCGTTGATCCTCCTGCTCCGGTGTTGGCTGAGGGGGAGTTGGAGTATGTGGTGGAAAAAATTTTGGATTCTCGTATTTCGAGACGGAAGCTTCAGTACCTGGTTAAGTGGAAGGGCTATGGTCAGGAGGATAATTCCTGGGTTGTTGCCTCCGATGTCCATTCTGCCGATTTAGTTCGTGCCTTTCATTTGGCTCATCCTGATCGGCCTGGGGGCCCTGGTGAGGGTTCGGTGACCCCTCCTCAAGGGGGAGGTACTGTTGTGAATTCCGTTCTCGGACTCCCTCCTGTGGTCATGAATGGTACTTTGGTTGGTTCTGCTCTTGGACTCCCTCTGGTGGCTTTGAGTGGAACTGCTGGTCACTGAGGTTGGCTTTATCAGCTGCTCTCGTTTATTGCTATGTTGCTTCCCTATTTAACTCCACTCAGATAGTTACATCATGCCAGCTGTCATTGTTTCAGTATTGGTTCAGATCTCTCTTGGACTTCTCTGAGGACCTGTCTACTCCAGCAGAAGCTAAGTCTTGCTAGTTCATTTGTTGTTACTGCTATTTCTAGTCCAGCTTGCTATCATGATGTTCCCTTGCTAGCTGGAAGCTCTGGGGTGCAGAGTGGCACCTCCACACCGTGAGTCGGTGTGGGGAGTCTTTTTGCTTACTCTGCGTGGTTTTTTGTAGTCTTTTGTGCTGACCGCATAGATCCCTTTTCTTTCCTCTGACTATTTAGTGGAATCTGGCCTCCTTTGCTAATACCTGTTTCATTCCTGTGTTTGTGACTTTCCTCTTAACTCACAGTCAATATATGTGGGGGTCTGCCTTTACCTTTGGGGAATTTCTCTGAGGCAAGGTAAGGCTTCTATTTCTATCTTTAGGTGTAGTTAGCTCTCAGGCTGTGAAGAGGCGTCTAGGGAGAGTTAGGTACGCTCCACGGCTATTTCTAGTTGTGTGTGATAGGAATAGGGTTGCGGTCAGCAGAGTTCCCACTTACCCAGAGCTTGTCCCGATTTTGAACTTACTCATCAGGTCATTCTGGGTGCTCCTAACCACCAGGTCCATAACAGGAGTCGTGCCGTAAGATTGAGGCAACATCCTACTGAGGCGCGTAACCGGTGGCCGGAACGCCGAGGAAGTATTGGGCTCCAAGCATTACTTCAATCCAACGGCAGGACAGTTAATTATAGGTTGGCTTTCTCACCTAAATCACCTAAGCAGACATAGGGGGCAACTGTGGGAGAGGGGCGACACTAGGGTCCCGGAAGAACTCCAGGCCTACCGTCATACGGGTGCGTCCTAGCCATATCATCTGGGGGACGGAGAAGAACATCAGAACAGATACAAGTTGTGAGAAAGAACATCAGAAACAGACACAACAGTTGTGAGGACTATCCCGTGGTGCTCAGCAGGGAAGTACTACAACACACAGGCGCTAGAAGGTAGGCACAGATTTCCACCTGCAAAGGGAACTCTGGAGGTGCCTTCAGACCGGCCGGTCTCAGCCAGCCCTGTTAGCAGTACTCTGGATTGAGGATCCTGAAGCCTTCAGTAAAGAGGTAAAGAGACTGCAACCCTGTGTCCTCGTTATTCATCGCGACCTACACCATGCACCATCATCTCATCTTTCATTGGACGCCCCTTAGCAGGGTCATGGACCGGGTCTAGCCACCGTGACAAGACCGAGACAGAGAGGCCCGGTACCGAGTACCCCGCGGCCCTGCGTCTGGGGGCGCTCCACAATCTTCGGCCGGGGTTTCCATCTGAATCACATATTTCAGACATTCACAAGGAAGCCCCGGAATAAATGCTCAGCATAGAGCGCAGGATAAATGTGAACTGAGGCTTACTTTGAAATTTGAGAGGCAGAGTAAATAAATCAACAACATTAAATTGGTTTTATTTATTTTTTACGCCATTCCTCATGCGGTATAAGTGATTAGGCAACTTTATTTTTCCGGTCGGTGCGATTACAGTGATTCCAGATTTATATCGGGTTTTTATGTTTGGCAGCTCTCACACACTAAAAGACGCCTTTTTTTGTTAAATAAAATGTTTGCATCGCTATATTTTGAGAGCTATACTTTTTCTATATTTCTGCCGACAGAGTCATGTGAGGACACGTTTTTTTTGGGACGAGTTCATATTTTTATTGGTACAATTTTTTGGACACATAAAATTTTGTGATCGCTTTCTATTCCAATTTTTGGAAGGCAGAGTGAACAAAAAACAGCAATTTAGGAATTGTTTTTTTGGAGTGGAATTTCATGCCGTTTACTATATGGTAAAATTGATAAGATGGCTTTATTCTTTGGGTCAGTACGATTACAGTGATACCACATTTATATCACTTTTTATATGTTTTGCCACTGTCAAAACTATTTTATTGTCTTTGCATCAGTATATTCTGAAAGCTATAATGTTTTAATTTCTCCGCTGATGGAGCTGTTTTGTGGCTTGATTTTTGCTGGACAAAATATTGTTTTCAGCAATACCATTTTTATTTCCATTCGACATTTTGATTGCATTTTATTCCATTTTTGACGGTATGATGAAAAAGCTTTTTTTTGCCACATGCTTTATTATTTTTGTTATGGTGTTCACTAAAGGGGTATAATAGTGTGACAGTTTTATAGATCGGGTGTTCCGGATGTGGCTATACCAAATATGTGTATTTGTTTATATTTTTACATTTCTTTTTTTACTTTTTTTTTAAAAATTTTACTTAGTTCCTCTTTGACATTTTAACTCTTATTAGTTGGATCCCTAGTATAATGCAATGCAATGCAATGCACCAGCATTATATCTGTCAGTGCTGAACTAACAGAAGACTCTTAGGGTACCGTCTCACAGTGGCACTTTGGTCGCTACGACGGCACGATCCGTGACGTTCCAGCGATATACTTACGATCTCGCTGTGTCTAACACACTACTGCGATCAGGGACCCCGCTGAGAATCGTACGTCGTAGCAGATCGTTTGAAACTTTCTTTCGTCGCTGGATCACCCGCTGTCATCGCTGGATCGGGGTGTGTGATGCCGATCCAGCGATGTGTTCGCTTGTAAGCAGGGTAAACATCGGGTTACTAAGCGCAGGGCCACGCTTAGTAACCCGATGTTTACCCTGGTTAACATTGTAAATGTAAAAAAAAAAAAGCAGTACATACTCACATTTTGGTGTCTGTCACTTCCCTCGCTGTCAGCTTCCCGCACTGACTGTGAGCGCCGGCCGTAAAGTAAAAGCAGAGCACAGCGGTGACGTCACCGCTGTGCTGTGCTTTACGGCCGGCACTGACACAGTCAGTGCGGGAAGCTGACGGTGAGGGACGTGACAGACACCGGAATGTGAGTATGTAGTGGGTTTTTTTTTTTTACATTTACAATGGTAACCAGGGTAAACATCGGGTTACTAAGCGCGGCCCTGCGCTTAGTAACCCGATGTTTACCCTGGTTACCCGGGGACTTCGGCATCGTTGGTCACTGGAGAGCTGTCTGTGTGACAGCTCTCCAGTGACCACACAACGACTTACCAACGATCACGGCCAGGTCGTATCACTGGTCGTGATCGTTGGTAAATCGTTTAGTGTAACGGTACCCTTAGACCATGATCCTGGCATGGTCTAACAGGCTTGCCACAGCTGGCTGACCTGGAGGTCGTCATGACGACCTCGGGTTGCCATGGCAATAATCTCGCAATGACATTGCAGGAGTGCCGATCTGAAGGTTGAGGGAGCCCGGCTCCCTCTCCCAGCCTACTAAATGCTGCGATCACCATCGATCACAGCATTTAAGGGCCTAAACGGTCAAGGGAGGTGCGAGCACTGCTTCTGGCAATGACAGCCAGAGCTTGGCTACAACTTACGCCAAGCTCCCTGCAGTGATCATGTGTGTAGCAATATGTTATATGTTCATGTGGCCTCTAGGGGTCTCACTACTTTTATGTGTGTTCTATATTCTTTGTTTGGAACTTGTTGGATGTTGTTGTACACTGGATTTTCATGTAATGGAGGTTGAGACATGATGTGAATAAAGAGCCTGGAGATACTCAAAGAGTGTGATTCATGACAGGATTCATCAAACAGAACATGGTGGCAGCCGGGCACAGAACCTGCAAATTCTCAGAGCTTATATGAGGCTGGAACTGCACAGATCACTGCAACTGTAAGTACAGATTCCCTAACAGTACAGCAAAATGGAGACTGGTCTGAAGCCCCCTCAGAGACTGGATGTCACTTCATGTAATCTGTCCCAGACCTGGAGACATTGGAAGGAAGAGTTTACACTGTATGTGGATCTGACTGTGGGCCCCACTGACGACAAACGGAAAGTAAAGCTGTTTTATTACCTAATTGGGGAAAATGGCAGAGAATTAGCCCACACCTTGCTCCCAGACACAGACAACCTCCTCCTAGCAGACATTGTGCAGACATTTGATAAACACTGTGACCCAAAGAAGAATGAGACAGTGGAAAGATATAAGTTTTTCACAAGACATCAGGAGGATGGTGAAAATGTGGACAGATATCTGACAGAGCTGAGGAGACTTGCAGAAACATGTGGCTTTGGAGAGATCAGGGACAGTCTAATCAAGGACAGAATGGTGTGTGGCATAAAGGACAGTCATCTCAAAGAAAGATTACTGAGAGAGGAAGGCATGACTTTAGAGAAATGTATGCAAATCTGCAGGGCTGCTGAGCTCACACAGCACAGCCTGAAGATGATGGCAGGCACCAGTGAGAATGATGATGACAAGGTACATGCAGTATCTATGAAAGGAAAGACAGGACCAGACTACCCTATAAACACTGTCCACTGCAAGTATTGTGGGAAAAGACATGAGAGAGACAAAACCAAGTGTCCAGCATATGGGGAAACCTGCAGGTCATGTGGCAAGAAGAATCATTACACTGCTGTCTGCAGGCAGGGAAGAGGCAAACAGTACAGACAGCTCCACGCTGTGACACCAGACACTGACAGTGCAGAGGACATTACATGGCTACAAATGCAGTCTACAACAGAGAAAGTCAATGTAGTCGGGCAGTCAGTAGTGAAGGATGCCAAGCAGCTTTATGCAACATTCTTGTTGGATGAGAAGCCCATTAGATTTCAGCTGGATTGTGGAGCAAGCTGCAATGTAATTTCATTTGATCTGCTAAACAAACAGGTTTCTATTGAGCCAACTGACAAGGTACTGGTGATGTACAACAAAAGTGTTCTGAAACCAATGGGGACATGTAAGCTAAAAATACGAAACCCATGTAACAGAAAGAGTTATAGAGTTGAATTTACCGTGTTACGGGGTGGTAACCATGTACCATTACTGGGAGTAAAAGCAGTTCAGGCAATGGACTTAATAAAAGTACAGTCTCAGAACATTATGTCTGTTGAAGTTGCCCAGGATATACAAAATCCAAAACTAAATGCAGAGCACAACTTGGACATGCAGAAAATAAAAGCAGAGTATGCTGATGTATTTGAAGGTGATGGGTGCTTTGAAGGTAAATATAGGCTAGAAATTGACAACACAGTGCAGCCCACCAGATTACCCACAAGAAGAGTGCCTGTAGCTTTAATGCAACCGCTGAAAGTAGAACTGCAAGATCTACAGAGAAGAGACATGATAGCACCAGTCCATAAGAGCACAGATTGGATCAGCAGTTTGGTCATAGTGCAGAAACCATCGGGCAAGTTAAGAATATGTATTGATCCTAAGCCACTCAACAAGGCGCTGAAACGAAACCATTACCCAATGCCAACATTAGATGATGTCCTACCAGATTTATCAAAGGCTAAAATATTTTCTGTATGTGATGTAAAAAATGGATTCTGGCATGTGGCCCTGACTGAAGATTCAAGTTTATTGACAACATTTTCTTCACCATTTGGACTCTTTAAATGGCTGAAAATGCCCATGGGACTAAAACCTGCTCCAGAGATATTCCAGCAGAAATTGATGCAGGCTTTGGAAGGACTTACTGGAGTGAAGACAATAGCGGATGATATCCTGGTAGTGGGAGAAGGTGAAAATATGGAATCTGCAGTCAAGGATCACGATCAGATGATACAATTTTTGGTCAGATGCAGAGAAAAAAACATAAAGCTGAATTTGGACAAATTCAAATTGAAAATGACAGAAGTGGCCTATATTGGTCATCGACTGACTTCAACTGGGGTCAGAGTGGATCCTGAAAAGGTGAGAGCAATACAAGATTTGCCTACCCCTACTGATGTTTCTGGAGTACAACGATTTCTGGGCATGGTGAATTATCTCTCAAAATGTTGCAGACATCTGTCAGACATGTGTGAGCCACTGAGACAGCTAACCCACAAAGATGTGCGTTGGGAATGGACAGAAAGCCAGGAGACTGCTTTCCGAGCAGTAAAGAATGCCATTGCAGATACAGCAACCCTAAAGTATTTCGATCCAGATCGAGAAGTGGTGGTACAATGTGATGCTTCGGAAAAAGGCCTTGGAGCCACATTAATGCAGAACAAACAGCCAATTACATTTGCAAGCAGAGCCCTTACAACAACAGAGCAGGGATATGCGCAGATTGAGAAGGAACTACTGGCTGTGGTATTTGGGATGGAGAAGTTTCACCAGTACACCTATGGTCGACGGGTAACAGTGCAGTCGGATCACAAACCATTGGAGAGTATTACAAAGAAACCATTACTAAATGCCCCAAAGAGGCTACAGCGCATGCTGTTGCGACTTCAGAAATATGATGTTGACATCGGGTACTGTCCAGGAAGAGACTTACTGATTGCAGATACGCTAAGCAGAGCTTACCTTCCTAGCACAAAGGATGAGGAGGAAGACATTAAAACCATCAACATGTGTAACTACCTTGCAGTGTCAAAAGGAAAGGTCAAGCAAATCCAGATTTTTACAGAGAAGGATAAAAGTCTCCAGAGTTTAAAAACTGTCATCTTGCAGGGCTGGCCAAAATACAAGCAGCAGGCTCCGAGGGAAGTCTCACCATTCTTCCACATAAGAGATGAATTGTCAGTGCAGCAAGGAATCATCTTTAAAGGAGACAGGGCTGTTATACCTGAAGTTCTCAGAAGAGACATATTGAAAACATTGCACTCTTCTCACTTAGGCATGGAAGGATGCCTACGTCGTGCACGAGAATCAGTTTATTGGCCAGGAATGAATGACCACATAAAGAATTACATAGCACAATGTGAAATATGTGCATGCTACAATGATAAGCAACCAAAGGAGACATTGCAACCTCATGAAATTCCACATAGGCCTTGGTCAAAAATAGGAACAGACTTGTTCACATGGAATGACAAAGAATACCTGATTACAGTGGACTATTTCTCTAACTTCTGGGAGGTTGATTTGGTGCAGGACACAAGGGCGAGAACAGTGATTAAAAAACTCAAGGCCCATTTTGCCAGGTATGGTGTTGTGAAATTGGATTCTGGGCTCCCCCGGTGGCCACTTGTGGAATTGTACTTGTGTGCATCATCCCCTCTGTTCACCTGCTCCTATCAGGATGTGGGAGTCGCTATATAACCTTGCTCCTCTGTCAGTTTCATGCCGGTCAACAATGTAATCAGAAGCCTTTCTGTGCATGTTCCTGCTACTAGACAACTCCCAGCTAAGTTGGACTTTTGTCCTTGTGTGTTTTTGCATTTTGTTCCTGTTCACAGCTGCTGTTTCGTTACTGTGTCTGGAAAGCTCTTGTGAGCGGAAATTGCCACTCTGGTGTTATGAGTTAATGCTAGAGTCTTAAAGTAATTTCTGGATGGTGTTTTGATAGAGTTTTCTGCTGACCATGAAAGTGCCCTTTCTGTCTTCTTGCTATCTAGTAAGCGGACCTCGATTTTTGCTAAACCTATTTTCATACTACGTTTGTCATTTCATCTAAAATCACCGCCAATATATGTGGGGGCCTCTGTCTGCCTTTTGGGAAAATTTCTCTAGAGGTGAGCCAGGACTGTCTTTTCCTCTGCTAGGATTAGGTAGTTCTCCGGCTGGCGCTGGGCATCTAGGGATAAAAAAACGTAGGCATGCTACCCGGCCACTTCTAGTTGTGCGGCAGGTTTAGTTCATGGTCAGTATAGTTTCCATCTTCCAAGAGCTAGTTCTCATATATGCTGGGCTATGTTCTCTCGCCATTGAGAATCATGACAGTTTGACCGGCCCAAAAAAAAGGGTTAAATTACTGGCTGAGAAAGGAGAGAAAAAAGAAGTCTGCTACAATTTTTTTTTTTTTTCCTCTAGTTCTGAGTGTGCTCTTAATTGAATCACTTGCTAGTCTGCCTATACTGCAGCCTTCCTCTCTTTCTCTCCTTCTAATCCTTGAATGGCTCTGTGTTCACCTGTTTCAAATGGATCTTCAGAGTGTAGCTACAGGTTTGAATAATCTCGCCACAAAGGTACAAAATTTGCAAGATTTTGTTGTTCATGCACCTATGTCTGAGCCTAGAATTCCTTTGCCTGAATTCTTCTCGGGGAATAGATCTCACTTTCAAAATTTTAAAAATAATTGCAAATTGTTTTTGTCCCTGAAGTCTCGCTCTGCCGGAGACCCTGCACAGCAGGTCAGGATTGTAATTTCCTTGCTCCGGGGCGACCCTCAAGACTGGGCTTTTGCATTGGCACCAGGGGATCCTGTGTTGCTCAATGTGGATGCGTTTTTTCTGGCCTTGGGGTTGCTTTATGAGGAACCTCATTTAGAGCTTCAGGCGGAAAAGGCCTTGATGTCCTTGTCTCAGGGGCAAGATGAAGCTGAAATATACTGCCAAAAATTCCGCAAATGGTCTGTGCTTACTCAGTGGAATGAGTGCGCCCTGGCGGCGATTTTCAGAGAAGGTCTCTCTGATGCCATTAAGGATGTTATGGTGGGGTTCCCTGTGCCTGCGAGTCTGAATGAGTCCATGACGATGGCTATTCAGATCGATAGGCGTCTGCGGGAGCGCAAACCTGTGCACCATTTGGCGGTGTCTACTGAGAAAACGCCAGAAAATATGCAATGTGATAGAATTCTGTCCAGAAGCGAGCGGCAGAATTTTAGACGAAAAAATGGGTTGTGCTTCTATTGTGGTGATTCAACTCATGTTATATCAGCATGCTTTAAGCGTACTAAGAAGCCTGACAAGTCTGTTTCAATTAGCACTTTACAGTCTAAGTTTATTCTATCTGTGACCCTGATTTGTTCTTTGTCATCTATTACCGCGGACGCCTATGTCGACTCTGGCGCTGCTTTGAGTCTTATGGATTGGTCCTTTGCCAAACGCTGTGGGTATGATTTGGAGCCATTGGAGGCTCCGATACCTCTGAAAGGGATTGACTCCACCCCATTGGCTAGTAATAAACCACAATACTGGACACAAGTGACTATGCGTGTTAATCCGGATCACCAGGAGGTTATTCGCTTTCTGGTGCTGTATAATCTACATGATGTTTTGGTGCTGGGATTGCCATGGCTGCAATCTCATAACCCAGTCCTCGACTGGAGAGCTATGTCTGTGTTAAGCTGGGGATGTAAAGGAACTCATGGGGACGTACCTTTGGTTTCCATTTCATCATCTATTCCCTCTGAGATTCCTGAATTCTTGTCTGACTTTCGTGACGTTTTTGAAGAACCCAAGGTTGGTTCACTACCTCCGCACCGGGAGTGCGATTGTGCCATAGACTTGATCCCGGGTAGTAAATACCCTAAGGGTCGTTTATTTAATCTGTCTGTGCCTGAACACGCGGCTATGCGAGAATATATAAAGGAGTCCTTGGAAAAGGGACATATTCGTCCTTCGTCATCTCCCTTAGGAGCCGGTTTTTTCTTTGTGTCTAAGAAAGACGGCTCTTTGAGGCCGTGTATTGATTATCGACTTTTGAATAAAATCACGGTTAAATATCAATATCCGTTACCACTGCTTACTGATTTGTTTGCTCGTATAAAGGGGGCCAAGTGGTTCTCTAAGATTGATCTCCGTGGGGCGTATAATTTGGTGCGAATCAAGCAGGGGGATGAGTGGAAAACCGCATTTAATACGCCCGAGGGCCATTTTGAGTATTTGGTGATGCATTTTGGTCTTTCAAATGCCCCTTCAGTCTTCCAGTCCTTTATGCATGACATTTTCCGCGATTATTTGGATAAATTTATGATTGTGTATCTGGATGATATTCTGATTTTTTCGGATGACTGGGACTCTCATGTCCAGCAGGTCAGGAGGGTTTTTCAGGTTTTGCGGTCTAATTCCTTGTGTGTGAAGGGTTCTAAGTGTGTTTTTGGGGTTCAGAAGATTTCCTTCTTGGGATACATTTTTTCCCCCTCTTCCATCGAGATGGATCCTGTCAAGGTTCAGGCTATTGGTGATTGGACGCAACCCTCTTCTCTTAAGAGTCTTCAGAAATTTTTGGGCTTTGCTAACTTTTATCGTCGATTTATTGCTGGTTTTTCTGATGTTGTAAAACCATTGACTGATTTGACTAAGAAGGGTGCGGATGTTGCTGATTGGTCCCCTGATGCTGTGGAGGCCTTTCGGGAGCTCAAGCGCCGCTTTTCTTCCGCCCCAGTGTTGCGTCAGCCTGATGTTGCTCTTCCTTTTCAGGTTGAGGTCGACGCTTCTGAAATCGGAGCTGGGGCGGTGTTGTCGCAGAGAAGTTCCGACTGCTCCGTGATGAGACCTTGTGCTTTTTTTTCCCGTAAATTTTCGCCCGCCGAGCGGAATTATGATATTGGGAATCGGGAGCTTTTGGCCATGAAGTGGGCTTTTGAGGAGTGGCGTCACTGGCTTGAGGGGGCCAGACATCAGGTGGTGGTATTGACTGACCACAAAAATTTAATTTACCTTGAGTCTGCCAGGCGCCTGAATCCTAGACAGGCGCGCTGGTCGTTGTTTTTCTCTCGGTTTAATTTTGTGGTGTCTTACCTACCGGGTTCTAAGAATGTTAAGGCGGATGCCCTTTCTAGGAGTTTTGAGCCTGACTCCCCTGGTAATTCTGAGCCCACAGGTATCCTTAAAGATGGAGTGATATTGTCTGCCGTTTCTCCAGACCTGCGGCGGGCCTTGCAGGAGTTTCAGGCGGATAGACCTGATCGTTGCCCACCTGGTAGACTGTTTGTTCCTGATGATTGGACCAGTAGAGTCATCTCTGAGGTTCATTCTTCTGCGTTGGCAGGTCATCCTGGAATCTTTGGTACCAGGGATTTGGTGGCAAAGTCCTTCTGGTGGCCTTCCCTGTCACGAGATGTGCGAGGCTTTGTGCAGTCTTGTGACGTTTGTGCTCGGGCCAAGCCTTGTTGTTCTCGGGCTAGTGGATTGTTGTTGCCCTTGCCTGTCCCGAAGAGGCCTTGGACGCACATCTCGATGGATTTTATTTCGGATCTGCCTGTTTCTCATAAGATGTCTGTCATCTGGGTGGTGTGTGACCGTTTCTCTAAGATGGTCCATCTGGTTCCCTTGCCTAAGTTGCCTTCTTCTTCCGAGTTGGTTCCTCTGTTTTTTCAAAATGTTGTTCGTTTGCATGGTATTCCGGAGAATATCGTTTCTGACAGAGGGACCCAATTCGTGTCTAGATTTTGGCGGGCATTCTGTGCTAGGATGGGCATAGATTTGTCTTTTTCGTCTGCTTTCCATCCTCAGACTAATGGCCAGACCGAGCGGACTAATCAGACCTTGGAGACATATTTGAGGTGTTTTGTGTCTGCGGATCAGGATGATTGGGTTGCTTTTTTGCCTTTGGCGGAGTTCGCCCTCAATAATCGGGCCAGCTCTGCCACCTTGGTGTCCCCGTTTTTCTGTAATTCGGGGTTTCATCCTCGATTTTCCTCCGGTCAAGTGGAATCTTCGGATTGTCCTGGAGTGGATGCTGTGGTGGAGAGGTTGCATCAGATTTGGGGGCAGGTGGTGGACAATTTGAAGTTGTCCCAGGAGAAGACTCAGCTTTTTGCCAACCGCCGTCGTCGTGTTGGTCCTCGGCTTTGTGTTGGGGACTTGGTGTGGTTGTCTTCTCGTTTTGTCCCTATGAGGGTTTCTTCTCCTAAGTTTAAGCCTCGGTTCATCGGCCCGTACAAGATATTGGAGATTCTTAACCCTGTGTCCTTCCGTTTGGACCTCCCTGCATCCTTTTCGATTCATAATGTTTTTCATCGGTCATTGTTGCGCAGGTATGAGGTACCGGCTGTGCCTTCCGTTGAGCCTCCTGCTCTGGTGTTGGTTGAGGGTGAGTTGGAGTACGTTGTGGAAAAGATCTTGGACTCTCGTGTTTCCAGACGGAAACTCCAGTATCTGGTCAAATGGAAGGGATACGGTCAGGAGGATAATTCTTGGGTCACTGCCTCTGATGTTCATGCCTCCGATCTTGTCCGTGCCTTTCATAGGGCTCATCCTGATCGCCCTGGTGGTTCTGGTGAGGGTTCGGTGCCCCCTCCTTGAGGGGGGGGTACTGTTGTGAAATTGGATTCTGGGCTCCCCCGGTGGCCACTTGTGGAATTGTACTTGTGTGCATCATCCCCTCTGTTCACCTGCTCCTATCAGGATGTGGGAGTCGCTATATAACCTTGCTCCTCTGTCAGTTTCATGCCGGTCAACAATGTAATCAGAAGCCTTTCTGTGCATGTTCCTGCTACTAGACAACTCCCAGCTAAGTTGGACTTTTGTCCTTGTGTGTTTTTGCATTTTGTTCCTGTTCACAGCTGCGGTTTCGTTACTGTGTCTGGAAAGCTCTTGTGAGCGGAAATTGCCACTCTGGTGTTATGAGTTAATGCTAGAGTCTTAAAGTAATTTCTGGATGGTGTTTTGATAGAGTTTTCTGCTGACCATGAAAGTGCCCTTTCTGTCTTCTTGCTATCTAGTAAGCGGACCTCGATTTTTGCTAAACCTATTTTCATACTACGTTTGTCATTTCATCTAAAATCACCGCCAATATATGTGGGGGCCTCTGTCTGCCTTTTGGGAAAATTTCTCTAGAGGTGAGCCAGGACTGTCTTTTCCTCTGCTAGGATTAGGTAGTTCTCCGGCTGGCGCTGGGCATCTAGGGATAAAAAAACGTAGGCATGCTACCCGGCCACTTCTAGTTGTGCGGCAGGTTTAGTTCATGGTCAGTATAGTTTCCATCTTCCAAGAGCTAGTTCTCATATATGCTGGGCTATGTTCTCTCGCCATTGAGAATCATGACAGTATGGCATTCCAGATATCGTTTTCTCTGACAATGCGGCACAGTTTACGTCGGAAGAATTCAAAACTTTCAGTAAGAAGTGGGAATTTGAACACCAGACGTCTTCTCCGAGATATCCTTAGAGTAATGGGAAAGCAGAGTCAGCAGTAAAAACGGCCAAAAGACTCATGAAGAAAGCAAACCAGGCGGGTGCTGATGTATATCTGTCTATACTGGATCATAGAAACACACCCACCCAAGGCCTAGACAGCAGTCCGGCACAGAGGCTCATGAGTAGGCGTACAAAGACACTCGTACCAACTACGTGTCATCTGTTAGAGCCAAAGCTGCTAGGAAACATCGAAGCTAAATTACAGAAGAATCAAGCGAGGCAAGCTTTCTATTACAATAAATCTGCAAAGGATCTGCCTGAGCTCCAGAGAAATGACAACATTCGGCTGCAGCCAAGCAGCACATTTGACACACACTGGCAAAAGGCAAAGGTTGTCCAGAAACTGGGACCTCGGTCCTATGAAATTCTAACAGACGACGGAAGAAGACTAAGGAGGAATCGGAGATATTTGAGGAAAACGCGAGAAAGAGATGATTCATGGCCTTTTGAACAGTATCCAGACACCCAAGACAACGAGGCAGAAAGTACAAGTCAGGCACCAACAGTGACAGCTGATCATCAGGGTGAGGACTCTGGCCAGAGACAGACAATATCAGAAGAACTACCAGATATACCAGATGTAGAAAGGGACACATCTTATATTACCAGAGCTGGCAGAATTAGCAAAAAGCCGGCGCACCTCAAAGATTATATCTAACTGGACGTACGAGGTTAATTTCTAAGTTTGTCATAGTATACTTTAGTTTAGTATCTTTTATTGTTCCTCCAGTTAAAAGAGAAAGGATGTAGCAATATGTTATATGTTCATGTGGCCTCTAGGGGTCTCACTACTTTTATGTGTGTTCTATATTCTTTGTTTGGAACTTGTTGGATATTGTTGTACACTGGATTTTCATGTAATGGAGGTTGAGACATGATGTGAATAAAGAGCCTGGAGATACTCAAAGAGTGTGATTCATGACAGGATTTATCAAACAGAACAATGTGGGTAAAGTTCCTGTGCCTGCATGATCACCATTACATAAATTTACATTTTGCGGGAACCCCTTCCAGACCATGGCGTAAAGTCACGTCAAATGTTGCAAAGGAGTTACTGCACCACTCGTTTTTTTTATTTTAGCACTGGACTAGTGCTATTAATCTATGTTCCCTGTCCCTAGTCTTATATTTACCAGACACCGTCTTCAGCTCTTCCTATTGCCGCTCCGGTCCCGTGCTGCCATCTTGTGACTGCTACTTTTGACCGGAAGTCAGAGGTAACAGTCACAAGTTCTTAATGTAAGTCTACGAGAGTCTCATTCTGGGTCTTGTAGACTTGCATTGAGTTGTGACACTGGAGCGATCTGGTATGTCACAACCTGCACAAGATGACCTTAGCAGCGCCGTTAACAGATGAAGGATGCTTCTGGTAAGTATGATACTGGGTGCATGAAAATTACATTAGTGACACCATTCAAGCGGTAGAATAAAAAAAACCCGCTGGAGTTGTGCTTTAAATAGCCTTGCTAAGTAGGAAATGTAAGAGCCAAGAATTTTTCTATGGCATAAATCGTTCCTATTAGTGCTCTAATAGTGCATATTAGCTACAATTGGTATACTACCTATGATTCACTGTTATTTGCTACTTGTGAATATTGGTATTCTGTATTTGTGTCAATAGGAAAATGGAAGAGAATATCAATGCAAGAAAAAAGTGGATATTTCACACTGAGAACCATATGTGAATCTAATATGTATTGTTAGTATCTAGGCCTGTGTAAACAATTAGATAGGAGGAAGGCCTGACTGTAACAACTAAAATAGTATAGATATTATATGTGATAAGAGTGGGCAGAAACTTGACTATATGAGCACTCTCAGACATTTTCTTACTTGTCTGGACTAGCTTCCACCCTGACGTCTGTAATTTTGTGCATACCAACTGTCTAGCATGTGTTTTTACTGGGACGTTTGCCGCTGGAAAAGTCCTGTTTTCTCAATACTCATCACTGAATAGTGATTATACATATATATTTTATATATACTGTATATACAGTGGGTACGGAAAGTATTCATACCCCTTTAAAATTTTCACTCTTTGCTTCATTGCAGCCATTTGGTAAATTCAAAAAAGTTTATTTTCTTCTCATTAATGTAAACTTTGCACCCTATCTTGACTGGAAAAAAAACAGAAATGTAATAATTTTGCAAATGTATTAAAAAAGAAAAACCTGAAATATCACATGGTCATAAGTGTTCAGACCCTTTGCTCAGTATTGAGTAGAAGCACCCTTTTGAGCTAGTACAGCCATGAGTCTTCTTGGGAATGATGAACATGTTTTTTATACCTGGATTTGGGGATCCTCTCCAGTTCCGTCAGGTTAGATGGTGATTGGTGAATGTTGGTGGTCAGCCATTTTCAGGTCTCTCCAGAGATGCTCAATTGGGTTTAGGTCATGGCTCTGGCTGGGCCAGTCAAGAATGGTCCTTTGTTATTTTAGCCGTGTTGTTAGGGTCATTGTCTTGTTGGAAGGTGAACCTTCGGCCAAGTCTGAGGTCCAGGGCACTCTGGAAGAGGTTTTCATCCAGGATATCTCTGTACTTGGCCGCATTCATGTTTCCTTCAGTAACAACCAGTCGTCCTGTCCCTGCAGCTGAAAAACACCCCCATAGCATGATGCTGCCACCATGTTTCACTGTTGGGATTGTATTGGGCAGGTGATGAGCAGTGCCTGGTGTTCTCCACAGATATCGCTTAGAATTATCACCAAAAAGGTCTATCTTCGTCTCATCATACCGGAGAACCTTATTTCTCATAGTCTGGGAGTCCTTCAGGTGTTTTTTTTTAGCAAACTGTATGTGGGCTTTCATATGTCTTGCACTAAGGAGAGGCTTCCGTCGGGCCACTCTGCCATAAAAGCCCGACTGGTGGAGGGCTGCAGTGATAGTTGACTTTGTGGAACTTTCTCCCATCTCCCTACTGCATCTCCTGAGCTCAACCACAGTGATCTTGGGGTTCTTCTTTACTTCTCTCACCAAGGCTCTTCTCCCACGATTGCTCAGTTTGGCTGGACGGCCAGGTCTAGGAAGACTTCGGGTGGTCCCAAACTTCTTCCATTTAAGGATTATGGAGGCTACTGTGCTCTTAGGAACCTTGAGTACTGCAGAAATTCTTTTGTAACCTTGGCCACATCTGTGCCTTGCCACAATTCTGTCTCTGAGCTCCTTGGCCAGTTCCTTTGACCTCATGATTCTCATTTGGTCTGACATGCACTGTGAGTGGTGAGGTCTTATATAGACAGGTGTGTGCCTTTCCAAATCAAGTCCTATCAGTTTAATTAAACACAGCTGATCTCCAATGAAGGAGTAGAACATCTCAAGGAGGATCACAAGGAAATGGACAGCATCTGACTTAAATATGAATGTCTGAGCTAAGAGTCTGAATACTTAGGACCATGTGATATTTCAGTTTTTCTTTTTTATTAAATTTGCAAAAATTACTACATTTCTGTTATTTTTTTCAGTCAGGAAGGGATGCAGAGTGTACATTAATGTGAAAAAAATGTACTGCACTTTTTTAATTTACCAAATGGTTGCAATGAAACAAAGAGTCTCCGTACCCACTGTATATATATATATATATATATATATATATATATATATATATATATATATATATATATATATATATATATATATATATATATATATGTAATATATATACTGTGTGTGTGTATACTATATATATTTATTTATTTATTTTTACACATCATTCACAATGATATATTAGCAGGAGTTTATCACTAGAGGACTAGTAAATCTGCTGCCACATAGTCCTCCATGTTCAAGAGCTTTGTATAACCCCACACCCCACCACTGATTGGCAGTTTTCTGCCTATGCAGTGTGCACAGAAAGGTGCCAACCAGAGGTGTGGGCGAGGTTATACAGAGCTCAGCATTCTGAGAACTGGTAGACCTGCAGCAGATAAAACAATTATTAATCAAAACTGGAGCAAGTAGCTTAGTATGTGCTACATCACTGTAATCAGGGTCTCTGTTCCTACATTATTCTGCTCCCAAATGGGGTAGCAAAACCTGGTGACAGATTCTCTTTAATCTTGCCATAATACTCACTTTATGTGATTTTATGGGGTATTTCCTGTATATGTTCACATATTGCCGACACCGCGCCAGTGCTCAGATCAGTTTCCTAATTGATTTCAGCTAAAAGAAGCTTGGATGTTATCAACTGGTCAGTTTTTCCACTAAACTGCCAATCTCTTCTTTTTGGTTGTGGAGAGATGCTGCTGCTCACTTACTAGGTATTGTACCTTACCTGTGAAGTAAGGGTGCATTTACCTGGCTCAAAAATTGGTGACCAGTGCTCAAAAGAATGCTTGTTCCCAAATATTGGCTGTGCAAGCAAGAGGTCAAAATATTGCTCCATGTTTCTCATGGCAGCAAAGAAACACATTTATTCTTTAACTCCGACGAGAAATAGGTATTGCCATATACCAAGTAATCTGTTACTCATCTATATTAAAGGGAACCTATCCTCGGATTCATGCTGCTCAAATCACAGGCAGCATGAACCAAAGCCTGGCTTCACAATTTCAGCTGGGTATATTATTCTCTGAAATGCTCTGGTGTTTCAGAAAAAACACATTTTAAAGATTCAACTGGGGATTATAGCCAGGGATGAGGCCAACATTTCACAGCGTTGTTGCAGGTGATTCACAGGTTTTTGCCTATGTACTGTGACAAAGTCACTGGTAAAGTACTGGAGGGGAGATACAGTATGTGTCACAACGCTTAATGGCGTCAGTAATGTGCAAATCAAGAGTATTTTCCTCCAGCACACTAATTGCCGTGAGGTGTTAAGCTAACTTTTATAATGGGCTAGCTTTTATGTGGACATCCATAGAGAGGGTGGGAGGATGTCCACCTTATCTCCACCCCAGTTTTTTAATTTAGCAATGCTGTAGAGCTGAGAAAGCTAACCCCACCCACACCATGCTCTGTATGTACATTGTCTATAAACTGTGAGCTGTTTATCACAGGAGGGGCTGAGTCAGACTGGCATGTATGCTCTGCTGTAGTCCGGACAATGATAATCACCAGGTGATAAAACCTTTAGTATAAGCACACAGCCTGAAATGTGAGACATCTTAGAATTCAGTGTTTTAACCCCTATCTCATGCTGTCCACAGATTACATAGCAAAAACATGCTGACAGATTCTTTTTAACTTCTGTATAGAAATTAATGGTATAGATAGAGGTGAGTGGTATCTCAGGAGTTAACTCTTCAGCAGCCAGGAATGTAACCAATGATCTCCAACAAGTTGTAAATTATCAAATACAAAAGTTTTTATTGCAGGTGAACTATAGCAGATAGAAAATGCAAGACAATTGCAAATTTGATTATTTTCAAGCTAATAGTAATTTTAGAATATGAGAATATCCCTTTTATTGCCATACATGCTCAAGTACAAAGTCAGGAAATTCCTTCAGTTAAAACTTATTGGAAGATGTTCTAATATTTCTTTTGACCTCTGCAGTTTACCGTGTTATCTAAGACTTCTTGCGTTTCCTCTGAGATGATCCCTTTAATTTTATGTAGAGTCTACCAAGCAATTTCTGGCAATGCTGTGAAGGATTCTGTTTCAAGAGCTTCTCTGGCTCTATTTCTGTGTGGTTTTACCTGTTCTACTTGTTTAATGTAATCAAAGATAAGCAGATAGCTGAGATCCGCTCAGATTTTACCTTGTCCAGAGAACATTATGTTTTCAACTCATGTACTGGGCAAACAGTAGGTTCTTAAAAGAGGTTAGTCAGAACTCCTACATTTGAATTCTCGCCGTGAGTAGTGAGGTTGAATGTGGTGGCCTAATTTCCTACATTTTGTTAATTGTTTGGAAAATTCTGATAATTAGCCCAACCTGTAACATTATCCAACCTTCCCTGACAGGTACGGACTGGGGCAGAAATTCAGTCCTGGCATTTGAACTCACACAGGCCCATGTTGTCCCCGTCGCCATGAACCAGATGGGATATATTACTAATATTACCCTGGATGGAGGAAAGGAAGATTTTCTACAAGACCAGTATTTCTAATGATACCTGTGGCCTGCTGGGGTAAGTGATGAAGTCAGCAACTTTGAGCTCCATTATAAGTATTATATTTTACTATAAAATCACAACTCTTAACAGTATGGGTATCTTGAGAACACCTATTCTGTTAACAACGTAGCAGACAAGGCAGTCCATGACTAAACAGGCCCTTCTGGCATTTGCCAGATTTGTCAGATGGCCAGTCCGGCCCTGTTCCCTGATACGTCAAGCCCAACCAAAACTATCAGCTTTTGAACGCACATAAATTAAGAAAATGTACTTGAAATTATAAGCATCTGGAAAGCTACCGAGCCAGAAAATTAAAGGGGTTGTCCAGTCAAAACTGATAAGTCTGCAGTCATTCTGTGTGACTCCAGACTTATGAATCCCCCAGCGCATGCACTGTGCAGTGTGGGGATTTGCCTGTTTCAGACCGAGAAACAGGAATTATGAGTTATACATACCCACGACCAGTGGGTGAGGCCTTGTTTCATACAATTGTATAGAGTAGAGGCCGTGCCCCGACCAGTGACATGGGTGGCCAGTGGGCATGTCCAACTAAAGGGCATAGCCTTGCTCCATACAATTGTATGGAAGCCAGGCTGTGCCCACTGGCCAAGGGTATTTATAACTCATACATACCCTCCTTTCCATTGCCTGAACGCGGCGAATGACCTAAGCATACAGTACGTGCTCTGGGGGATTCAAAAGTCTTCAGTCACACAGAGTGATTGCAGACTTATCAGTTTTGACAGGACAACTCCTTTAATTGATAGGTACAGTGGGGAAAATATGTATTTGATACTACTCCGATTTTGCAAGTTTTCCCACCTACAAAGAATGGAGAGGCTGTAATTTTCATCATAGGTACACTTAACTGTGAGAAACAGAATCTAAAAATAAATAGCATAAAATCACATTGCATGATTTTTAAATAATTAAACAGCATTTTATTGCATGAAATAAGTATTTGATCACCTACCAACTAGCAAGAATTCTGCCTCTCACAGACCTCTTATTTTTTCCTTAAGAAGCCCTCATACTCTGCACTCATCACCTGTATTAATTGCACTTGTTTGAACTTGTTACCTGTATAAAAGACACCTGTCTATACTATCAACCAATCACACTTCAACCTCTCCACCATGGCTAAGACCAAAGTGCTGTCTAAGGACACCAGGGACAAAACTGTAGATGTGCACAAGGCTGGGATGGGCTACAGGACAATATGCAAGCAGCTTGGTGAGAAGGCAACAACTGTTGGCACAATTTTAACAAAATGGAAGAAACACAACATGACTGTCACTCTTCCTTGGTCTCCATGCAAGATCTCACCTCGAGGGGTAAGGATAATTCTGAGAAAGGTCAGGACTCAGCCCAGAACTACACTGAAGGACCTAGTCAATGACCTCAGGAGAGCTGGGACCACAGTCTCAAACATTACTGTTAGTAACACACTACGCCATCATGTATTAAAATCCTGTAGGGCACCAAGGTCCCCCTGCTCATGCCAACACATGTCCAGGCCCCTGTGAAGTTCTCCAATGACTGTCTGGATGATCAAAAGGAGGCATGTGGAAACGTCATGTGGTCAGATGAGAATAAAACAGAACTTTTTGGTATCAACTCTACTCGCCGTGTTTGGAGGAAGAAGGCGGATGAGTGAAACCCCAAGAACACCATCCCAACTGTGAAGCATGGTGAGGGAAACATCACTCTTTGTGAGTGCTTTTCTGCAAAGGAGACAGGACAAATTCACCATTTTGAAGGGAGGATGGATAGGGTCATGCATTGTGAGATTTTGGTCAACAACCTCCTTCCCTCAGTAAGAGTATTGAAGATGGGTCATGGGTGAATTTCCAGCAGGACAATGACCTGAAACACACAGCCAGGGCAACTAAGGAGTGGCTCCGAAAGAAGCATTTCAAGGTCCTAGAGTAGCCTATACAGTCTCCACACCTGGACCGAATCGAAAATCTTTGGAGGGAGCTGAAACTTAATGTTGCCCAGTGACAGGATCGAAACTTGAAAGGTTCCAAGAAGTGGGCCAAAATCCCTACTGTGCAAACTTTGTCAAGAACTACAGGAAACGTCTGACCTCTATAATTGCAAACAAAGGTTTTTGTACCAAATATTAATTTATGTTTTCTATTGTATGAAATACTTATTTCATGCCATAAAATGCAAATTAATTACTGTATATACTCGAGTATAAGCTGACCCATGTATAAGCCGAGGCACCTAATTTTGTCACGAAAAATTTATTGACTCGAGTATAATCTGGGTATGAATTGTCCCTTAATCCTGTCCTGGTATGCATGGCTCATCATCCCTATCTTTGTATGCATGGTTCCTCATCTCTATCCTTGAATGCATGGCCCCCCATGAGAAAAGCATAAAAAAACCCTCCTACTTACCTTCCCTGCGTGCCCTTGCAGCATCCTGTTCCAGCTTCCAGCAGCTCCTGCGGCTGAGTGATCACATGACCCTGCTCATTAAGGTGATGAATATTCACCTCTCTCCATTCACCTGGGACATGTGATCGACCGGCAGCGGGAGCTGCTGGATGCCGGAACAGGATGCTGCAAGGATGCGCAGGGAAGGTAAGTAGGAGGTTTTTTTTTTTACAGTTGCTGGAAGACGGCGGCTGCAACTGTAACTGTGCGCGCTATAAGATAAATTAATATTCATTGCCAGTGCAGTGAATATTCATTTCCCTTTAGCAGCGGGCACAGTTACAGCCGCAGCTGCCGGCTCCTGCCTCCTGTGACCCGCTGCTCCGCGCCATAAACTGGGACAATGACTCATGTTTAAGACAAGGGGGGGCATTTTGAGCAAAAAAAAAAGTGCTGAAAAACGCAGCTTATATACGGTATGTAAAAAAATCATACAATGTGACTTGCTGGATTTTTTGGGGGATTCTGTCTCTCACTGTTGAAGTGCACTTACAATAAAAATGACAGACCTCTCCATTCTTTGTAGGTGGGAAAACTTGCAAAATCATCAGTGTATGAAATACTTATTTTCCCCACTGTATGTACTGTACCTTGCCCATTATTGTATGCATCAATGTAAGGCTTGGAGAACTCTATATCCACTCTTCTGATGTCCATTATAGTAAATACGGTATTTGTATGGCCCATAAAAAACAGCATTTGCTTTTTTTCCCTTGAAAAAAGTCTTGCTTTTCTTAAAACTCACTATATGAATAAACTATAATTAAGTGTTTTTTTTTCTCTCTTTTTTCCCTTTTTCTCTACCCAACTTGTTATGTCCCTACACCATCTGAAACTGCATAAACAGTGCTATGCTAACATATTCTGTAGAGAAACATGTTATTTCCAAGGAAAATGGTGTCCGTTCATTTCATTGTATATTTATTGAGGTAAATGTGGATATTTTCTCTTGTAACCGATTGATTGTAGATGATGTCAGGTAGTGAAGGATCCGACATATTGAATTACAGTGCCCAATCCTTTTGTTCTCGATGATAATATCTGCCATTAGAAATGACTGGAAGCATTCTTCGCTTCTCATTTGAATTACATGCACGGTCCGCCAAGCTGAGTGTGGATGTGTATTGAAGGGTCAAGGTGTGCTTTATGGCCGACTGATATCTAAAGTGAATGGACATCTTTAATCTTTGCGATGTGCGTAAAGCTCTACCAGTGGGGCGTTCAATGTATGTATGAAATGTACGCGCTACACACCTCAGAATGACAAATTTCTCTCTATTATTGTGCATATTCAGAAATCCGCAAACTTGTATGTTTAGGTAGCCAGGGAGACTTTTGTACCTTTGTAAGGCACATTCATTTGTTGTTGATGAGTGTGATACCCGAGAGAGATGTATGGTTCCGCTTACATAAAACCCTACGTGACTAAAGCTTTGTTATATGACGAGCGCAGTCGGAGTCAGTTTCTACCCCCTGGCATATTAGATGTTAGATCCGATACTCCATTACTCTGTACCCCTGTATCAGACCTTGTAGTCCAGCACTGACTTTATGATGTCTCCTTCTTTCATAACCTCATCCCATAACTGGCAGAAAGCTGAGGTTCAGATTACTGCTCTGTTATTAGTACAGACTGAAGAAGTGTGGGAGTCGAGACAGAGAGCTACTTTTGCACAATGAAAACATTCATCAAGCTAAATATGTTTAGGCAAGTAAAACATAACATATTTATGTATATATGTAGGTGTAAAACTTAGGCTAGGCTTGTTTATGATTTATTGTAAGCTTAAATGGGTTATCCAGGAATGACATATTGAGGTCCTCTCCGTAGGATAGGTCATCAATATGAGATTGAGGGGTCCGACACCAAGCACCTTCACCGATCAGTAGAAAACTGCTCCGGCGGGAATCAAAGGGGTTGTCTGAGACTTTAACATTGATGGCCTGTCTGATTGGTGTGGATGCGACACCTGGAACCCTGCCGATCAGCTGTTCCCAGTGTCGTTGATGGTGGCCAGCAACTGCTGAGTTGTGGAGCTGCACAGCACAGCCACAGCATAGTGACTGGGAGGGACAGTGCACATCCACCCCTTATTGATTTGAATAGGAGTCGTATGTGCAGTGCGCGGCTGTGCTGTACAGCTCCGCAACTGAGCAGTTCTGTTTCCCGCCAACACTGGGAACAACTGATCACTGGGGGGTGCCAAATGTCGCACCGCCACTGATCAGACATTGATGAACTATATTAGACAGGCCATCAGTGTTAATGTCCTGGACAACCCTTTTAACACATGATAGAACACAACAGCTTTGCACATTGCATGGTGGCCATGCTGCTGTTTATTTCTCCTTCAACTGAAAACAGAAGTGAATGGGAGACAAACAGCAGCACTCGGCAGCAACCACTGAGCAATGTAGGAGGCTGCTGTGTTCCGCTTGTTCATCGCTTAGTTATGGCCACTGCTGTAGTGGTTTTCAGCTGACGGGTGGGGGTGCCAGGTATCAGACTCACATAGGTCTTTAATTGATGGCCTATCCTGTTGATAGATCATCAATATGTCAGTCCTTGATAACCACTTTAACGGGAGAATTCATGACTTAACTATATAGAGTTCAAGTCCTCTTTCTTTCAGAAGAGGCAATTTGCATATAAAATGTCCCAGAGGAGCATTGCATGTCGAATAAGCCTCCTGACCTTGACTAGCTAGAGCTGGTATGTCACTCTCCACAAGGAGAAGCCTTACCCCTTAGACCCCAGTCCAGAGCCTCTCACCTAGCCAAATCAGATGTCATACTTTGCACTGACGAGGGCCAATAGCCTGAAACACCGTGTCTGCAAATTGAGATACTGATTTGGCTTTTATCCTAAGTCATATTACAAGACTTGTTAAAGGGTTGATTTTGACTTGTAGGATTGCTACTTCCAACAGGTGGCGCTATAGAGTTCAAGTCCTCTTTCTCTCTGAAGAGGCAATTTGCATATGACTTACCTATGGACACTTAAAAAAAAAATCTATGCTATAGTAAAAGTGTCTTTTTTTGCCCCAAGCAGCCAACCAGAGCTCAGCTCTCAGTTTTTCCAGAGCAGTTTAAAAAATGAAAAATGAGCTCCATTTTTTCTATAGGCCCCAAGAAAAGTCTTACTAGACAACTTTGTTAAATGATGCCCTTTTGGAATTGTCCCTTGAAGATAAGCTATCACATATCCACATGAGAAGTAATAATTATAGATTGGTATAAGGGTCTGACTTCAGGGACCCACACTGAACAGCGGAATAGGGCACTTTTATCCCCATTAGGCTATGTTCACATGTTGTGTTTTTACAAAAAGCAGGTTTTGCTGTGTTTTTATCAGGTACATTTGCCTATTGTGCATGCTGATAAAGTTTAGTTCCCCCAAAAAACATGACGCAACTTCCTGAGTTTTCTGCACCAAAACCGGATACTTGCATTTTTGCACTTACCCAGTGCTTTCTATGGGTGAAAAATTGCTGAAAAAAAAAAACAGGAAAAAAACCCAATATGTGTGCATGAGATTTCTAAAATCTCATAGTATGTGCTGGTGCTCTAAAACGCAGCTTAAAATTTGTATAAAAATAAACGCTTCAAAAACACTTTGTGTGACCATAGTCTTAGAATCGAGCAGCAGTGCACATGCCCAACTGCGGCCTTGTTCATTTTCTATGGGGTTGCCAGAAAAAGCTGCACTTCCGCAGCCTCATAGTGATTGAATGGAGCAGCAGTCAGGTATGCGCACTACCTCCATTCTAAAGGGGTTAATAGTGCCCCATTCTGCCATTTAGTGCAGATCTCTGCAGTCGGACCCTCACCCATCTATACTGTGGATAGGCGATAATATATATTCACAGGAGAACCCCTTTAAGACCCCCATAGAGGTTAGCTGACTGTTCGGCTGACAGCTCTTTTCCTGACCCCCACACACACATGAATGTTCAGCCCTACTGAATGTTAACGTGTTTTCAAAGAGGGTTGTGGAGAAAGAAGTATCTCCCAGACAACTCTCCTGGAAAACAAAAGGGTCGGGCATTAAAATTCAAACTGCCCGACTCTTATCTCCTCCTAAATTATTTGTTGGAAAGATTAGGGAGGCGCACATGTATGTTAGCCTTTCAGCTGATCCCGTTGATATTAGCGGGTTTGGCCAACTTTACTCTAATGCATATGGGGGCTTTTAATGTCCAGGTGAACACTTAAATTAGGAGGCATAATAAGAACTCATGTGAGGAGAGGTTGTTTGTTTAAAATAAATAAATAAAAAAATATAATAATAATAATCATAATCATCTATGGTTATGGCCATAAGTTTCATCACAGGATACTCTTAATAGACAGGAGTACCTGGACCTGGTTCAGGATACTCACCAAGCAACCAGATCGAGAGAGTCTACAAGGAGCATCCGTTCTTCTCCTGAGGACCCAGCTAATTCTTTAATTTCATAGATATCTCCTTAGATTTTAATGGGTCGCCCCTGTGATGGAGCTGTAGGGAAGCAAAAAACTTGCTTCTGAGTTTCCATGTAGCTCAAACTAAATCATTAAAGGGAACCTGTCAGCAGGATTGTGCACAGTAACCTACAGACAGTGTCACGTCGGCGCCGTTATATACTGATTACAATGATACCTTGGTTGATGAAATCCGTCTTGTGGTTGTTTAATCTTTGTTTTCAGTTTTGAGTTAATGATATGTTCATGCTTCGGGGCAGCCTGTGGGGGTCTGCATGTGGTGCCTCAGTGACCAGTGAATATTGAAAAAAGAAAACCCTTGTGCAGGCATTCGCCAGCCGTGCCACCTGCGCTTCAGCATAATCACATGTGTAATGTGCATATAATAATTATGGTTGACGTTATCTCGATATTACAAAAAAAATCCATTTCAAAATGGCTCCCGCCGCGCCTGCGCAGTAGCAGCTATCTGTGTATACAGAGGTAATCCGATAGCTGCTACTGCGCAGGCGCGGTGGGCGCCATCTTGGAGGCGAATTTTTTTTTTTAATATCAGGATAATGTCAACCACATTAATTATATACACAGCACACATGCGACTATGCTGCAGAGCAGGTGCTACGGCTGGCGAATGCCTGCACAAGGGTTTTTTTTTTCAATATCTAATATATAAAGCTGAATGTGTGTGTGTGTGTGTGTGTGTGTGTGTGTGTGTGTGTGTGTGTGTGTGTGTGTGTGTGTGTGTGTGTGTGTGTATGCGTGTGTCCGGGATTGGCATCTGCACCGTCGCAGCTACAGCCACAAAATTTTGCACAGTCACACATCTGGACCCCGAGAGCGTCATAGGCTATGTTGTGAGGCAAAATTTTAACCCCGCGCATTCCAATTCACCAAACAATTTTGCCCCTATCTACATAATGGGGAAAAAGTGAAAGGAAAAGTGTTGGAGGCAAATTGACAGCCAGGAGGAGATGGCATACAGGTATATACAGTGGGGCAAAAAAGTATTTAGTCAGTCAGCAATAGTGCAAGTTCCACCACTTAAAAAGATGAGAGGCGTCTGCAATTTACATCATAGGTAGACCTCAACTATGGGAGACAAACTGAGAAAAAAAAATCCAGAAAATCACATTGTCTGTTTTTTTATCATTTTATTTGCATTTTATGGTGGAAAATAAGTATTTGGTCAGAAACAAAATTTCATCTCAATACTTTGTAATCTATCCTTTGTTGGCAATGACAGAGGTCAAACGTTTTCTGTAAGTCTTCACAAGGTTGCCACACACTGTTGTTGGTATGTTGGCCCATTCCTCCATGCAGATCTCCTCTAGAGCAGTGATGTTTTTAGCTTTTCGCTTGGCAACACGGACTTTCAACTCCCTCCAAAGGTTTTCTATAGGGTTGAGATCTGGAGACTGGCTAGGCCACTCCAGGACCTTGAAATGCTTCTTACGAAGCCACTCCTTCATTGCCCTGGCGGTGTGCTTTGGATCATTGTCATGTTGAAAGACCCAGCCACGTTTCATCTTCAATGCCCTTGCTGATGGAAGGAGGTTTGCACTCAAAATCTCACTAAACATGGCCCCATTCATTCTTTCATGTACCCGGATTAGTCATCCTGGCCCCTTTGCAGAGAAACAGCCCCAAAGCATTATGTTTCCACCACCATGCTTTACAGTAGGTATGGTGTTTGATGGATGCAACTCAGTATTCTTTTTCCTCCAAACACGACAAGTTGTGTTTCTACCAAACAGTTCCAGTTTGGTTTCATCAGACCATAGGACATTCTCCCAAAACTCCTCTGGATCATCCAAATGCTCTCTAGCAAACTTCAGACGGGCCCGGACATGTACTGGCTTAAGCAGTGGGACACGTCTGGCACTGCAGGATCTGAGTCCATGTTGGCATAGTGTGTTACTTATGGTAGGCCTTGTTACATTGGTCCCAGCTCTCTGCAGTTCATTCACTAGGTCCCCCCGCGTGGTTCTGGGATTTTTGCTCACCGTTCTTGTGATCATTCTGACCCCACGGGGTGGGATTTTGCGTGGAGCCCCAGATCGAGGAAGATTATCAGTGGTCTTGTATGTCTTCCATTTTCTAATTATTGCTCCCACTGTTGATTTCTTCACTCCAAGCTGGTTGGCTATTGCAGATTCAGTCTTCCCAGCCTGGTGCAGGGCTACAATTTTGTTTCTGGTGTCCTTTGACAGCTCTTTGGTCTTCACCACAGTGGAGTTTGGAGTCAGACTGTTTGAGGGTGTGCACAGGTGTCTTTTTATACTGATAACAAGTTTAAACAGGTGCCATTACTACAGGTAATGAGTGGAGGAAAGAGGAGACTCTTAAAGAAGAAGTTACAGGTCTGTGAGAGCCAGAAATCTTGATTGTTTGTTTCTGACCAAATACTTATTTTCCACCATAAAATGCAAATAAAATGATAAAAAAACAGACAATGTGATTTTCTGGATTTTTTTTTCTCAGTTTGTCTCCCATAGTTGAGGTCTACCTATGATGTAAATTACAGACGCCTCTCATCTTTTTAAGTGGTGGAACTTGCACTATTGCTGACTGACCAAATACTTTTTTGCCCCACTGTACAATATACAGGGGAGATGATATACAGCTATATATTATATACAGGAGGAGATGACATACAGGTATATACTATATACAGGGGAGATGACATACACGTATATACTATATACAGGAGTAGATGACATGCAGCTATATATTATATACAGGAGGAGATGACATACATGTATATACTATATACAGGGGAGATGACATACAGGTATATACTATATACAGGGGAGATGACATACAGGTATATACTATATACAAGGGAGATGACTTACAGGTACAGTATATCTAATACAGTATATAAAGCTGAGTGTATGTGTGTATGTCCGGGATTGGCATCTGCACCGCCGCAGCTACAGCCACAAAATTTTGCACAGTCACACGTCTGGACCCTGAGAGCGTCATAGGTTATGTTGTGAGGCGAAATTTTAACCCCGCGCGTTCCAATTCACCAAACAATTTTGCCCCTATCTACATAATGGGGAAAAAGTGAAAGGAAAAGTGTTGGAGGCTGCCAGATGTGAACAAGGGGGACTTAAAGAGTGAGAGCGATGGCGCCAAAGAGTATATACCGTACAGTTGCTAAGGTGAGGCCCCAACATGGGATACTCACCACACACGGGGATATGAACACACACACAAAATGCGCCACACACTACCACGTGCTTGAACACATATCACCCTCAGCACACATTTCACCACACATACACCAACCTCGCCACATAAAAGTCGAAACACAAAAGTCGCCGCTCAAAACTCGCCACAGGCAAAACTAGGCTCACGCAAAACTCGCCACACGCGCAAAATTTGCACACTCGGAAAAATTGCCACATGCACAAAAGTTGCAACACATGCAAATGTTGCCTCACACAAAACTTGCACATACTCAAAACGCACCACACATAAAACTCGCCATGCGCAAAACTCGCCATGCGCAAAACTTGCTGCACACAACTTGCTACACTAACCTGTCACATGCAACTCGACACACAAAAAGCTGCTACACGCATGTCGCCACACAAAACTCATCTCACAAAAGTCGCTACATGCATGTCGCCACACGCAACTCAACACACACAACTTGACCCTAAAACACACACAAGTCTGGTATTATCCTTCAAAAAGAAAAATCTGATTAATAAGCAGACAAACTACAAGAGCAACAACTGTACCATATAGGAAATACGGCAGCTGTCAGTCACATGACCTGCCTATTATGTGTATGTGTGAGCTAATATACAGTGGGGCAAAAAAGTATTTAGTCAGTCAGCAATAGTGCAAGTTCCACCACTTTAAAAGATGAGAGGCGTCTGTAATTTACATCATAGGTAGACCTCAACTGTGGGAGACAAACTGAGAAAAAAAAATCCAGAAAATCACATTGTCTGTTTTTTTTATCATTTTATTTGCATATTCTGGTGGAAAATAAGTATTTGGTCAGAAACAAAATTTCATCTCAATACTTTGTAATATATCCTTTGTTGGCAATGACAGAGGTCAAACGTTTTCTGTAAGTCTTCACAAGGTTGCCACACACTGTTGTTGGTATGTTGGCCCATTCCTCCATGCAGATCTCCTCTAGAGCAGTGATGTTTTTGGTTTTCGCTTGGCAACACGGACTTTCAACTCCCTCCAAAGGTTTTCTATAGGGTTGAGATCTGGAGACTGGCTAGGCCACTCCAGGACCTTGAAATGCTTCTTACGAAGCCACTCCTTCGTTGCCCTGGCGGTGTGCTTTGGATCATTGTCATGTTGAAAGACCCAGCCACGTTTCATCTTCAATGCCCTTGCTGATGGAAGGAGGTTTGCACTCAAAATCTCACGATACATGGCCCCATTCATTCTTTCATGTACCCGGATCAGTCGTCCTGGCCCCTTTGCAGAGAAACAGCCCCAAAGCATGATGTTTCCATCACCATGCTTTACAGTAGGTATGGTGTTTGATGGATGCAACTCAGTATTCTTTTTCCTCCAAACACGACAAGTTGTGTTTCTACCAAACAGTTCCAGTTTGGTTTCATCAGACCATAGGACATTCTCCCAAAACTCCTCTGGATCATCCAAATGCTCTCTAGCAAACTTCAGACGGGCCCGGACATGTACTGGCTTAAGCAGTGGGACACATCTGGCACTGCAGGATCTGAGTCCATGGTGGCGTAGTGTGTTACTTATGGTAGGCCTTGTTACATTGGTCCCAGCTCTCTGCAGTTCATTCACTAGGTCCCCCCGCGTGGTTCTGGGATTTTTGCTCACCGTTCTTGTGATCATTCTGACCCCACGGGGTGGGATTTTGCGTGGAGCCCCAGATCGAGGGAGATTATCAGTGGTATTGAATGTCTTCCATTTTCTAATTATTGCTCCCACTGTTGATTTCTTCACTCCAAGCTGGTTGGCTATTGCAGATTCAGTCTTCCCAGCCTGGTGCAGGGCTACAATTTTGTTTCTGGTGTCCTTTGACAGCTCTTTGGTCTTCACCATAGTGGAGTTTGGAGTCAAGACTGTTTGAGGGTGTGCACAGGTGTCTTTTTATACTGATAACAAGTTTAAACAGGTGCCATTACTACAGGTAATGAGTGGAGGAAAGAGGAGACTCTTAAAGAGGAAGTTACAGGTCTGTGAGAGCCAGAAATCTTGATTGTTTGTTTCTGACCAAATACTTATTTTCCACCAGAATATGCAAATAAAATGATAAAAAAACAGACAATGTGATTTTCTGCAATTTTTTTTCTCAGTTTGTCCCCCATAGTTGAGGTCTACCTATGATGTAAATTACAGACGCCTCTCATCTTTTTAAGTGGTGGAACTTGCACTATTGCTGACTGACTAAATACTTTTTTGCCCCACTGTATACTGCCAGGGGGGAGGGCTTCCTGTTGGCTGGGGATTTATCAGGCTGCCAATTTAGCTTACAAATACTGAGATAAAAATACTGAGCAAATAACGTGTGAACGAGGTCTAATACAGGAGGAGATGACACACAGATATATACTATATACAGGGGAGATGACACACAGGTATATACTATATACAGGGGAGATGACACACAGGTATATACTATATACAGGAGGAGATGACACAGGTATATACTATATACAGGAGGAGATGACATACAGGTACATACTATATACAGGAGGAGCTGACATACAGGTACATACTATATACAGGGGAGATGACACACAGATATATACTATATACAGGAGGAGATGACACACAGGTATATACTATATACAGGAGGAGATGACACACAGGCATATACTATATACAGGGGAGATGACACACGTATATACTATATACAGGAGATGACACACAGATGTATACTATATACAGGAGCAGATGACATACAGGTATATACTATATACAGGAGGAGATGACACACCGGTATATACTATATACAGGAGGAGATGACACACAGATATATACTATATACAGGAGCAGATGACACACAGGTATATACTATATACAGGAGCAGATGACACAGGTATATACTATATACAGGAGCAGATGACACACAGGTATATACTATAAACAGGATGAGATGACACACAGGTATATACTATATACAGGAGATGACATACAGGTACATACTATATACAGGAGGAGATGACACACAGTTATATACTATATACAGGAGCAGATGACACAGGTATATACTATATACAGGAGGAGATGACACACGTATATACTATATACAGGAGGAGATGACATACAGGTATATACTATATAAAAAAGGAGATGACACATAGGTATATAGAGGAGGAGATGACATACAGCAGGTATATACTATATACATGGGAGATGACATACAGGTATATACTATATACAGGAGATGACATACAGGTATATACTATATACAGGAGATGTGTTGTGAATTTGCTTTTTGCTCCCTCTAGTGGTTACTAGTTTTTTGACTCTGGTTTTTCTGTCATTCCTTTTATCCGCACCTGGGTCGTTAGTTAGGGGTGTTGCTATATAAGCTCCCTGGACCTTCAGTTCAATGCCTGGCAACGTAGTTATCAGAGCTAGTCTGCTGTGCTCTTGTCTACTGATCCTGGTTCCAGTTATATCAGCTAAGTCTGCCTTTTGCTTTTTGCTATTTGTTTTGGTTTTGTATTTTTGTCCAGCTTGTTCCAAATCTATATCCTGACCTTTGCTGGAAGCTCTAGGGGGCTGGTGTTCTCCCCCCGGACCGTTAGACGGTTCGGGGGTTCTTGAATTTCCAGTGTGGATTTTGATAGGGTTTTTGTTGACCATATAAGTTACCTTTCTTTATTCTGCTATCAGTAAGCGGGCCTCTCTGTGCTAAACCTGGTTCATTTCTGTGTTTGTCATTTCCTCTTACCTCACCGTCATTATTTGTGGGGGGCTTCTATCCAGCTTTGGGGTCCCTTTCTCTGGAGGCAAGAAAGGTCTTTGTTTTCCTCTACTAGGGGTAGCTAGATTCTCCGGCTGGCGCGTGTCATCTAGAATCAACGTAGGAATGATCCCCGGCTACTTCTAGTGTTGGCGTTAGGAGTAGATATATGGTCAACCCAGTTACCACTGCCCTATGAGCTGGATTTTTGTATTCTGCAGACTTCCACGTTCCTCTGAGACCCTCGCCATTGGGGTCATAACAGAGATGACATACAGGTATATACTATATATAGGAGGAGATGACATACAGGTGTATAGTATATACAGAAGAGATGACATACAGGTATATACTATATACAGGAGGAGATGACACATAGGTATATGCAATATACAGGAGGAGATGACATACAGCAGGTATATACTATTTACAGGGGAGATGACATACAGGTAACAGGTATATACTATATACAGGAGATGACATACAGGTGTATACTATATATAAGGGAGATGACAAACATGTATATACTGAGGGGAAAATGAGAGGTGTGAGGTGAAAATGAAAAGGTGTGAGTGCAAAATGAGAGGAGTGAAGAAAATAGTGGAGTGATCGGAAAATGACAGATGTGAGGTCGAAATGACAAGTGTTAGGGGGGAATGAGAGGAGTGAGGGGGGGATGAGAGGAGTGAGGGAGAAAATAAGAGGAGAGAGGGGGAAAATGAGAGGTGTAAGGGACAAAAAGAGATATGAGGGGGAAAATGAGAGGCATGATGGGAAAATAAGAGAAGTGAGGTGCTATAACTAACCACAGATATTTACTATGCCCAGGCAACGCCGGGCTTTTCAGCTAGTATTTATATATATTTATTATGCAAACTAGGGGCCAGGTCACTGAGGGATCAGTAACATGTCAGCAGTCTGCATTATGAATACCTAATCCCTAAAATGCTTCAGACCTGAATATCCAAACCTGAATAGTGAATGCTATTATGCTTTTGAGTCTTCATGACATCAATTATTCCCTGATGGGCATGATTACTGGCACAGCAACTTGACTGTTCTCTGATAAAGCACTGTCCACTTGACTAGAACCTGGTCAGTACATGGGCTCAGCGACCACATTAAAAGTGGTTTACATAGGATAATGTGCTGGTGAGAATCATCATCTTTAGTGCAGATCAAAAGATCATTTCACCTGAAGAGCAAGTGTTCTACTTGTTTGCAGAGTGATCAGCATCCTACTTAGGGTACCGTCTCACAAAACGATTTACCAACGATCACGACCAGCGATAAGATCTGGCCGTGATCGTTGGTAAGTCGTTGTGTGATCGCTGGGGAGCTGTCACACAGACAGCTCTCCAGCGACCAAAGATGCCGAGGTCCCCGGGTAACCAGGGTAAACATCGGGTTACTAAGAGCAGGCCCGCGCTTAGTAACCCGATGTTTACCCTGGTTACCGTCGTAAATGTAAAAAAAAAACAACAGTACATACTCACATTCCGGTGTCCGTCAGGTCCCTTGCCGTCTGCTTCCCGCACTGACTGAGTGCCAGCCGTAAAGTGAAAGCATAGCACAGCGGTGACGTCACCGCTGTGCTCTGCTTTCACTTTACGGCCGGGAGTCAGTCAGTGTGGGAAGCAGACGGCAAGGGACCTGATGGACACCGGAATGTGAGTATGTACTGTTTTTTTTTTTTTACATTTACGACGGTAACCAGGGTAAACATCGGGTTACTAAGCGCGGCCCTGCGCTTAGTAACCCGATGTTTACCCTGGTTACAAGCGAACGCATCGTTGGATCAGTGTCACACACACCGATCCAACGATGACAGGGGGAGATCCAGCGACGAAAGAAAGTTCCAAACGATCTGCTACGACATACGATTCTCAGCAGGATCCCTGATCGCTGTTGCGTGTCAGACACAGCAATATCGTATGGATATCGCTGGAACGTCACGGATCGTACCGTCGTAGCGACAAAAGTGCCACTGTGAGACGGTACCCTTAGACTGCATGATTATCATGAAACGAGCGTTCCTAAGAACACCCCTTCACAGTAAATGTGCAGTGTAAATGATCCCATAGTATATGCCGACAAATGCTCCTCCGACAGGTTCTCTCATGTGTATTGTCAGCTTAGGCCTCTTTCACACTTCAGTTGTTTGGCGTCAGTCTAAATCCGCCATTTTCCTCAAAAAACGGATCCGTTTTTTTTTCGACGGATCCGTTTTTTCCCCCATAGACTTGCATTAGCGACGGATTGTGACGGATGGTCGTCCGTTCCATCCGTCATGCGACGGATCCGTCAAAATTTGGTGGACGTCATCTAGACATTGACGGTCATTGCAACGTTTTTTGTCTGCGTTGAAATGGCGGATCGCGACGGATCCGTCGCGTCCGTCATTTCATAGAATGGCCACCTATGGGCGACAGATCCGTCGCGACCGTCATTTCGGCGGATCCGTCGCCCCAATCCGTTTTTTCAATTTTTTTCAATTGCGCATGCTCCAAAAAGTATATACAACCCCCGAGTAACGGATCCGTCAAAAAAACGGATCCGTTACATCCGTTTTTTCAACTATTGTGACGGATCCGTCGATCCGTCATTATGTCGGAAGTGACTGACGCCAAAAAACTGAAGTGTGAAAGAAGCCTTACAGGTAAAACATATCCTGACCACAACGGCTACAATTATGGCCATAACCATAGCTGTTTTTGGAAAATATATTAATAATGACTATGTCCATTATATCAGTTGTGTATAACTCATCTTTAAACTATTTGACATGACCTATATGACCAGTCTTCAACCCCATTTCCCTTCACCATTTTTCTTCCTAACATTTCGGTACCTCTTTTGTTGCCTCTAACCAACATCCTGACCTTAGAAGACCCGTCTGCCTGTTATTTGATTTAAAAGGCTATCCTGTGACCAAACCTTGGCCTCACAAATTGGAACTTTATAATTTCTCAGTTGTTAAGATTGGTTTAACTACACTACCTGACCTACTTCTACTGCTTAATCCCATTATGCAAGCCCTTGCTGCTACTTGTTTTCTAGACTTCCATCTGATCAGGAACTATAGCTAAGTGACTAAAGGCCCTTTAACACATAGCGATTTACCAACGATCAGGACCAGCGATACGACCTGGCCGTGATCGTTGGTAAGTCGCTGTGTGGTCGCTGGGGAGTTGTCACACAGACAGCTCTCTCCAGCGACCAACGATCAGGGGAAAGACTTCGGCATCGTTGAAACTGTCTTCAACGATGCCGAAGTCCCCCTGCAGCACCCGGGTAACCAGGGTAAACATCGGGTTACTAAGCGCAGGGCCGCGCTTAGTAACCCGATGTTTACCCTGGTTACCAAAAAAACAAACAGTACATACTCACCATCTGATGTCCGTCAGGTCCCTTGCCGTCTGCTTCCTGCTCTGACTGAGTGCCGCCGTACAGTGAGAGCAGAGCGCAGCGGTGACGTCACCGCTGTGCTGTACTTTCACTTTCACTTTGCGGCGCTCAGTCAGTGTGGGAAGCAGACGGCAAGGGACCTGACGGACATCAGATGGTGAGTATGTACTGTTTTTTTTTTTTTTACATTTACGCTGGTAACCAGGGTAAACATCGGGTTACTAAGCGCGGCCCTGCGCTTAGTAACCCGATGTTTACCCTGGTTACCAGTGAAGACATCGCTGAATCGGTGTCACACACACCGATTCAGCGATGTCAGCGGGACCTCAACGACCAAAAAACGGCCCAGGCCATTCCGACACGACCAGCGATCTCACAGCAGGGGCCGGGTCGCTGGTACGTGTCACACATAGCGAGATCGCTACTGAGGTCGCTGTTGCGTCACAAAACTTGTGACTCAGCAGCGATCTCGCTAGCGATCTCGCTATGTGTGACGGGGCCTTAATGTTAAAACATTCTGTTTGTCCATTTTTACCAGGTAACCTGGAAAGGTCCAAAGAACATTACAGAGCTGCTTAGGGCTTGTTTATACTGGCTGACACGTGGTGTTAAATGACTGTTGATTGGCTAAAAGTACGTTTGCCTGTCGGCAGCCAGTTTTGATAGGCTGACCACACTTACAATACACACAGAACAATCGGTAATAGATTGTTCTGTGTGGATAGACATTATTCTCGGCAGCACATCACCGGTTTACACTTAAGGTACCTTCACACGAAACGACATCGCTAGCGATCCGTGACGTTGCAGCGTCCTGGCTAGCGATATCGTTTCGTTTGACACGCAGCAGCGATCAGGATCCTGCTGTGATGTCGCTGGTCGCTGAATAAAGTCCAGAACTTTATTTGGTCGTCCGATCGCTGTGTATCGTTGTGTTTGAAAGCAAAAGCAACGATACCAGCGATGTTTTACACTGGTAACCAGGGTAAACATCGGGTTACCAAGCGCAGGGCCGCGCTTAGTAACCCGATGTTTACCCTGGTTACCAGCGTAAAAGTAAAAAAAACAAACAGTACATGCTCACCTGCGCGTCCCCCAGCGTCTGCTTCCTGACACTTACTGAGCGCCGGCCCTAAAGTGAAAGTGAAAGCACAGCGGTGACGTCACCGCTGTGCTGTTAGGGTCGGAGCTCAGTCAGTGTTAGGAAGCGGACGCCGGGGGACGCGCAGGTGAGCATGTACTGTTTGCTTTTTTTACTTTTACGCTGGTAACCAGGGTAAACATCGGGTTACTAAGCACGGCCCTGCGCTTAGCAACCCGATGTTTACCCTGGTTACCAGGGGACCTCGGCATCGTTGGTCGCTGGAGAGCGGTCTGTGTGACAGCTCCCCAGCGATCAAACAGCGACGCTGCAGCGATCGGCATCGTTGTCGCTATCGCTGCAGCGTCGCTTCGTGTGAAGGTACCTTTAATGTCCTGCTGAGAAGGATAATTTTTAGGCAAGTTTAAAAATAATTTTACCCAATGAAAAATACTATTGATGGGCAGTGTCTATGAAAACTATGTAGAGAGTTATGTTTTCCTCCTTTGCTTTATTGTTTTTGTTCACTTAAGGTACCTTCACACGAAATGACTTTGTAACGATATCGCTAGCGATCCGTGACGTTGCAGCGTCCTCGCTAGCGATATCGTTTAGTTTGACACGCAGCAGCGATCAGGATCCTGCTGTGATGTCGCTGGTCGCTGAATAAAGTCCAGAACTTTATTTGGTCGTCCGATCGCTGTGTATCGTTGTGTTTGAAAGCAAAAGCAACGATACCAGCGATGTTTTACACTGGTAACCAGGGTAAACATCGGGTTACCAAGCGCAGGGCCGCGCTTAGTAACCCGATGTTTACCCTGGTTACCAGCGTAAAAGTAAAAAAAACAAACACTACATGCTCACCTGCGCGTCCCCCAGCGTCTGCTTCCTGACACTTACTGAGCGCCGGCCCTAAAGTGAAAGTGAAAGCACAGCGGTGACGTCACCGCTCTGCTGTTAGGGCCGGAGCTCAGTCAGTGTCAGGAAGCAGACGCTGGGGGACGCGCAGGTGAGCATGTACTGTTTGTTTTTTTTACTTTTACACTGGTAACCAGGGTAAACATCGGGTTACTAAGCGCGGCCCTGCGCTTAGCAACCCGATGTTTACCCTGGTTACCCGGGGACCTCGGCATCGTTGGTCGCTGGAGAGCGGTCTGTGTGACAGCTCCCCAGTGATCAAACAGCGACGCTGCAGCGATCGGCATCGTTGTCGCTATCGCTGCAGCGTCGCTTCGTGTGAAGGTACCTTTATTGCTTAACTCATTCACACCCTGCTCTACACACCCTTTATTGTTACTCTGACCAGTTGACCCCTTGGATTGGTGAGTGACCTCAGTCTATAATAGCAATTATACACTTATCAATACTACGGCCAAAACAACCAATTCACATGGTGGTAGCTGCAGGTGGGATTAGTTAGTCACTGGCTAGAATAACGCACAGGGTATAATGGAAAATACTATCAGTTCTAAATGCTGACTATACCCAGGTCTCTTGTCACAGGCCTGTAAGACATTTCCTTATTATTATATATTATTATTATTATTGTGGGGGTAAAGTGATTTTGTATCTAAAGAGAAGATCTCTTAAGGAGGACCTTTCATTATATTTTTTTTTTATTTGAACCTAGTACCTCCTCAAATTGATGCTGCATTGATTCTGAAAGCTTTCTTTTTCATCTCAAAGTTCTGCTCCCCCAGAAACAAAGATACAACTATTCCCTTCAGCCAACTGGGCGTATACCGTGTAACTACTCTATGGGTGCGGCTGTGTATCAGTTGTCTATATCAAAAGAGAAAATGTAAATGCCCAGGAGAAATTTTCATCTTAATTTACAAGGAAAGCAACTTTGGAATGGAGGGGCATGGGAGAAAAAGAAAAATATGTTCCAGAATCAGTATAACAATGGCAATTGGAGGAGGTTCTCAGTTAAAAAACCAGTGACAGATAAATATGTAAACAACATTTAAACTACACCTTCTTTTTCTCAATTGGATTGTCACCACTAATATACTATCTCAGTAAAATTGAATGTACATATGAAGGTCTACAAAGTATAATGAAGTATTATTAAATCTCTTATCATATATGACTAAAGGTTTGTTTACACCAACCTTCCGGCAGCACTAAATGACCATTGTTCAGTAACTTGTTTGCTGATCGGCGGTCATTTAAAAGGCAGTTTACAAAGGCAGATGTGCACTGACCGATCAGTAATAGATCTGTGATAGATCAGACAGGGCGAACAGACTGCCATTGTTCTCGACAGCACGAGTCGTCTTTCCACAGGATGATGTGCTGCCAACAACGATGATCTTTTGTGCAACACAAAAGATTATTTCATCCAGTGAATGAGCGGTTAGCTTGTCCCTCAGGGGATCGGCAGCCTGTTTACACTCAAAGATGATCATGAGTGTCCATAAAAACGCTTGCTCACCATAATGTTATTTCAATATAAGTGCACCTTTAGCTTTATTTGTTGTAATCTTACATTATAAATGACTATGCACTAGTGATGAGCGAGTATTCGGGTTTCCCCGAGCATGCTTGGGTGATCTCCCAATATTTTGGCGTGCTCGGAGATTTCGTTTTCGTCACCGCAGCTTCATGATTAGACAACCTGAATACATGTGGGAATTCCCTAACAAACAGGCAACCCCCACATGTGTTCAGGCTGTCTAACAGCCGCAAATCGTGCAGCTACTGGTACAGAAACTACATCTCTGAACACGCCAAAATACTCGGAGACAACCCGAGCGTGCTTGGGGAAACCTGAATAATGAGTATACTCGCTCATCACTACTATGCACCTTCGATTTACTAATCAACATCAATGTTCATCTGGTGATCCGCGGCCTGTTTAGATGGCAACATTACCGGAAACAAACATTCCTGGCAACGCTCGTTCACACTAATCTTGCAGTGTAAATGGATCTTAAGGTATATCTAGATGCGGTAATCCTGCTTGCTCCAAATTGACCTTAGTGTAGCCAAGCACTCTTTTTCCATTAATGGAGTATGTTGTAAAAAAAGCACTTAGTACAGCCATTACTAATGTTAATAGCGGTCGGTGCCTTAATCTAAGCAAACACCTGGATCTGCTCTCCATTGTACAGAACATTGCAGTGTGTAGACAACCAACCCTCCAATCCACAGGCTTTACAGACTCGCCTTTCAAAGGCAATCCCTTCCAGGTATGTTTTCTGCTGACATGTACCTGATCACACCCTCATAGCTTCAAGTAACAACAGGAGAAGAAATCTCACAAAACTCACCCCGTGCTTCAGTTGTCCCATCACACAACTATTTACATTGTTTTTACCATGTTTGCTAAAACAAAGTGCCATAAAGACTTTTCCGAAAAGTTTTCAGGAGTTTTATTTGTGGAAAATCTGTGGTTTGTGGCGAAAAGGTAGAATAGAGCAGTGTCTGGTATGTTCTGTCCTGCAGAAGGTACAAGAATCTTTACCACATAAGTCAATGTGTCCATACAAAGTATCTATCCCTATCTTGGATTAGGAGAACCTAACATTCATAAGGATGGACTGCTTTCTCCCTACTCTCTGCCACTGTCATAAGTTTATGGAAAATATAGTAAAACTTTAAGTGTTTACTGCAGTGGTGCAATAACTGACCGTAAACTTTACAACTAAGCGCTGCATCACTAACAGTGCAAGTCCGTAATATGGTGGTATATTCTGTTAACCCATTCACTTCAAGAAACTAAGAAGTGACATTCGTGCAATTACATCAGAGTGAGAAAAAAATAATAATAGAACAGCAAATTCAGAATGATGAAAAACAAAGTCAATTTGTGGAGCACATATTCATTTTCCTAACACCTGAGATAAGAGACTCTTCCTGATCATTCAGCCTGGGCAGACTGACTGTACTCTTTGAACTTGACACCTTTGTAGTTAGATTTCCTCCATTTTTTGAGCATTGTTATGGACTATGTAGTTGCTTTGTATGTTTGCGGCACTGCCTACCTATAGATTTGAGGCTGGCACTTTGTTCTCAACTACCTAGAAGTAGTTAATTTTTAACACATACCGTAATAAAGTTAGATTGCTGAAACAAAAACTTGAAAAAATGTTTTAAAACTATTTTTTTAATTTGACTTACCAGAAACAAGTTTCATCCAGTAGAGAATTAAATCCCAAACGGTTTAATTTGATATCCCAGCGACCGTGATCCTGCGCAGAAGAGGACTAAAGGTATGCCAACTCTCCGCTTTGCCCTTTTGTAATCCTTCACGGTTGATGGTATCCTACTCAAAACAAGGTCCAGAGAGAAAATTTGGAGTTCAGTCTCCTGCAGGAGGGACAGGTCCTTCCCTCCCCTTTTGTGGAGAGTGCAAGAGAGAGGGAGAGAAAAAGGAGTTTTATGGACGCCTGTGCGTGACTCAGACCTTGCTCTGCTGTCCCTGACATTCCATAGACTTGTGAGCACACCTGGAGGGCAGGTACAATGCAGGAACAACCCTGCCTCCCCCTAACCATGAACTCCCCCTCTTCTGATCCCTCTCACTTTCTCTGCACACCCATGGAAGATAATGCTGGAAGTGACAGAGATTTCAGCCTGAGTCCTCAGCCTTTCAGTTCACAGTTACTGAAAAAAATGATTGTTAGTAGGGAGGTGGAGGCATGAGGGGGGGGCATGGAGAGAACAAAAGGCAAAACAGTGAATGAAACCATCCTCCCCCTGCCCAGAATGCAGTATTTGGATCAAGAGGACAGCTATGCCGAGTTGATCTTAACACTGAATGCTGGGCAATACATGATAGCTTTTGCAGACCTGTAAAAGTTGTGTTCTTAAGTCCCTACAACCATTCTGAGCTAATACACAGTGCGATTTTGTTGGAATTTGACCACATTGACCAATGTGTCAGACCACATTGACCAATGTGTCATAAAACATATACTCTACATTTTATAATTTACACTTAGTATTTGTGCCAAAATTTGCATAACTTTGTACTGATGATCATGAGTTACACATTTATTTAACGCCAGGGCAGCAATAAAGGTACATTTAAAAGCTGTCCGGTGACTTTAGAGAAAGGCTTGACTGCTTTGATGTTGTCCCCGGTCAATCCATCCAGCCAGGGATCTTATTGGACGCTGTTGCGTTTCAGAGTAAAACGTACCTGGCTGCAATCTAATAGGCAGGCTCTGATTTATGCTACATGTGGTTTGGGCTGAATTAATCTAATTGATAGGTTCCCTTTAATGTTAGCCTGGTTTAGTAATTTGCATTCTGACAAGTAGAGTTTTGGTGTTGCAGATCTCAACTTTCAGTAGAATCATTAGACATTGTGGGAGAATGAGGGTTTTTATGTACCTTCATCTACGCTATGAAAACACAGAGGATTACAGGTGAGAACTGCTACCAAAAAATCAAAAAGGTCACACAATACAGTAATAGCAAACTATAGCAGTTAACACAGCATCATGTGTTGTCTGTTTAACACAATCGGTCAGAATAAGCCTGCAGCTGTTGTATACTCCAACACTTGGCACCTGCACAGTAGAATAAATGTAACTGATGTGTGTTGATGAGCAAGATGACTGTTTCCAGTAACAACCAGCAGAATTTTGAATGCAGCTCTGAACTATACTCACAATGTAACTTATAGTGTTTTGGGCTGACCTGGTGAGGGTAATTCCTCAAGTCACAGGTTCAAATGGACAACATGGACTCAAGCAGATGGCAGTGTGGTCCGGACTTGTCGGATGACACATGTAAGAGTGAGAACCAGGGCAGCCGATAGACAAGCAGAGCAAGATTCTCCAAAAGACATATAGCCAGGAGTGGTACATGTTATGACCCCAATGGCAGAGGGACTCAAAAGTACATACCAAGTCTGCAAACACAAAAAAACAGCTCATAGGGCAGTGGTAACTGGGCTGACCATATATCTAATCCTAGCACCACAAATAGCAGCAGCCGGGGAACGTGCCTACGTTGGTTCTAGACGTCTCGCGCCAGCCGGAGAACTAACTAACCCTAGAAGGGAAAAGATAGACCTTTCTTGCCTCCAGAGAAAAGACCCCAAAAGTTGGATACAAGCCCCCAACAAATAATAACGGTGAGGTAAGGAGAAAAGACAAACGTAAGAATGAACTAGATATTTAGCAAAGAGAGGCCCACTGACTAATAGCAGAATATAGTAAGATGACTTATATGGTCAGCAAAAACCCTATCAAAATTTCCACGCTGGATATTCAAGAACCCCCGAACCGTCTAACGGCCCGGGGGGAGAACACCAGCCCCCTAGAGCTTCCAGCAAAATCAGGAATCACATTTAGTACAAGCAGGACAAAAAATAAGAGCTAAGCAAATAACCAAAAAACAAGGAAGCAGGACTTAGCTTAATTTTGCAAGATCCAAGACCAGCAGACAGGAGCAAACAGAAAGGAACTGATTACAACGATGCCAGGCACTGGACTGAGAAACCAGGAAGTTTATATAGCAACACCCCTGGACTAACGACCCAGGTGGGTGCCAAACTGAGGAAAGACAATCCCAGAGTCATATCACTAGTGACCACAAGAGGGAGCCAAAAAAGTCTAATTCACAACAGTACCCCCCCTTTAAGGAGGGGTCACCGAACCCTCACCAAGACCACCAGGGCGATCAGGATGAGCAGCGTGAAAGGCACGAACTAAATCGGCCGCATGCACATCAGAGGCAACCACCCAGGAATTATCCTCCTGACCATAGCCCTTCCACTTGACCAGATACTGAAGCCTCCGCCTGGAGAGACGAGAATCCAAGATCTTCTCCACCACGTACTCCAACTCGCCCTCAACCAACACCGGAGCAGGAGGCTCAACAGAAGGAACCACAGGTACAACGTACCGCCGCAACAAAGACCTATGGAACACGTTGTGAATGGCAAACGACACCGGAAGATCCAAGCGAAAGGACACAGGATTAAGGATTTCCAATATCTTGTAAGGACCGATGAAGCGAGGCTTAAATTTAGGAGAGGAGACCTTCATAGGAACAAATCGAGAAGACAGCCATACCAAATCCCCAACACGAAGTCGGGGACCCACACCGCGGCGGCGGTTGGCAAAACGCTGAGCCTTCTCCTGTGACAACTTCAAGTTGTCCACCACATGATTCCAGATCCGCTGCAACCTATCCACCACGGAATCTACCCCAGGACAGTCAGAAGGCTCCACATGTCCCGAGGAAAAACGAGGATGGAAACCAGAGTTGCAAAAAAATGGCGAAACCAAAGTAGCGGAACTAGCCCGATTATTAAGGGCAAACTCAGCCAACGGCAAGAAGGTCACCCAATCATCCTGATCTGCAGAAACAAAACACCTCAAATAAGCCTCCAGAGTCTGATTAGTTCGCTCCGTTTGTCCATTAGTCTGAGGATGAAAGGCAGACGAAAACGACAAATCAATGCCCATCTTAGCACAAAAGGATCGCCAGAACCTGGAAACAAACTGGGATCCTCTGTCAGACACAATATTCTCAGGAATGCCGTGTAAACGAACCACATTCTGAAAGAACAAAGGAACCAGATCGGAAGAGGAAGGCAGCTTAGGCAAAGATACCAAATGGACCATCTTGGAAAAGCGATCACATACCACCCAGATGACAGACATGCCCTGAGACACCGGAAGATCTGAAATGAAATCCATGGAAATGTGTGTCCAAGGCCTCTTCGGGACAGGCAAGGGCAAGAGCAACCCGCTGGCACGAGAACAACAAGGCTTAGCTCGAGCACAAGTCCCACAGGACTGCACAAATGACCGCACATCCCGTGACAAGGAAGGCCACCAAAAGGACCTAGCCACCAGATCTCTGGTGCCAAAAATTCCCGGATGCCCTGCCAACACCGAGGAATGAACCTCGGAAATGACTCTGCTGGTCCACTTATCAGGAACAAACAGTCTGTCAGGTGGACAAGAGTCAGGTCTACCAGCCTGAAATCTCTGCAACACACGTCGCAAATCCGGAGAAATGGCTGACAGGATAACTCCCACTTTGAGAATACCAACTGGTTCTGCGACTCCAGGAGAGTCAGGCACAAAGCTCCTTGAAAGAGCATCAGCCTTCACATTCTTTGAACCTGGTAAATACGAGACCACAAAGTCAAAACGGGAGAAAAACAATGACCAGCGGGCCTGTCTAGGATTCAGGCGTTTAGCAGACTCGAGATACATCAGATTTTTGTGATCAGTCAAGACCACCACACGATGCTTAGCACCCTCGAGCCAATGACGCCACTCCTCAAATGCCCACTTCATGGCCAGCAACTCCCGATTGCCAACATCATAATTCCGCTCAGCAGGCGAAAACTTCCTAGAGAAAAAAGGACATGGTCTCATTACAGAGCAACCAGGGTCTCTCTGCGACAAAACAGCCCCTGCCCCAATCTCAGAAGCATCCACTTCAACCTGAAAGGGAAGTGAGACATCAGGCTGGCACAAAACAGGCGCCGAAGTAAACCGGCGCTTCAACTCTTGAAAGGCTTCCACGGCTGCAGGAGCCCAGTTAGCAACATCAGAACCTTTCTTGGTCATATCCGTCAAAGGTTTAACAACGCTAGAAAAATTAGCGATAAAACAACGGTAGAAGTTAGCAAAACCCAAGAACTTCTGAAGACTCTTAACTGACGTGGGTTGAGTCCAATCATGAATAGCTCGGACCTTGACTGGGTCCATCTCCACCGCAGAAGGGGAAAAAATAAAACCCAAAAAGGGAACCTTCTGTACTCCAAAGAGACACTTTGAGCCCTTAACAAACAAAGCATTCTCACGCAAAACCTGAAACACCATCCTGACCTGCTCTACATGCGCGTCCCAATCATCAGAAAAAAACAGAATATCATCCAGATAAACAATCATAAATTTATCCAGATACTTCCGGAAAATATCATGCATAAAGGACTGAAACACTGAAGGAGCATTAGAGAGCCCGAAAGGCATCACCAATTACTCAAAATGACCTTCGGGCGTATTAAATGCAGTTTTCCATTCATCTCCTTGCTTAATGCGCACAAGGTTGTACGCACCACGAAGATCTATCTTGGTGAACCACTTGGCACCTTTAATCCGGGCAAACAAGTCCGACAACAGAGGCAAAGGATACTGAAATTTAACAGTGATTTTATTCAGAAGCCGATAGTCAATACAAGGTCTCAAAGATCCGTCCTTCTTGGCCACAAAAAAAAATCCCGCACCAAGAGGGGAAGAGGATGGACGGATATGCCCCTTCTCCAGAGATTCCTTGATATACGAACGCATTGCGGTATGCTCAGGTACAGACAGATTAAATAATCTTCCCTTAGGAAATTTACTACCTGGAATCAAATCTATAGCGCAGTCACAGTCCCTATGAGGAGGAAGAGCACTGGACCTGGACTCGCTGAATACATCCTGGTAATCAGACAAATACTCAGGAACTTCCAAAGGAGTAGAGGAAGCAATAGACACCGGCGGGGAATCACCATGAATTCCCTGACAGCCCCAACTTGACACAGACATTGCCTTCCAATCCAAGACTGGATTGTGGGTCTGTAACCATGGCAGACCCAAAACGACCAAATCATGCATTTTATGCAGAACAAGAAAACGAATCACCTCCCGATGTTCAGGAGTCATGCACATGGTTACCTGTGTCCAAAACTGCGGTTTATTTTCCGCCAATGGCGTAGCATCAATACCTCTAAGAGGGATAGGATTTACCAACGGCTCAAGAACAAAACCACAGCGCTTGGCAAACGACAGATCCATAAGACTCAGGGCAGCACCTGAATCCACAAACGCCATAACAGGGTAGGAGGACAATGAGCAAATTAAAGTCACAGACAAAATAAATTTAGGTTGCAAATTACCAATGGCGACAGGACTAACAACCCTAGTTAGGCGTTTAGAGCATGCTGATATAACATGTGTAGAATCACCACAGTAAAAACACAACCCATTCTGACGTCTATGATTTTTCCGTTCATTTCTAGTCTGAATTCTACCACATTGCATTAAATCAGGTGTTTGTTCAGACAACACCACCAGAGGATTCGCGGCTTTGCGCTCCCGCAAACGCCGGTCAATTTGAATAGCCAGCGCCATGGAATCATTCAGACCTGTAGGAATGGAGAAACCCACCATCACATTCTTAATGGCTTCAGAAAGGCCATTTCTGAAATTTGCGGCCAGAGCACACTCATTCCACTGAGTAAGCACGGACCATTTCCGAAATTTTTGGCAATACACTTCAGCTTCATCCTGACCCTGAGAAATAGCCAGCAAGGCTTTTTCTGCCTGAATTTCAAGATTGGGTTCCTCGTAAAGCAATCCGAGCGCCAGAAAAAACGCATCAATATTTGCCAATGCCGGATCTCCTGGCGCTAGCGAGAAGGCCCAATCCTGAGGGTCGCCCCGTAAGAAAGAGATAACAATTTTTACTTGCTGAGCTGAGTCTCCAGATGAACGGGGTCTCAGAGATAGAAACAATTTACAATTATTCCTGAAATTCCTAAACTTAAATCGGTCTCCAGAGAACAGTTCAGGAATAGGTATTTTAGGTTCAGACATAGGACTACTGGTAACAAAATCTTGTATGCCCTGCACACGAGCAGCAAGCTGATCCACACTTGTAATCAAAGTCTGGACATTCATGTCTGCAGCAAGCACAAGCCACTCAGAGGTAAAGGGGAGGAAAAAAGAGAGGAAAGAAAAAAAAAAAAAAAAACTCAGACTTTCCTTTCTTGTAATCCCACTTCTGCAATGCATTAAACATTCAACCTTGGCCTGGCATACTGTTATGACCCCAATGGCAGAGGGTCTCAAAAGTACATACCAAGTCTGCAAACACAAAAAACCAGCTCACAGGGCAGTGGTAACTGGGCTGACCATATATCTAATCCTAGCACCACAAATAGCAGCAGCCGGGGAACGTGCCTACGTTGGTTCTAGACGTCTCGCGCCAGCCAGAGAACTAACTAACCCTAGAAGGGAAAAGATAGACCTTTCTTGCCTCCAGAGAAAAGACCCCAAAAGTTGGATACAAGCCCCCAACAAATAATAACGGTGAGGTAAGGAGAAAAGACAAACGTAAGAATGAACTAGATATTTAGCAAAGAGAGGCCCACTGACTAATAGCAGAATATAGTAAGATGACTTATATGGTCAGCAAAAACCCTATCAAAATTTCCACGCTGGATATTCAAGAACCCCCGAACCGTCTAACGGCCCGGGGGGAGAACACCAGCCCCCTAGAGCTTCCAGCAAAATCAGGAATCACATTTAGTACAAGCAGGACAAAAAATAAGAGCTAAGCAAATAACCAAAAAACAAGGAAGCAGGACTTAGCTTAATTTTGCAAGATCCAAGACCAGCAGACAGGAGCAAACAGAAAGGAACTGATTACAACGATGCCAGGCACTGGACTGAGAAACCAGGAAGTTTATATAGCAACACCCCTGGACTAACGACCCAGGTGGGTGCCAAACTGAGGAAAGACAATCCCAGAGTCATATCACTAGTGACCACAAGAGGGAGCCAAAAAAGTCTAATTCACAACAGGTACACAAAGGAATCGAATGATGTAAAGACAGTTTAGGACTTGTAGCACTGTTTGCAGTGTGAACGTATCCAGAAAAGAGTTCGTAATGCTTAAAGCAGATGAAGGGTTACTCAGCAAACAAATGCGTAGCCTCTGGCAGCAGCAAAGAGCAGGCAAACGTGAATGTATAGACAACAGGCTCTGATGCAGAAGTGTTGTAATGTGAACAAGTGCACAAGTGAGTTTGTTATGTTTACAGCAGATGAAGGAGTAGCTGCAGATCTGAGCCAGAAAATAAATTCAGATTCTAGAAATAAACACTTTGCTGAGATGATAACAAACTAAGGAAACTGGTGAGATACCTTCAAGGCACACAACTGAACTCTAAACGTACTTAATACTAACATTTCTATGTGTCGGCTCAAAAATGGTGATGTCACAGGAGTTTGCCAGGCAACTTCTAAAGCACAATGTAGGGCATTGCAAATGGTGGCGGCTATAAGGGAAGGGAGCAAAGACTGTCCCTTTAGCTGAGACAGATGCCTAAAATATAGCTCATACTATAATGCAATGCGCATATAAGGTTACTTAAAGGGGTTTCTCTTTTAAGAAAAGTGGACTTCAAACAACTCCAATGACCTAAAATAACAAATAAAGTCTAATAGTACTCACCTAGCCCCACCCCAACTGCTTGTGTCTGTTCCAGTCCCTGTGTTTTGGCTGCAGTAGTGCCACCTCATCTACAGCTCACCTCATCTACAGCTCACCACTGCAGCCAATTACTGAGCTCAGTGGCCCCGCTGATGTAGACCTTTTAACCTGCAATGTAGAACACATCTATCCAAAATGTAGTTCAAAGCTAGAATAAGAAATGAAAGGCACCACATTTTTTTATAGATTTATTATGAAGTTACAATTCTAGATATTTGGGCATATTTATTAATGTATAATAATAATAATTTACATACAAATGAACAACCAGATTGTGATCGGGTAGTGTGCATCGTGTTTTAATAAAGAGTCGCATGATTGTTTCACCACACTAATGTCCGCACTACAAAGGGGATGCAGATATAATCGTTAAGAATTATTTAACCTCTTCATGACTTTGCGATTTTCAGTTTCTGTGCTTTCGTTTTTTTCTTCCCTTACTTCCAAAAGCCATAACGTTTTATTTCTCCATCCACATATCCATATGAGGGCTTTTTTTTTTTTTGCCGGACGAGTTGTACTTTTGAATGACACCATTCATTTTACCACATACTGTACTAGAAAATGGGGAAAAAATTCCAAGTGCGGTGAAATTGCAAAAAAAAAGGTGCAGTTCCCCAAATGGTTTTGTAGGTTTCTTATTTACCATGTTCACTATATAGTAAAACTGATCTGGCAATATGAGTCCCCAGGTCAGTATGAGTACGCACATAACAAACATGTATAGGCTTTTTTTTTATTTAAGTGATATAAAAAAATTCCGAAATTTGTAAGAAAAACACTTTTTGCTTATATTGCCATTTTCTGAGACCCATAGTGTTTTCGTTCACCGGGACATGGAACTGTGTGAGAGCTTATTCTTTGCAGGTTGAGTTATTGTTTTTATTGATACCATTTTGAGGAAGATACAATGTTTTCATTGCATCTTATTGCAATGTTGCGGCAACAAAAAAAAAGGAATTCTGGAGTTTTGGTTCTTTTTTTCCTGTTACGGTGTTTACTGATCGGATTAATCGTTTTTATATTTTGATAGATTGGGCATTTTGGAACGCAGCAATACCAAATATACAGTACAGACCAAAAGTTTGGACACACCTTCTCATTTAAAGATTTTTCTGTATTTTAATGACTATGAAAATTGTACATTCACACTGAAGGCATCAAAACTATGAATTAACACGTGGAATTATATACTTAACAAAAAAGTGTGAAACAACTAAAATTATGTCTTATATTCTAGGTTCTTCAAAGTAGCCACCTTTTGCTTTGATGACTGCTTTGCACACTCTTGGCATTCTCTTGATGAGCTTCAAGAGGTAGTCACCGGGAATGGTCTTCCGACAATCTTGAAGGAGTTTCCAGAGATGCTTAGCACTTGTTGGCCCTTTTGCCTTCATTCTGCGGTCCAGCTCACCCCAAACCATCTCGATTGGGTTCAGGTCTGGTGACTGTGGAGGCCAGGTCATCTGGTGTAGCACCCCATCACTCTCCTTCTTGGTCAAATAGCCCTTACACAGCCTGGAGGTGTGTTTGGGGTCATTGTCCTGTTGAAAAATAAATGATGGTCCAACTAAACGCAAACCGGATGGAATAGCATACCGCTGCAAGATGCTGTGGTAGCCATGCTGGTTCAGTATGCCTTCAATTTTGAATAAATCCCCAACAGTGTCACCAGCAAAGCACCCCCACACCATCACACCTCCTCCTCCATTCTTCACCGTGGGAACCAGGCATGTAGAGTCCATCCGTTCACCTTTTCTGCGTCGCACAAAGACATGGTGGTTGGAACCAAAGATCTAAAATTTGGACTCATCAGACCAAAGCTCAGATTTCCACTGGTTTAATGTCCATTCCTTGTGTTCTTTAGCCCAAACAAGTCTCTTCTGCTTGTTGCCTGTCCTTAGCAGTGGTTTCCTAGCAGCTATTTTACCATGAAGGCCTGCTGCACAAAGTCTCCTCTTAACAGTTGTTGTAGAGATGTGTCTGCTGCTAAAACTCTGTGTGGCATTGACCTGGTCTCTAATCTGAGCTGCTGTTAACCTGCGATTTCTGAGGCTGGTGACTCGGATAGACTTATCCTCAGAAGCAGAGGTGACTCTTGGTCTTCCTTTCCTGGGGCGGTCCTCATGTGAGCCAGTTTCTTTGTAGCGCTTCATGGTTTTTGCCACTGCACTTGGGGACACTCAAAGTTTACCCAATTTTTTGGACTGACTGACCTTCATTTCTTAAAGTAATGATGGCCACTCGTTTTTCTTTACTTAGCTGCATTTTTCTTGCAATAATACAAATTTTAACAGTCTATTCAGTAGATATTCAGTATCAGCTGTGTATCCACCAGACTTCTGCACAACACAACTGATGGTCCCAACCCCATTTATAAGGCAAGAAATCCCACTTATTAAACCTGACAGGGCACACCTGTGAAGTGAAAACCATTCCCGGTGACTACCTCTTGAAGCTCATCAAGAGAATGCCAAGAGCGTGCAAAGCAGTCATCAAAGCAAAAGGTGGCTACTTTGAAGAACCTAGAAAATAAGACATATTTTCAGTTGTTTCACACTTTTATGTTAAATATATTAATCCACATGTTTTAATTCATAGTTTTGATGCCTTCAGTGTGAATTTACAATTTTCCTAGTCATGAAAATACAGAAAAATCTTTAAATGAGAAGGTGTCCAAACGTTTGGTCTGTACTGTATGTACTTTGATTTTTTTTATTTTTTTATTTTCAATGGGGTAAAATGAGGAAGATTTGAAGTTCTGTGTTTTTATATTTTTTAAAACTTTTTTCACACTTTTTACTGACTTCAATAGTTCCCTTAGGAGACTTGAAGCTGTGATCCTCTGATTGCATGTACTATACACAGCAATGCTTCAGCTATGATAACTCATTGGCGTCCCACGATCACATGACGGGGCACCAATGAGTGGTATTAATGACGCACCTCCAGCCGCCACATGTTTAATCCCACTGTCAGTAAAACAATGTAAAACAATCATATCAAGAAGAAAACTTTCAGAACTTTTTTCCACCTTTAATGTCACCCATAATCTGTAAAAATCCACTGAGAAACAAACGAAATGATTTGAAAATAGAAATAACAAAACTAAAATAATGTGGTTGCATAAAAGTGAACATCCTCTTATAATAAGGGTTGTGGTTGTGTTCAGAATTAGTCAATCACATTTACACTCATTTTAAACATTAACCTCATATAAGGTTTAGCAGCTGCTCTAGTAGGATTCCCTGACGCAACCAGTGCACGATAGACGCGATGTATGGCCATACGTCGCGATCCGTCGGCAATACAAGTCAATGGGAAAAAAAACGCATCCTGCGGGCACATTTGCAGGATACGTTTTTTTCCCAAAACGACGCATTGCGACGGAGGCCAAACGATGCAAGTGTGAAAGTAGCCTTAGCTGCATTTTGCTGCAAAAGCCATGGTCTGTAGAGTGCTTACAACACAGTAAAGGGATCTTATTTTTGAAAGTTTTCAGTCAGGAGAAGGGTACAAAATATCTAAGGCATTAGATATACCATGAAACACTGAAGACGGTCATCAAGAAGTTGCTCAAATTTGGCACATTACCTAGAACTGGACATACCTCAAAAATTGATGAAAAGACATAAAAACTGGTCAAGATGCCTACAGCAACATTAAAAGTGCTGCAGGAATTTCTAGCTAGTATTGGTTGTGTGCTGCATGTGACAAACATCTCCCGTATTCTTCATATGTCTTGTCTGTGGGGTAGAGTGGCAAGATGGTAGCTTTTTCTTACAAAGGAACACATTCAAGTCTGGCTATGTTTTGCCAAAACCTACATCAAATCTATCAAAAGCACGTTTGGAAACTTATTGTGGACTGAAGAGACCAAGATTCAACCTTTTGGTACTGCAAACGACAACAGTCTCCTGTATTTTTCATAGGTCTGGCCTGTGGGGTGCAGAGAAAAACACCCAAGACTATGTTTTGCCAAAACCTACACCAAGTCTGCCAAAAGCATGTTGGAAAATTAATTATGGTCTCATGAAATCAAGGTGGAACTTTTTGGTCATAATTCCAAAGGGTATGTTTGGAGCAAAGCCAACACTGTGCATCACCAAAAGAATACCATACGCACAATAAAGCATGTTGAAGGTAGCATTATGCTTGGCACTGTTTTTCAGCAGCTGTAATTGGAGGTTTAGTCAAAAAGGTGGAAATTATGAACAGTTCCAAATATCAGTCAATTTTTCATCAAAACCTTCAGGCGTCTGCTAAAAAGCTGAAGATGAAGAGCGATTTCACCTTTCGGCATGACAACAGCCCTAAGCATACCGGCAAATCAACAAAATAATGGCTTATCCAGAAGAAGGTCAAAGTTTTGGAATGGACCAGCTAGAGTCCAGACCTGAATAAAATTGAAAACATGTTGGTTGACCTGCAGAGGGCACTGTACAAAGGAGATGTCCTTGCAATTTGAAAGATTTTGAGTGCTACTGCAAGGAAGAGAATGGACAAAGATTGCCAATTCTAGATGCACTATGCCGATAGACTAATACCCAAGAAGACTAGTGTCATAAATCTAAAGGGTACTTCAACAAAGTATTAGTTTAAGAGTGTGCATATTTATGCAATCACATTATTTTAACTATTTTTCTTTTTTCCACCCAAAAAGATTTCAGCTTAATTGTACAGATTACGGGGAACATTGAAGGTGGAAAAAATTCTGAAATCATTCTTCTTGGTTTGATTTTTTTTCCATGATAAAACCTGGCATGTTAACAGATATATGTAGACATTTTATATCCACTGTATCTATCTATATATACACACCCACAGACAAAAATATTCTTTAAGCCCAATGAAAATCAATAATAAAACCCAGATCTATTGTATATGACTCCAATATAGCTATATGTCTGGATTGTCATAATGAATATTATATGGCAATATCAATGTCTGAATTTTTTAAGTAGTATTAGTTGTAGTATTAGTTATTGAACTAATTTCTATTTCTGCCTTACCTTCTCCAAAATTCTCTTGAAGTAAAGTAGTTATCAGCTATAACGAAGCAGGGTGTGATTATTATTAAAAATTAACTTTTAATGTCTAAATTCTAAAATGGTATAAATAACCAAAAAGTGGAACCAATACAAATGACGGACTCACAGAAAAATTCACATAAATAGGAATGTAAAACCACAATATCCCCGAGACTGTGGAAACCAAGATTATAATCCACTCTCCAGGGAGAAAAAATTCTCACAACATGAGAATCATATTACACAATTCGTCACTCACCGCATAACCTATATCGCAAACTGATAGACCGCAGTGATAGTGATTGACATATAAATCAGAACGATCTCACCTCAGGACCTTCTTACTCTAGCGAGGATATGACCACTCTGTATTGGCACCGCATTCAGAGGGGGGGCACATTCCGGCCACGCACACCACTCACGCTGCCAATGATATGCTCAACCCCAGAACAGCGAATACATTTCCCTACGCGTTTCGTTTCCTTTACTCATCAGGGGAAATCCAGCATTGTCCCTCCAACTCCATGGGGGACACAAGACGCGGGGGGTAGAAGGCAATCTCTGAAAGAGCAGCGCTCACTGCTATTAAATAGCCCGCCTTGTTCTTACCCAGGATCGCGGGCTTACGTCATGTCCTAAGCGCCTGGTGTGAGACGCATCGCTGGACCGCACACGTCACTTCCGGTGACGTGCGCCAGTTAGTTTCCATAGCAACGCGCCACAAGATCATACCTCGGGTCAAAGCGTCTCTGTTGCTAGGTGACTTCCGGAGTCCAAATATCGCGCCGCATGGATCAATAGCCTGGAATCCAAAAAGCGCTCAAGTGAAAGCTATGTATTAGCCCTAATACTGTTTAAGAACAGCGTATTTCACTGTCTAATTCTACAGGGCCATTTCCTATCTTGCTAGCACTGATTCTACCTAAACCTCCTGATAGAGGGAGAATCTTTACATCAGACATATGCGGGTAAACTAAACCAGGAAGGAAAGAAAAGCAAGTCAAAGGTGGGCTAATAGTCTAGCCGTATCCTAAAAATTTTTTATAAGCCAGTCACAAATATATGCCTCAGAGTATAATGGTTGATATTAAGATCCCAGGAGGAGGACACTGTGGAGAGATGGGGGAGGGGGGGGGAGGGCTTGAACCTTAAAGAGGGGGATTGGTGCACCGAAAAAATAGTCTGAGGGATAGTGTCGTGTACGAATCCGATCTCTCCCTATGCAGACTCCTAATGCTCATAACCTACCTAGCAATGGAGGTTGGCACCCTAGGATAGAAAAAACGCAAGAATGGCGCCCCCATTCCACGAAGGCTAACCCTATTAACGGTCCTATCGGGCCCTAATGAGAGATAAAAAGGGGGGAAGGAAGAATAGAATAAATGTAATATATATCAAATCCTTTGTGTCTAACCTTCCAGAAAACAACTATATGTTAGGATTTCATTCAGGCCCCTTGGTGTTTGAGTTTTGAGGCGGAAAATCCACTTGGTCTCACACTGTAACAAGATCTGATCCCAATTTCCTCCCCTCTTGGGTGCACCAATCCTATCAATCCCCATAAATTTCAGCCCCCGGCATTCACCATTGTGTTCGTTATTTATATGTCTAGCCAAGGACGTATCTCTTTTTAGAGCAGTGTCTCTGAGATGTTCACCAACACGTCTTCTAAACTCGCGTATTGTTTTACCTATATATTCCAATCCACATGGACATACTGCTCTGTAAATTACTTCTTTAGATCTGCAATTTATGAACCAATGGGTGGAAAGTATAACCTGTCCAAAAAAGAGATCGAGATTTTGAAGGGCTTAGAGAAGGACCCTAAAATCGTAATTAAACCCTCAGATAAAGGGGGAAATACGGTCATTATGAATCATGAGGACTATGTTGATATGTGTAAAAAAATCCTTAAAGATCCAGTAAATTATGAAAAAATATCTTCAAATCCAACTTCCCTATATAAAAACAACTTAAAAGAGATTTTGGATAGGGGCCTAGCTGATTGTTTGATTGACAAAAACGAATTTGATTACTTGTTTCCACAGTACCCAGTGGTGGCAACTTTTTATTGCCTTCCGAAGGTTCACAAAGGCCTGGTCCCCCTCAAGGGGAGACGCATAGTCTCAGGGATCAACACGTTGGCGCGTTGCTATGGAAACTAACTGGCGCACATCACCGGAAGTGACGTGTGCGGTCCAGCGATGCGTCTCACGCCAGGCGCTTAGGACATGACGTAAGCCCGCGATCATGGGTAAGAACAAGGCGGGCTATTTAATAGCAGTGAGCGCTGCTCTTTCAGAGATTGCCTTCTACCCCCCGCGTCTTGTGTCCCCCACGGAGTTGGAGGGACAATGCTGGATTTCCCCTGGTGAGTAAAGGAAATGAATCGCGTAGGGAAATGTATTCGCTGTTCTGGGGTTGAGCATATCATTGGCAGCGTGAGTGGTGTGCGTGGCCGGAATGTGCCCCCCCCTCTGAATGTGGTGCCAATACGGAGTGGTCATATCCTCGCTAGAGTAAGAAGGTCCTGAGGTGAGATCGTTCTGATTTATATGTCAATCACTATCACTGCGGTCTATCAGTTTGCGATATAGGTTATGCGGTGAGTGACGAATTGTGTAATATGATTCTCATGTTGTGAGAATTTTTTCTCCCTGGAGAGTGGAGTATAATCTTGGTTTCCACAGTCTCGGGGATATTGTGGTTTTACATTCCTATTTATGTGAATTTTTCTGTGAGTCCGTCATTTGTATTGGTTCCACTTTTTGGTTATTTATACCATTTTAGAATTTAGACATTAAAAGTTAATTTTTAATAATAATCACACCCTGCTTCGTTATACTATTGTGGATTGGTGGACATTTTTGGATTATTTGCTAGTTATCAGCTATGTTCACACAGAGTATTTTGAAACTGAACTGTTCCAAAATCCTCTTCAAACATGCTTGGAAAACCCTTTCTATTAATTTGTAATGGAAATCCATTTTGGCGTTTATATATATTTTTTTTCCTGAATGTGTTTTGAAGCCGCCTGGTGTCACTTTCAGAAGCGAATCCTGATGAACTCAGTTCCAAGCTAGGCCGTATCAAATCAATAGACTGCAAAAAAAAAAAGAAAAAAGAAAAAAAGTGTCAGGAAAAAAAAATTATTCCAAAACTCTTGAAAACTGTTCCATTAAGCGCTTCAGGAAAATAAAAACTCCCCCAAGGAATGGAACAGTTCTGGCTTGAAAAACTAGTTTTTGAACTCCTGTATTAGTATGACAGATAAATGCTGTACAATTTAGCTTTAAATCCAGCACTAGCATCTATGTGATGCCACATTTCCACTCTACAAAATAAAGAATCCCCAATAAATATACAGTGGGCATGGAAAGTATTCAGACCCCTTTAAATTTTTCACTCTTTGTTTCATTGCAGCCATTTGGTAAAAAAGTTAATTTTTTTCTCATTAATGTACACTCTGCACCCCATCTTGACTGAAAAAAAAAGAAATGTAGTAATTTTTGCAAATTTATTAAAAAAGACAAACTGAAATATCACATGGTCATAAGTATTCAGACCCTTTGCTCAGTATTGAGTAGAAGCACCCTTTTGAGCTAGTACAGCCATGAGTCTTCTTGGGAATGATGCAATAAGTTTTTCACACCAGGATTTGGGGACCCTCTGCCATTCTTCCTTGCAGATCCTCTCCAGTTCCGTCAGGTTGGATAGTGAAAGTTGGTGGACAGCCATTTTCAGGTCTCTCCATAGATGCTCAAATGGGTTTAGGCCAGGGCTCTGGCTGGGCCAGTCAAGAATGGTCACAGAGGTGTTCTGAATCTACTCCTTTGTTATTTTAGCTGTGTGCTTAGGGTAATTGTCTTGTTGGAAGGGGAATCTTTGGCCAAGTCTGAAGTCCAGAGCACTCTGGAGGAGGTTTTTATCCAGGATATCTCTGTACTTGGCCGCATCCATGTTTCCTTCAATGGCAACCAGTTGTCCTGTCCCTGCAGCTGAAAAACACCCCCATAGCATGATGCTGCCACCACGTTTCACTGCTGGGATTGTGTTGAGCAGGTGATGAGCAGTGCTTGGTTTTCTCCACACATACCGCTTAGAATTATCACCAAAAAGGTCTACCTTTGTCTCATCAGAGCAGAGAATCTTATTTCTCATAGTCTGGGAGTCCTTCATGTGTTTTTAGCAAACTTTATGCAGGCTTTCATATGTCTTGCACTGAGGAGAGGCTTCCGTCTGGCCACTCTGCCATAAACGCCCGACTGGTGCAGAGCTGCAGTGATAGTTGACTTTGTGGAACTTTCTTCCATCTCCCTACTGCATCTCTAGAGATCAGCCACAGTGATCTTGGGGTTCTTCTTTACCTCTCTCACCAAGGCTCTTCTCCTACGATTGCTCAGTTTGGCTGGATGGCCAGGTCTATAGGAAGACTTCTGGTGGTCCCAAACGTCTTCCATTTAAGGATTATGGAGGCCACTGTGCTCTTAGAAACCTTGAGTACTGCAGAAATTATATTGCAACCTTGGCCAGATCTGCGCCTTGTAACAATTCTTTCTCTGAGCTCCTTGCCAGTTCCTTTGACCTCATGATTCTCATTTGGTCTGACATGCACTGTGAACTGTGAGGTCTTATATAGACAGGTGTGTGGCTTTCAAAATCAAGTCCTATCAGTTCAACCCCTTAGTGACAGAGCCAAATTTTTGAAATCTGACCAGTGTCACTTTATGTGGTAATAACTCTGCAATGCTTCAACAAATCCCAGTGATTTTGAGATTGTTTTTTTTGTGACACATTATACTTTATGATAATGGTAAATTTAGGTCAATAAGTTTTTTATTTATTTATAAAAAATATCAAAAATTTGAGAAAAATGTTAAAAAATTAGCAATTTTCAAAGTTTGAATGATTATCCCTTTAATCCAGATGGTCATACCACAGCAAAACATTAATACATAACATTTCCCTCATGTCGGCTTTACATCAGCACCATTTGTAAAATGTTCTTTTATTTTGTTAGCATTTTAGGAGGTTTAAAAATGTAGCAGCAATTTTTCATTTTTCAAGGAAATTTACAACATTTATTTTTTTAGGGACCTATCCATGTTTGAAATGACTTTAGGGGTCTCATATATTGGGAAACCCCCAAACGTGATACCATTTTAAAAACAGCACCCCCTGACATATTGAAAACTGCTGTTAGGTAGTTTATTAACTCTTCAGGTGCTTTACAGGAATTAATGCAAATGTGTATTTTTACCACCTAAATGTCGGTAACTTCTGAACAGGTTACAACAGCCGACAGACTCTAAGGCCGCTTTTTGGTCATGAATTGCCATCGCAAACATCAGGACCACACAATCATGATCTGAGGGCACCAATTGGGATAAAGAGGAAGCCCCCACACTCTGTTAACCATTTATAATGATGTAGTCACTACTGACAGCAGCATCTAAGGGGTTAAACAGATATGTACGGTGCCAGCACTGATCGTGGCTGATACAGCAAGTTGTCAGCTATAGTGTACAGCCGACAGCTGCTGGATTGTCACCTGTATGGGGAGGCTATTCTCTTATATCTCAGGTCAGTTAAAAGACGTATTGGCGGTCATTAAGGGGTTAAATTAAACACAGCTGGACTCCAATGAAGGAGTAGAACCATCTCAAGGAGGATCACAAGAAAATGAACAGCATGTGACTTAAATATGAGTGTCTGAGCAAAGGGTCTGAATATTTATGACCATGTGATATTTCAGTTTTACTTTTTAAATAAATTTGCAAAAATGTCGACATTTCTGGTTTTTTTTCAGTCAAGATGGGGTGCAGAGTGTACATTAATGAGAAAACAAATGAACTTTTTTGAGTTTACCAAATGGCTGCAAAGAAACAAAGAGTGAAAAATTTAAAGGGGTCTGAATACTTTCTGTACCCACTGTACATTCCCAGACCTACAATAACATTCAGCAGGTGAACAATAACTCTAACTTCGCTATAAAATGTATAGAGAAGTTAACTACTTGGCTGCACTCTTAGGGTGGGCCTTTTGTGAGAGAGGGGGTGCAGTATTTAACCCCACATGACATACTTATTTGAATAATAATTGAGCGCCTTGAAGTTATTGTGTGGAGCAGGCGGTGACCTTTGAGCAGGGATTGGACAAGTGTGTGGGAACAGGAGGCACTGCAGCTTTTCTTCCTTTCCTGATATTCACCAATACATTGTTAGTTCCCATATTTATTGCTTTAAGATGGAAAGAGGAGATGTTTGTGTTTCTCAGTGGTGGGACTAATATGAGTCACCGAATCGTTCACTTATTCACAGTCCTTGAGTCACCAATTTGTTATTTAGAGTCACAGCCGAGCATTCCTCCCTGCCACACTGAATGGAGGAGGCAGTCCCATACTCTCCAGATTAGAGCTGCCACACACTGGGCCTCATGGATCAAAACTGTCCCAGTGAAGCAACAGCAACCAGAATCCTCTAGTTGGACTTCTTACACAGTCCAATCAACACTCAATGTGTCAGACTGTATAGCAACACACCCTGTTGACAAGAAGAATGGAAAAGATCAGAGTCAACCTGATTATTAATTTAATTAGTTGAGACACAGTAAGTCAAAGAGCATCGATGGAGGACCTGTCAAGTCCATGCCTACATGCTTTGGAGGCCTGTATCTGAAAGTGGTTCTGCTGTAAATCTGCTTGGCTCCTATATGGGTGGTCAAAAGGATCAACCTCTGAAATGTATGCTGCTCCTTTTCCCCCTTTAACAATCTCATGTAATCCAGATTAGCACAAAAAGACAGATGTTACATGCAGCCAGGCTAATATAACTGCTTATTTGATTTGTAACCTGCATATTTAAGAATATTTATGCACCGGCGGTGTGCCAGGTGCAGTCACATGTAATACATCGTCCATATATATTTCATGGTCCAAAGATGGAGGTCGTCAATCATTACCACAAAAAGAAGGTCAAGAGCTGACTGTTGAATTAGTAATGGACTTTTGACAGCAAAGATTCAAGAGTGAATGGACTAGACAACAGGTTGTTTCCAAGTTTCATTTGACCAACATAGCTTAAGTTTTTTGGAACGGTGTGTACAAAAAATTCATATCACTGTACACTGATGAAAGAAAGCCTGCATAATTATGGACACATATAAAGACTATTATTACTGAAGAAGCCAGAAAGACAATAAACAAGAGGCAGAAGAGACCACCGCAGCCATGGTTGACAGAAAAGACTCTAAAGGTCATCAAAGAAAAAAGAATGGCAAAAGCAAAAGGTAATAAGCAAGATACAGACAACATCAGTAAAAGACTAAAGATAGTTATTCGAGCAGACAAAGGACTTTATTACCCAAAAATATGTACAGAGATAAAAAGCGAACATGTGAAGGGCAAGACCAGGAAGGCATACAAAAAGATCAAAGTGATACGATGTAAGTTTCAACCAAGAGTGGGAATGTTGAAGACACCAATGGGAACAAACTAACTGAGCCAGAACAGATCAAGGAGAGATGGAAAGAATATACAGAGTACCTCTACAAGAATGATTCAGTAATACGGGAAAAAAGTTGTGTGATAAAAGCTTGTGTCAAAAAACAAAGCAACTGGATGTGACAATTTTCCAATAGAGCTAATAAAGTCTTCTGAAACAGCAGTTGATGTGATCATATGTCTGTGTAAACAGATATGAACAAGTGGTAAATGGCCCAAGGGATGGACAAAATCATTGTTTATTCTGATTCCAAAGAAGGGAGATGTTACCAACTATGGAAAAGGCCAAAGAATATAACAAGATCTATTTTTGCTTCATCGAGTGCAGCAAAGCCTTCGACTGTATTGATCACCAGTAACTTTGTAATATCGTGAAGTACAGTATATGGGTGTACCAAACCATTTGATCAGTCTCACCGACCAAGAAGCAACAGTCCAGACAGAACACAGCATGGCTTAACCCTTTATCCCCAGAGGTATTTTTTTTGCGTTTTCGTTTTTTGATCCCCTTCTTTTTCCCTTAATATGGCCATGTGAGGGCTTTTTTTTTACAGGACGAGTTGTACTTTTGAACTACACCATTGGATTTAACATATTGTGTACTGGAAAACGGGAAATAAATTCCAAGTGCGGTGAAATTGCAAAAAAAAGGGCAATCCCACAGTTATTTGTTTTGCTTTTTTACTATGTTCACTAAATGCTAAAAATGACCTGCCAATATGAGTCTCCAGCTCATTACGAGTTCATGGACACCAAACATGTATAGGTTATTTTTTATCTAAGTGGTGAAAAAAAATTCCAAAACGTTGTTTAAAAAAAAATAAATATTGAGCTATTTTCAGATACCCGTAACGTCTCCATTTTTAGTGATCTCGAGTTAGTTGAGGGCTTATTTTTTGTGTGCAAAGCTGATGTTTTTAATGATACCATTTTGGTGCAGATATGATCTTTTGATCACCCGTTGATCAGATCGCCTGTATGTAGCAGAATTACTCACTTGCTATGAGCGCTGACCACCGGGCAGCGCTCATAGCAATCTGGCAGTGACAACCATAGAGGTCTGCAGGAGACCTCTGGTTGTCATGCCAACCCATTGGTGAACCGCGATCACGTGATGGGGGTCACCGATGGGCAGATTTCCGGTGCGATTGCTGGAAGCGCATGTTAAATGCCGCTGTCAGCTTTTGACAGCAGCATTTAACGGGTCAATAGCCACGGATGGATCGTGATTCCACCCGCGGCTGTTCCAGACAAATGTCAGCTGTTCAAAACAGCTGATGTGCCAGGAAAGATGTGGGCTCACCGCCGTAGCCCACATCAAAGGGATGGTGTCTGACATTGGTGTACTATTACACCCGATGTCGGAAAGGGGTTAAAGTAGAGTGAGCCATCAGACACATCCTGCATCCTGTCACCATGTCTCTTCAATTCATATGCAGAAGCTATGATCAGGAACACTTGATTTGATGAAAAAGAACAAGGAATCAAAATTGCTGGACGATTGATAGTAATAAGCGTAGATGGAATGAAGGACTTACTACGGAGTGTCAAGATGGAAAGCTTAAACATGGAACTCCTACTCAAACAAAGACAAAGATATTAACTACTGTCAGGTATTTCCGGGACACATTAGAGATGGATGGCGACGAACTGGAAGTTGTAAAGGACTTCAACCTACTTAGATCAATGATCACTCAAGATGCAGCAATGACAACGGAAGTCAATAGGAGAATAGCAATGGGTACATCAAATTAAGAAGGTCACTGGACAACGTCTTCAAATCGAGGAACATTAAACTGGCGATGAAGACCCGGTTTGTAGATAGTCTTTTCATTTCTGTAGTAGCATATAGATGTAACAAGGTGGCATGGGGTGGTAGTTGCAGGCGAGGTCACTCAAAGCAACAGTCTACAAGCACCCCAGCCCCTTGCACATAAACAGACAGGACAGATGCAACCCCCGGCAATTTAACTCTTCTCCACAGTCTCTGCAGCACGAGCAATCAGGATCCAGGAACAGAGTTGTAATCCAACAAGGAAACAATTTATTGTAGAGCAAAAGAAGTGGAGAAAGTAGATGCAGTAAATCTGGTGTAACTTTCTGCTCTTTCCCTAGTACCCTTCACTGCCGTTTCAGTGGCAGCAACAGCGGCAACAACAGTATTAGTGAAAGTCCAAAAGCCGATGTCTGGACGCTTATAGTCCTCGGTGGGGCACTTACGTAGTCCAGGTGCCCACTTCCACTGCCCGGGGTCTGGGGCAGCACTCTCTGTCCCCTCTGGGGTCTGACAAGCTCCCAGTTGTTGCTGAGCACCCGCCATGGGCAAGCCTGCTTGGGCACTGACTGGGGAGCAGGAACTTCCTGCTCATTTTGGGGCTGTTAGCCCAACTTCCTTCCTTTAACCTTTTACTGACCTTATTCTAACATTGCACAGCCAACATAGGCAATACACAGGAGATGTACAATGCATTACACATTACATAGACTATTAAAGGGAACTCCACACAGTAAGACAATGCAAACATAGCACATCAATAATGCACATAGACACTTCACCACATGGCATTAATGCACAGGTATACCCTACGGGTACTACATAAAGTGCACGATACCAGCACTGTGCACATAGGAAAGAGAGGAGACAAGGAGGTCCCCTGCCACCTCCTTACATAGATTCAAAACCTAGATGATAATGAAACAAGACAGAAGTAGAATCAACTCCTTCGAAATTTGATGCTGGAGAATGATGTTATCAATACCATGGCAAGAAGAACAAACAAATCAATTTTGGAAGAAATCAAGCCAGACAAGTAATTCGAAGCAAGGATCACCAAACTAAGGGTACTGTCACACAGTCACACTTTGATCGCTACGACGGTACGATCCGTGACGTTCCAGCGATATCCATACGATATCGCTGTGTCTGACACGCAGCAGCGATCAGGGATCCTGCTGAGAATCGTACGTCGTAGCAGATCGTTTGGAACTTTCTTTCGTCGCTTAATCACCCGCTGACATCGCTGGATCGTTGTGTGTGACACCGATCCAGCGATGTGTTCGCTTGTAACCAGGGTAAACATCGGGTAACTAAGCGCAGGGCCGCGCTTAGTAACCCGATGTTTACCGTGGTTACCAGCGTAAAAGTAAAAAAAAAAAAACCGTACATACTCACATTCCGGTGTCTGTCCTCCGGCGTCTCAGCTTCTCTGCACTGTGAGCGCCTGCCAGCCGGAAAGCGAGCACAGCGGTGACGTCACCGCTCTGCTTTCCGGCTCTGCTGCTTACACAGTGGAGAGAAGCAGAACGCCGGGGGACAGACACCGGAATGTGAGTATGTACGGTTTGGTTTTTTTACGTTTACGCTGGTAACCAGGGTAAACATCGGGTTACTAAGCGTGGCCCTGCGCTTAGTAACCCGATGTTTACCCTGGTTACCCGGGGACTTCGGCATCGCTCCAGCGCCGTGATTGCAATGTGTGACCGCAGTCTACGACGCTGGAGCGATACTCATACGACGCTGCGATGTCACGGATCGTGCCGTCGTAGCGTCCAAAGTGTGACTGTGTGACAGTACCCTATGACTTGCCTGTTTTGGACATATACGAAGAGAGCAATCATTGGAGAAGGACATCATGGTCGGAAGAATAGAAGGAACAAGGTTAAGAGGAAGACCAGCTACCCAATGGCTTGTATAATCAAGGTAACAGCAGAGAAGACCCTTGTGGACCTATCTAGACTTACAAAAGATCGATCATCCACCAAGTCGCCATAACTCGAGATCGAGCTGAAGGCCATTAAATAATAATAATATGAACCTCAATGTCTAGACTAACAACAGGTCTCCATAGCCATGTCCATTATACTCATCGTAACCTAAAGTATGCAAAAGAGGCTGTGAGTTTGGGCTAGGAGACCCTCAAATCTTCTTACCCATCCTAATGTTAACCATGGACAGCATACGGATTACACACTGACAATATGTGCTGTCAGGGATTTTCTAGAACCCATAGATTTGTATGGGTAATTTTGTTCCTAGATTTGCTTCAAATACCAACATGCTCTGTTTTTCTTTGCAGACCATGCAGTCTGCAAAAATACACAGATATGTGAACAGCATCATAGACTATAATGGGTACATGTTTCATCCTTGAAAAAACATGGATTGCACATATACATGTCTCACCGACATATGAATGACGCTTATGGCCTTATTCTTACTGGGTTTCTCACTCGGTTGGCAGTGTATATTTACTGTATGTCTTTCTGTATGCATATGTCAAACACATCCATAGACATCTTTTTTGATCTATGAAATGATAGCACAGCATCCTTTGTTTTTTTACACATGCAAGGCTATGTCAAACATAAGGTTAGCTTCAAGAGCTTTTCCCAACATGTACATTTAACTGAAGGAAAAAACAGCCAAAATTGTACCTTTTGCGTGAAAATTAAAGTACAGAGTTGCTTTGATATATTTCCTACCTTGTATGTGCAGTTTACACTCACCTGCACTGCCACCGCAGTGCCAATAACAGGAGCTGAATACAGATATCGGAAGGAGATTTTTTATCTAAACTGATGGTCATGTGGCTTATTTTTTATTTTAGATTAATTATACGAAGTAATAAAAAGGAAATTGAAAAAAATAATAAGTTATATTGTTGTAGGTGTGCCCACATTGATCAGAGGGTCCCGAGGCACCAGGAGTTTGTGCCTGCAGGACGACAAGATGCATATCTAACACAAAACTAAAGTAAATCCTTATAATATTTACAGAGGTATTTCGTATAAAAATGTATAGATTTGATGCTGATGTAAACAGCATGAGCAGTTGAGCCCAATGATTGGCTGGTGTGGTCCCATGCGTTGCATCCCATCAACAAACACCTAAGCAGTGGTCGAGAAACAGTGCTGGTTGTGGGGTGTGTGAGTAACACCTGAAAATATGCTAATGGGGAGGGAAAAGACATTCCCGGAAAACCCTTCTTAAGTCCTTGAAGCAGTTTTACAAAAATAATAGATATCCTTCCTGATCCTCCACAGGTCCCTTTCTGGTGCTATCTTGTTCCCTTCTGGTCCATGTTCCTGCCCCTAATATGCAGAGTAAATGTTGTGCAGGCAAATAAGTAGCTCAGAGGCGTAGCTAGGGTTTCAGCTTAGGGGGGGCGAAACATCTGAGTGGGCCCCTAACCAGCTAACCCCGATTACAGCTACGGTTGCGCACTCTAATTGTGAATATAGGGGAACCTCAGAATATGACCGCTCTGTTATTGAAAATAAATCTATATACAAAAACGAACGTTAACTTTACCGCCATATTGTGACCATATGCAACTTTGATGGTCACAATACTCTGAGTGCCCCTATAACAATGATGCTTAAGTGCCCACTTAACATTTAATAATGTCCCCTAAGTTCCCCCATGTACTGCTCCATTATACACAGTATGGTGAGCTTAAAGCTTCCCTATACACAGTCTAAGACCCCCACAGCTCCCCTATACACAGTATAATGATTCTATAACTCCCCTATACACCGTATGATGTTCCCACTGCTCCCCTCTACACAGTATGATCCCACTGCTCCCCTATAGATAGTATGAGCCCAATGCTCCCCTATACACAGTATAATGCTAACAGAACTCCACTATAGAAAGTATAATGCCCCCAGAGCTCCCCTATATACAGTGTAATGGGCCAACAGCTCCCATATGCACAATATGCCTTCACAGTTCCCTATACACAGTATGATGGGCCTGCAGCTCCTGTCAAACAGTATGATGTCCCCCACAGTTCCCCTGTACACAGTATGATGGGCCACAGCTCCTTTATACACAGTATGATGAACCCGCAGCTTCCTTATACACAGTATGATGGGCCCGCAGCTCCCTTATACACAGTATGATGGGCCCGCAGCTCCCATATACACAGTATGCTGTGTGCACAGCTTCCTTATACACAGGATGATGGGCCCGCAGCTTCCTTATACACAGTATGAAGGACTCACGGCTCCCTTATACACAGTATGATGGGCCCACAGCTCCCTTATACACAGTATGATGGGCCCACAGCTCCCTTATACACAGTGTGATTGGCCCGCAGCTCCCTTATACACAGTGTAATGGGCCCGCAGATCCCTTATACACTGTCTGATGGGCCTGCAGCTCCTGTACAAACAGTATGATGGACTCACAGCTTCCTTATACGTATGATTGGCCCGCAGCTCACATATACACAGTATGATTGGCCCGCAGCTCCCTTATACACAGTATGATGGGCCCGCAGCTCCCTTATACACAGTATGATGGGCCCGCAGCTCCTTTATACACAGTATGATGTGTGCACAGCTCCCTTATACACAGTATGATGGACCCGCAGCTCCCTTATACATAGTATGATTGGCCCGCAGCTCCCGTATACACAGTATGAAGGGCCCGCAGCACCCTTAGACATAGTATGATTGGCCTGCAGCTCCGGTATACACAGTAGGATGGACCCGCAGCTCCCGTATACACAGTGTGATGGGCCCGCAGCTCCCGTATACACAGTGTGATTGGCCCGCAGCTCCCGTATACACAGTATGATGGGCCCACAGCTCCCTTATACACAGTATGATGGGCCCGCAGCACCCTTAGACATAGTATGATTGGCCTGCAGCTCTGGTATACACAGTAGGATGGACCCGCAGCTCCCGTATACACAGTGTGATGGGCCCGCAGCTCCCGTATACACAGTGTGATTGGCCCCCAGCTCCCTTATACACAGTATGATTGGCCCGCAGCTCCCGTATACACAGTATGATGGACCCACAGCTCCCTTATACACAGTATGATGGGCCCGCAGATCCCTTATACATAGTATGATGGGCCTACAGCTCCCTTATACACAGTATGATTGGCCCGCAGCTCCCTTATACATAGTATGATTGACCCGCAGCTCCAGTATACACAGTATGACTGGCCCGCAGCTCCCTTATACACAGTATGATGGGCCCGCAGCTCCCGTATACACAGTATGATGGACTTACAGCTCCCTTATACACAGTATGATGGGCCCGCAGCTGCCCTATACACAGTATGATGGACTTACAGCTCCCTTATACACAGTATGATGGGCCCACAGCTCCCTTATACACAGTATGATGGGCCCGCAGCTCCCGTATACACAGTATGATGTGTCCACAGCTCCCTTATACACAGTATGATGGGCCCACAGCTCCCTTATACACAGTATGATGGGCCCGCAGCTCCCATATACACAGTATGATGTGTGCACAGCTCCCTTATACACAGTATGATGGGCCCGCAGCTCCCTTATACACAGTATGATGGGCCCGCAGCTCCCTTATACACAGTATGATGGACTCACAGCTCCCTGTCATGATTTGGATGTCCCGGTCATTTACTCATCCTCCGGCGTATTCACTATTTTGTGGCACTGCTGCAGTCCCACGGCTCAAACTTGTGAGCGCAGTTTCTGACAGGCCTGAAGTTAGAAGCTATGTCACAAGCGCTCAATGTAAGACTATGAGGCTATGTGCACTTGTTGCGGATTCGTGTGCGGAATTACCTCGGATTTCCTGTGTTTTTTGTGCAGATTTCACCTGCGTTTTACCACCTGCGGAATCCTATACAGGAGCAGGTGTAAAACGCTGCGGAATCCGCAAAAAGAATTGACATGCTGCAGAAAATACAATGCCGCGTTTCTGTGAGGTATTTTCCGCACCATGGGCACTGCGGATTTGGTTTTCCATAGGTTTACATGGCACTGTAAACCAGATGGAAAACTGCTGCAAATCTGCAGCGGCCAATCCGCACCGTGTGCACATAGCCTGAGAGTGAGAAAGAGGCCAGAACGAGGCTCCCACAGACTCACACTGATTAGTGACCTCTGTGCTGCTCCATGAAACACTGGAGCCACGGACAGGTCACAAACTGCAGGAGACGGAGCCGAGCGGAGACAAAAACATATGAAGACGCCAGAAGGTGAGTATCAGACAGAGGGCAGGGGACGTGGATTGTCAGCACCGCTCCAGCAATGAGATAAATAATAATGCCGGAGTGGTGCTGTAAATGTGATGCAGCTCTTGGTTACTATATGGGGGCTCCTTATACTAATACTCATAAAAGACCCAGGTGGTACATATCAAAAGCCCCCTATCCCGCATCTCCAGCCTCCCCAGACAGCAAATATTACATGATGGATCACATATAATGTCATAACAAAACATTATAATATTCAGCCCCCAGTGACCTGTCCCTCTCCCCCACTTCAGCCCCATCATCTCACATCCACCCCTCAGTGCCCTGTCCCACCTCACCCACCTTCTGCCCTCACAACCCCCAAATGGTCTCACATTCACCCCCCAGTACCCTGTCTCCCTCACTCACTTTCAGCCCCCACAATACCCCATCGGTCTCACAGTGACATACCTGAATTTAATAAACCTAAAATCTTCCATCCCCAGCACTTACTGATAAAGTTTGCAGGCAAGACCAGGAAGTGTAAGTGAAATGTGAGGTGTGGGCACTAGGACCCAGCGTGCCTGAGCCAATCCCAGCGTGCACAAAGTGAAGAAAACTGCAGCCAGGAAAAGCTTCATGATCAGGTCAGACGGGCGAAACCATTCACTGCAGGGGGGAGACTTCAGCCGGCCACTGTGCTAGCAGCGTGCAGAGTCTCCGGTCAGACGGGAGCAGACATTATACTGCTCTGCTCCTATGCGGTGTTCTGCCTCCTCACAGAAGTGGCCACTGGCCTCCCCCTGGCTCCCGGTGGGCCCCTTCATGTGACAGGGCCCGGGGCGATGGCCCCCTCTGCCCCCCCAGTAGCTACGCTACTGAGTAGCTGCAGTGGTGACCCACCATTTCCGATATGACAAGGATGGAACCAGAGAGGAAAGAAAAGTGGGGACAATGTAAGTCCTAATGCCATTCCTTTCTATAAAAGGGATTAGCTATACAGTTTAATTATAATTGTAAACTCGTTAGCTCACATTTAATAATTATTCCCATATATACAATAATGGAATATTGCTAGGCCTGACCGTCATGGACCCCACTGACACTGAAGATGTTGCAGCATGTGTTGAGTGCAGTGTCTCCTTTTAAATTTTACTGCACATATAGTATGTGCTTTGGTTCACCTGCACAGGTGCTCATATACAGTTAGGTCCAGAAATATTTGGACAGTGACCAAATCTTCGTGATTTGGGCTCTGCATGACACTATTTTTTATTTAAAATGAAACACCTGAAATGCCATTGAAGTTTAGATTTTCAGGTTTAATTAAAAGGTTGAACAAAACTATCCTGTGAAGCGTTTAGGAATTGCAACCATTTTTCTACAAAGCCTCCTCATGTCGGGGGCTCAAAAGTAATCGGACTAATTAACTATTTAACCCCTTTCTGCCATCGGACGGAACAGTACAGTAGTTAATAGGCACGGGTGGAATCACAATCCACCAGCGCCTATCAACTACTTAAATGCCACTGTCAAACTCTGACAGCGGCATTTAATAAGCGCTTCCGGCCATCCAGCCAGAAATGTGCGCACCGGTGACCCCCGTCACATGATCTGTGTCGACATGACAACCAGACCTCTATGGTTGTTGATGCCGAATTGCTATCAGCGCCACCCTGTGGCAATCTGAGCATTGCCTCTATGTAGCAGAGCCGATCACGTTGTGGCAGCTTCTAGCCTCCCATGGAGGTTATTGAAGCATGTCAAAAATATATATATATTTTTTTTAAATATGAAAATAATAAAAAAAAATATAAAAGTTCAAATTACCCCCCTTTCACCTCATTCAAAATAAAACAAATCGTCAGTTCGGTGCTCAAAAAATAAGCCCTCACCCAACCCCAGATCATGAGAAGTGGAGATGCTACCGGGTATCAGCAAATTGCGCATTTTTTTTTTTTTTTTAGCAAAGTTTGGAATTTTTTTCACCACTTAGATAAAAAAGAACCTAGTCATGTTTGGTGTCCATGAACTCGTAATGACCTGGAAAATCATAAAGGCAGGTTAGTTTTAGCATTTAGTGAACCTAACAAAAAAGTTAAACAAAAAAAGTGTGGGATTGCACTTTTTTGCAATTTCATCACTTGGATTTTTTTTCCCCATTTTCTAGTACATGACATAGTAAATCCAATGGTGTGTTTCAAAATTACAACTCGTCCCGCAAAAAATAAGCCCTCACATGGCCATTTTGATGGAAAAAAAAAAAGTTATGGTTCTGGGAAGAAGGGGAACGAAAAACGAAAGCGCAAAACTGAAAAAAGTTCCGGAGGTTAAGGGATTAAATAAAATGTTCGTGTTTAATATTTTTTAGAAAATCCTTTGCAGACAATGACTGCCTGAAGTCTGGAAGCCATGGACATCATTAAACACTGGGTTTCCTCCTTTGTGATGCTTTGCCAGGCCTTTACTGCAGCTTACTTTAGTTGTTTCTTGTTTTCTGTGTCTTTCTGCCTTAAGTTTTGTCTTAAGCATGTAAAATGCATGCTCGATGGGGTTCATCTCTGGTAATTGACTTCTGCCATTGCAGAATATTCCACTTCTTTAAAGGCAAAGTGAAGGACAGCATCCAATCCAGGTGAAAAAAAACTCCTTTATTGTGCCAAAGGCGACGTTTCAACTATCAAAGGTCTTTTTCAAGCATTCCACTTCTTTGCCTTAAACTCCTGTGTTGCTTTCGCAGTATGTTTTGGGTCATTGTCCATCTGTACTGTGAAGTGTCGTCCAATCAACTTTGGTTGAATCTGAGCAAAAGTATAGCCCTGTACACTTCAGAATTCATCCAACTGCTTCTCTTTTCAGTCACATCGTGAAAAAACACTAGTGCTATTGGAAGACATGCATGCCCATGCCATCACATTGCCATCCATCATGTTTTACAGAGGATGTGGAACATGAACCATTCCATGCCCCCTCCATACTTTTTTCTTTCCATTGCTCTGGACACATGAAACTACGATCAACCTGTACCAAAGAATGCTTTTCCAGAACTGCGCTGGCTCGTTTAGACTTTTTTTTGCAAAATCTAATGTGGCCTTTCTAATTTTAAATCTGATTAAGGTTTGCACTTTATGGTAATCCCTCTGTATTTGCTCTCATGAAGTCTTTTCTTTGTGGGAGACTTACCATATTTTTCGGATTATAAGACACACTTTTTTCTACCACAAATGTGGAGGAAAATGGGGGTGCGTCTTATAGTCCAGATGTACCGGCTCTGGCTGTTGTGTGGAGGTGGGGGAGTGGCATCAGCTGAGCAGCGGGTCACAGAGGCAGGAGTCGGCTGCTAAATCCTGTGCCCACTGCTAAAGAGAAATTAATAATCACTGCATTCCACGTCCATGGGCATGGAGGGCAATGAATATTAATTTCTCTTTAGCATCCTAGTATGATTGGCCCCCATCCTTATCCTGGTATGATTGGCCCCCAACCCCCATCCTAGTATGCATGGCCCCATCGTAAAACATAAAAAAAAACAAAAACATTACACTTATCTTCCTGGCGCTCCCTTGCAGCATCCTGCTCCATATTCACTGCTCTGCACGCCGGGACGCTGTGCACATAGAGCTGTGAGTATTCATTGCTTTTCAGTAGCGTGCAGGATAAGGATGGGGCCAAACATACCAGGTTAAGGATGGGGTCCTGCATACCAGGATAGGGTTGGGGCCATGCATATTAGGATGAGGTGGGGCCCCTGCATACCAGGTTAGGGATAGGGCCATGCATACTAGAATGAGATGGGGGCTCTGCATACCAGGATGGTGTTAAAGGGGACCTCCTACCAGGATAGGGATGAGGGGGCCATGTCTATCAGGATGAGGATGAGGAGACCATATATACCAGGATATGGGATATTAGTACAGAATTGACCACATTTTTTGCTTCAAATTTTTTGCCCCCTAATTTTCTCCTCTAAAACCTTGGTGTATCTTATGGTCTGGTGTGTCTTATAGTACAAAAAATACGGTACATACTAAGACACTTCCTGGGGCGTGTTCTTTTGGTTGGATATTGTGAAGGTGTTTTTCTTCACCTTAAAAAGTTTTTTGTGATCATCCAACACTGTTGTCTTCCGTGGACGTCCAGGCCTTTTTGACTTCAAGCTCACTTGTGCGCTCTTTTTTATTCCCAGAATTATTATTATACATTTATATAGCGCCATTTATTCCATGGCGCTTTACATGTGAAAGGGGCAAATATAGACAAGCACAATAAACATGAGCAATACAAGGTACACACAAGTACAGAAGGGGAGAGGACCCTGCCCACGAGGGCTCACAGTCTACAGGGGATGGGTGAGGATACGCTAGGAGAGGGTAGAGCTGGTCATGCGGCAGTTCAGCAGACTAAGAATCACTGCAGTTGGAGGCTTGTCGGAAGAGGTGGGTCTCCAGGTTCTTTTTGAAGGTTTACGTGGTGGGCGAGAGTCTGATGTGATGGGGTAGAGAGTTCCAGAGTATGGGGAAGCACGGAAGAAGTCTTGTATGCGGTTGTGGGAAGAAGAGATAAGAGGAGAGTAGAGAAGGAGATCTTGAGAGGAACGAAGGTTGCGTGTGGGTAATACCGGGAGACCATGTCACAGATGTATGGTAAATACAAGCAGGGTGTGACTATAACTAAAATATAACTTTTAATAAATAGGAAATGGGAAATGGTTTCTTTATTCTGGGGCTAAGCAAAAATCCTTTTGGCAGCGTGGGTGGATGAATGTGCGGCTGGAATGTGCCCCCCCTCCCAGATGCAGCGCCAAGCGGTCTTTCCCATATCAAAGAAAGAGAACTTTGAGGTGAGATCGTGCCATTTGCATATGTTAATCACCACTACTGTGTTTCCTTTCCACAAAAAGGTATTGGGAATATGAGACATGCGATGGTTGATTGCTTTTTTATTGTGATTCTCACACTTATGAGAATCTTCTTTCCCCTTTGAGATTGATGAAGTGAAATAGAGGCGTAAGATCTCGGGGATTATTGTAGTTTTACATTCCAATGAATGTGATTTTCTTGTGAGTCCGTTCTAGTGTGTTTATATTGGTTTACTACACCATTTTTAAACCTATTTATTAAAAGTTATATTTTAGTTATAGTCACACCCTGCTTGTATTTACTATTTTTTGGACTGGTGGATTCATTTTTTGCTAAGGAGACAGGTTGTGAATGGCTTTGTATGTGATTGAACTGGAGCCTCTGACAACAGGAAGCCAGTGAAGTGCTTGGCAGAGAGGAGAGGCTAGAGAATAACCTGGAGACAGGTGGATTAGTCAGGCAGCAGAGTGTAGGATGGATTGGAGTGGTGCCAGAGTGGAGGCCAGAGAGTAGGAGGTTGCAGTAATCGAGGCTGGAGATGATAAGGGTGTGCACTAGCGTTTTTGTGGTTTCATGGTCAAGGGGATCCGGGAAATATTTTTGAGTTTGAGTCGGCAGAAGGAGGCAAGGGCTTGGATATGTGGCTTGAGAATGTATCATATTGTTTATTTGGCCACTCCTAACATTTCTATCTCTCTGATGAGTTCCTTTTTTTAGCCTAATGATGGACTGTTTCTCTTCAGTTGAAAGCTTCACTGTCCGCATGTTATGTGTTCACAGCAACAGCTTCCAAATGCAAATGCCACACCGGCAATCAGCTCCAGACTTTTTAAGAGCTTAACTGATGATTTATTAACAAGGGAAAAGCCTGTGCAGCCCATAAAGCATTTTTTAGATAATTGTCCAAATATTTTTGGTTGTTTGGTTCCTTTAAAAAGAGGCAGCTACATATTAAAAAGCTGTAATTAGTAAACTCTTGCTCCTATTGGGATGTGAATACCCTCAAATTAAATCTGAGTCTGTTTTGGTAAACAGCTAAAATTTGTGTCACTGTCCAAATATTTTTAGACGAAACTGTACATGGTTCTGCATTAAAGTTCCTAGCATAATGGGTGCACAAGAGTGCTGCTGTGTAGAGAAATACAGTGACAGGACTGCAGCGCTGCTGCCATCTTTATGCTTCCTAATGTAGGTTGTCTGTCTTTCAAATTGTAAGTCAATATGCCAATTACCGGTACATACACAGAACAAATAGAACAGGCTAATTATGTTGTTCAGACAATGCGTTTAAAAAAAAATTGTTGTAAAAACTAATGTCTTACACATGAGATCAATTATACATGGACCCACTGCAAATGCAGTCGGTGAAAATAGTAGCATTGCTAGGAAGCTGCAAAGTCTTAGAAGGTTGATTTATTTCTATTGAAATGTGATCAAGAAATGGAATTTCTCACTTATATTTGTCTATAAAGCATTTTATTTCCCTCATTTATTGGAACAAGGTGTCCATTGGGCATTACTCAGACGCTTCCTCCTCTTGGGATGTACAGTATGTTATGTTGGATGAGTCTGGGCTTGAGCTGCCAGAGATGACAGATTCTGAGGAATGTAGGAGGAACAGGTCTGACACACGTCAAGACTGTCTAATTGTACAGGATGATTCAACATTGTGCTACCTTAGGGCTCTCCTGCAAAAAGGGCAAGGTCTGCTTCATTTACATACCTGATATCACTACAGTGGCATTGTCTCGACAGAGCACTTTTAATAGGAACTCCATGATCAAGCACAAGTCAATGGATGCAAGTTCCATCTAATAGGGTTGAACTAAATGCTGATAAAGTGCCCCCAGAAAAAAAACATGATGCAACTTCCTGTTGAAGCACCCATATTTTTTTCTCCGTGATTTATTTGGCAGACCATGGAGCCTGTACATCCCTTGCGACTAAGAAGGCCGAGGTTCTTTCTGTTAACAGCTCTAAATATTTTACAGTTTGATCGATTGCGAAAGGTAATATATACATAATACTGTCATAAATGTGTCCCTCTTTCTATATCTCAGTACATTTGCCTTCAGTGTGTAACAGTGTGCACATCCAGAGCCTGTTTTCGCCTTCGTGACCAGGCCATTTTTTTTCAGTTCTGACCATTGTCACTTTATGAGGTTATAGCTCTGGAACGCATCAACGGATCCCACTGATTCGGAGACTGTTTTCTCCTGACATATTGAACTTCACAATAGTGCTAAAATTTCTTCGATATGACTTTATATTTAGTTCTGAAAATATTGTAAATTTGGTGAAAATGTTGCAACTTTCAAACTTAATTTTTATGCCCTTGAACCAGAGTTATTGCATATAAAATAGTTAAAGGGGTTGTCCACTACTTTCAATTAACCCCCCAATGTATCCCCCGGGGCCCCTAATGAACTGTGCAAATACCTTCCGTTGCCGTTTTCGCCTGTGAGCGGCGCTATTCCGGCGGCTGAGTCCGGGTCATGTGACCGGGTCATAAGCCGCCGCTTATTTCCGCCAACGTCACATCAATTTCCAGACTCTGGAAATTGACATGACGTCAGCAGCAGGCGTGACCCAGCCTCACAGTCAGCAGTCACTCATCAAGAGTGACTGGGCTGTGGGCGGGGCTGCCTGCGGGCTGTGCTGGGGGTGGGCGGGGCTGTGCTGGGAAAGGGTGGGGCTAGGCAGGGATGATTGTGCGGGCGCCGGGGGTCTGCGTGCCGGCGCCGGTATGTGTGGGCGCCAGGGCCGGTATTTGTGGGCGCTGGGGGTCTGCGTGCCGGCGCCGGTATGTGCGGGCGCTGGGGGTCTGCGTGCCAGCATCGGTATGTGCGGGCGCTGGGGGTCTGCGTGCTGGCGCCGGTATGTGCGGGCGGTGCTGGGGTCTGTGGTGGGTCTGCTGCGGGGGGTGGTCATTGGTGTGTGTGTGTATGTGTCTCTGTGTGCAGGCATCGTCGGATGGGACTACAAGTCCCATCGGGCTCTGCCTGCTACAGTGACAGTGAGTGACACATTAGACAATGATGGGACAGTAGTAGTCCCATCATCCGGCTAATGTGTTGAATGTAAAAAAAAAAACACATACACATACAGTACATACATGCATACAACACACACCATTTGACATGTAACATGTGACATCATTCAACATGTGACATCATGCGACATGTGACAACATGCGACATGTGACAACATGCGACATGCAACAGAGGACATGCAATAACATGCGACGACATGTGACAACATGAGACATGCACCATGCGATGACATGCAGCATGCATCATGCAACATGTGACATGCACCATGCGACATGCACCATGCGGCGACATGCAACAACATGCAACATGTGACATGTACCATGCGATGACATGCGACAACATGCGACGACATGCAACATGTGACGAACATGCAACATGTGACATGCGGGACATGCAACATACGACATGCACCATGCGATCACATGCGACATCATGCAACATGTGACATGCGATGACATGCAACATGCAGCATGAGATGACATGCAGCATGTGACATGCGATGACATGCAACATGCGGCAACATGCAACATGTGACATGCACCATGCGACATTCACCATGCGACATGCACCATGCGACGACATGCAACATGCGGCAACATGCAACATGTGACATGCACCATGCGATGACATGCGACATGTGACAACATGCGGCGACATGTGACAACATGCGATGACATGCACCATGCGACGACATGCGACATGCACCATACGACGACATGCACCATGCGACGACAAGCGCCATACGATGACATGCACCATGAGACGACATGCGACATGCAATATATGACATGCAACATGCGATGACATGCGACATGCAGCATGCAACATGCGACGACATGCAACATGTGACATGCAGCGACGTGACGACATGCAACATGCGATGACATGCAGCATGCGACATGCGATGACATGCAGCATGCGACATGCGATGACATGCAGCATGTGACATGCGATGACATGCAGCATGCGACATGCGATGACATGCGACATGCAACATGTGACAACATGCACCATGCGACGTGCAACATACGACATGCAACGACATGCAACATGTGACATGCAACATGCCACATACACTACATACATACATACAACATACATATAGACATACAGTACATATAACATAGAATACATGCTCACCATCACTTGTCACCTTGATCCCCGAAGCCAGTGTCATCTGTAAAAAATATTAAAATAATAAACAAACACTATACTCCATGATCCACAGAAATCCAATTAAAACGAGTGTCCCTCGACGATCTCCCGTGAAGAGCAGGAGCATCAGCTGATGCGACCGTTCTCCAGGGGCTCCAGGAATACAATGATGGAAGGTATCCTTTCACAATGTATTCCTCACAATGCATTGCTACGCCCCTGTGACAAAATAGTCCCTAGTCTCACTTATGGCATTGCTGTGTGAGAAATTTTCCCAGGCAGCAATTGCCATAAAGTGAGACTTTGTCCTAAGGTAACCTCTCAGTGATGCACTGCAGGAGCCATTGTCTCCTGTCAGTGTGTCACTGAAGCTCCTATAGAGCAGTGACATCACCCAATGTCACTGTTCTATAGGGGAGATCGTCGTGGGACACTCGTTATTAATTGGACTACGGCGAACAGGTAGTATACCGTTTATTATTTTACGTTTTTTGCAGGCGCTGAAGTATGGTAAGTATGGTTAAATGAAGATTTTTCATAATGTGTGTGTGTTTTGTTAACCCTTTATTAGTATTGGATTAATAATGGATAGGCGTCTTATTGACGCCTCTCCGTTATTAACCCGGCTAAATGTCACTTTACAATAGCAAGGTGACATTAACCCCTTATTACCCCATATCTCACCGCTACACGGGAGTGGGAAGAGAGGGGCTAAGTGCCGGAATTGGCGCATCTTACAGATGCATCATTTTTGGGGCAGCTGCGGACTGGTATTTGTAGCCGGGGGGGACCAATATCCATGGCCCCTCTCTAGGCTATGAATATCAGCCCGCAGCTGTCTGCGTAGCCTTTCTGGCTATAAAATATAGGGGGACCCCACGTCATTTTTTTGGGGGTCCCCCTATTTTAATAGCCAGTAAAGGCTACGCAGACAGCTGCGGGCTGATATTCATAGCAGGCTACAAATATTGGCCCCTGGCCGTTGGCTTTCCCCCTCTGGTGCAGAAAATTGCGCGGGAGCCCACGGCCATTTTTTTCTGTTTTTTATTAAATTAAATGCTCATTAAGGCCTTTTTAACACTTGCGTCTGTACGGGTCCGTCGCTATGCGTCCCTGCGTACCTATGCACTTTGTGAATTTTGTGCACGACGTGGGCAGCGGATGCAGTTTTTCAACGCATCCGCTGCCCATTCTGAAATCCGGGGGGGGAGGGGGCGGAGTATTGGCTGCGCATGAGCGGTAGAAAATGGCGGACGCGACGGACAAAAAAACGTTCACTTGAACATTTTTTCGTGCCAATGGTCCGCCAAAACACGACGGACGTGTCGTGTGGCCATCTGTCGCGATCCGTCACTAATACAAGTCTATGGGTAAAAAACGCATCCTGCGAGCACATTTGAAGGATCCGTTTTTTCCCCAAAAAGACTGATTACGATGGATTGCTAAAAACGCAAATGTGAAAGTAGCCTTAGAAATATCGGCCTTTCTATTATATATCTATGGATATATCTATCTATAGATATATTTATAGATATATCTATAGATACATAGATGTATCTATCCATAAATCTGGCTGCTTTCACACATCAGGTTTTTGCCGTCAGGCACAATCCGGCGAGTTTTGAAAAAAACGGATCCTTTTTTTCCGCTTGATCCGTTTTTTTCTCATAGAGTTGTATTAGCGCCGGATTGTGCCTGATGGCCACATGTTTCATCCGTTTTTTGCCGGATCCGTCAAAAAAGCTGTTTCCGCCGGATGGAAAACACATACAGAGGAACGTTTTTTCTGTCTGGCGAAAAAACCCACAGCGATGGATCCGGCGAAAAACGTATGAAACTGAGATGTGAAATGATGAATCCGGCCTCCAAATCAGTTTTTTCATGCATGTTTCCATTCAAATCATGCACATTTTCCGTTTATTTATTTATTTCCAAAAACTGCATCAAAACCGCGCAAAATAACGCACCTAAAACAGCATCAAAACTGCACCAAAAACTGCATCAAAACTGCTCCAAAAACTGTATCAAAACCTGGTGTAGTTTTGGTGCAGTTTTGATGCAGTTTTTGGTGCGGTTTTGATGCAGTTTTTGGTGCAGTTTTGATGCAATTTTGATGCAGTCTTTGGTGCGGTTTTGATGCAGTTTTTGGTGCGGTTTTGATGCAGTTTTTGGTGCGGTTTTGATGCAGTTTTTTGTGCAGTTGATGCAGTTCTTGGTGCGGTTTTTGTGCGTTTTTCATGCAGTTTTTGGTGCAGTTTTGATGCGGTTTTTGCGCGGTTTTGATGCAGTTTTTGGTGCGGTTTTGATGCAGTTTTTGGTGCGGTTTTGATGCAGTTTTTGGTGCGGTTTTGATGCGTTTTTTATGCAGTTTTTGGTGTGTTTTTTGTGCGGTTTTGAAGCATTTTTAAATTAGCTTTTGGTGCGTTTTTTGCAGTTTTTATGCGTTTTGGTGCGTTTTTGAAAGCTAAATAAAAATGTATTATTGAACAAAAAAAAAGATTTGTGATGTCATTATTGTCCAGCCTCCTCTTTTACATTTGTCCAACCCACACTCCATTACACACACAGATAGACAGATAGATGAAATGGATAGACAGATCTACATATAGATAGATCTATAGATGCATACATCTATCTATTCATATATCAATCTATAGATATATCTGGATAGATATATCTATTGATAGATGTATGGATAGCGTAGGGTGTGTGTCCACTGTCTGGATTACATCCGAATGAGCTGCAGATTGGATGCTGCATACTTGTAGTCCCATTGGATGATGCCTGCACACACACCCCCCGCACAGCCCCGCACACACCCGAACAGTCCCGCACACACCCGAACAGCCAGGCACCCACCCGAACAGTCCTGCACACATCCGAACAGCCCGCAGACCCAGCACACACATACACGCACAGTCACTGCGCACATTCCGCCCACACACTTCCCTCCTCCCGAACTGCAGCGTTTCTCGGACCCACATCCGCAGCAAAACTGCAGATCTTTTTTACATCTGCGGTTTTGCTGCGGATGTGCCCGACTCAATGAAAGTCTATGGGTGCAGAAACGCTGCATTTCCGCACAAAATAAATTACATGCTGCGGGAAAAAAAAGCTGCGTTTCGGTGCGGCTTTTTCCGCAGCATGTGCACAACAAGTCTGCGGCTCCCACAGACTTACATTGGTTGTGCACTACACAGCGGATTTGATGCAATTCTGTGCGGCAAAAAACGCTGCGGATCTGCAATCAAATCCGCAATGTGTGCACACAGCCTTAGCATTTAGTGAACCTAGCAAAAAAGCCAAGCAAAAAACAAGTGTGGGATTGCACTTTTTTTTGCAATTTCATCGCACTTTGAATTTTTTTCACATTTTCTGTTACACGACATGGTAAAACCAATGGTGTCGTTCAAAAGTTGAACTTATCCCGCAAAAAATAAGCCCTCACATGGCCATATTGACAGAAAAATTATGGCTCTGGAAAGAAGGGGAGCGAAAAACAAAAACAAAAAAGCTCCAGGGGTGAAAGGGTTTAGAAACATGGATATGGACATATCTATGGAAATAGACAGATATATAGATATATCTGTATGTATTCATCTATCTATTTGTTATCTATCTATCTATCTATCTATCTATCTGTGTGTAATGGAGTGTGGGTTGGACAAATGTAAAAGAGGAGGTTGGACAGAAATGACATCACAAATCTTTTTGAAGATAGAGGGGGAGAGGAGGGAGGGGTTGGGGTGTGTTTTGGAGTGGGTGTGCCAGGTGCAGAGTTACAGGCGAGTGCAATGCATCATGGAACTTGTAGTATTAGCGCACAATAAGTCAGGAGAAAGGAAGTGGTCGATTAACCCCATGAGAGCTGGATCCAGCACTAAAGATGTGCTGCTACTGCATGATAAAAGGTAATATTGCTAAAATAAACACAGTAGATGTTTTCAGTGGCACATAATAGCAAGATTTATGAAAAAAAAAAAGTTATAGTAGTGGACAACTTCTTTAATAAATAACATTTCCCATTTCCCATTTGTCTACTTTACATCAGCACAATTTTTGAAAAAATGTTTTTATACGTAGTTAGGCCGGCGTCACACTGGCGAGTTTTACGGACGTATGAGCGCAGAAAATACACCCGGAAAATACGCATAACACACGGCCCAATGATTCCCTATGTCCCAGCTCCTATCAGTCGTATTTTACTGATCCGTATTATACTGTCTTGTACGGCCGTAGAAAATCGCAGCATGCTGCGTTTGTCACCGTATTGCGCAAAAAAATCGCCAATGAAAGTCTATGGGGGCGAGAAAGATACGGATTCCACACGGACCAGCAGTGTGACTTGCGAGAAATACACAGCGGGGTTAGTGAAAAGCCGGTAATTCAATTGCCGGCTTTTCATTTCTCCTTCACAAACCTGACATGATATGAGACATGGTTTACATACAGTAAACCATCTCATATTCTTTTTTTTTTTTTTTGCATATTCCACACTACTAATGTTAGTAGTGTGTATGTGCAAAATTTGGGCACTGTAGCTGCTAAAATAAAGGGTTAAATGGCGGAAAAAATTGGCGTGGGCTCCCGCGCAATTTTCTCCGCCAGAATGGTAAAGCCAGTGACTGAGGGCAGATATTAATAGCCAGGAGAGGGTCCATGGTTATTGGCCCCCCTGGCTAAAAACATCTGCCCCCAGCCACCCCAGAAAAGACACATCTGGAGGATGCTCCTATTCTGGCACTTGGCCACTCTCTTCCCACTCCCGTGTAGCGGTGGGATATGGGGTAATGAAGGGTTAATGTCACCTTGCTCTTGTAAGGTGACATTAAGCCAGATTAATAATGGAGAGATGTCAGTTATGACACCTATCCATTATTAATCCAATAGTACTAAATGGTTAATAAAACACACACACATTATTGCAAAGTATTTTAATGAAATAAAGACACAGGTTGTTGTAATATTTTATTAGACTCTTAATCCAGCTGAACACCATCGTCCTGAAACAAAGTTAAAAAACAAACAACAATATCCCATACCTTCCGTCGTTATGTCCCACGATGTAAATCCATCTGAAGGGGTTAAATAATTTTACAGCCAGGAGCTGTGCTAATGCACTCGCTCGTGCCTGTAAAACCCCGGGTACTGAATGGAAAGCTGGGTGATCTGCAGTTACCTTGAGTCGCGGTGAGGCGCCCTCTGCTGGATGTCCTCATGAACTGGAGCCTTGGAAAAGTTCCCACGCTCGAGTTCATATGAGGATATCCAGCAGAGGGCGCCTCACCGCAACTCAAGGTAACTACATATCGCGCTGAATTAAATATAAATACAGAATATATATATGTGTCTCAATGACATACATATATATATATATATATATATATATATATATATATATATATATATATACTGTATATATGTTTTAACGAACATTTGAGCACATAAATCCATTAGATGTCGGTTTTGCAAGCCTGCGAGAAAATATCGCAGTACGGATGCCATACGGATTACATACGGAGGATGCCATGCGCAAAATACGCTGACACACCCTGCCTACGGATGACATACGGACCACTATTTTGGGGACTTTTCTGCGTATTACGGCCATAAAAAACGGACCGTATTTACATACGCTGAGTGTGACGCCGGCCTTAGAAGGGTTAAAAGTTGACCAGCGATTTCTCATTTTTCTTTCTTTGAGGCACCTATATGACAGAAAATACTCAAAAGTGACACCATTCTGAAAACTGTACGCCTCAAGGTGCTCAAAACCACATTCAAGGCGCTTCACAGGAATTAATGAAATGTGGAAGGAAAAATGAACATTTAACTTTTTCACACAAAAATGTTACTTTAGCTCCAAATTTTTCCTTTTTATAAGGTGAACAAGAGTAAATGCACCATAAAATTTGTTCTGCGATTTCTTCTGAGTGCGCCAATACACCATATGTGGTGAAAAACTACTGTTTGCTGCACTGCAGGGCTCAGAAGGGAAGGAGCATAGTTTTGAGTTTTGGAATGTGAAATTGGACTTGATAGCTAACGCCATGTGGCGTTTGAAAGGCTCTTAATATGCCTAAACAGTGGAAACCCCCCACAAATGACCCGATTTTGAAAACTAAACCCCTCAAGGAATTCTTCTACATGTGTGGTGAGCACCTTGACCCATCAGGGGCTTCATAGAATTTTATAATGTTGAAATGTAAAAATTAAAAAACCAAACATTTTTCATACAAATGGTATTTTAGCCCATTTTTTTTAAGTTTCACAAAGATAGCACGAAAAAAAAAATGGACCCCAAAATTTGTAGTACAATTTCTCTCAAGTAAGCCAATACCACATATGTGAAGGAAAACTACTGGGCTCAAAAGGGAAGTAACCCCATTTGACTTTTGAATACAAAATTGGTTGGAATCGATAGAGGATGCTATGTTGCGTTTGGAGAGCACCTGATGTGCCTAAACAGTGGAAACCCCCCACAAGTGACACCATTTTGGAAATCAGTCCCCTCAAGGAATTTATCTAGATGTGTGGTGAGCACCTTGAACCCTCATGGGCTTCACAGAATTTTATACTGTTGAGCCGTGAAAATAGTAACAAAAAAATCACATTTTTCCCACAAAAATGTTTTAGCCCCAACTTTTTAATTTTTTACTATGGTAACAGGAGAAAATTGATGACAAAATTTTCTGTGCAATTTTTCCTGTGAATGCCGATACCCTATATTTATTTGTTGGAAAATGACTGCTTGAATGTGTGATAGAAATATATATATCATGTAGATCTCACTTGCATGTATACTCCTCTATAATCAAATATATACTTATATGCTCACATCTAATATATACATTATAATCAATGGTTTAAAATGTCTGACACGAACTAATATAACCCAGACAGATCATATGGGGTTTTCCATCCCTAAAAACAGGAACTCGGGTCAGATGTCTGAAATAATGCCTAGAATCTAGCTGAATCTTGCTGAAACGGCAGACCAACAGTGTCAGATGTCTCCACTTTGTCCTAGACACAGAACTCAAGTTTAGTTGCTTAGTCAGCAGTCATATGAGCATTAATCACAATATTCCATATATGTTTAGATAACCAATGACAGAGGAGCTAGACAATATGGTAATTAACTAACCACCCCTGACAACCCCTAACCACTCCTTTCTATGTGAAAATATAAAACTATGTATGTACAGTAAAGTTTCAGTATTGATGGAATGTTGTTCTGTCACAGTTGTGTACAGTCCATTCTTGATGAGCGCTCAAAATACTCAGTCTAATTGGGAGCGGCCGCAGCACACACAGGGATATATTTATCCAACCCTAATATTTCCATAACAGAATGGCGCCCCACGTGGGGCTGTCTGTCAGCCCAGGAAGCAGAACTGATAGCGCTGATGAAGGCCTACCAGATGGCAGAAGACAAGACTGAGAAAATGTATACCGATTCAAGGTACTTGGATGGCATAGCACACGACTTCGGACCCATCTGGGCTGCAAGGGACTTCATAACAGCCAGCGGAACAACCGTGAAGCATCAATGGAGCCATTAAGGACCTGCTGAACACACTTCAACTTCCAAAAGTGGTGGCAGTACTAAAAGTCAAAGCGCATGGAAAACTAAACACAGTAGGGGCACGAGGCAACAACATGGCGGATATGGCAGCCAAAGAAGCAGTCAAGGCAAGACAATATGGAAAAGTGGAAGAGGTCGCAGAGCCAGACGGCTACTACATGACAACTGAAGACAAGAAACCTGACCAAATGACGTCCTGTGATCTGCTCAAAAAGCTGCAAGAGCAAGCCCCAAAGGACAAGAAGGAATGCTGGATGCAGAAAAGAGCAGCACACGAAGAAGGAAGGGTATACTAAATGGACTACAAACCCGGTTTACCCCGAAGCATGTACACTATGGTGGTCAAGTGGGCACATGGGCCCACACACAGATTAAAGACACAGATGAATGTTCCGATTGGTGCTTACTGGTTCGCTCCAGAAATCTCCACCCTAACAGCCAAGTTCATAAACAGCTGTCTGACCTGTGGCAAATGCAACCCTGGAAGAATGAAGAAAGTTCCCACACATTGTCTTGCCAGACCACTGTACCCCCTTCCAGAGGATCCAGATAGACCACATCCAGATGCCGCCAAGTGGAGGATTTGAATATGCCCTTGTGGTCGTGGATATGTTCTCAGGATGACAGCCAGAAGCTTTCCCAGTGAGGAAGCAGTCAGCAAAGACTACTGCAAAGAAGCTACTCTCAGAGACGAGATATGCAGCCATGGGGTCCCAGAAGTGATAGAGAGTGACCAGGGACCCGCATTCACAGCAAACCTCACATGAGAGATCTAGTCAGCAGTAGGGTCAGACTTAGGCCTACACACTCCCAATCACACTACTCAGTGTTCAGGCACACTCCCAGAGGCCCAGGAAAGCTGTTACCATATGAAATTTTGTTTGTGTCTAGTCCCAGGTTAGGGGTATCCTTTCCCTCAGCAGCTGACTATGTAATATGATACTTTGTCTGCTTATGTAATTGAAATCACCAAGAAACTTGCTAACATCCATTCTCGAGTTTTTTCTTCATTGCCAGATCCAGATTCAGTGTCCGGTATGCACTCCTAGAAGCCAGGAGACTGGGTGTTGGTGAAAAAGTTTGTAAGGAGAACACCACTCGATCCCAGATTTGATGGTCCTGCTCGAGTGCTGCTGATGACACCAAACTCTGTGAAACTGGAGGGAAGACTCGCTTGGATCCACTCATCGCATGGCAAGAAAGCTCCCCTACCAGAAGATGACACCCAAGCCAGAATGATGTTGTGGATGCCCTGCCTGACCGAACAGATGACCTACCTGATAAAGACTGCACATCGCTCACTACACCTGCTATTGACTAAGAGACTGATTGCAATGAACCCCCGTTAGGGACAGATCTCCTGACCGCCCATTTGCGAAAAGTCTGTACGGAGTGGGGCACAGGCGTTAGGCTTGTGTCAGTTCGCCGACAGCACAAAAGAGTTGCAGCGCTTTGGGACAGGAGGCTAGGATTAGGGCAAGTGATATCTAAGGGGGGCTTGTGATAGAAATATATATATCATGTAGATCTCACTTGCATGTATAATCAAATATATACTTATATGCTCACATCTAATATATACATTATAATCAATGGTTTAAAATGTCTGACACGAACTAATATAACCCAGACAGATCATATGGGGTTTTCCATCCCTAAAAACAGGAACTCGGGTCAGATGTCTGAAATAATGCCTAGAATCTAGCTGAATCTTGCTGAAACGGCAGACCAACAGTGTCAGATGTCTCCACTTTGTCCTAGACACAGAACTCAAGTTTAGTTGCTTAGTCAGCAGTCATATGAGCATTAATCACAATATTCCATATATGTTTAGATAACCAATGACAGAGGAGCTAGACAATATGGTAATTAACTAACCACCCCTGACAACCCCTAACCACTCCTTTCTATGTGAAAATATAAAACTATGTATGTACAATAAAGTTTCAGTATTGATGGAATGTTGTTCTGTCACAGTTGTGTACAGTCCATTCTTGATGAGCGCTCAAAATACTCAGTCTAATTGGGAGCGGCCGCAGCACACACATGGATATATTTATCCAACCCTAATATTTCCATAACAAATGCACGGCAGGGCTGGAAAAGGAATTAGCGCTGTTTTGGCTGTAATAGGTTGCAAATATCATGTCATATCTGAACAGCCGCTGTCATGCCAAAACAGCAGAAATCCCCACAAGTGATCTTATTTTATAAACTACACCTCTCAAGGAATTAATCTAGGGGAGTAGTGAATATTCTTAACCCTCATGCGATTCACAAACTTGTATAACATTGGGCTAAGTAAATTAAATATTACTATTTTTTTTGCACTAAAATGTTGCTTTGACCCCAAGTTTGCAATTTTCAAAAGGGGTAATAGGAAAACGAACAGTACAATTTGTTACTCCATTTCTCATGAGTTTGCCTATACCCCCCCCCATAAGTGGTCGAAAACTACTTTTAAGACACATTGCAAAGCTCAGAAGGGAAGGAGCGCCATATAACAGTGCAGGTTTTTCTGAAACATAAATGTAATGTGAACAAGACAACACAGGGATAACAGGAACCCTCTTCATCATACAAAAGCACCCACCAACAATAGGAATAGACAAGAGTGAATATCTTCAGCTCCGTGCTTATTCGGCAGCTATAGCACTTACCGAAGAAGCTGCATCGGGAACCCGGATACCTGGAGAGCTCCCGATAATCAGGTGTCCGGCGCCGCAGCTGCATGTGTCTGTGTGAAGGTCACAATCACCAGGCTCTCCATGCATGTGTTGTGACTGTCACACAGCCACGGCACATGCAGCTGCGGCGCCGGACAGCTGATTATCGTAGTGCTCCAGGTATCCGGGTTCCCGCTGTAGCTTTTTTGGTAAGCGCAATAGCTTGCCGAATAAGGAGGGAGCCGAAGATATTTGCTCATGTCTAAATAGGAAGGAGGATAAGGACCGGGAGGAATAAAATAAGGGGAAAAGGGACAAGGGGATAAACACACCTCTACAACAACTTATCTCCAAAACACTTAGCTTTAGCACACAGCACATGAAAGACAAATTGCCAATAGCTACAAGGAACTAATATTTAGCACAACGTCTCCAAGAGCAAGGAAGCAGAGATTTCACTGCAAGAGAGAGGATCTGGCCAGGTTTCATAGGAAGGGTTAACAACCAGATCTCAAGCAACTGAAATGGAGCAGCATGTTTCTGTTTCAATAGATTTTTATTTATTTTTTCAAAAAGAAAAAAAAAGAAAACTTTTTTAACACCACCAATAAGCTATAAATGTAGCATATCACTTCTGTCTTTTAAGTGTCTTCTCTCAATATTTTACTAAACGTAAGACATATTCATTATTGTAATGGAAGAGATAGGCAGGGGAAGGACAACAGCAATTTTTATTAAGCGGGGGAGGGATTAGAAGGGTAAATGAATGGGTATATCCAAATCTCGGATAAAAACAGGAGTAAATGCTGTATAGTTCATTTTCTCAAAAAAATAAAACAAAAAAAAACAACAATAAAAATATCTATCTGGTTAAACAGTTATAAACATACTATTACCTATTATTAAAGAAAATACAATTGCACCAACTTTATATCCACCAATAATACACAATATACGCTATTTACTTCTAATTACGTTTCTAATAATTCTACATTTAATAAAACATTCTTGTATTCCAAGCCTACATTTCTTTTGCAGTTGTTAATTCTCCCATTGCAATGGAGGGATCCTTGTCAGCCACCCGAGAACTTCTCATACCAATTTTCTTTTTCTTCTTTCTCTTTCCTTCTCTCCTGTGATTAGAGGGGACTAGGTGAATGGTGTTGTGAATTCTTTATTACAGGGGGCCCATTTTTTTAATATTTGGGAAATCTATTGTGTCTTATGGCGTGATTAAATTTGTATACATTATGTGTAGCTATTCTTTCTATGATGTCCTCTATTTTTTGGAGGGTCTTTTCCAATGGGATGCAATTAAATGATTTGTTACCATTATTATATGTGAGACTATATAGAGATTTTCTTTTGGTATATCATTTACCCTATTGCTAGAATTGTTAATTGTGGAGAGAGTCTTATATCATTGTGCGTAATCTGTTGTATCAGTTGTTCCACTTTTTCCTAATTTCTTTAATTGAGGTACATTCCCAAAAGATATGCTTGATGTCTTCCTTTTTCCCGCAAAAAAAAAGTATCAATCACTTAGATGACATATAACAAGAAGAAACTAAAGAACTATTACCTTTCTATATACTACAAGAAAAATATAAATTAGATGATATAGAGTTAATAAAATACTTGGACATTAAAGATACAAACAAAAAAAAAAAGAGAGAAAAACCAGTACCAACAACTACAAATAACCTAAACCAATAATCACTTTGATCGAGGAACTCAAGAATGAAATAAAATGGAAAACGTAGTATATATAAACTTGTTCATAATGATATTGATCTTAAAAAGACAACTGACATGACAAACTGGGAGAAAGACCTGAACTTTACTCAAGATTCAGAACAATGGGAAACATCTATTAAAACAGTATATAAATCCAATACATGTGCTACACTGCATGAAACTTATTATAAACTGATCACAAGATGGTACTTTACCCCAGTTAGACTTAATAAAATCTTCCCAGCACAATCACCATTATGCTGGAGGGAATGCGAGCTGCATGCTTCTGACCAGCATAGAAAGGGTCGTTAACATCTTCAACACCAAAGGAAACTAAATTTAATATGGGATCCAAACACACAGGCAAAGGGCTCGTACCAATCACTGTGAAAGAAAAACCTTCCAATGTCGGTCCAGAAAAGTAACACTAGTGTCATGCAAGTACCATGCAATTTTCATGCGAGTACAATCCGATTTTTCACACTGAGAATCCGATTGACATCCGACTGCCATGCGATTTTTAACATGAGATTTTACATAGACCAATTCTCTGTCATTTACACATTTTCCCAAGGAAATAGTCTTCAATACACACATATATATAATTGATTGATGAAAAGACGGCAATTCATCTGCCGCATTCAGTAAAATCACAGCGTAACAGGTTAGAATAGAATAGATATACAGTACAGACCAAAAGTTTGGACAAACCTTCTCATTTAAAGATTTTTCTGTATTTTCAGGACTATGAAAATTGTACATTCACACTGAAGGCATCAAAACTATGAATTAACACATGTGGAATTATATACCTAACAAAAGTGTGAAACGACTGAAATTATGTCTTATATTCTTAGTTCTTCAAGTAATAATAAGTAATACCCATGGAAGTTCCTAGTCAATTAATATCAGCTCTCAGCTCTATACTTAGCTGTTACTAGTTATTAAAATGGGGGACCCTAAAAAAAATTGCATAGGGTCCCCTTATAGTTAACAACCAGCAAAGGCTAGGCAGTCAGCTGCGGGCTAATATTAATAGGTTAGGAAGGGACCATGGCTATTGTCCCCATCCCAGACTAAAAATATCAGCTCAGCTGCCCCAGGATAGATGCGCCAATTCTGGCATTTAGCCTCGCTCTTCCCACTTGTCCTGGTGCTGTGGCAAGTGGGGTGATAGTTGGAGGGTTGATGTCACCATTGAATTGTCAAGAGACATCAAGCCTAGAGGTTAGTAATGGAGAGGCGTCAAGAAGACTCCCACATTACTAACCCCATAGTGATATTGTAGAAAAAAAAAACCTCACACCTAAAATAAAGTCCTTTAATTGAAAGAATGACACAGACTCCTTTAATGAATCTAAATTAAACCATACTCACATCATCGTCAGTCCACTGAAGCCAATGTCCTCTTTAATAGAATTAAAATAATAAATAATTTGTACCAAGAATTAAGATGGTAAATTAACTTTTATTTATTTTGCAGTAAAAAAAGTTCCCCTGCTCCCACATTTCCTAATGAATTTTAAATTTTGCTGCTAGTATTTTTTAGATACCCAGATATGTTTGTCTTGTTTTTATAAAGCGCTTTGGAATTAATGGCGCTATATAAATTAGTAAAAATAAATAAATTTTTGCCAACTATCTATACCAGCATTTGATCGGCTGTTGAACTTATTGCGGCTCCATCTCACATTTCAAGACACCATGATGAGAAGGGCAATTTCTGCTGAGGAAAGGCTCCTCATAACCATGCGGTAAGTTCTGAAACTGAGACCAGTTTTTAGTTATTGAACAGGAATCTGTCTAGTCGCTCATATAGGTTAAAAGGGGTTATCCTGTACTTTTGTTATTTTTGCACATGGGGGCTAAGAACTAACAGGCAGATAGTTACTAACTACCACACTTGTTCTGCACTGCGCCAATCACTTTCCCCTCAGAGCAGTCGTGGAGTGCTGCTGCCAGCAATTGTGCCGCTTCCGGTAATATATCATCGACAGAGCAGACTGGAAGAGAAGGCACTGCTCTGTTGACGTGAGGGGAAATGAAGCAGGGAAATAGCTGTCTGAGGCTGGATAGATCAATGACTGGCAAGTACATAGCAACTACCTGCCAGTAAGTTCTTGGCCTCCAGACCCGATTGGAGAAAAGCCATGTACTTTGGGGAGGGAATAAGGGAGTGGGGTCTGGCCACGAGCTTCGCACCAGGTAAAGAAAGCTTTCCAGGTACGGTAATAAATCTTGGCAGAGGCTGGCTTCTGTGCCCTGATCATGGTTCCAATGACATCCGGCGAGAGCCCTGACTGGGTTAGAACCCAGGTCTCAAGGGCCATCAAATTGAGAGCCCCTGAGTTCTGGTGGTAGAACGGACCTTGTGATAGAAGATCGGGGCGGTCGGGGAGACGCCAGGGGGCGTCTGTTGTAAGTTGTATGATGTCGGCGTACCAAGTACGTCTGGGCCAGTCTGGTGTGATTAGGATGGTTGGAACTCCCTCCTGCTTGATCTTCCTCCCCACTCTTGATATCAGGGGGAGGTGGAAAAATGTACAGAAGCTGGAACTGGGTCCAGTCCTGAACAGGGCATCTGCTCCGAGCGACCGAGGGTTGTGTGTTCTGGCCATGAAGTTGGAGACCTTGGCATTGAAGTCTGATGCCATTAGGTCCACGTCCGGAGTTCCCCAGCGATGGCAGATCTGTCGAAAAATTTCGGGATCGAGAGACCACTCTCCCGAGTTCATTCCTTGTCGGCTGAGGAAGTCGGCTTCCCAGTTGTCCACACCTGGGATGTGGACCGCAGAGAGCACCGACCCTATGTCTTCCGCCCAGCGGAGGATGTGTGTCACTTCTCGCATCGCCTGGTTACTGCGGGTCCCTCCTTGGTGGTTCACATATGCCACAGCCGTGGCATTGTCCGACTGTACTCTGATGTGAGAGGCTGCCAGTAAGTGACGGAAGGCTCTCAACGCCAGGAGGATGGCACGGATTTCCACTGGTGACCACTTGACCTGTGGTGTAGGTGCACCGCACCCCAACCCGTCAGGCTCGCGTCGGTGGTCAGGACCTTCCATTGACCTGTGAGAAAAGATTTTCCCGTTGCTAGTGAGGTTGGCTTGACCCACCAGTGCAGGGACCTACTGGTTGAGGTTAGCTGGAACTCCCTGTTGAGAGAAAAAGGATTCCTGTCCCAGGACATGAGAATGGCTAGTTGGAGAGGCCTGAGGTGAAACTGGGCAAATGGTACCGCTTCTATTGCTGATGCCATCCTGCCGAGGACTCTCATGGCAAACCAGAGAGATCCGGGGGGGGGGGGGGTGTGGAGGAGGGTGCAAACTCCTATGCAGAGAGCCAGTGACTTGTCCTTGGGAAGGAGCACCAGACCCCTGGAGGTGTTGAATAGCATTCCCAGGATGGTCAGAGACTGACTCGGGGTTGGCGATGACTTTTGTAAGTTGACTAACCAGCCCAGGTGACTCAGAGTGTCGATTGTGATTGAGACGCTGAGCTCGCAGTCCTTGAAGGTAGAAGCTTTGATGAGGAGATCGCCCAGGTATGGAACGACTACTATGCCTCTGGAGTGCAGGACGTCCATGGTGGCTGCCATGACCTTGGTGAACACTCTGGGAGCCGTGGCGAGTCCGAACGGGAGAGCCACTAACTGGTAGTGGTCCTGGTCGATTGCAAACCTGAGAAATCTCTGATGGGTGGGTGCAATCGGTATATGCAGGTATGCGTCTTGTATGTCTATGGAGGCGAGATATTCTCACTTCTCCATGGACGCAATGATGGACCGAAGGGATTCCATGCAGAAGTGACGAACCCGTACATATTTGTTGAGTTGTTTTAGGTCCAGTATGGGCCGTACGCTGCCTCCTTTCTTGGGGACTACGAATAGATTGGAGTAGAACCCTCGGAAGCGCTCGGCCGCGGGAATCGGTATTATGACTCCTGCTTGAAGAAGCGAGGAAACTGCTTGGTGGAAGGCACGAGCCTTGGCTGGTGGTTTTGGGGGAACAGAGAGGAAAAATCGGTTTGGTGGGTTGGAAGGGAACTCTATCTTGTATACGGAAGACACTAGTTCCCTGACCCACCTGTCTTCTGTAATAGGCAGCCAGACTTGATGAAAGAGCAAAAGTCGGCCGCCTATGGGTGGGATGTCTTCCAGAGTCCGTGAGTCATGATGAGGAGAAAGTCTGAGGTTTTCCTCCTTTGGGCTTTGACTGGCCTGCTTTTGACTGCCAGGTCTTGTCCGACCTTTGCGTCGACCGTGAGTTGTCCCTGCGTGGGAAGCGTTTACGATTTTGTGTTGGACGCGAGACGGACCAGCCCAAAGAATTCCAAAAGGATCAGAATCGGGTTTGGGTACGCTTCTTGTAAGTGCGTTTAGGTTTCAGTTTAGGGAGAGAGGTACTCTTACCCCCGGTGGCGTTGGATATCATTGTGTCCAACTTTTCACCGATAAGTCGCCCACTGAGATACGGGAGATGGGTGAGGGACTTCTTTGAGGCTGCGTCCACTTTCCATTCCAGCAGCCAGAGGATACGCTGAATCGTGATGGCGTTTCATGCTATCCCCGCTACACCCCTTGCTGAATCCACAGCTGCATGAAGCATGTAATCTGCTACAACTGCTATTTGAACCGCTTGGTCCGACAGCTCAGGAGTGGATGCTTGTGGGCCAGCTTTAAAATTTTGGGCCCAAGCCAGGATGGCCTTGGCAGCCCAAACTGAAGCGAACGCGGGAGCCAGAGAGGCCCCTGCAGCCTCGAAGATTGAACGAGCCATGCGTTCTACCTGCCGGTCTGCTGCGTCCCTGAGGGTTGAGCTATCTGGCAGTGAAAGGAGGGTCTGTGCTGCTAGTCTAGAGACTGGGGGGTCCACTTCGGGTGGATCTGTCCATTCTTTGGTGTCCTCCTTCGGGAAGGGGTACCTCGCCTCCAGATATTTGCGATTAGTGAACTTCTTTTCAGACTGTGAGAGCTGCTTTGTAAGGATCGCCTTAAACTGTGGGTGGTTAGAGAAGACCCTAGGCGGTTTCAGAACTCCTTCAAAGGAAATCTTGTGTTCTGGGGCCTCTGGGGGCGGATCAGAAATGTCCAGCACCCGATGGATGTCAGAGATTACATTCTCAACCAGCGCTGTATTGCTAGGGGGATTTGGGATCAGGGATCAGGGACCCCTCCGTTTCCTTGTCTGAGTCGGAGTCACAGATGCCTTCCTGTGTATCGCTGAGTCGTCCCCTGGTGTGGAGGCCTTTTCTGGTCGGGGATCGCTGCGGAGATCTGCATTGTCTGTCCCTGGTAGGGGACGGTTTAGGTGACCTGGAACTACGGTGTCTCTCCATAGAGGGGGATGACCGTGTGCTATGGGATGACGCAGATGAATGTGACCTGTGGGTCCGCTTGCGTCCTGACCTAGACATGGAGGTGTCGGGGACGTCATGTCCCTGAGTCGAGCTCTCCCTTTGCTGGGTAATGTTCATAGCCAAGGCATGATCCTGCAGAGCCTGAAGCAATGTGGAGGTTAGGTTATCTATAGACTGCGTCATAGATTGCAACATCTGAGTAGCCCATTCCGGCGTGGCATTAGACACCGAAGCATTGGTAGGGGCTTCTTGGGGCTCTGACACAGTACTCTGGATACAGTTACGTGCTGCCACTGGGGAGAGTGGTCCTGCAGGCAGTGCAGAATGCAGAAAAGCAGTCCTGCCTGGTTTTCTTGAACCTTGAGCCCGGCAGTGTGCAAGAGGGGTGGCTACGCAGAGGAACCTATAGGGGGTGTTATAGGAATATGGAATCACAGCCGAGTAAGAACCCCAGCTGTGTTTTTTTATGTGAGAAAAAATGGACAAATTTGTTTTGATCGGAGTTTCCTCAGAGTGTGCTCCAATGGTGATCCAATTTTATGGTACGTTAAAAAATAAATAAAAAAGGTTTAGCCACCTTCTCCCAAGCAGTTTGTTAAAAAGGATGTGTGTGTGTGTGTGTGTGTGTGTGTGTGTGTGTGTGTGTGTGTGTGTGTGTGTGTGTGTGTGTGTGTGTGACCAACATGTTCTAGGCCCACTCCTTTTATGGGGATTGAATTAAAAACCACAAAACATTTATTAAACAGAAAAATATTTATTTATCATGTAACTTTACAACTAGGGGATCTCCTCCTGACTGTCTCCCCACTCTGCCTGTTCTATTGGTAAGCTTGAGCACCTACTCCAACTACCATACTTTATGGCGCTATTGTAGAAATCCCATTTGGGAGATGTGTGTTGGACAACAGGTGCTCTCTCTCAGGCTTGGCACACTGTGGCCCCTGTTTTTGCCTATACATTTTTCCACTGCGTTCCTCCCGGTTTCTATTATGGGACAAGGGATGGTTGCAGTGATATGTGCACATATTGGCAGTGACATCGTGGGGACTGTGGGGATGGGGGCTGTATCAGTATTTTCCAGGCATTCATCTGGTGTTTCAGTCATTTATTATACAGGTCCTTCTCAAAAAATTAGCATATAGTGTTAAATTTCATTATTTACCATAATGTAATGATTACAATTAAACTTTCATATATTATAGATTCATTATCCACCAACTGAAATTTGTCAGGTCTTTTATTGTTTTAATACTGATGATTTTGGCATACAACTCCTGAAAACCCAAAAAACCTGTCTCAATAAATTAGCATATTTCACCCGTCCAATCAAATAAAAGTGTTTTTTAATAACAAACAAAAAAACCATCAAATAATAATGTTCAGTTATGCACTCAATACTTGGTCGGGAATCCTTTGGCAGAAATGACTGCTTCAATGCGGCGTGGCATGGAGGCAATCAGCCTGTGACACTGCTGAGATGTTATGGAGGCCCAGGATGCTTCAATAGCGGCCTTAAGCTCATCCAGAGTGTTGGGTCTTGTGTCTCTCAACTTTCTCTTCACAATATCCCACAGATTCTCTATGGGGTTCAGGTCAGGAGAGTTGGCAGGCCAATTGAGCACAGTAATACCATGGTCAGTAAACCATTTACCAGTGGTTTTGGCACTGTGAGCAGGTGCCAGGTCGTGCTGAAAAATGAAATCTTCATCTCCATAAAGCATTTCAGCCGATGGAAGCATGAAGTGCTCCAAAATCTCCTGATAGCTAGCTGCATTGACCCTGCCCTTGATGAAACACAGTGGACCAACACCAGCAGCTGACATGGCACCCCACACCATCACTGACTGTGGGTACTTGACACTGGACTTCAGGCATTTTGGCATTTCCTTCTCCCCAGTCTTCCTCCAGACTCTGGCACCTTGATTTCCGAATGACATGCAAAATTTGCTTTCATCAGAAAAAAGTACTTGGGACCACTTAGCAACAGTCCAGTGCTGCTTCTCTGTAGCCCAGGTCAGGCGCTTCTGCCGCTGTTTATGGTTCAAAAGTGGCTTTACCTGGGGAATGCGGCACCTGTAGCCCATTTCCTGCACACGCCTGTGCACGGTGGCTCTGGATGTTTCCACACCAGACTCAGTCCACTGCTTCCTCAGGTTCCCCAAGGTCTGGAATCGGTCCTTCTCCACAATCTTCCTCAGGGTCCGGTCACCTCTTCTCGTTGTACAGCGTTTTCTGCCACATTGTTTCCTTCCAACAGACTTACCATTGAGGTGCCTTGATACAGCACTCTGGGAACAGCCTATTTGTTGAGAAATTTCTTTCTGGGTCTTACCCTCTTGCTTGAGGGTGTCAATGATGGCCTTCTTGACATCTGTCAGGTCGCTAGTCTTACCCATGATGGGGGTTTTGAGTAATGAACCAGGCAGGGAGTTTTTAAAAGCCTCAGGTATCTTTTGCATGTGTTTAGAGTTAATTAGTTGATTCAGAAGATTAGGGTAATAGGTCGTTTAGAGAACCTTTTCTTGATATGCTAATTTATTGAGACAGGGTTTTTGGGTTATCAGGAGTTGTAGGCCAAAATCATCAGTATTAAAACAATAAAAGACCTGACAAATTTCAGTTGGTGGATAATGAATCTATAATATATGAAAGTTTAATTGTAATCATTACATTATGGTAAATAATGAAATTTAACACTATATGCTAATTTTTTGAGAAGGACCTGTAGTTACTTGGTATTTATATGTTCTTTTGTATGGAATAAAAATTATGTCATAAAATCTATGCTCTATATTTTCCTCCTTTGAGTATAACTTTACAACAAAGTAGGTAAACTAAACAAGTAAACATATTTGAAACTTAAATTGTATTTAATATGTGATATTGCCAAGGGGAAAACTCACATTCAACCACAGAACTGGATTTGGTGGCACTTTGGTTGGTGTTGAAGCTTTGGATATTGGATGGAGGGTTGGGACTGAAAGATATGGATTGTAATTGTGCCATAAACGAACGACCAGAATGGAAAGTGGAAGTATTTTCTTGGGCAAAGGGGTGTAAATTAGGGTTGGCCATTTGCGGCCGTTGGTTGTGTGGCAAAATTGCAGGAACCACTGACTGCCCAAACCTAGGATGAGTGTTCTCTTCTGGATGGAATACGTTATGTATCCCTAAAATTATTTAAGCACCATAGGGAAGAGGGGTTGGAGTGAAAATACTACAGCTCCGAAAGACGTCTGTCTATCACGTGGCAACTGCCTGAGGCGACTTGCCAAAGTAAAACCCAGGTGATCAAATTGGTCTTTTGTCTTAAACCGTGAGCATGGAAATGGCCACATTTGCAGGCTTGGTGTTTTGGGTCTGTATGCTATGGATAGAGCCTCTGCTGGTCGACCATGAGGCTTGTGATGAGCTGAAGCTATACTGACTTGCACTGGTTGACAGCAGGCTGGTCATTTCCTCATCTGGCTCAAAATCAGTGGATATATTTGTGATAGCAGGGCTTTCACATTCCGATGTGGTTTCCGGTTCATCAGTCCGTCTTTCGGGGATGTTGCCTTCCATTCTAAAAAATAAATAAATTAGTACATATCTGAGATAACGGTTAGAAGGTTTATCAGATCCTTTTTTTTTTTTTTTTTTTTTACTATGGGCCAAAGAAATAAAAGGCAGTGTAGGCAGTAAGTAGGTAGTTGCTACTTACCTGACTGTTGTGCATTGCACAAATCTCTGCCAGCACAGACCATCCTGATTGCAATTCTGCGGCTTCTGTTGACGTCACGTCAACAGAGCAGCGGCGTATCTTCCGCTCTGCTCTGTTGATGGGGCGTGACTGGGAATGTCATGCTTATTGCCAACTGGCTCTTCGCTGCCTAACTGCTGTAAGCTGTCCATCAGCATGAAGTCAGCAGTCCCGCCCAGTGATAGAGCAGCGCAGAAGAGTTAAGAGCTTCTCTGTTGATGGTGAAGCAGCAGAATCGCTGGAAGAATCTGTCCGTGATGATTCGGAACCAGTGCTGGGTAGAACAGGCAGGTAGTTGGCAACTACATGTCTTTAATTTTTAGACATCTAGTTAAAAAAAAAGAAGAAAATAGTACTGTATAGCCCCATTAAATGTTACAAAGATTTGATAAAATACTTACGCACGTAGACCCTACATGTGAGCGTAAATAGCAATTCTTTATAATAAGCACATTTTTTGTGCTAGGAGAGGAACTACTTTTATTTTGGGAAGCAACAAATGTATGAAATCTGTCTCTGACTGATCGTCTGTTTTCTCACATCAAGACCTGCAAGTTAAAAAAAATAAATAAAATTTATATTGTAGACGAAATACAGCAATCAATTTTCTGTACACCATTCGCAAAGATTCATTCATGCTGGTACATTGTGATTGAGAGCTGGCTAAACCAATTAGGCAGCGAGGAGCTGCTGTCAATCAGCATGGCGTTGGCAGTCCTGCCATGTCAGAAAGGCAGAGGGGAAAATAAACCACCGCTCTGTCTACGGTACGTCATAGAAGCAGCTGAATCTCCAGCAGGAGCAGTCTGTGACCTCTCTGCGCTGGCAAAGAACTGCACTGCGTACAACAAGCAGGTAGATACCAACTACCTACCTGTTAGTGCTTCGGCACTTTTTTTTTCTTTTTAGAAAGACCCCTAATATGCCCTTTAAACAGTGTCGCAAATAAAAAGCATACATTTTACTTACCAAGGTCGCACTAAAGCTGAGCATCGGCTTCATCCCAGCGTGGAAACAATTTGCGGCATACAATTGCAGAGGAATCGGCCTATTTGTGGCAATCACTGAAGTTGGCTGTTGCAGTATCCCGAAGTTCGGGCTTGGTAGCCACCTTGCAAGCATAAAACGATGCAAAGAATTAAGCCACCAATGCAAGATGCATGTAAAACCATAAACTGTTCATGGAAAAAGAGCAAATTTGATCAAATTATTTTGAGGAAAAAGATTTTTTTAATGACTATTATTTAGGGAATTGTTTTGTTTTAAATGTGCGCACATGGAGGCACACAGATGATACAAACTTACACAAATACATATGTCACACAGACGCTCCCACAAGGGTAAGGATCTCACTGGTACGGGTATTTCCAGTACCAGAATCACCAGGACGTGCGAAGGAGGCCTTATGCTACATTCACATTTGCGGTCTGCGCCGCAGCGTCGGGCGCCGCAGCGTCGCCGCATGCGTCATGCGCCCCTATATTTAACATGGGGGCGCATGGACATGCGTCGCACTTGCGTTTTGCGCCGCATGCGTCCCTGCGGCGCCCGCGTCCGGGCGCAGAGGACGCAGCAAGTTGCATTTTTGCTGCGTCCAAAATCAATCAAAAAAAGGACGCATGCGGCGCAAAACGCAGCGTTGTGCATGCGTTTTGCTGCGTTTTTGTTTGCGTTGTGCGTTGCGGCGCCGACGCTGCAGCGCACAACGCAAATGTGAACGTAGCCTTAGTCCTCTTAGGAAATTGAACCTGCAAACATCTAATTGCTCGTAGCATTGCTGTAGATAGCAAAAATCACTGTCTCATATGAACAACAGCAAGAAGCCGCCGAGAAGAGAACTTTCAGAACTGCCATGACAGGCACGGGAATCTTCAGTAGACCCCTGGCCGTCATGGCAACTCACGGGCACCCCTGCAGGTGCGCTGTAAATGCCACTGTCAGATATTGATGCACGAATCAAAGTTAAGGTACTGTCACACTAAACGATATCGCTAGCGATCCGTGACGTTGCAGCGTCCTGGCTAGCGATATCGTTGAGTTTGACACGCAGCAGCGATCAGGATCCTGCTGTGATATCGCTGGTCGTTGATTAAAGTTCAGAACTTTATTTGGTCGTCAGATCGCCGTGTATCGTCGTGTTTGACAGCAAAAGCAACGATACCAGCGATGTTTTACAATGGTAACCAGGGTAAATATTGGGTTACTAAGCGCAGGGCCGCGCTTAGTAACCCGATGTTTACCCTGGTTACCAGTGTAAAATGTAAAAAAACAAACACTACATACTCACCTTCGCATCCCCCGCCGTCCGCTTCCTGCACTGACTGAGCGCCGGCCGTAAAGTGAAAGCACAGAACAGCGGTGACGTCACCGCTCTGCTGTTAGGGCCGGCACTCAGTCAGTGCAGGAAGCGGACGCCGGGGGACGCGAAGGTGACTATGTAGTGTTTGTTTTTTTTACATTTTACACTGGTAACCAGGGTAAACATCGGGTTACTAAGCGTGGCCCTGCGCTTAGCAACCCGATGTTTACCCTGGTTACCCAGGGACCTCGGCATCGTTGGTCGCTGGAGAGCGGTCTGTGTGACAGCTCTCCAGCGACCAAACAGCGACGCTGTAGCGATCGGCATTGTTGTCTGTATCGCTGCAGCGTCGCTTAGTGTGACGGTACCTTTAGGGAGCTGGCATATGACGTAACTGTACATCATATGTTGATAAGGGATTAACTATGTTTGCGGGGTGGAGAAACAATCAGATTGCGTTTAAAAAGTGCAGCCATGAACTAACATTACATGAATTATGCATAAAAAAGTACACAATTGCAAACCTAACAGCGGGGGAGGTTGAATTGGTCGGGTATAGCTTAACTTAAGGTACCGTCACACTCAGCGACGCTGCTGCGATATAGACAACGAGCCTAACTAGATCGCTGGAGCGTCGCTGTTTAGGTCGCTGTAGAGACGTCAAACAAAGCAACTCCAGAACGATGCAGGAGCGATCCAGTGACGTAACGGCGACTCACTTCTCGTTCTCGCTGGTTGTTAGCTCCATGTCAAACAGCCGGAGTGTACAGACTGGCTAGAAGGAGACGCTGCGACGCCCCCTATGCTCGTTGCTGGCGTCGTTGCTTTTGATGTCAAACACGACGATACACGCCGACCTGGCGACGAAATAAAGTTCTGGACTTCTAGCTCCGACCATCGATGGCACAGCGGGATCCAGATCGCTGCTGCGTGTCAAACACAATGAAATCGCTATCCAGGACGCTGCAACGTCACGGATTGTTGTCGTTCTCTTTGCAAAGTTGCTGAGTGTGACGGTACCTTTAAACACATATCACTAATTTAATTAACTACGCAAGCAGGGGGAAGAAACAAAGGATTGATCTACGGAACAACAATTATGTGCAACTGTATTGGAAGTAAAAAATACCGGCATGATTAAACATGGAAGATACATACTCATTCAACGATGCCAAGACATAATTATTAGGCTTTATTATACTAAAATATTACAAATACATAATGTGCTGCAGCCACAAACTTCTCACTTCACTATACCTCACTATACTCCACTACAGATCTCTATGACTCACTACAGCTCACTATACCTCACTGCAACTCACTGTACCCCACGACAGCTCACAATACCCCACTGCAACTCACTATACCTGACTACAAATCACTATACCTCATTACAGCTCACTATACCTCACTACAGAATAGTATACCTCACTACAGATCACCATACCACACTATAGATCATTATACCTCACTACATATCATCATACCTCATTATACCTCACTACAGCTCACTATACCCCACTACAGATCACTATACCTCTCCATACATCACAACAGCTCACTATATCTCACTACAGATTACCATAAGTCACTACAGCTCATTATACCTCACTACACCTCATAACAGCTCGCTAAACCTCACTACAGCTCACCACAACTCATTACACCACACCATACCTCACTGCAGATCACCATACATCACTATAGCTTATTACACCTCACCATACCTCACTACAGATCACTATACCTCACTACATCTCACCATAGCTCACTACAGCTCACCATACCTCACTACAGATCACTATACCTTTGTCATGATCCAGACCAGGTTTTCAGTCCTGTTTTCCCTTTTTCCCGGTCTGGTCATGTCAAGAGTTGACCTTTCTCAGCCTATGTCTGGGTTCAGGTTGGCTATTTATTGCCGCTGCTTCCTGCAGGCGATGTCAGTTATAGTTTTTGCCTAGTGCTGCTGTATCTGACTCTGATTTGTCCTGCTGTGTTTGCTGTCTAAGGGCTCATTTCCACATGCGAGTCACACGTCCGTGTCTCGCATGTAGAAACCAAGCTCTGGCGCTGGCACTCAGGAGCGGAGCAGTGCGGCTCCATGTGTTCCTATGCGGCCGCACGCTCTGCTCCGGAGTGCAGACACCAGAGCTTGGTTTCTACATGCGAGACACGGACGTGTTTCTCGCATGTGGAAACAAGCCCTGAACCTGTGTCTCTGTTTTCCCTTATTCCCGTCTTGACTCCGTATTTCCCTTTAGTGTGCTGACTCCTTGGCTTGACTCCTGACCTGCTTCTGTCTTTTGGCTTATCCGCTCCTGACCGTTACGGACTCCCTGAATTGTCTCTGACCGTGAGTTTGCTCATTCCTTTGGTACTGCGCTACAGTCTAGGATTTGACTCGACTTGTTTGACTATTCTGCTGCCTCCTGTGGTAGCCTCATTGCTGCACTGCAGGCCAGCTCTGTTTAGGTGCAGTCCTGCTTCCACTCTATTGCCATCTAGTGGAGCCTGCACCTACCTGCATAGCAGCAGCATGACAACCTCTATACCTCACCATACTGCACTACAGCTCATCATATCTCACTACAGATCACTATACCTCACTACAGCTCACCATACCTCAGTACAGATCACCATGCCTCACCATACCTCACGCATCAGCACAGCTCACCATACCTCACTACAGCTCACCAAACCTTACCTCACTAGAGATCACTATACGTCACTAAAACTCACTACACCTCACCATGCCTCAGTACAGATCACCATACCTCACTACACCTCAATATAGCTCACTGCAGCTCACTATGACTCACTACACCTCACTAGAGGTCACTATATCTCACCATAGTTCACTACACCTCACTACTGCGCATTATACCTCACTACAGCTCAACATCTCACTACAGATCACTATACCTCACCATAACTCATAACAGCTCACTAAACCTCACTATACTTCACTACAGCTCACTATACCTCATTATTTTACTCACTTTAGATTACCATACCTCATGACCGATCACTGTATCTCACTACATTTCACCAAACCTCACTACAGATCACTATACCTCACCATAACAGCTCACTAAACCTCACTACAGATCACTATACCTCATTACACCTCACTACCAGTCACAATATCTCACTACCGATCACTATACATCACTACAGATCACTATAGCTCACCATACCTCATTACTGCTCACCATACCTCATTACACCTCACTACAAATCACTATACCTCACCATACCTCACTACAGCTCACTATACCTTGCTACAGCTCACTACACCTCACCACAGATCACTATATCTCATTATACCTCACTACAGATCACTGTGATCACTGTACCCCACTACAGAACATTATAGTTCACCATACCACACTACAGCTCACTATACCTCAGTACACCTCTCCGTACCTCACTACAGATCACCATACCTCACTACAGATCATCATACCACACTACAGATCACTATACCTCACTACAGCTCACTATTAGTGTTGAGCGATAACTTCCAATATCCAGAAGTATCGGTATCGGATTGGATCGGCCGATATCCAAAAAATATTGGATATCGCCGATACCGATACCAATGCAAGTCAATGGGACACAAATATCGGAATGTAGATAAGCCCTTTCTGTGCTTCTACATCCTGTTCCAGAGGGGGGGAAGAGTGTGGGCGGACACTGTGCATGTCTGTGTGCGCGGAAGGGGTCTGTGCGGGTCTCCTGGGGCTCTGTATGTGCTGCCGGTGGTCTGTGTGGGCCTCCCGGGGCTCTGTATTGGCTGCCGGTGGTCTGTGCGGGCCTCCCGGGGGCTCTGTATGGGCTCCCGGTGGTCTGTGCGGGCCTCCCGGGGCTCTGTATGGGCTGCCGGTGGTCTGTGCGGGCCTTCCGGGGCTCTGTATGGGCTGCCGGTGGTCTGTGCGGGCCTCCCGGGGCTCTGTATGGGCTGCCGGTGGTCTGTGCGGGCGTGCCGGGGCTCTGTATGGGCTGCCGGTGGTCTGTGCGGTGTGCAGGCATCGTCCGATGGGACTACAAGTCCCATCGGACGATGCCTGCTACAGTGATTGACACATGAGCCAATGATGGGACAGTAGTAGTCCCATCATCCGGCTAATGTGTTGAATGTAAAAAAAAAATACTACATACATGCTACATACATACTACATGCTACATATTACATACATGCTACATGTATATTACATACATCATACATACATTACATACATACATACTACAAACATACATGGTGAGGTACAGTGTAGTCCTCTCTAGTGGGGTATAGTGAGCTGTAGTGTGGTATGATGATCTGTAGTGAGGTATAGTGAGTAGTGTTGAGCATTCCGATACTGCAAATATCGGGTATCGGCCAATATTTGCTGTATCGGAATTCCGATACCGAGTTCCGATATTTTTGCTATACCGGAATCGGACGTTCCCACAGTGCAAAAATGCAGTATAACTGAGTGTGGGCGGTGCGTGGGCGGAGACTGCACGTCTCTGTGCGGGCAGGACCGTGGGGGGCTCTGTGCGTGCCTGCTGGGGGGTCTGTGCAGCTTGCCGGGGGGTCTGTGTGGCTTGCCGGGGGGGTCTGTGCGGCTTCCCGGGGGGGTCTGTGCGGCTTGCCGGGGGGACTGTGCGGCCTGCCGGGGCTCTGTGCGGCCTCTCGGGGGTCTGTGCAGCTTGCCGGGGGGTCTGTGCGGCCTGCCGGGTTCTTTGTGTCTGTGCAGGCATCGTCCGATGGAACTACAAGTCCCATCGGACGATGCCTGCTACAGTGACAGTGATTGACACATGAGCCAATGATGGGACAGTAGTAGTCCCATCATCCGGCTAATGTGTTGAATGTAAAAAAAAATACTACATACATGCTACATACATACTACATACATGCTACATATTACATACATGCTACATACAAACTACATGTATATTACATACATGCTACATACATACATACTACATACATACAATACATTCATACATTACATACATACAGTGCATATAACATAGAGTACATACTCACCATTACTTGTCACTTTGTTCCCCGAAGCCAGTGTCATCTGTAAAAAAGATTAAAATAACAAACAATCAATATACTCCCTGTCCGCAGAAATCCACGAGTGTTCCACGACGATCTCATGTCTCACATCATTTTTTTTGGGGGGGTCCCCCTATTTTAATAGCCAGTAAAGGCTACGCAGACAGCTGCGGGCTGATATTCATAGCAGGCTACAAATATTGGCTCCCGCGCAATTTTCTGCACCAGAGGGGGAAAGCCGACGGCCGGGGGCCAATATTTGTAGCCTGCTATGAATATCAGCCCGCAGCTGTCTGCGTAGCCTTTACTGGCTATTAAAATAGGGGGACCCCCCAAAAAATGACATGGGGTCCCCCTATATTTTATAGCCAGAAAGGCTACGCAGGCAGCTGCGGGCTGATATTCATAGCCTAGAAAGGGGCCATGGATATTGGCCCCCCCGGCTACAAATACCAGTCCGGAGCCGCCCCAGAAATGGCGCATCTATAAGATGCGCCAATTCCGGCACTTAGCCCCTCTCTTCCCACTCCCGTGTAGCGGTGGGATATGGGGTAATAAGGGGTTAATGTCACCTTGCTATTGTAAGGTGACATTAAGCCGGGTTAATAACGGAGAGGCATCAATAAGACGCCTATCCATTATCAATCCAATATTAATAAACGGTTAATAAAACACACACATTAGGAAAAAAGTATTTTAATATTCTTCATTTAACCATACTTACCATACTTCGGCGCCTACAAAAAACGTAAAATAATAAACTGTATACTACCTGTCCGCCGTAGTCCAATTAATAACGAGTGTCCCATGACGATCTCCCCTATAGAACAGTGACATCAGGTGATGTCACTGCTCTATAGGACCCTCAGTGACACACTGACAGGAGACAATGGCTCCTGCAGTGCATCACTGAGGTTACTATAGTTCAAAGTCTTACTTTATGGCAATTGCTGCGTGGGAAAATTTCTCACACAGCAATGGCATAAAGTGAGACTAGGGACTTTTTTTTACAGCGGCGGAGGAATACAATGCGGAAGGATACCTTCCTCCCATCATTGTGTTCCTGGAGCCCCTGGAGAGCGGTCACACCAGATGATGCTGCCGTTCTCCATGGGAGATCGTTGTGGGACACTCGTGGATTTCTGCGGTTCAGGGAGTATATTGGTTGTTATTTTAATCTTTTTTACAGATGACACTGGCTTCGGGGAACAAAGTGACAAGTAATGGTGAGTATGTAATCTATGTTTTATGTACTGTATGTCTGTATTGTATGTAATGTATGAATGCATTGTATGTAGTATGTATGTTGTATGTATGTATTATGTATGTATTATGTATGTAGCATGTATGTAGTATGTAGCATGTATGTAGCATGTATGTATGTAGCATGTATGTAGTATTTTTTTTTTTTTTTACATTCAACACATTAGCCGGATGATGGGACTATTACTGTCCCATCATTGGCTAATGTGTCAATCACGGTCACTGTAGCAGACATTGTCCGATGTGACTTGTAGTTCCATCGGACGATGCCTGCACAGACACAAAGACCCCCGGCAGGCCGCACAGACCCCCCGGCAGGCCGCACAGACCCCCCGGCAAGCTGCACAGACCCCCGAGAGGCCGCACAGAGCCCCGGCAGGCCGCACAGACCCCCCGGCAAGCCGCACAGACCACCCGGCAAGCCGCACAGACCACCCCGGCAAGCCGCACAGACCACCCCGGCAAACCGCACAGACCCCCCCGGCAAACCGCACAGACCCCCCCGGCAAACCGCACAGACCCCCCCGGCAAGCTACATAGACCCCCCGGCAGGCACGCACAGAGCCCCCCACGGTCCTGCCCGCACAGAGACATGCAGTCTCCGCCCACGCACCGCCCACACTCAGTTATACTGCATTTTTGCACTGTGGGAACGTCCGATTCCGGTATAGCAAAAATATCGGAACTCGGTATCGGAATTCCGATACAGCGAATATCGGCCGATACCCGATATTTGCAGTATCGGAATGCTCAACACTACTCACTACAGATCATCATACCACACTACAGCTCACTATACCCCACTAGAGAGGACTACACTGTACCTCACTACAGCTCATTATACCTCAGTACAGATCACCATACCTCACTACAGCTCACCGTACCTCAGTACAGCTCACTACAGGTCATCATACCTCACTACAGTTCACTATATCTCACCATACCTCACTACGGCTCACTACAGATCACTGTACCTCACCACAGATCACAATTATTTATATAGCAACAGATTCCATACAGCTCACTATACATCACCAAAGCTCACCATACCTCACTACAGCTCACTACAGGTCATCATACCTCACTACAGTTCATTATATCTCACCATACCTCACTACGGCTCACTACACCCCACTACAGATCACTGTACCTCACCACAGATCACAATTATTATTTATATAGCAACAGATTCCATACAGCTCACTACACCTCACCACAGATCACCATACCTCACTACAGATCACTATAGGTTACCATACCTCACTACATCTCACCATACCTCACTACAGATAACTATGGCTCACTATAATCACTATACCCCAGTACAGATCACTATACCTCTACAACTCACTACAGATAACATCTGTCAATACCTCACTACAAATCACTATACCGCACTACAGCTCACTATACCTCACTACAGCTCAACATCTCACTAAAAATCACTATACATCACTACAAATCACTATACATCACTACAGATCAACATACATCACTACAGATCACTATACATCACTACAGATCACTATACCTCACTAAAGATCACTATACCCCACTACAGAACATTAAACCTCACCATATCGCACTACAGCTCACTATACCTCACCATATCTCAATACAGCTCACCATACCTCACTACAGATCATACCACACTACAGCTCACTATAAACCACTAGATGACTATACCTCACCATACCTCAATACAGCTCACTATATCTCAGTACACCTCACTGCAGCGCACTACAGATAACTATACCTCAACATGCCTCACTACAGCTCACTATACCGCACTACTGATCACTATACTTCACCATACCTCAGCACAGCTCACTGTACCCCACTAGAGATGACTATACCTCACTACAGCAGGGGAAAGAAACAAAGGATTGCTCTAAGAAACAACAATTATGTGCAACTGCATTGGAAGTAAAAAAATACCAGCATGATTAAACATGGAACATCCATACTAATTCGACGATACCAAGATATAATTATTAGGCTTTATTATACTTACTAAAATATTACATATACATAATGTGCTGTTGCCACAAACTTCTCACTGCCCTATACCTCACTACAGCTCACACCTTACCATACCACACTACACCTCACGATTCCTCACTACAGCTCACTATAACCCACTACAGATCCCTATAACTCACCACAGCTTTGGGCTCACGTTGCAATTTGACAGCGTGAGAAAAGAGACCATCTGACCGGTGGTAATGATTTTGCCGCCGATCAGAAGCAGCATCTGCTGCGCTGTCATGTGCGTGACCAACACCCGGTATTCAGGGAGGCCGAACCGAACAGAAACACGGACTTCCTGTTGAAGTCCATGTTCGGTGTCTGTGCTCGAACAGTATTTTACTGTACTGTACATTACTGTTTGGGTTCACCCATCTCTACTCACTACACATTACTGGATCTCACTGCAGTTCACTGGACCTCAGTGCAGATCACGAACTCTCTGCAGATCACTATACCTCACTACATATCAATGGACCTCACTACAGATCACTAGACCTCAGTGCAGATCACTGGACCTCACTAGAGATCACTATACCTCAATACATCTCACTGCAGCTCACTAAAGATCCCTATACCTCACTACAGATCACTATTATTATAGCACCATTTATTCCATGGCGCTTTACATGTGAGGAGGGGTATACATAATAAAAACAAGTACAGTAATCTTAAACAATACAAGTCATGACTGGTACAGTAGGAGAGAGGACCCCGCCTGCGAGGGCTCCGAATCTACAAGGGATGGGTGAGGATACAGTGGGCGAGGGTAGAGCTGGTCGTGCAGCGGTTTGGTCGATCGGTGGTTACTGCAGGTTGTAAGCTTGTCGTTAGAGGCATGTCTTCAGGTTCTTTTTGAAGGTTTCCACAGTAGGAGAGAGTCTGATATGTTGTGTTAGAGGGTTCCAGAGTAGGGAGAAATATTGTGTGCGATTGTGGGAAGAGGAAAAGAGAGGGGAGAATAGAAGGAGATCTTGTGAGGATCGGAGGTTGCGTGCAGGTAAGTACCGGGAGACGAGGTCACAGATGTATGGAGGACACAGGTTGTGTTTGGCATTGTATGTTATGGTTAGGGTTTTGAACTGGACTCCTTGGGTAATGGGGATTGACAGAGGGGAGAGGCCGGGGAATAGCAGGGGGGGGACTGGTGGATTAGTCGGGCAGCAGAGTTTAGAATAGATTGGAAGAGTGTTAGAGGGGAGGCCACAGAGCAGGAGGTTGCAGTAGTCAAAGCGGGAGATGACGGCATGGACTAGGGTTTTTGCAGATTCTTGGTTTAGGAATGTACGGATCTGGGAAATATTTTTGAGTTGAAGTCGGCAGGAAGTGGAAAGGGCTTGGATATGTGATTTGAAGGAGAGATCAGTGTCAAGGGTTACCCCGAGGCAACGAGTACCTCACTGCAGCTCACTAAACCTTACTGCAGCTCACTTTACCTCATTGCAGATCACTGTGCCTCACCAGAGATCGGTATATCTCACTATACCTCACTACAGCTCACCCAAACCTCTCTACCTATTTTCTTTTCCTGTGAGGTCACATTCTGCTGTTCTTGAGTTTTCTGAACCAGAAAAGCAGCAAAACATGATACCTGTGTTTTTCCACTTACTCATTGCTTAGAAAGGTGTGAAAAACTGCTCCAAAAACGCTGAAAGAATTGACATGCTGCAGTTTTAAAAAGCAGAATTCATGAAAAAATCCGGTGTGTGCATGATATTTCTGAAATCTCATAGCTGTTGCTGGCACAGTAAAAAACAATTGAACATAGCCTTAAGTAGTAACACGGATTTTGCTGGATGGAGCGATAGATCCTCTCGTTTGCAGCTGAAAATATGTGAAGAGATGGTGCTGACATCAAGCCAGGGTGGATAAAAATCAATGTTTTTTTAAAAAAATCAAAAAAAATCGGATTTTTTTGATTTAAATCGGATTTTTTTGATTTAAATCGGATTTTTTTCAATAAACTGCTTTTTGAGGAAAATATTTTACCATCCAAAGGTTCTTCCATCATGAGATAAAGCTGAGTTGTTTAACTCAGTAGAATAAAGGCTGTATATGTGTAACATTCACAATGCCATGCTCTTCCAGAGGTTTCTGTAGGATGCTGACTATCCAACAAGTTTGGGCATGTCAACTGAATGGAAAAAGAAACTAAACCAAAAGTGAAACCAAGCTAGAAGTGTGAAATTAAAGGGGCAGTATGAACAAAATGTGGAGGCTATTAATAGTTTATACAATTAAAACATGCTGCTTTTAAACACCTACCTATTGCCATATAGTAAAACAAAAAAGATTTTTACTTACTTTGGGGTCCCCCCCTCACCCTGGCGTTAGATCGTTGCCCCTAGTTTCGTCCGTGTAACTATGGGCGCACATGCGCACTGCTCTCACTTCTCATTTTAATCGTGATTTATATTAAAAAAAAACCTTTTGATTTAAATCAGTGATTTAAATCATGATTAAAATCATGATTTAAATCGATCCGATTTAAATAGAAAAAAATCTTTTGATTTAAATCGTGATTTAAATCATGATTTAAATCGGCGTGATTTAAATCAATCCACCCTGCATCAAGCTACCTCTTTTCATCTGAAGGAAAGGAGAATATTTTTCTTTTAAATTGTACACATGTAAACCCTTCTTTGTCACACCTAAATGCATGTCTGCCTTTATCTGGATCAGGATACACTTACCGTACATGAGCTGACATGCAGTACTGGAGAAAACGATCATGTAGGTACTGACCCATGCAGCAAACTGAAGAGATTCAAACACTGCCTTGTGAATTTTTTCCGTCTGGGGTTAATCTTGCAACAGATTGATTAATGAAAGCAAAAATTACATAAACGATGTGTATAAATAATGTAAATGATTTTCAATGACCCAAACACTTATATGGGTGATTTTAATTTGTGATGCCGATAACAATGGACACATCTCCATGATTTTTTTTTTTTTAGACACACAGGCCGCAAAAAAAAAAAAACAACGGACATATTGGCAGCCCCATAGACTGTAGTGGGTATGTATCTGTGAATGAGTCTTCAGAGAGGATACTGCTTTCTCAAGCATGCGCAGTGTCAAAGTAACCTAGACTACATAACTAATTAACCTCTATCAGTAATAAGCAGCTTACATACTTCAATGTGCCCTCTGGATTCTTAACTTTCTATCCAAATTGACTTTTACATACTAAGAGCTCATGCAAACCTTTCTGCAAATCATTCCGATCGCAATGGCCGCCACTCTCCCGACCAACATGGGGTCACAGCTTGATATATTTCTGTGAGGTGGTCACGCTCAGGTCGGTAGTACAGTGGCCAATAATGGGCCGAGATCTACAGATGTCTGGTTCAACTCATAGGTTACATTTAGAATAACTATGCCATTTTTGGACTGGTTAGGACTGCAAATTGCAGACAAGACTAGGTCCGTGTGCAGCTCTACACGTGGACGCTATGTGGAAAATTGCTTGTGTGCACTAATGCATTGGTCAATGTGCTGCCCATGTGCAGTTCTTTGCGCCCACTAACTGAAAATAAGTTCATCCACGCAAAGCCTAATACAGTAGCTTTGATGCAATTGTGTCTTCATACATATAAACATATATCCTACTGATTGCCAGATGTCCTAAAAACTCACTGAAGCCAACAGTCACACTGTAACCTTTCTGACTTAGGCCTCTTTCCTAGTTCCGTCTTTGCAGCCCTGTCGAGATACGTCGTTTTTTTTGAGAAAACAGGATCCTGCGAAAAAATTGGCAGGATCCTGCTAAAAAATTGGCAGGATCCTGCATTTTCTCATAGACTTGTATTAGCGACGTATCGCAGCGGATGGCCACATGTTTCGTCCATCGTGCACTGGATCCTGCGGAATTGGACGGACCGTCATTTGTAAAAAACGTTGAAAGTTTTTTTTCTCCAGTGGAAAAACGTTCCCCGATGCCTCCTGCGGCATATGTCGTTGCACAGAATGGGAGCCTATGGACGCAGGATCCTGCGGGCACTGTGAAACGCAGGAATCCAGTGACGGATGCAGTTTTTACATTTGGACATGCCCGGAAGCATATTCCAACCCAGGGAAAAGTCAGAGTCTCTCTCTCTCCTCCCCGGTGATTTGTACCTGAAAATTCAGCCCGGGATTCATGCAATGCATCCGTCATAACACTGGATGCGTTGCACACGTTTTCAACTATTTTTACAACGTGCACTCTGACGCAGAACGACCGACGGAAATGTGAAAGAGGTCTTAGAGTCAAATTCAATATAACTTTTGTTTTCACAATGAGTCTTGTAACTTTAGCATGAGGTTATCTTATAAAGAATTCAAGTAAAAACTAAAAAGGCCATGTGAAAAAAAAAGGAGACAGATTCTCTCTACAGGGAGTCTGTCAACCCCAAAACTAAAATAAAACCATTCATACACAGTGACTTTGCCCTTAAAAAAAAACCCAAAAACCAAAACTCTAGTGTAGATTTTATAAACTTCGTTGAACATAAAAAACATTTTATTAGATAAGTAAATGAGGTATCCTTGGTGCACTCTTGGTGTGGCAAATAGCTCAGTCCTCCATTCCACAACATTAATTACAATTTTCCACACCGTTTTCAAGTGCTGCCTGAAATGAATTCCCAGTCCTGCACACACTCCCAGTTCTCATCCCCCTCTCCTGTGTGCAGTGAACGCTCACGGCACACAAGACCACACAGTAGCGGGCGGCCGACGCTGACAAGAGAGAGGAGACGAGAGTGCATCCTGAAACGGTGTGCACTTCGAGCCTGCAGTGCCAAAGCTCCCTCATCTCTCCTCTCAGTAGTGTTCGGGTTCCAGTTGTAGGGTTGGCGCCGAAGTGGGCTCAGTCACCGCTCTGCATGTAGAGAGCACTGTCAGTGCCGGAGGCGGGGTTACAGCCTCTGCTCTCTACACGCAGAGCGTTGACTGAACTAGTGCTGGCGCCAACCCTACAACTGGAACCTGAACCTTACCGGGAGGAATAAAGTTAATTTCCTCCCGGCAACATAGGTCTCTGTGAAGGTAGCAGGCAGGTTCACAAAGCTATTAACCTGCAGTTTAACCCCATATCTGCAGGTCAATAGCTATTTTTAGGTGACAGGTTCCCTTTAACATAACCAAGAAAACTGTTTTTATGTCAAAAGAAATAAGTAAAATCCACACTACCAGAATGATTGTTATATAGGATTAGTTCCCTATTTGAATGTATAAATGGCTTAATTTTAGTTTTGGGGGTGAAAGGCTCCTTTTTAAAGATTTTTTTTTTTTTTTTAACACCTCTGCCCTGTTATTGTGAAGTGAAAACATTTGGCAGAAAAGGCTAAATCAGCTCACAGTATTGATGCCAAGTTGCTTAAGAGTATAGGGCACAGATCTATCTCTTTGGTTGCAACATTTACAATTGAGATCTTAACTTTTATGAAAGCTTCTCAGGAGCTGTTGTTCAAAGGGCATTTCATGGTTGGGTTTCCATGGCCAAATAGCTGTAGAAGTTAAAAATTGCAACGCCGATTGTAAGAAGCAAAACTGGATAAAAGAATCTTGCAAATACTGGAAGGGTTTCAGACTGGATAGGTAGTACCACCTGTACAGACACTTAAAAGCATGGAGCCATTTTTACCCATAAGTTTCAGAGAAGGGAAATTCTGTTGAAAACCAAAATGCCTTCTCAGTAGTAAATCCCAAGTATTAGTAATGATCACCAAAAGCAAGTCCCATTCTAAAGATAGGGAGTGTATTTCCAAGAACCTTGCTACGTTTGAAGGGATAGACCAATCAGAGACAACCCCATCCAAAATGCAGACTCCAGAGCAATCAGCCAGTTACTGGGGATCCTGAAAACTGTGACCAGCCAAATAGTTTCATGTGCCCTGCTGTGTGATGTTACTGGATAGAAGCACTTAGAAGGTAAAAAGTAAAAAAAAAAATTTTTTTTCCAAACATAGGAGCTGTAATAGAAAACACTTAAGAATTTAATACTTAATTGAAATAAAAAGCTGAAACAAACTTCTATATATCTGAGAACGATCAGGTAATTCACAAAGTGTACATTGATTTTCCAACAGAGGATCCAAGCTTCCGACGTGTTAATGGAAGGGAACACAGTCTTCCCACTCATTGTCCCTCTACCAGGTTGTAAGAAATCTTCTAGAGCTGCTGGAACAAAGATTCACAACCAACAAACTTTGTTTTGTGAATATTGAGCAGTTCAGAGTCAGGAAAATATGAGTTTATTACTGGAGCCCAGCTAGTAGGATCACTGCTTGGCCTTCTTGACGATAGTACCTACAGCGGAGATGACGGTAGTCTTTGAGCCACTTGCGCTAGTGGTTACTGTGACAACAGAAGGCAATGTGGCGGTGGTGGTGAGGATGGTGGGCTGGGTAATGGTAGTCATTGGTATAGCGGAGTCCCACTTGCTCTTCCTCTTTTGTGCATCTGTAGATATAGTATAAGATTAAGCTGGTCAAGCATACCTTCCTCTATAGTTCCATGCAAAGGTAGAAACCAGTGATGAGCGCAAGTGCTCATTACTCGGGTTTGCCTGAGGTGCTCGGGTATGCACAGAGTATTGCAGGTGCTCGAGTGATGTGTTCGCATCCCTGCGCTCGCATGTTTCATGGTTGTTAGACAGCCACAAAACATGCAGGCACAGGACATGAACATGTCACTTGAAAACTGCGATACTTGGGGTGTACCCGAGCACCTCAGGCAAACTCTAGTGACAAGCACCTGCGCTCATCACTAGTAGAAACATCTAATACGCACTCACCTGCTGTCGCTGTTGTTGTGGTACTTGTTGTTCCGGTTGGTGCGCTGGTAGTCGTACCTTTTTTAGTTCCAGTCACAAACTCAATCTGAAAGTAAGAAGTAGTTGGGGGTTAAAATTAAATGATGAACTATTAAATCTATCAGAGCTCATTAATTCAACAGAGCAGAGGTTTTATATGGCACAAATGTGTCATGTATAGTTTTACAAAGAATAGCAGACAGACCTAAAAGCGTTCTCACAAAGGAGATGTCCAAAATTAGATGAGTCTTTTATATCCATCTATGCTATAGATAATAGATGGTGCCCTGACCCATGTTAACCCAGAATTCCCTCTAGACCAAGTCAGCGCCTTTAATTCCATAAACCACACACACAAGCCATCTGGACAGATTCACCTTTGTTCGTTCTTTTTTTGCCTTTTCTAGTTTGTCCATTTCAATCTTTTGGGCTTTTGCTGCAATAGAAAAATAAAAACAATGAAAGACATGGAGATAAACATGATTTTACTGCAGGCATATACTGTATATTCCAATGCAATTCTAGCACCGGATGAGGTCTCACTTATTAAGCAAGCATAATTGGATATTAAACTGGCAACAAAACAAAGTTTCAAAGACGGCAAATGAGGAAAAAAAAAGTGGATTTTTTCCCCCACTGCATTTGGATTTTTTTTCCTGTTTTACAATGCACCACATGTTACAATGGATGAAGTTAAAATTGTATTTAGTTTGGACAACCCCTTTAAGTAAATGCTGGACAAACACTACCAATTGTGATGAGAACAGAGGTGTGTGGAATACCAAGGTAAATCCAGCATTTAGTACATTTTGTATTATACTATACAGTGAACACATACCTAGCGCCTCGTAATAGGAATCTTCTGCCCACCCATGAGGATCAAACATATCCTGTAATAGAGAATATTGCCAAACCTGTCAGGTTGGTTACAAGAAAACAAGCAGTTTCAAGGGATACAAAATGAAGAGACTCCAGCTCCACAAACTCTGATTCTTTATTCACATAAGCAATTCGGAGGACATACACAGTCAGCGATATAAATTCACATGATCCGCACCAACGCGTTTCAGGTGTTTGCACACCCTTAAGGCGCTTCCGGACTCCGAACACCATCAAGATGCAATCACGGCGAGTTGGATTTTATTTTATCTTTGTTTCGTGGCATACAATGCTGGAAACAATATGTCAGGTAGATTACACAGGTATTACTGATCAAACCAAGAAGTGTAATGAAATTACAGGAACAATGTGATGTTCGTTCTTGGGTACAAAATGTCAACTACAGGACTTCATGTAAGAAACCAGATATTGACAGGTGCTTCTATATGTTCATGAATGAGGACACAATTTATAGAAGAGAATCTCAGTGTGTCATTTCCAATAACAGCTCATTCACTTGAAATAACAGGAGGTCGTCACAGTAGGACAACCCTTTCGCTAAGCTGAATGGGGGGCCCGAACATCCGTTGTCTGCCACGCTGCATTCTGCATGACAGCGTGGCAAACACAGAATCTGATTGACTGTAATAAGATTGTTACTGCCGGTCAGAGCGCTGCGGTTACCACGCTGTCATACAGATGACAGCGTGTGAGCCAGCAGCTGTGACCGGAGGTAAACAGGCTAACGGCCTACTCTCATCAGCATAAACCTGCTGTCACTGATAACAGTGACAGCAGGCAAGGCTGATTAGAGTGTTCATCAACCTGCACCTGTGCTATAAATAAATAATAATAAAAAAATGAAGTGGGGTCTCTTCTATTTTTGATAACCAGCACAGGCAAAACCAACAGCTGCGAGCTTCAACCCTCAGCTGTCAGCTATATCATGGCTAATTATCAAGAACAGAGGGGTCCCACGCCATTTGTTTTTTTTTATAATTATTTAAATATTTTAAAATACTAGCTGGAGGCTGGTATTTTCTGACTGGTAAGAGGCCATGGATATTACTTGGCACAGGGCAAGTGATAAGAGCGAGTATAAGTGTCAGATTTGGCGCATATTATGGATGCACCATTTCTGGGGCTGCTGAGGACCGATTTGTTAAGTCTGTGAGAGGGCCAATCTCCATTGCCCTTTCCTAGACTATTAATATCAGCCTGTAGCTGTCTGTTTAGTCTTTGCTGGTTGTTGAGTATAGGGGGAACCCCATGTCATTTTGGGGGTATCCCCTATGATAACCAGTAAAGGATAAGCGAATATTAATAACCTGGGAACCTATATACATATTATCTACTCCCCCGAAAATTAACATCAGCCTCAGCCGCTGACTTTCTCTCTGCTGAATATGAAAATTATGAGAAATTCACATGCGTTTTTTTTTTTTTTTTTATTAACAAGAACATTAAGGTCACCTGAGTTCATAGCAGCTGTAAATTTTCTATTGACAGTGAAATGCTTATCACAGGAGAGGGCGTGATTGGACCAGGGCTATAATCCAGGCAGTGATAATACATTCATTGCACTGAAACAACAACACATTGTCTCAGCCCCTACCTCATGCGGTCTTCAAATTATATAGCAAAAAAATACTGACAGATTCCCTTTAAGTTAGGCTTCTCTCACTTACCTTAGGATAATTAGTGCCAAGTTCATCAATGGAACAAAACTGGATGAGCTTTTCATAAATACTGGAAAATAAAATAAGAATTTCCTGTAAAGAACAGACCCCCATAGCTGCTCTGTTCCAGAAGCATAGTGTATAGAAATAATAAGTGGTAACAATTAATCTTTTCGTGGAGTGAACTACTTGCTGCTGTGCCCACCTGGGGTTTCTGAATTCCTTTTTCTTCTGAATAATTTGATTCATGTCTGTCCCTTCTTTCATCTTTCTTTCATACATTTTAAGAATTTTCTCCTAAAATGAGATAAACCAAAATATATGCATAAATATACCCTAAATAGGTCATGAACCACATAAGTTCCATAATGCTCGTAATCGATTGATGACAAACAGACACTATTGCCTACTTTATCGAATACCAATTAACAAAAAAACCTGAAGAAAAAACTCCAAGAAAACACAGAGATAACATCCAAACTCCATGCAGACTTTGTCATTGCTTTTAAGTTACAGAAACAGATATAGTCTGCAAATAAAAATGTTATCCAGACATAAACATAGTGAAATCTGGAAGACACAAACATTAAATGGAAGGTCCACCTTCACAACCAAACTTTAAAAAAAGTTACAGTTCATAAAATAAACAATTTTGCTAATGGTCTTAATTAAGTTAAGCCATGTCTATACATCCCATAAGCTACACAGACCAGAGACACTTGAGGTTAAGAAACAGAAAAAAATGGATTATGGAATAACTGCAGGATCAGACTACACAATGTTTATGTATGTATAACACGTATCCTTTAATCCAATAATAAAAACTCAAAAATTTATGCAAAAACACAATTCCCATATATGAACATGGAAAAACAAAGGCAAACAAAGAAAATAAAATATAATGTTTTATTAAATCAAACAAACAATAATAATTTTTAAATATGACCACAACAACTATATTAAACAAGATGAATCTCCATTAAACACAAAGGAGGCGGCTACAAGGCGATAATAAGTAAACACCAGATTTTCCAGAAAAAGGTTTTTTGCTTATTAAGTTGATAAATATATCTAGTGCCAGATAATGAAAAATGCAAATAAAGAGTGCCAAATGGCAGACTACCATTGAAGAAAAATTATGGGGCAATAACTATATAGGGAGCCACCTATACAGAGACTATAGGTAAGGTGCAAAAGTGCTAAAGACGTATAGCCATATGAGGACTTAATAGTCACCAAACATTAAGCTCTCTGTGGGTACTCCTAAAATACAGCCCCATAGTGCGCTGCTGTGAAAATATTTATATAGAAAAAAAGGGACATATCTGACACTAAGCAAAACATGAAATAAAGCATGGAAACCAAATAACACTTACATAAGTAAAGACTGTGTATATCGCCCGTGCCGCCACCCCGACAGCGCCGTTTCGCCTACAGCTCTGTGCTGTATACGTCACTGGGCAATATACTACATCGCTGGGCAATATACTATGTGGCTGACCAATATACTACGTCACTGGGCAATATACTACATGGCTGACCAATATACTACGTCACTGGGCAATATACTACGTGGCTCTGTTCTGTATACTACGTGTCTGACCAATATACTACGTCACTGGGCAATATACTACGTGGGCTGTGCTATATACTACGTGGACATGCATATTCTAGAACACCCGATGCGTTAGAATCGGGCCACCATCTAGTTTACTATAACTATGCAGAGTGTAAGAACTGAAAGCACTGGAAACTATTTGATTGAGAATGTGGACCAAAGAGAAGAAAAAAAAATTTGAATAGTGTCAGGATGTGATACAGGTTGCTATACACATTAGATAGACACCGGCCAAACAACTACCTTCGGCAGAGGTTAATCATCTAATATTTATTGAGTGTCCCAAAAGCTTATGAGCAATGGTCATACTTACACAGAACTTAGAGTAAGCACATGTAGTGTCAGTGCCTAAAACTCCCAGACCACTGGGAAGCCGTCCTTTGCTAGTTTGCATGGATGATATGGAGGACATGCCTGAACAGCTCTGTGGGTTTGACAGATGTGCAGTCTCTGTCCTCCATAGCATTTCACACCTACATTCTGCATTCCTCACAGTCATAGACGGCTCCTATAGACCAACAGTATTATATTCACAAAGTGCTGGATTTACGGTAAATATGGACATGTTCTTAATGTAGGGGCTGCGACTTTGTCCCTACATATTACCTGCAGGATATTAGAACAGCGGCCCGGAGGTTCAGGAGGAATTCTGATGTCATCTGGAGACATGTTTCGTACTCTCTCTGAGAAGGATGCTGAGCAGAAAAACACAAACTAATGTCATGACATGAACCCACACATCCTTTCTTTTACTATGAGATATGGATACAAAGGAGTTAACACACGCTGGGTAACAAACATGACATTTTAGTGCTGCCAAATCGCTGGATTAATTCTGCTGTTAAGTTGTGGGGGGAGGGCAGGCAGACACGCCACCACTTATTCTTACTGCCGCTGGCTGCTCCGATGGCTTTTGCACCCACCACCCCCTTTTCCAATGCAGGAGAACAATTGCCCTCTGTGTGGCACATAATGTCTTGAAAGTTATTCAGCAGGTATTGCAGCTCCACAAAGCAATCTGCTCTACAACCACCACAATCAGTGCAATATTTATACAATTAACTCACTAAGTGCCATCATGTCTGCAGTGCAGAAGCTTAAAAACCTATCTGGCAGTCTTGCAAAAGGACCGTCACTAAGCCCAATTAGCACAGCTAATTCAACAGGTTCCATCCAGAACATAGCCCTTCCCTTCCCGCACACCACAAATGAACAGTGTCTGAGGGGGCATAAAAACATCAGCAAAGGGCAAGGAAAAGCCTTAAATTGTTGGGCACCCTAAAGGGCATGGGGTGTGCAGCAGACTGGCTTGTTCAGATAGGCTGCCAGCGACAGAACAAAGGCACATGCTCTTTCTGTAAAAGCCAAGAATTCGGCAGTGGAAAAAACAAAACTGACTGGGCAGTGGCTGCTTTATGTTCCGCAGGACACAAGTGGCAAGGCTGGTTCACAATGTAAGAAGGGCACAGGGCATGTGATCTCACTGGCTGGCATTCCGATTTGTAAGGTTACATATCTGTAGTTGTTCAATGAATGTTGAGAAGCCTCTGAATATGAATAGGGTTAGATTGGAGAAATAGTAATGTCAGTATAGGAACACCCCCTATAGAGCACACACCGCTCATACAATAAATGTGCCCTGCGGACTGGACATTCCTGAGAATCTGCTGGGTGTGGCGGGGTCAGAATACGCCCTAGTACTGTCATATCCGTGGTGTCTCATCGTATAGTGTAGCTAGAATAAGGCCAGACGCCAACATGAAATTACTAGAGCCAAGCCGAAATCTGTATTTCCTAGCAATAACCGTGCATAGTGTTACACAACTGCTGGTACATGAATATTTGCTGCAATAAAGCCCAGCTCTAGTCTAAACCCGAAAGATGCCAGGTTCACACACTGGAGTCCGGGGAGATCACGGTTGGGCAGTGGTTTGATGGGGTCTTTCCACAGCTAGTAGCCTATGAGATCTGTGACGTGTTAAAGGGTTTAAAGCTATTTATGACACTTACCCACTAGCTCCTGGGGATCTTTTTTCTCCAACTCTGACTGTTCCTAGAAGAAAAAAAAGCAAGAATTAAAAATTGCTAAAAATAACAACTTCGTTTTAGATTACTGATGAAAACCATAAAACTTTACCAGACATTAAAAATGTGTGTGTGCAGTGTCTGCTGACAATGTAACCTCCTTTGCTACCTGGGCTTAGGACAGTGTGAATTCTACCTGTCTGATCCTTAGTTTCACCTGAAAAGTGGCAGTAAATGAATCTGGCCGTTGCTCGTCTCCCCTGCCCTGCTGAAAGACTACCGATACATAGATTTGGCGGCAACTTATTGTGAGTTATGAGATGTTAAACACTTGTGTGCCAACTTTGAAAACTGTATGGTCAACTTAAAGAGGACCGGTCACCAGGTCAAAAAGTGGACAGTTTTATAAGCCCTCTATTTATTCCTGCTGCTCACAGTACTCAATGTTGTTGTTTTTTTTTAATTACCATACAGTTCTAGAGATACGGGGATATTAATGAGGCTAATTTTTATGTTTTTTCCCAAGGATTTTGTGAGGTCGTGTCTTTAGCCTGCTCTGCATTATAACACTGTAAGCAACAGCCCCCTGGTAAAGACCACAAAAGCTAGCATTAAAAAGGCCGTATCTTTGGAACCATAAGGCAGAGTTTAAAAAAATAAAAAACATCCTGAGGGGAGCAGCAGTAATAAAATAACAGCAAAAACTGGCCACATCTGACCTGATGACAGGTCCTCTATAAGCATGTGTATAAATTACAAACTGAAAACAGCACCAACCTGTTTAAAGGGAACCTGTCAGGTTCTCCAACCCAGCAGAATTCACCTTTCATGAATAAATTCCCTGCCTAACTAGCCCTGTATAATGTTATTCAGTTTAATTAATAGTTCAAAAAAAGTATTTCTAATGTCCCCTTTTCCTATGCTAATTAGTGCTTTGTCTAGTCGATGGGGCATTTGTTTCCCTAGACTAGTCGGCCCTCTTTCCATGATATCACGGCCATGTGGGATAATGTAATTTGCACGAGCTCATTGCCAGCTCACACAAATCTCGTGCATGCGCGTCGCTCATTTTGGCAGAGTCACACTGCGCATGACCGGCACTTCAGAATATAGGTCTTCTGAACATCTTTTCATGCGCAGTGCGCCTCTGAAGCCGGGAAGCGTACACCTGGCTACAGAGGCGCAGTGATGCTGCTAACATGAGCAACGCGCATGCGCGAGATTTGTGTGAGCTGGCAATGAGGCCGCCTCGTGCTAATTACATCATCCCACCTGGCCGTGATAACATGGAAAGAGGGCCGACTAGTCTGGCGAAACTAACTATATTACACAATGTAAGGGATCAGAGGCACAAACTGAAGCAGGACCCCTTTTCCAACACTTGCATCAAAACTCTTAACACTGAAAAGAATTGGAGTGTTATAGGAAAAAGAAAGGCATGGAAATAAATAAACATTTCCCATTAGACATTTACCATACGCCACATGCCTCCCTAAGGGTATGTGCACATGTAAGAATTTCTTGCAGAAAATTCCTGAAGAAAACCGGACATTTTCTGCAAGAAAACAGCATGCGTTTTTTTCCAGAGCTTTCCCAATGCATTATATAGCGGGAAAAACGCGAAAAAACCCGCAAAATTAATGAACATGCTGCGTTTTTTACCGCAATGCGTTTTTTTCATGTGCACAAAAATTGCAGAATGCATTGTAAATGATAGGATGCATATGTATGTGTTTTTTATGCGTTATTATAGCGAAAAACCGCAAAAAAAAAAAAAAATGCAACGTGAGCGCACAGCCTTAAACTGCTGAAATTCCACTGATTCACGATTTGTTTGCCAATAAATGGTGATTCTTCCTAAACTCCACTTATCAAATTTGGTTCCTAAGGGTACCGTCACACAGTGAAATTTCCATCGCTACGACGGTACGATTCGTGACGTTCTAGCGATATCGTTACGATATCGCAGTGTCTGACACGCAGCAGCGATCAGGGACCCTGCTGAGAATCGTACGTCGTAGCACATCGTTTGGAACTTTCTTTCGTCGCTTGATCACCCGCTGACATCGCTGGATCGTTGTGTGTGACACCGATCCAGCGATGTGTTCGCTTGTAACCAGGGTAAACATCGGGTTACTAAGCGCAGGGCCGCGCTTAGTAACCCGATGTTTACCCTGGTTACCAGCGTAAACGTAAAAAAAACAAACAGTACATACTTACATTCCGGTGTCAGTCCTCCGGCGTCTCAGCTTCTCTGCACTGTGTGAGCGCCTGCCGGCCGGAAAGCGAGCACAGCGGTGACGCGGTGACGTCACCGCTCTGCTTTCCGGCTATGGCGCTTACACAGTGGAGAGAAGCAGAGACGCCGGGGACAGACACCGGAATGTAAGTATGTACTGTTTGTTTTTTTTACGTTAACGCTGGTAACCACGGTAAACATCGGGTTACTAAGCGCGGCCCTGCGCTTAGTAACCCGATGTTTACCCTGGTTACCCGGGGACTTCGGCATCGCTCCAGCGCCGTGATTGCAAAGTGTGACCGCAGTCTACGACGCTGGAGCGATATTCATACGACGCTGCGACGTCACGAATCGTGCCGTCGCAGCGATGGAAATTTCACTGTGTGACGGTACCCTAAGACAATTCAAGTGCTCATGTAATCTGCCTGGTGACCAGCGCAGGAAACGGAGATAACACCATTAGACAACAATGTGAATAATGTAACTTTACAGGGGTTTTTCTAAAAATTACATCTATCACCTACCCACAGGAGATCAATAAGTCTGCAGTCACTCTGTGAGCAGACTTATGAATTGCCCCAACGTACGCAGTGTGTGCTGCGGGGATTCGTCGGTTTCAGACCTGGGACCGGAGGGTATGTATGAGTTATACTCCTGGGCACAGAGCGTGGCCTTGCTCCCTACACTCACCTTCTAGTCAGACACGCCCACTGGCAGTTTGCGTCACTAGCCGGCACACAGCCTTGGCTCAATACAGTGTATGGCGCAAGGCCACGCCCACTGTCCAGAAGTATGTATAACGCATAATACCCTCTGGTCCGGTGTCTGAAACTGGCCTTTCCCTGCAACCCACAGTGCGTGCGCTGACTGCAGACTTGTTGATCTTGACAGGACAACCTCTTTAAGGGTACTGTCTCACAGTGGCACTTTGGTCGCTACGACGGTACGATCCGTGACGTTCCAGCGATATCCATACGATATCGCTGTGTCTGACACGCAGCAGCGATCAGGGACCCCGCTGAGAATCGTACATCGTAGCAGATCGTTTGGAACTTTATTTCGTCGCTGGATGTGTGTGTGACACCGATCCAGCGATGCGTTCACTTGTAACCAGGGTAAACATCGGGTTACTAAGCTCAGGGCCGCGCTTAGTAACCTGATGTTTACCCTGGTTACCATCGTAAATGTAAAAAAAACCAAACAGTACATACTCACATTCCGGTGTCCGTCAGGTCCCTCGCTGTCTGCTTCCCGCACTGACTGTGAGTGCCGGCCGGAAAGCAGGGCAGAGCGGTGACGTCACCGCTGTGCTCTGCTTTTACTTTACGGCCGGCACTCACAGTCAGTGCGGGAAGCTGACGGCGAGGGACCTGACGGACACCGGAATGTGAGTATGTACTGTTTTTTTTTTTGTTTTACATTTACGATGGTAACCAGGGTAAACATCGGGTCACTAAGCGCGGCCCTGCGCTTAGTAACCCGATGTTTACCCTGGTTACCCGGGGACTTCGGCATCGTTGGTCGCTGGAGAGCTGTCTGTGTGACAGCTCCCCAGCGACCACACAACGACTTACCAACGATCACGGCCAGGTCGTATCGCTGGTCGTGATCGTTGGTAAATCGTTTAGTGTAACGGTACCCTAAGTGTAATTGATGGGTGCCCTATTGATGACTAGAAAGGCTATCAAAGTCCTTGACCTTTTATTTACTGTACAAACTGCATTGAGACGTGGTAGTTGAGCATGCGGCAATCGCTCCATTCAAATGTAAACAAAGCACATCAGTTTTAAGATTTTTTAAGGATGACATCAATTTTTCCCCACTGTCTAAATATTACACTCCACCTGAAAATGTTGCATTTGCTTTGAAGGGGTTTTTCTCATGAACAGAGTACCGTAGTTTAATTATTAGATCTTGGAATAATAATAAGTCGCACAATTGGTTGTTAAAATAAAAAATGTTCCTGTGCCGAGATAACCTTATAACTGTGCACCTGCTGTGTACTGTGTAATGGCTGTGTCTGACAGTACAGGAATATGGTCTGATCATACCACAGCTCCTGGGCAGGGGAGGAAGCACACTTGTTTACATCCCAGAAAAAAAAAAATCTGCTTCCATCCCATGCTGTCCTGTCTGTATACTCTTGTTTCCTCCCCTGACCTCGAGATTACGTATGATCAGAACATGTTCCTACACGGTCAGACACAGCCATTACACAGTACACAGCAGGGGACATTTATAAGTTTATCTCAGCACAGGATATTTTTATTCCAAGATCTATTAACTAAAATGTACGTCGTTCATGGAAAACTCCTTTAAAGGGACAGTACCTGCCTTTAAAGCAGGGCTGTGGAGTCAGAAAGCCAAACCCCCGACTTCTCAATTTCCCTCACTCCCGACTCCGACCTCACAGCCCTGATTACAATTGAGCATGTACATAAAGTGCAGCACAGATTCATCTCAACTAAAAGCCGAGATCCTTAGATCAGGAACAGAACAGACATTTATAGGACATTTCATAACTTTTCCAATTCGTATGAAAAAACTACAGTACTTAACTGCATTGTACTACTGTACCCAATTTATTATTTATTTTAGGAGTCGGTCCATTTTATACTGACTAACTCCACCAAAATGGACACCGACTCCGTCTCCACTGCCCTCCTTTAAAGGGAATGTACCTGCCTTCAAAGCTATACTAACCCGGTCCTGCTTTTCCAGAGACAGAAGGGGTTCTTCATACAGAAGGCTCCTTGTCCAGGTTCCTGGTGCGGCTTATAGCAACTAGTGCTGTGGAGTCGGAATAAAACAGATTGACTCCTAAAATATATAATAAATTGGAAACAGTAGTTCAATGCAGGATGTGAATATTTTTCATAAGAATTTGGGAAAATTATGAAATGTCCCATAAATATCTGTTGGTCAATCCTGATCTAAGTATCTCGGCTTTTAGTTGAGATGAATCTGTACTGCACCCTCAGTAAAGTGAAACTCCTCGTCTACAGATCCGATGAAAAGGGCACTGGGAAGAACTGCCTGCACTCATCTAAGAACTACAAATAAAAATAAAAAATACCCAGAAATTTTAATAAAAAACCAGCACTGTCAAAAACAGGCATAACACATACTCCAACAAGGATATTTTACACAAGCGAGAAAGGAGTACCAAATCACCCATAGAAGTTAAAAGGTAATATTTATTTATAAATGAATCTAAAATCATACAATATGCAATATAATACACGATAATATAAAACATATATCCCAAAACTAAGTATCCCAGACTAAGTGTACTATGTGCCAATCATATATATAGATATCTCACCCAGACGGATCCGTGTGTGTGGTCAGACGTAGCCCCAATGCGCATTTCGCGTAAGCTTCTTCAGGGGACCCTGAAGAAGCTTACGCGAAATGCGTCTGGGTGAGATATCTATATATATGATTGGCACATAGTACACTTAGTCTGGGATACTTAGTTTTGGACCACAATTGTGGTGATCTATGTGGTTTTCCCTGGATCTTTCCCTCCGACTAATGCTATATGTTGCTATATGCACTGCATTACCAGATATATAGGGTCCTGTGTACACTTTGTAAAGTGGTTGGTTTTGTCGGTGTCCTTCACAATTCTATGTCTATAAATATATGTTTTATATTATCGTGTATTATATTGCATATTGTATGATTTTAGATTCATTTATAAATAAATATTACCTTTTAACTTCTATGGGTGATTTGGTACTCCTTTCTCGCTTGTGTAAAATACTCATCTAAGAACTGTTGTATTCCATTAAATGTATTTTTTGTTAATACATAAATCAACTTTCTCTTTCTGGACTGATCATGCATTCTTAAAATTCTCAATTCACTGGTGAAATCGCTTTTTAGTGAATAGTAGTAAGTGCACTATATGAAATTTCTGTTTGTAGTCCAAGTGGGCGCTTGTTCTGAGCTTTTTCTGGTGGCGGGTGCTTTTACCTCTCCCTCCCAGATGCTGCTCGGCAGCGTATAAAAAGAATGGACTGCTATATCAGCTGCTAATCTGTGATTGGCAGTTTCTGGAAGAGAGAGAAGGGAGGAATTCCATTGGAATGTGCAGCAGAGATTTCACATACTGCGCTTGAAGACACAAACGTGAATATCCCTGCAATAAAGCGATGCAGATCAAAATGGAAAAGAGTAGCAGAACCAGGGGAGTTCAGAGATTTTCCCCAAGATATTTATCACAATTGTTTTTGGCACATGACAGGTCATCTTTAAAGGATTTCTAGAGTATTGAGGGTCAATTAAGTATAAACTTAAGGGATGGGTAATTTCCTTGTGGGCAAAACAGACAGTTTTGGATTTTGCAGAGCTGCTTAAAAATGAACAATGAAGGTAATCCTATGAAGAGCTTCTACAAGATGAGAAACATTGCTTGTCTTATGTCTATGGGGTTATGTTTGCTATTGCAGCTCAGCAGCATTGATGATAAGGTTTCTTAGTTGCAATGCCACATATAACCTGTGGACAGGTTTGGCGATGTTCTTGGCAAAAAAACAGAACCATGGAATTCTATTCTTCTATAACACCTTAAAACAATTCTGACTTAATATATGCACTGGATTTATGTTGTGTAAGGCCAGCCAGAATATATTTTGAAAAATCCTGTTAAGTAGCAGTCTATTCCCGCCATTTTATACATTAAAATGTTTAGATTCGGACTTTTCTTTTTATCCCCTACTTGCAACACATAATGTCCCGATTCCTCTTCACCTTTGGTGCCCGATTTAATTCCAGCACTTCGATGTGGAAAAGTGAAATAAGACGAGGGGAGTCAGAGATGCGAGATTCCTCCCCAGACACTGTGCCTATTCAGAGCACACAATGTACTTCAGTGTTGCCTGGAAACCCGGCCACGGGGAGGAGGATCACAGCGCCATGGAGTGGACAAGGAAGGGTGAAGCACAAGAATGTGACAATTGCTCTATGGTATTTCCCAGCATTTTGACATCAATCTCATGAATGTGAAAAGGGACAGTACCAAGGAAAAGATTGGTACTGCATTATCGAGCTACTGTTATATCCAGGTCTACAGGCCTCTGCTGCCAATTTACAAGATCTTTAGTTTCTACGTTACCATAAAAATTGAAGTCTTGAAAAGTAAAATTTACTTGTACTTTTTATAGAGAATAAATGGAATCTGCATTTTCTCATCATTACACAACTTAATTTATGATCATCTATGGTTTTTTTTTTGTTTACCTGTGTGGATTGGATGGGTTGTTACTGACACCCTGTGAGAATTCCATGCTAGTAACACCTTTAGAAATATATTTACTTAGAAAATTGGTGATGTGTTCAATACTTATTTTACCTGCTGTATATTCTATAGAAACAGCAATTTCTATTTTAAAAAATTGCCAAGAGGTAACATTTTGAAAGTTCTCCCTGTGACAGAATAACATTCAGAACAAAGCACACCAATATCATTAATTTATGGCTGTCTGGGGGAATAGGCCGCTTTCCATTGTAAACAGGGCAGACACAGGCAGGGTCGGATTTGTATCCCTCCCGTGTGAGGCATGTGCCTGGGATAGTTCATATTCACACAGTCACCTCCCATGGGATGGAGTGATCTACAACCTGCAGGCTTCCTGTCTATATCCTGTCTGTGAGGGCCAGCTGCCAAGAGCATAGGGGCAGAGGCTGGTAGCAAAGTAAAAAATGTACATTTTACCAAAGGATGGGAGGGACAACCAAATAAATCTAGCTGGGATAGCAAACAAAGAATATTTAGGAGAACTGCACATTTTCCAGACAGATTAATGCATTTACCATGCCTCCCATTGACAGCTAAAGAATAAAAAAAATCAATTACCAATGGTGGGTGACCGGCCACTTTACATTTGGCAGGGTATACAGACAACAGCCTAAAGCCCTCCATTCACCTATTACTAACTTCTGGCACCTTTCCTTCTGCTTTCAAACATGCCACAATCACGCCTATCCTTAAAAAAACAACCCTTGATCCAACTGCTATGTCCAGCTATCGTCCAACATAGCTGCTCCCATTCGCTTCCAAACTCCTGGAGCAGCACGTCCACGCTGAACTTTGCTCCCACCTCTCATCTAACTTGCCCTTTGACAATCTACAATCTGATTTCCGCCCCATCACTCAACAGACAGCCCTGACCAAAATTACTAATGACCTACTTCCAGCCAAAGCTAACGGACAATACTCTGTACTCCTCTTTCTAGACCTGTCCTCTGCTTTCGACACAGTTGACCACTGTCTCCTACTACAGATCCTCTCGTCCTTTGGCAAAGACCTCGCCCTCTCCTGGATCTCCTCATACCTTTCCAACCGCACATTCAGTGTCTCACACTCCATCACTACCTCCTCATCCCACACTTTCTCTGTTGGGAGTCCCCCAAGGCTCTGTTCTAGGACCCCTACTCTTCTCAATCTATACACTTGGCCTGGGACAACTCAAAGTCCCATGGATTCCAGTACCACCTTTATGCTGATGACACTCAGATCTACCTTTCTGGCCCAGACGTCACCTCTCTGCTCTCCAGAATCCCAGAGTGTCTATCAGCCATATCCTCCTTCTCCTCTCGCTTCCTCAAACTCAATGTGGATAAATCTGAACTCATCAGCTTTCCTCCATCTCATAGATCTTCCTTACCTGACCTATCTACCACTATTAACGACATCATGCTTTCCCCCGTACCGGAAGTCCGCTGCCTCGGAGTAACCCTTGACTCTGCCCTGTCCTTCAAACCGCACATCCAAGGTCTTTCCACCTCCTGTCCCCTCCAACTCAAAAATATCTCCAGAATCCGTCCTTTCCTCAACTGTCAATCTACTAAAATGCTTGTGCATGCCCTCACCATCTCCCGCCTTGACTACTGCAACATCCTTTTCTGTGGCCTCCCTGCTAACACCCTTGCACCTCTCCAGTCCATCCTTAACTCTGCTGCCCGACTAATTCATCTCTCTCCTCACTACTACTCCTCCGCTGCCCCCTCTGCAAATCTCTTCACTGGCTCCCATTCCCTCAGCGTATAGTCGTATACAGTTCAAATTACTTATACTAATCTACAAAGCCATTCATAACCTGTCTCCTCCATATATCTCTCAACTAATCTCCTGATATCTTCCATCACGTAATCTCTGGTCCTCCCAAAACCTCCTTCTCTCCTCCACACTTATTTGCTCCTCACCCAACCGCCTCCAAGACTTCTCCCGAATATCCCCCATCTTCTGGAATTCTTTGCCCCAACACGTCCAACTATCAACCACCCTCGGATCCTTCAGATGGAACCTGAAAACCCACCTCTTCAGGAAAGCCTACAGCCTGCACTAACCCCGCTGCCTCCTCACCACTACCGGAGCTACCGCCTCACCAACACCGGAGCTCCTGTAACCCCCAACCTATTGTCTCCATCCCCACCATCCTCTAGAATGTAAGCCCCCAAGGGCAGGGTCCTCGCCCCTCTGTATCAGTCTGTAATTGTTAGTTTGCTTACTGTAAGTGATATCTGTAATTTGTATGTAACCCCTTCTCATGTACAGCACCATGGAATCAATGGTGCTATATAAATTATTATTATTATTAATTCACAATAGTGAGTTATCAGCTGAAAGATGGTTCAGCCAATGTTTTGGCAGGCAGCTATCCATCCCTTCTCCCCCATTCTCCTCTGCTCCCTATGAGAGAGCTGTTGCCAGACTCCTTGGCCGATAGCTTCTCTCACAGAACAAAAGGATCAGCTGTCTGAAATTGGATCTATAGGATCCTTATTCCCCAAAATCAGCAGTCAGGGAAGAGTTACGAGGCCCTAAAAAATCATTAGACTGTAGGCGGAGCGTGTCTATATTGGCAGGTTCAGTTGGGGTTAGTCTAATGTGTATTGGGGATTCAAAATTTCTTATAAAAAAGCATGCAGAATAATCCAATGATGAGCAGAGTGATTTCTAAAGGATTCTAACTTTCACTAAATGTTAAGGACTATGAACACCTCAAACAATAAAAATAGAGGGATCAGACAAACTGTGTGGCCATCACCCTTCCATCTATTCCCTACCTCTTACTAATTGACAATGTATTTTAGAAAGAAATAAGGGACAGACAAAATAAACTGGAGCATCAGACTACTCAGGTTTTGTTTATGTCTGTAACCATGAAAACACATTGGTCTACACAGGAGCTGAAGACCCAAAACAGTAGGCAATCCTCAATCTCGCGTATCTTCCCTACCTGATCTATCCATCACAGAAAATGACATCACACTTTCCTCAGTAATGGAAATCTCCTACCTCAGAGTAAAGGCCCCGTCTCACATAGCGAGATCGCTAGCGAGATCGCTGCTGAGTCACAAGTTTTGTGACGCAACAGCGACCTCCATAGCGATCTCGCTATGTGTGACACGTACCAGCGATCAGGCCCCTGCTGCGAGATCGCTGGTCGTGTCGGAATGGCCTGGACCTTTTTTTGGTCGTTGAGGCCCCGCTGACATTGCTGAATCGGTGTGTGTGACACCGATCCAGCGATGTCTTCACTGGTAACCAGGATAAACATCGGGTTACTAAGCGCAGGGCCGCGCTTAGTAACCCCATGTTTACCCTGGTTACCAGCGTAAATGTAAAAAAAAACAAACAGTACATACTCGCCTTTCGGTGTCCAGGTCCCTTGCCGTCTGCTTCCTGCTCTCACTGACTCCCGGCCGTACAGTGAGAAGTGAGAGCGCAGCAGTGACGTCACCGCTGCGCTCTGCTCTCGCTGTACGGCCGGATCTCAGTCAGAGCAGGAAGCAGACGGCAAGGGACCTGAACACCGAAAGGCGAGTATGTACTGTTTGTTTTTTTTGGTAACCAGGGTAAACATCGGGTTACTAAGCGCGGCCCTGCGCTTAGTAACCCGATGTTTACCCTGGTTACCCGGGTGCTGCAGGGGGACTTCGGCATCGTTGAAGACAGTTTCAACGATGCCGAAGTCGTTCCCCTGATCGTTGGTCGCTGGAGAGAGCTGTCTGTGTGACAGCTCCCCAGCGACCACACAGCGACTTACCAACGATCACGGCCAGGTCGTATCGCTGGTCGTGATCGTTGGTAAATCGCTTAGTGAGACGGGGCCTTAACCCTTGACTGTGCCTTGTCCTTCAAACGGCACATCCAAGCTCTCGCCACCTCCTGTTGCCTCAAGCTCAAAAATATTCCCAGAATCTTTCCCTTCCTCAACTCTCAATCTACTAACATGCTTGTGCATGCAGTCATCATCTCCTGCCTGGACTACAGCTACATCCTCCTCTGTGGCCTCCCTGCTAACACCCTTGCACCTATCCAGTCCGTCCTTAACTCTGGTGCCCGACTAGCTCATCTCTCCCCTTGCTACTCCTCTGCTTCTCCCCTTTCCAAATCCCTTCATTGGCTCCCAATTCCCCAATGTATCCAGTTCAAACTACTAACCCTGACCTACAAAACCATTCATAACGTTTATACATCTCTGGACAAATCTCCAAATATTTTCCCTCACGTAATCTCTGGTCCTCACGAGACCTCCTTCTCTCCTCCACTCAATCGCATCCAAGACTTCTCCTGAATATCCCCCACTCTCTGGAATTCTGTGTCCCAAGACTTCTGATTATCCATCACATTCAGATCCTTCAGATAGAACCTAAAAACCAGTCTCTTCAAGAAAGCTTGCAGCCTGCAATGACCACACTACCACCTCAACACCACCGGCGCTACTGCAACCCCTAACCTACAGCCTCCTTCATCATCCTGTAGAATGTAAGCCCACGTTGGCAGGATCCTCTTTCCTCTGTACCAGTCTATCATTGTTAGTTTGTTTACTGTAAGTGACATTTGTAATTTGTATGTAAACCCTTCTCATGTACAGCACCATGGAATCAATGGTACTATATAAATAAATAATACCGTAATTATGACCATTTGTTAAGCTGATTATCCACTTTTGGAGCATTGGGAAAATTAGAGAGTAAGGTTGCTAAAGTAGACAAGATTATAAAGGCAAGTATAGAACAAAATACAGATCAGTTTCCTGCTCTCCTCTCAGTTAGCATGCAGTGGCAGAGACACGCCTGTAGTCGCAATGACAGGTATTCAGCGCTGCGGGGAAGGAAAGGTATGTAGCAGCATGCACATGCCTGCCGGCCAGCTACGGCTCACCTATCCACTCTTTCATTGCCTGTTGTCAAAGCTTCTCCATATGTCTTTCTTTTGAAGGGCATGGAAATTGAGAAGTAGTAAGTATTGTGTCTGATGACAAAGTACAAAAATCAAGTCTACCCCATCATGTCATATATTCTGCAAAATAACAATAAATCCAGCTTTCCAAGTGCCTGAATGACTAAGATTAATCATGTAGTTATATGGTTGTATAAACTGCTTCTATGGACTAAAAGTCAGGAGATGTATAGATAGCCATTTTGGACAGATCGCTAGCAAAGTAAATAGAGTATAGAATAATCTAGGCTAAGTGTATTTTCTAAGTATTTTCTAGAAAATACACTTATTCTCAGAGTAATCCTCATCTCAGAGCCATTGTAAGGCTAGGTTCACATTGCGCTAGGGGAGTCCGTCTAACGGACACGTTTTTAAGTAGTGAAAACGCAATGTAACGGACATTGTAACGCACCCATAGACTTGCATTGTCTGACGCATGCCTAAATTGGCATGCGTTTGCCAAATTACGTTTTTTTATGATGGACCTTGGAACGCGGCTTGCAGCGTTTTCGGGTCCGGTCAAGCTAACGCAAGACTAACTGAAAGCGTCTATTCTGCCATTGAAGGCTATTGCAAACGCAGCCAGAAGCAAATCATGCAAAATTTCCAAATAAAACCATACGTTTGAATTGCGTTAATGAGGGTGGTCTATGTGGTCATGTGACAGGAAATATGATTTCACCCACACCCGACACTGACAAAAGGAAAAAAAAAAAAAGAAAAAAAGGAGAACAACTTTATTGACAGTGCCAAACGCAGACAAACGGATGCTTTACGAACGGACATCAGAATGACTAACGCTGTCACGTGCGTTAACGCAAGCGTCAACGTGAAGCCAAATTTTCAAGAAATTTGGCTCTTTTCTATACATGCGTTTAACGGATCCGTTTAACGGTATGTACTTAACGCAATGTGAACCTAGCCTAAAGCTCCAGCTCCTGTACAGGCACTTGTGCTTATCTGATACACGGCTGTTATAGCTGGAGTGTGCAGGTAACAGTAGTCTATGGCCATGGAACAAGTTCACCTCCATGAAGCAGGTGCGGAGGTACAGAACACAGGGTGTGGTGCGGCGTCTTAAGATTTTTTATTTAATCAGACATGTAATCAGAGCCTGCAGGTTAATAATTCTTTGGCTGAGTAATCAAGGAGGTGACTATAGCGGAAGGGCTGGGTTCGCAGAGACGTACAGCATACAACAGAAAACTTTACAGCCCAGGTGAGCTGTTACCATGCGGTTTCCTACGTGTGTACTGTGAATATCTGACGCCATCTGACATATCTGTTAGTCACTCCCAAATACAGCCGAATATCAGAAGTAAAGAAAATGGACCAAAACGATAAATGGGTTATTCCCCCCCCCCTATAATGTCATGCTAGGATGTCTCTGTGACTGGTGTCTATTATTCAACTACAAGACAGCTAAATTGTGAGAATTTGTCCGGGCAGTAGATATACCATCAATGATGGGAAACGCCGAGTAAGGGTTCACTCAGACGATGCTAAAGACATCAAAACTGCATATTCAAAGAAAATAAAAATTCATACGGTTTTGTAATGGCTGCTTATTTTTACAGGTAAATCAAGGCATATGTATTTCACCTACAAAACCAAAAACGCACGAAAAGCCTGAGCAAAACCCAATGGTCTGAACTGCATGTCTGAATACACCCTTAATAAAATGTACACCAATTCAGAGTAATGTTATATGGAAATGTTAAGTCCGTAGGATGCCATATGTCTACTGGGCCATAACGCTGCATCTTGAACATAATAAACCCATGGAGAAGTGGAGTCTCAAATAGAATAATGGAAGCTTCATTATAAAGGAGCATGGCCTACCTACAGTATAGTGGAATAAATAACAGGTAAGATGGGTCTGCACTTGGATTCTGTACAAGATGACCCGAGGAACCAACTCGTTCATGTATAGCTTGCATATTAACCCCTTCACCACTAGGGATTTTCCATTTTTGCATTTTGCTTTTTTTGCTCCCCTTCTTCCCAGAGCCATAGCTTTTTTTATTTGTTCGTCAATATGGCCATGTGAGGGCTTGTGTTTTGCGGGACGAGTTGTACTTTTGAACAACATTGATTTTACCATATACTGTAGTGGAAGACGTGAAAAAAATTACAAGTGGGGTGAAATTACAAAAAAAGTGCAATTCCACAATTGTGTTTTGTTTTTTTTTGCATGCCAAGCTGACTTTTATTGATACCAGTTTGGAGTAGATACGATGTTTTGATCGCCTGTTATTGTATTTTATTACAATGTTGTAACAAATAAAAAAACATAATTCTTGCATTTTGATTTTTTGTTATCTTTACGACTGGAGAAGAGCAAACGTTGTTCCCATCTTCAAAGAGAGGAAGAAAGTGGACCGAGGGAACTATAGGCCGGTGAGTCAGACGTCTATACCAGGAAAGATCTTTGAACAAATTATTAAACAACATGTATGTAAGTACCTGGATAAGAATAAAGTGATTAAACAGAGTCAGCATGGGTTTGTAACTAATAAGTCATGTCAGACTAACTTAATTTCCTTCTATGACAGAATCACTGACTGGCTGGATCAAGGAAATGCTGTAGATATAGTATATCTTGACTTCAGCAAAGCATTTGACAAATTATCTTACACAATCCTTATTGAAAAAATGACTAAGTATGGAATGGACAAGGCAACTGTTAGGTGGATTCATAACTGGCTTAGTGATTGGACCCAAAGAGTGGTCGTAAATGGCTGCACATCCAGTTGGAAGAATGTCTCAAGTGGGGTACCCACAGGGCTCTGTCCTGGGCCCTGTATTGTTCAACATCTTTATCAATGATTTAGATAATGGAAATGAGGGTAAACTGATTAACCCCTTTCTGGCAGACGTACTATCCCGTCGAGATGGTATGGGCCCGTATGACCACCGACGGGATAGTACGTCTAACGCGATCAGCCGCGCTCACGGGGGGAGCGCGGCCGGGTGTCAGCTGACTATTGCAGCGGTCACGACCGCTCCTGGCACATTAACCCCCGGCACACTGCGATCAAAGATGATCGCAGCGTTCTGGCGGCATAGGGAAGCATCGCGCAGGGAGGGGGCTCCCTGCGTGCTTCCCTGAGACCCTCGGAGCAATGATCCTCCCTCCTCCCTGCAGGCCCGGATCCAAAATGGCCGTGGGGGGCCATCCGGGTCCTGCAGGAAGGTGGCTTTCAAGCGCCTGCGAGCAGGCGCCGGCAAGCCTCCCTGCAGTGCCTGTGTGATCGCTGATCTGACACAGTGTATTGCAAAGTGTCAGACCAGCGATCTGTCACTTTACTGTGATGTCCCCCCTGGAGCAATGTAAAAAAGTAAAAAAATATATATATATTTACATGTGTAAAAAAAAATTCCTAAATAAAGAAAAAAATATATATATTGTTCCAATAAATACATTTCTTTATCTAAATGAAAAAAAACAATAAAAGTAACTATATTTAGTATCGCCGCGACCGTAATGACCCGACCTATAAAACTGTCCAACTAGTTAACCCCTTCAGTGAACACCGTAAAAAAAAAAAAAGAGGCAAAAAACAACGCTTTATTATCATACCGCCAAACAAAAAGTGGAGTAACACACAATCAAAAAGATGGCTATAAATAACCACGGTACCGCTGAAAACGTCATCTTGCCCTGCTAAGAACGAGCCGCCATAGAGCGTCATCAACGAAAAAATAAAAAAGTTATAGTCCCAGTATAAAGCGATGCAAAAATAATGCCAAAAAATAAAAAAATGATATAAATGAGGTATCGCTGTAATCGTTCTGACCCGAAGAATAAAACTGCTTTATCAATTTTACCAAACGTGGAACGGTAAAAGCGCCCCCCCAAAGAAATTCATGAATAGCTGGTTTTTGTTCATTCTACCTTACAAAAATTGGAATTAAAAGCGATCACAAAATGTCACGTGCCCGAAAATGGTACCAATAAAAACGTCAACACGTCCCGCAAAAAACAAGACCTCGCATGACTCTGTGGACCAAAATATGGAAAAATTATAGCTCTCAAAATGTGGAGACGCAAAAACTATTTTTTGCAATAAAAAGCGTCTTTTAGTGTGTGACGGCTGCCAATCATAAAAATCCGCTAAAAATCCCGCTATAAAAGTGAATCAAACCCACCTTCATCACCCCCTTAGTTAGGGAAAAATAATAAAATTTTAAAAAATGTATTTATTTCCATTTTCCCATTAGGGTTAGGATTGGGGCTAAAGTTAGGGTTGGGATTAGGGTTGGGGCTACAGTTAGGGTTTGGATTACATTTACGGTTGGGATTAGGGTTAGGGGTGTGGTTAGGGTTATGGTTGGGATTAGGGTTAGGGGTGTGTTTGGGTTACGGTTTCAGTTAGAATTGGGGGTGTTTCCACTGTTTAGGCACATGAGGGGCTCTCCAAACGCGACATGGCATCCAATCTCAATTCCAGCCAATTCTGCGTTGAAAAAGTAAAACAGTGCTCCTTCCCTTCCGAGCTCTCCCGTGTGCCCAAGCAGGGGTTTACCACAACATATGGGGTATCAGCGTACTCAGGACAAATTGGATAACAACGTTTGGGGTCCAATTTCTCCTGTTACCCTTGGGAAAATACAAAACCGGGGGCTAAAAAATAATTTTTGTGGAAAAAAAAAAGATTTTTTATTTTCACAGCTCTGTGTTATAAAACACTTTGGGGGTTCAAAGTTCTCACAACACATCTAGATAAGTTCCTTGGGGGGTCTAGTTTCCAATATGGGGTCACTTGTGGGGAGTTTCTACTGTTTAGGTACATCAGGGGCTCTGCAAATGCAACGTGACGCCTGCAGACCAATCCATCTAAGTCTGCATTTGAAACGCGACATGGTGTCCCATCTCAATTCCAGTCAATTTTGCATTGAAAAGTCAAACGGCGCTCCTTCCCTTCTGAGCTCTGCCATGAGCCCCAACAGTGGTTTACCCGCACATATGGGTTATCAGCATACTCAGGACAAGTTTTACAACAACTTTTGTGGTCCAATTTCTCCTGTTACCCTTGGTAAAATAAAACAAATTGGAGCTGAAGTAAATTTTTTGTGAAAAAATATAAAATGTTCATTTTTTTTTTTAAGCATTCCGAAAATTCCTGTGAAATACCTGAAGGGTTAATAAACTTCTTGAATGTGGTTTTGAGCACCTTGAGGGGTGCAGTTTTTAGAATGGTGTCACACTTGGGTATTTTCTATCATATAGACCCCTCAAAGTGACTTCAAATGTGACGTGGTCCCTAAAAATGAGAAATTGCTGTTAACCCTTAATTCCCTAACAAACAAAAAAAATTTTGGTTCCAAAATTGTGCTGATGTAAAGTAGACATGTGGGAAATGTCTATTAAGTATTTTGCGTGACATATCTCTGTGATTTAAGGGCATAAAAATTCAAAGTTGGAAAATTGCTAAATTTTCATTTTTTTCACAAATAAACGCAGGTAATATCAAAGAAATTTTACCACTATCCTGAAGTACAATATGTCACGAGAAAACAATGTCAGAATCATCATGGTCCGTTGAAGCGTTCCAGAGTTATAACCTCATATAGGGACAGTGGTCAAAATTGTAAAAATTGGCCCGGCCATTAACCCCTTCATGACCCAGCCTATTTTGGCCTTAATGACCTTGCCATTTTTTGCAATTCTGACCAGTGTCCCTTTATGAGGTAATAACTCAGGAACGCTTCAACGGATCCTTGCGGTTCTGAGATTGTTTTTTCGTGACATATTGGGCTTCATGTTAGTGGTAAATTTAGGTCGATAATTTCTGAGTTTATTTGTGAAAAAAACGGAAATTTGGCGAAAATTTTGAAAATTTCGCAATTTTCACATTTTGAATTTTTATTCTGTTAAACCAGAGAGTTATGTGACACAAAATAGTTAATAAATAACATTTCCCACATGTCTACTTTACATCAGCACAATTTTGGAAATAAATTTTTTTTTTGCTAGGAAGTTATAAGGGTTAAAATTTGACCAGTGATTTCTCATTTTTACAACAAAATTTACAAAACCATTTTTTTTAGGGACCACCTCACATTTGAAGTCAGTTTGAGGGTTCTATATGGCTGAAAATACCCAAAAATGACACCATTCTAAAAACTGCACCCCTCAAGGTGCTCAAAACCACATTCAAGAAGTTTATTAACCCTTCAGGTGTTTCACAACAGCAGAAGCAACATGGAAGGAAAAAGTGAACATTTAACTTTTTAGTCACAAAAATGATCTTTTAGCAACAATTTTTTTATTTTCCCAAGGGTAAAAGGAGAAACTGGACCACAAAAGTTGTTGTCCAATTTGTCCTGAGTACGTTGATACCTCATATGTGGGGGTAAACCACTGTTTGTGGGCACGGCAGGGCTCGGAAGCGAAGGAGCGCCATTTGACTTTTTCAATGAAAAATTGGCTCCAATCTTTAGCGGACACCATGTCGCGTTTGGAGAGCCCCCGTGTGCCTAAACATTGGAGCTCCCCCACAAGTGACCCCATTTTGGAAACTAGACGCCCCAAGGAACTTACCTAGATGCATAGTGAGCACTTTAATCCCCCAGGTGCTTCACAAATTGATCCGTAAAAATGAAAAAGTACTTTTTTTTCACAAAAAAATTTTTTAGCCTCAATTTTTTCATTTTCACATGGGCAACAGGATAAAATGGATCCTAAAATTTGTTGGGCAATTTCTCCTGAGTACGCCGATACCTCATATGTGGGGGTAAACCACTGTTTGGGTGCACGGCAAGGCTCGGAAGGGAAGGCGCGCCATTTGACTTTTTGAATGAAAAATTATCTCCATCGTTAGCGGACACCATGTCGCGTTTGGAGAGACCCTGTGTGCCTAAACATTGAAGCTCCCCCACATGTGACCCCATTTTGGAAACTAGACCCCCCAAGGAACTTATCTAGATGCATAGTGAGCACTTTAAACTCTCAGGTGCTTCACAAATTGATCCGTAAAAAATGAAAAAGTACTTTTTTTTCACAAAAAAAAATTTTTAGCCTCAATTTTTTCATTTTCACATGGGCAACAGGATAAAATGGATCCTAAAATTTGTTGGGCAATTTCTCTTGAGTACGCCGATACCTCATATGTGGGGGTAAACCACTGTTTGGGTGCACGGCAAGGCTTGGAAGGGAAGGCGCGCCATTTGACTTTTTCAATGGAAAATTAGCTCCAATCGTTAGTGGACACCATGTTGCGTTCGGAGAGCCCCTGTGTGCCTAAACATTAGAGCTCCCCTACAAGTGACCCCATTTTGGAAACTAGACCCCCCCAAGGAACTAATCTAGATGCATAGTGAGCACTTTAAACTCTCAGGTGCTTCACAAATTGATCCGTAAAAAATGAAAAAGTACTTTTTTTTCACAAAAAAAAATTTTTAGCCTCAATTTTTTCATTTTCACATGGGCAACAGGATAAAATGGATCCTAAAATTTGTTGGGCAATTTCTCTTGAGTACGCCGATACCTCATATGTGGGGGTAAACCACTGTTTGGGTGCACGGCAAGGCTTGGAAGGGAAGGCGCGCCATTTGACTTTTTCAATGGAAAATTAGCTCCAATCGTTAGTGGACACCATGTTGCGTTCGGAGAGCCCCTGTGTGCCTAAACATTAGAGCTCCCCTACAAGTGACCCCATTTTGGAAACTAGACCCCCCCAAGGAACTAATCTAGATGTATAGTGAGCACTTAAAACCCCCAGGTGCTTCACAGAAGTTTATAACGCAGAGCCATGAAAATAAAAAAATATTTTTCTTTCCTCAAAAATGATTTTTAGCCCGGAGTTTTTTATCTTCCCAAGGATAATAGGAGAAATTGGACCCCAAATGTTGTTGTCCAGTTTGTCCTGAGTACGATGATACCCCATATGTGGGGGTAAACCACTGTTTGGGCGCACGGCAGGGCTCGGAAGGGAAGGCACGCCATTTGGCTTTTTGAATGGAAAATTAGCTCCAATCATTAGCGGACACCATGTCGCGTTTGGAGAGCCCCTGTGTGCCTAAACATTGGAGCTCCCACACAAGTGACCCCATTTTGGAAACTAGACCTCCCAAGGAACTAATCTAGATGTGTGGTGAGCACTTTGAACCCTCAAGTGCTTCACAGAAGTTTATAACGCAGAGCCATGAAAATATAAAATTTTTCTTTCCTCAAAAATTATTTTTTAACCCACAATTTTTTATTTTCCCAAGGGTAACAGGAGAAATTGGACCCCAAAAGTCGTTGTGCAGTTTCTCCTGAGTACGCTGATACCCCATATGTGGGGGTAAACCACTGTTTTGGCACACGTCGGGGAGCGGAAGGGAAGTAGTGACGTTTTGAAATGCAGACTTTAATGGAATTCTCTGCGGGCGTCACGTTGCGTTTGCAGAGCCCCTGATGTGCCTAAACAGTAGGAACTCCCCACAATTGACCCCACTTTGGAAACTAGACCCCCAAGGGAACTTATCTAGATGTGTGGTGAGCACTTTGAACCCCCAAGTGCTTCACAGAAGTTTATAACGCAGAGACGTGAAAATAAAAAATGTGTTTTCTTTCCTCAAAAATATTTTTTTTAGCCCAGAATTTTTTAATTTTCCCAAGGGTAACAGGAAAAATTTGACCCCAAAAGTTGTTGTCCAGTTTCTCCTGAGTACGCTGATACCCCATATGTGGGGGTAAACCACTGTTTGGGCACATGGCGGGGCTCGGAAGGGAAGTAGTGACGATTTGGAATGCAGACTTTGATGGAATGGTCTGCGGGAATCATGTTATGTTTGCAGAGCCCCTGATGTGCCTAAACAGTAGAAACCCCCCACAAGTGACCCCATTTTGGAAACTAGACCCCCCAAGGAACTTAGCTAGATGTGTGGTGAGCACGTTCAACCCCCAAGTGCTTCACAGAAGTTTACAACGCAGAGCCGTGAAAATAAAAAATCATTTTTCTTTCCTCAAAAAAGATGTTTTAGCAAGCAATTGTTTATTTTCACAAGGGTATCAGGAGAAATTGGACCCCAATATTTGTTGCCCAGTTTGTTGTGAGTACGCTGATACCTCATATGTGGGGGTAAACCACTGTTTGGGCGCACGTCAGGGCTCGGAAGGGAAGTAGTGACATTTGAAATGCAGACTTTGATGGAATGGTCTGCGGGCGTCACGTTGCATTTGCAGAGCCCCTGATGTGCCTAAACAGTAGAAACACCCCACAAGTGACCCCATTTTGGAAACTAGACCCCAAAAGGATCTTATCTAGATGTGTGGTGAGCACTTTCAACCCCCAAGTGTTTCACATAAGTTTATAACGTAGAGCCGTGAAAATAAAAAATAATTGTTCTTTCCTCAAAATTATGTTTTAGCAAGTAATTTTTTATTTTTGCAAGGGTAACAGGAGAAATTGGACCCCAATAGTTGTTGCCCAGTTTGTCCTGAGTACGCTGGTATCCCATATGTGGGGGTAAACCACTGTTTGGGCGCACGTCGGGGCTTGGAAGGGAGGGCGCACCATTTGACTTTTTGAACGCAAGATTGGCTGGAATCATTGGTGGCGCCATGTTGCGTTTGGAGACCCCTGATGTGCCTAAACAGTGGAAACCCCTCAATTCTAACTTCAACACTAACCCCAACACACCCCTAACCCTAATCCCAACTGTAGCCATAACCCTAATCACAACCCTAACCCCAACACACCCCTAACCACAACCCTAACCCCAACACACCCGTAACCCTAAATCCAACCCTAATCCTAACCCTAATCCCAACCCTACCCACAACTGTAACCCCAACACAACCCTAACCCTATCCTTAACCCTAACCACAAGCCTAATCTTAACCCTATTTCCAACCCTAGCCCTAATTCCAACCCTAAGGGTACCGTCTCACATAACGATTTACCAACGATCACGACCAGCGATACGACCTGGCCGTGATCGTTGGAAAGACATTGTGTGGTCGCTGGGGAGCTGTCACACAGACCGCTCTCCAGCGACCAACGATGCCAAGGTCCCGGGTAACCAGGGTAAACATCGGGTTACTAAGCGCAGGGCCGCGCTTAGTAACCCGATGTTTACCGTGGTTACCAGCGTAAAAATAATAAAAAAAAACGTACATACTCACATTTTGGTGTCCTTCAGGTCCCTTGCCGTCTGCTTCCCGCTCTGACTGAGTGCCGCCGTACAGTGAGAGCACAGCACAGCGGTGACGTCACCGCTGCGCTCTGCTCTCACTTGCCGGCCGGCAGACAGTCAGAGCGGGAAGCAGACGGCAAGGGACCTGAAGGACACCGAAATGTGAGTATGTACGTTTTTTGTTTTTTTTTACTTTTACGCTGGTAACCACGGTAAACATCGAGTTACTAAGCGCGGCCCTGCGCTTAGTAACCCGATGTTTACCCTGGTTACAAGTGAACGCATCGCTGGATAGCTGTCACACACAACGATCCAGCGATGACAGCGGGAGATCCAGCGACGAAAGAAAGTTCCAAACGATCTGCTACGACGTACGATTCTCAGCAGGGTCCCTGATCGCTGCTGCGTGTCAGACACAGCGATATCGTATGGATATCCCTGGAACGTCACAGATCGTACCGTCGTAGCGATCAAAGTGCCACTGTGAGACGGTACCCTAACTCTAATTCCAACCCTAACCCTAAGGCTATGTGCCCACTTTGCGGATTCGTGTGAGATTTTTCCGCACCATTTTTGAAAAATCCGCAGGTAAAAGGCACTGCGTTTTACCTACGGATTTACAGTGGATTTTCAGTGTTTTTTTGTGCGGATTTCACCTGCGGATTCCTATTGAGGAACAGGTGTAAAACGCTGCGGAATCCGCACAAAATTGACATGCTGCGGAAAATACACAGCGTTTCCGCACGGTATTTTCCGCACCACGGGCACAGCAGATTTGGTTTTCCATAGGTGTACATGGTACTGTAAACCTGATGGAAAACTGCTACGAATTCGCAGCGGCCAATCCGCTGCGGATCCGCGGCCAATCCGCTGCGGATCCGCTGCGGATCCGCGGCCGATCCGCTGCGGATTCGCAGCCAAATCCGCACTGTGTGCACATGCCCTAACCCTACCCCTAACCCTACCCCTAATTCTACCCCTAATTCTAACCCTAGTTCTAACCCTAACCCTAGCAGAAAAAAAAAAAAATATTTTATTTATTTTTATTATTGTCCCTATGGGGGTGATAAAGGGGGGTCATTTACTTTTTTTTCATTTTGATCACTGCGATAGGCTATATCGCAGTGATCAAAATACTTCTGAAATGAATCTGCCAGCCGGCAGACTCTGCGGGCGCAGTGCGCATGCGCCCGCCATATTGGAAGATGGCGGCGCCCATGGAGAAGCCGGACGGACATCGGGAGGCCCGGTAAGTATGAAGGGGGGGTGATCGGATCACGGGGGGGGGACCGGAGCACAGGGGGGGGGGGGACCGGAGCACAGGGGGGGGGGGCACCGGAGCACGGGGGCAGCGGACAGGAGGACGGAGGAGCGGACAGAACGAATTAGGGGGGCGGACCGCGCACCGGAGCACTGGGGGGGCGATCGGTGGGGTGGGGTGGGGGCAGATTAGGTTTTCCAGCCATGGCCGATGATATTGCAGCATCGGCCATGGCTGGATTGTAATATTTCACCGTTTTTTGGGGTGAAATATTACAAATCGCTCTGATTGGCTGTTGAAAGTGAAACTGCCAATCAGAGCGATCGTAGCCACGGGGGGGTGAAGCCACCTCCCTGGGCTGAAGCACTACTCCCCCTGTTCCTGGAGATCGGGTGAAATTGGAGTTAACCCTTTCACCCGATCTGCAGGAGCGCGATCCCTCCATGACGCATACGCTGCGTCACAGGTCGGGAAGGCACCGACTTTCATGACGCAGCGTATGCGTCAAAGGTCGGGAAGGGGTTAAAGAAGTTGTCCACTACCATAACCTTTTTTTTTTTTTTTTTTTCATAAATCTTGCTATTATGGGCCACTGAAAACATCTACTGTGTTTATTTTAGCAATATTACCTTTTATCATGCTGTAGCAGCACATTTTAGTGCTGGATTCAGCTCTCATGGGGTTAATCGACAACTTCCTTTCTCCTGAGTCATTGTGCTCTAATACTACAAGTTCCATGATGCATTGCACTGCTACTAAGCCTGAACCTAGCACACCCTCTCCAAAACACACCCAACCCCTCCCTCCTCTAGCTTCAAAAAGATTTGTGATGTCATTTCTGTCCGACCTCCTCTTTTACATTTGTCCAACCCACACTCCATTACACACAGATAGAGGGATAGATAGATAGATAGATAGATAGATAGATAGATAGATAGATAGATAGATAGATAGATAGATAGATCTATGTCTATTTCCATAGATATGTCCATATCCATGTTTCTAAACCCCTTCACCCCCTGGAGCTTTTTTGTTTTCGTTTATCACTCCCCTTCTTTCCAGAGCCATAATTTTTCCGTCAATATGGCCATGTGATCTTTTGCGTGACAAGTTCTACTTTTGAACGCCATCATTGGTTTTAGCATGTCGTGTAGCAGAAAATGTGAAAAAAATTCAAAGTGCAATGAAATGGCAAAAAAAGTGCAATCCCACACTTGTTTTTTGCTTGGCTTTTTGGCTAGGTTCACTAAATGCTAAAGCTGTGTGCACACGTTGCGGATCTGATTGCAGATCCGCAGCGTTTTTTGCTGCACTGAATTGCATCAAATCCGCAGTGTAGTGTACAACCAATGTAAGTCTATGGGAGCCGCAGACTTGTGCACATGCTGCGGAAAAAGCCGCACCGAAACCGCACCAAAAACTGTATCAAAACCGCACCAAAACTGCGAAACTGCACCAGGTTTTGATGCAGTTTTTGGTGCAGTTTTGATGCAGTTTTTATGCTTTTTTTGGTGCGGTTTATGCGCGGTTTTAATGCCGTTTTTGGAAATAAGTAAATAAACGGAAAATGTGCATGATTTGAATGGAAACATGCATGAAAAAACGGATTCCAAGGCCGGATTCATCATTTCACAGCTCAGTTTCATACTTTTTTTGCCGGATCCGTCGCTGTGCGTTTTTTCGCCGGACAGAAAAAACGTTCCTCTGTATGTGTTTTCCATCCGGCGGAAACAGCTTTTTTGACGCATCCGGCAAAAAACGGATGTAACTATGAGAAAAAGACGGATCCGTCGGAAAAAAATTGATCCGTTTTTTTAAAAACTCGCCGGATTGTGCCTCACGGCAAAAACCTGATGTGTGAAAGCAGCCAAATATATGGATAGATACATCTATGTATCTATAGATATATCTATAGATAAATATATCTATAGATAGATATATCCATAGATATATAATAGAAAGGCCGATGTTTCTATAAGGCTACTTTCACACTTGCGTTTTTCGCAATCCGTCTTTTTGGGAAAAAAACGGATCCTGCAAATGTGCTCGCAGGATGCGTTTTTTACCCATAGACGTGTATTAGTGAAGGATCGCGACGGATGGCCACACGTCGCGTCCATCGTGCAACGGATGCGTCGTGTTTTGGCGGACCGTTAGCACATCCGTCACGTCTGCCATTTTCTACCGCGCATGCGCGGCCAAAACTCCGCCCCCTCCTCCCCGGACTTCAGAATGGGCAGCGGATGCGTTGAAAAACTGCATCCGCTGCCCACGACGTGCACAAATTTCACAACGTGCGTCGGTACGTCGGCCCAACGCATAGCGATGGACCCGCGCCGACGCAAGTGTGAAACAGGGCTTAATGAGCGTTTAATTTAATAAAAAACTGAAAAAAACGGCGTGGGCTCCCGCGCAATTTTCTGTGCCAGAGGGGGAAAGCGGACGGCCGAGGCCAATATTTGTAGCCTGCTATAAATATCAGCCCGCAGCTGTCTGCGTAGCCTTTACTGGCTATTAAAATAGAGGGACCCCCCCCAAAAAATGACGTGGGGTCCCCCTATATTTTATAGCCAGAAAGGCTACGCAGACAGCTGATATTAATAGCCTAGAGAGGGGCCATGGATAATGGTCCCCCCCCCCCCCCGGCTACAAATACCAGTCCGCAGCCGCCCCGGAAATGGCGCATCTGTAAGTCTACGTTCACATTAGCGTACGGTGCCGCATACGCCCCTATATTTAACATGGGGGCACATGGACATGCATTGTGCTGCGTTTTGCGACACATGGGTTTTTTTGGCCGCAAGCGTTGGGCGCAGAGGACGCAGCAAGTTGCATTTTTTTTGCGTCCAACTTTCGGCCAAAAAGGACGCATGCGTCGCAAAACGCAGCGTTTTAGCGTGCGTTTTGTTGCGTTTTTGTTTGCATTGTGCGTTGCGTCTCCGACGCTGCGGCGCACAACGCAAATGTGAACGTAGCCTTAGATGCGCCAATTCCGGCACTGAGGCTGGTTTCACACTTGCGTTTTTGGACGCTGCGTTTTAGCGCTAAAAAACGCATGCGTTTTTTCCCTATACTTAACATTAAAAACGCATGCGTTTTTTCGCATGCGTTTTGACGCGTTTTCAGCAACGCATGCGTTTTTGAACGCGCGCGTTTGCGTTAAAAACGCATGCGTTTTTATAGAAAAAAAACAGAAAAAACACTGAAAAACCACCCACCACCATCAGGGTGATAAAGGGATCCAAACCCTAACCCTAGCCTCACCCCTAACCGTTTAATGAACATTTTATGACATAGTGCCACGATATTTCAGTGCCACGTATGTAAGTGCCACGTATGTTAGGCTACGTTCACATTTGCGGTGTGCGCCGCAGCGTCGGGCGCCGCAGCGTCGCCGCATGCGTCATGCGCCCCTATATTTAACATGGGGGCGCATGGACATGCGTCGCATTTGCGTTTTGCGCCGCATGCGTCCCTGCGCCGCCCGCGTCCGGGCGCAGAGGACGCAGCAAGTTGCATTTTTGCTGCGTCCAAAATCAATGAAAAAAAGGACGCAAGCGGCGCAAAACGCAGCGTTGTGCATGCGTTTTGCTGCGTTTCGGTTTGCGTTGTGCGCTGCGGCGCCGACGCTGCGGCGCACAACGCAAATGTGAACGTAGCCTAAGTGCCACGTATGTAAGTGCCACGTATGTAAGTGCCACGTATGTAAGTATCACGTATGTAAGTGCCACGTATATAAGTGCCACGTATATAAGTGCCACGTATTTAAGTGCCACGTATTTAAGTGCCACGTATGTAAGTGCCACGTGCCACGTATGCAAGTGCCACGTATGCAAGTGCCACGTATGCAAGTGCCACGTATGCAAGTGCCACGTATGCAAGTGCCACGTATATAAGTGCCACGTATGTAAGTGCCACGTGCCACGTATTTAAGTGCCACGTATGTAAGTGCCAAATATGTAAGTGCCACGTATGTAAGTGCCATGTATGTAAGTGCCTTGTATGTAAGTGCCACGTATTTAAGTGCCACGTATATAAGTGCCACGTGCCACATATGTAAGTGCCACGTGCCACGTATGTAAGTGCCACGTATGTAAGTGCCACGTATGTAAGTGCCATGTATGTAAGTGCCACGTATTTAAGTGCCACGTGACACGTATTTCAGTGCCACGGATTTAAGTGCCACGCATTTCAGTGCCACGGATTTAAGTGCCACAGATTTAAGTGCCACGGATGTAAGTGCCACGTATAAGTGCCACGTATTTCAGTGCCACGTATTTCAGTGCCACGTATTTCAGTGCCACGTATTTCAGTGCCACGTATTTCAGTGCCACGTATTTCAGTGCCACGTATTTCAGTGCCACGTATTTCAGTGCCACGTATTTCAGTGCCACGTATTTCTGTCACGTTTAGGGTTAGGGTTAGGCCCTAACCCTAGCTATTTCTATTTATAGTGGGTTTTCTTGTGGATTTTGATGATTGGCAGCTGTCACACACTTCTCAGCATGCGTTTTAAAAACGCAAACGCATGAAAAAACGCATGTAAACGCGGCAAAACGCTGCATTTTTTTTCTACATGCAAAAACGCATGCGTCTAAAAAACGCAGCGTTTTACCACGTTTACATGCGTTTTTTCACACATGCGGTTTTTAAAAAAACGCATGCAGATAAAAACGCAAGTGTGAAACCAGCCTAAGCCCCTCTCTTCCCACTCCCGTGTAGCGGTGGGATATGGGGTAATAAGGGGTTAATGTCACCTTGCTATTGTAAGGTGACATTAAGCCGGGTTAATAACGGAGAGGCGTCAATAAGACGCCCATCCATTATTAATCCAATATTAATAAAGGGTTAATAAAACACACACACATTAGGAAAAAGTATTTTAATATTCTTCATTTAACCATACTTACCATACTTCAGCGCCTGCAAAAAACGTAAAATAATAAACCGTATACTACCTGTCCGCCGTAGTCCAAATAATAACGAGTGTCCCACGACGACCTCCCCTATAGAACAGAGACATCGGGTGATGTCACTGCTCTATAGGACCCTCAGTGACACACTGACAGGAGACAATGGCTCCTGAAGTGCATTACTGAGGTTACTATAGTTCACTGGTCTCACTTTATGGCAAAAAGCTGCGTGGGAACTTTCTCATACAGCATACCATAAAGTGAGACTAGGGACTATTTTCTCACAGGGGCGTAGGAATACATTGTGGGGAATACATTGTGGAAGGATACCTTCCTCCCCACATTGTGGAAGGATACCTTCCTCCCCTCATTGTCTTCTTGGAGCCCCTGGTGAGTGGTTGCATCAGCAGATGCTCCTGCTCTCCACGGGAGATCGTCGTGGGACACTCGTTTTAATTGGATTTCTGCGGATAAGGGAGTATATTGGTTGTTTATTATTTTAATATTTTTTATGACACTGGCTTCGGGGATCAAAGTGACAAGTGATGGTGAGTATGTAATCTATGTTATATGTACTGTATGTCTGTATGTATGTACTGTATGTCTGTATGTATGTATGTACTGTATGCGCATGTCGTCACATGGCGTATGTCGTCGCATGCCGTCGCATGGCGCATGCAGTCGCATGGCGCATGTCGTCGCATGGCGCATGTCGTCGCGTGGCGCATGTCGTCGCGTGGCGCATGTCGTCGCATGGCGCATGTTCTGTATGTGTGTATGTACTGTATATGTGTGGGTTTTTTTTGTTTGTTTTTTTTTACATTCAACACATTAGCCGGTTGATGGGACTACTACTGTCCCATCATTGGCTAATGTGTCACTGACTGTCACTGTAGCAGGCAGAGCAGAGACTTGTAGTCCCATCGGACAATGCCTGCACACAGAGACACACACACACACACACACACACACACCAAAGACCACCCCACCCCCCGCAGCAGACCCAGCACATACCGGCAGCAGAGCCCCAGCGCCGGCCCCCACCCCCACCCCCACATGCCGGCGCAGAGCCCCGGCGCCGTACCTACATACCGACGCTGGCACGCAGAGCACCGGTGCCGGCACGTACATACAGACCTCAGCGCCCGCACCTTCATCATCACTGCCTAGCCCCGCCCGCCCCCAGCACAGCCCCGCAGGCAGCCACCAGCCCCGCCCACAGCCCAGTCACTCTTGATGAGTGACTGCTCTGACTGTGCGGCTGGGACACACCTGCTGCTGACGTCACGTCAATTTTCAGAGCCTGGAAATTGACGTGACGTCGGCGGAAATAAGCGGCGGCTGCAGCCTGGGGATTACGTGACCCGGACTTAGCCGCCGCTACAGCGCCGCTCACAGGCAAAAACGGCAACAAAAGGTATTTGCACAATTCATCAGGGGCCCCGGGGGGATACATTGGGGGGTTAATTGAAAGTAGTGGACAACCCCTTTAACGTGCAAACCACCCTTGGGGGTAAAGGGATAAATTTGCTGATGACACAAAGCTAGAAGGGATAGCTAATACTAGAGAAGAGAGAGGGTTCAAAAAGATATAAATAAACTTGAGCAGTGGGCAGAAACTAACAGAATGGTTTTTAACCCCTTCACGACATGTGCCGTACTAGTACAGCGCATGTCGTGTCTCCCCTTTAATGTGGGCTCCGGCGCTAAGCCCACATCAAAGTCGCGACATGTCAGCTGTTTTGTACAGCTGACATGTGCGCGCAATGGCAGCAGGTGGAATCGAGATCCATCCGCCGCTATTAATTAGTTAAATGCCGCTGCCAAACGCTGACAGCGGCATTTAACTTCCACTTCCGGCCATCGGGCCGGAAATGCACGCATCGCCGAGCCCCGTCATGTGATCGGGGGTCAGCGATGCGTCGGCATGACAACCTGAGGTCTCCTTGAGACCTCTATGGTAGTTGATGCCGGCTTGCTGTGAGCGCCACCCTGTGGTCGGCGCTCATGGCAAGTCTGTAATTCAGCTGCATAGGAGCGATCTGATGATCGCTCCTATGTAGCACAGCCGATCCAGTTGTGCCAGCTTCTAGCCTCCCATGGAGGCTATTGAAGCATGGCAAAAGTAAAAAAAAAATGTTTAAAAAATATGAAAAAAATAAAAAAAAAATAGAAAAGTTTAAATCACCCCCCTTTCGTCCCCATTCAAAATAAAACAATAAAAAAATCAATCATACACATATTTGGTATCGCCGAGTTCAGAATCACCTGATCTATCAACTAAAAAAAGAACTAACCTGATCGCTAAATGGCGTAGCGAGAAAAAAAATAAAAATGCCAGAATTACGTTTTTTTTGATCGCCGAGACATTGCATTAAAATGCAATAACGGGCGATCAAAAGAACGTATCTGCAAAAAAGTGGTATCATTAAAAACGTCAGCTCGGCAGGCAAAAAATAAGCCCTCATCCGACCAGAGATCCGAAAAATGAAAATGCTACGGGTATCGGAAAATGGCGCAATTTTTTTTTTTTTTAGCAAAGTTTGGAATTTTTTTTTCACCACTTAGATAAAAAATAACCTAGTCATGTTAGGTGTCTATGAACTCGTAATGACCTGGAGAATCATAATGGCAGGTCAGTTTTAGCATTTAGGGAACCTAGCAAAAAAGCCAAACAAGAAACAAGTGTGGGATTGCACTTTTTTTTGCAATTTCACCATACTTGGAATTTTTTTCCCGTTTTCTAGTACAAGACATGGTGAAACCAATGGTGTTGTTCAAAAGTACAACTCGTCCCGCAAAAAATAAGCCTTCACATTGCCATATTGACGGAAAAATAAAAAAGTTATGGCTCTGGGAAGGAGGGGAGCGAAAAATTAACACGGAAAAACGGAAAATCCCAAGGTCATGAAGGGGTTAAGTGTTAATCATATCCCATGCAACAGCAGAAACATAAGGCAGGAAAAAGGGTCAAGAGCAGTGGTTATGTAGGTAAAGCGTTACTGCTTTTCATTACAATTAATAAAGCCCTTTCATCTTACAGTCAATATATTTTTTTATAATACACTTCCCAGCACAGAGTCTCAAGAGAGGAAAGGTCTATGACATCGGCTAGCAACATCAGCTCGATTAATAAGAGGAAATTTAAGTTTTGTGCCTTCCCTTTGGCAGGAAAGTTTCAGGAGTCTGTCTCCTACATAAACTGCAGCCTGGAATCCTTGTAATAATAGCCCCTTCCTGGCAACAAAACAGCAATGCTTTCATTTCACTTCTGAAATTCGTACATCTTTTGCCTGACTATGATCAGCGACATGTTACTGAGGTGACACTTTAACATACAAAACGCCAAATCTTGAATGAATTTCTATCTGAGCTTCAGTAATCATGAGGGCAACTAGAAGTATCTATTGAACGGGCCATCACTGGAGATACCATGTGAATAAACCATTAACGTAAGGGTAAGGCATTTTGCGGAGATTTCAGGAAAAAAAATAAGGCAAAAATTACAGCATGAACATAAAATGCAGTTAAACCCTACTAATCCAATACTGTCAAGATGCTGATAAAACACGTTTTCCAAAAATAATTTTGTGCCCATAGGTCCTGGTTTTGGACTAGACTAGTGGATTTAGCAGAAATGTACAGCGGAAACTTACTGAGCCCTATGCCTATTAGCATGTAGATTTGTAATATAACTTAATGAGATATGCAGCACCTTTGGACAAACCCGAATTTTAGAATCTGTAGCATATTCATCGTTCTTTGTATACTTTTTTCCAAAGCCTGTGAGGCATTAACCCGATCCTTATGCATTGCAGGCAGAATGCTACTGATTTAGGGATCAAATAATTGGTCGTTTCCTGACAGAATCCACAACATGTGAACATGATCTAACACTGGACAGCAAGGCCAACTTGTGATGTACTGTATATAAGAGGGGCGTTCATTAAAGATTTCTCCTGAACCACTTCCTGTGGACTGAGAGCAATGAAACTTGGCACAGTTATTAGTTCTTCTGCACATAGGTGCCACCTAGGGACACACACTTATCCCATCTCTTTAAGCAACTGTAAACACCTCACATGTAGAAGTTGACAGGTTGCTCCAAAAGCCACATTGTGACTTCAGAAATCAGAGTCTCATCATCTGGAAAATGCTTGTCCTTCAAAAATAACTTCATTGTTGGAAAAAGGTGGAAGTACGATGGTGTGACGTTGGGCGAATAAGGGGGATGCGGAAGAATTTCAAAGCCACAGGAGCAGTCTTCCATTTGGGCAACATGTGAGTTGTGAACTGGTCCATTGTCTTTCAGAAGGCGGACATCTTTGGTGAGCATGGCACGTCTCTTGGTTTTGGTTGCCTCCCGCCATTTCCGCAGCAGTGAAGCATAGGATGCCCCAGTGATCATGGCACCCTTTGCTAGGAAATCTATCAGTACTACTCTGTGCTGGTCCCAAAATACTGTGAGCTTGACCTTGCCTGCCGAGGGTTGGGCACGTGCCTTCTTTGGAGGCGGTGAGTCATGATGCTTTCACTGCATCGACAGGACTTTAGTCTCAAGATCATAGTGATGGACCCAGCTTTCATCCTGTGTGATCAGTCTGTTGAAAAAGTCCTCCTGGTTTCCATGGAACATCGTCAATAAAGCCTGAGACCATTTGATTCGTTCCTGCTTCTGGAAAGGTGTGAGCAGCCGGGGAACCCAGCGAGCAGATACCTTCTGCACATGAAGATGGTCTTGGATGATTTTGTTCCACGGATCCCACACTAATCTTGACATTTTGGGCTAGGTGGTGAATGGCTAAGCTGAGATTTTCCAAAATGGCAACCTCCACTTGCTGGATGGTGTGTTCATCAATAGCAGAGTGGGGTTACCCTGGAATTGGAGCTGTTTGCACCAAAGTCCGACCACATTTGAATTGATGATGCCAGTTGTTGCCTACATCATATGATGGGGAATCATCACCATAAACCTCTCATCTCATCAAACGTCTCCTTTGGTGTGCGGCCTTTCAGGTAACGGAACTTGATGACTGCTCTGTATCCCACGTGGTCCATTATCAAACCTCACACCACTTCAGCACCTGTAAAATCAAGACCGTTATCAGTTCTGAGTTGCAAATCGGCACGTAACCTATAGAGACTTATATCATCACACATGTGCAGTTTCAGCGTCCAGTGATAAATAGAAGTGGATCAGGGGAAATCTTTAATGAACGTCCCTCGTAGAACGATCCAAATAAAAAAAAAAAAATACATTTTCTGCTTGTATTCAACCTAATCGTGTCAAAGAATACAATTATAAATCATATACTTACCTATATTCTTTGATTCTGCAACAAAAAACAAAACTAAAAAACGACTTGGCACACAATCCATGCATACTAGGTCATGGGGTGGTGCCACTCACCATGGGTCATGCATAGACTTCACTCTACTACATGCTATGTTAAATATATGTTTACACTGAAATGAGTTCATTTTCTGGTAGTGACCATGTCACTATACTGCTGCACTGACCGCTTACTACCACATAGCTAGCAGTCGGCTTTACATTCATGAATGGTGTACATTCACTACACATCCCAGAAATACAGCAAATGTCTTTAGTTCTATGATTGGATGAAAAGTCAATTTAATCTGTCTATTATTGACTGCTATCTATTGAGTGCTGAGTCTTACTGCTAGTCAGGACATCTGCAGGTTCCTCTCAGCTTCCATCTCACAGGGAGACAGGGTGGTAATATTGCTGAAATACAGCAGAGCTCCCCCAAATGTGTTAGCTATGAGACAAATTTCAGTTCTACTGTTCTGTATTAGTTATACAGGTCCTTCTCAAAAAATTAGCATATAGTGTTAAATTTCATTATTTACCATAATGTAATGATTACAATTAAACTTTCACATATTATAGATTCATTATCCACCAACTGAAATTTGTCAGGTCTTTTATTGTTTTAATACTGATGATTTTGGCATACAACTCCTGATAACCCAAAAAACCTGTCTCAATAAATTAGCATATCAAGAAAAGGTTCTCTAAACGACCTATTACCCTAATCTTCTGAATCAACTAATTAACTCTCAACACATGCAAAAGATACCTGAGGCTTTTAAAAACTCCCTGCCTGGTTCATTACTCAAAACCCCCATCATGGGTAAGACTAGCGACCTGACAGATGTCAAGAAGGCCATCATTGACACCCTCAAGCAAGAGGGTAAGACCCAGAAAGAAATTTCTCAACAAATAGGCTGTTCCCAGAGTGCTGTATCAAGGCACCTCAATGGTAAGTCTGTTGGAAGGAAACAATGTGGCAGAAAACGCTGTACAACGAGAAGAGGTGACCGGACCCTGAGGAAGATTGTGGAGAAGGACCGATTCCAGACCTTGGGGAACCTGAGGAAGCAGTGGACTGAGTCTGGTGTGGAAACATCCAGAGCCACCGTGCACAGGCGTGTGCAGGAAATGGGCTACAGGTGCCGCATTCCCCAGGTAAAGCCACTTTTGAACCATAAACAGCGGCAGAAGCGCCTGACCTGGGCTACAGAGAAGCAGCACTGGACTGTTGCTAAGTGGTCCCAAGTACTTTTTTCTGATGAAAGCAAATTTTGCATGTCATTCGGAAATCAAGGTGCCAGAGTCTGGAGGAAGACTGGGGAGAAGGAAATGCCAAAATGCCTGAAGTCCAGTGTCAAGTACCCACAGTCAGTGATGGTGTGGGGTGCCATGTCAGCTGCTGGTGTTGGTCCACTGTGTTTCATCAAGGGCAGGGTCAATGCAGCTAGCTATCAGGAGGAGATTTTGGAGCACTTCATGCTTCCATCGGCTGAAATGCTTTATGGAGATGAAGATTTCATTTTTCAGCACGACCTGGCACCTGCTCACAGTGCCAAAACCACTGGTAAATGGTTTACTGACCATGGTATTACTGTGCTCAATTGGCCTGCCAACTCTCCTGACCTGAACCCCATAGAGATTCTGTGGGATATTGTGAAGAGAAAGTTGAGAGACGCAAGACCCAACACTCTGGATGAGCTTAAAGCCGCTATTGAAGAATCCTGGGCCTCCATAACATCTCAGCAGTGTCACAGACGTATTGCCTCCATGCCACGCCGCATTGAAGCAGTCATTTCTGCCAAAGGATTCCCGACCAAGTATTGAGTGCATAACTGAACATTATTATTTGATGGTTTTTTTGTTTGTTATTAAAAAACACTTTTATTTGATTGGACAGGTGAAATATGCTAATTTATTGAGACAGGTTTTTTGGGTTATCAGGAGTTGTAGGCCAAAATCATCAGTATTAAAACAATAAAAGACCTGACAAATTTCAGTTGGTGGATAATGAATCTATAATATATGAAAGTTTAATTGTAATCATTACATTATGGTAAATAATGAAATTTAACACTATATGCTAATTTTTTGAGAAGGACCTGTATGTATCATACACTTTCATTTATATTAAGCCCTGGAGGCAGATTCTAATGCAGATCAGTGTCTGGCCCATAGTTCTGAACAGTTAATTTGTGTAGATTTCTCTGAAAATAAGACATTAGATAGCAGATATCAAAGTATCATTTTATTCAGTTTCCTAAAATCTACACTACCATTCAAAAGTTTAGGGTCACTAAGAAATGTCCTTATTTTTGAAAGAAAAGCACAGTTTTTTCCAATGAAGCTAACATTAAATGATTCAGAAATACACTCTATACATTGTTAGTGTGGTAAATGACTACTCTAGCTGCAAACGTCTGGTTTGTAATGCAATATCTTCATAGGTGTATAGAGGCCCATTTCCAACAACCATCACTCCAGTGTTGTTATGGTACTTTATGTTTGCTAACTGTGTAAGAAGGCTAATGGATGGTTAGAATATCCTTGTGCAAGTATGTTAGCACAGCTGAAAACAGTTTGGCTGATTAGAGAACCTATAAATCTGACCTTCCTTTGAGCTAGTTGAGAATCTGGAGCATTACATTTGTTGGTTCCATTAAACTCTCAAAATGGCCAGAAAAAAAAAAAAAAGAACTTTCATGTGAAACTCGACAGTCTTTTCTTGTTCTTAGAAATGAAGGCTATTCCATGAGAGAAATTGCCAAGAAACTGAAGATTTCCTACAATGGTGTGTACTACTCCCTTCAGAGGAGAGCACAAACAGGCTCTAACCACAGTAGAAAGAGAAGTGGGAGGCCCCGCTGCCCAACTGAGCAACAAGACAAGTACATTACAGTCTGTAATTTGAGAAATTGACGCCTCACAGGTTCTCAACTGGCAGCTTCATTAAACAGTACACACAAAATGCCAGTGTCAACGTCTACAGTGAAGAGGCAACTCTGGGATGCTGGACTTCAGGGCAGAGTGGCAAAGAAAATGCCATATCTGAGACTGGTTAATAAAAGAAAAAGATGAATATGGGCAAAAGAACACAGACATTGGACAGAGGAAGATTGGAAAAAAGTGTTATGGACAGACGAATCCAAGTTTGAGGTGTTTGGATCACACAGAAGAACATTTGTGAGATGCCGAACAACTGAAAAGATGCTGGAAGAGTGCCTGACGCCATCTGTCAAGCATGGTGGAGGTAATGTGATGGTCTGGGGTTACTTTGGTGCTGGTAAAGTGGGAGATTTGTACAAGGTGAAAGGGATTTTGAATAAGGAAGGCTATCACTCCATTTTGCTACGAAACCATGCCATACCCTGTGGACAGCACTTGATTGGAGCCAATTTCATCCTACAACAGGACAATGACCCAAAGCACACCTCAAAATTAAGCAAGAACTACTGTATTTAGGGAAGAAGCAGGCAGCTGGTATTCTATCTGTAATGGAGTGGCCAGCGCAGTCACCAGATCTCAATCCAACTGAGCTGTTGTGGGAGCAGCTTGACCGTATGGTACGCAAAAAGTGCCCATCAAGCCAAACCAACTTGTGGGAGGGGCTTCTGGATGCATGGGGTTAAATTTCTCCAGATTACCTCAGCAAATTAACTGCTAGAAAGCCAAATGTCTGCAATGCTGTAATTGCTGCAAAGGGAGCAGTCTTTGACAAAAGCAAAGTTTGAAGGAGAAAATTATTATTTCAAATAAAAATCTTTTTTTTTAACCTTGTCAATGTCTGGACTAGATTTTCAACTCATAAGGCAACTCATTTAATTAATAAAGTATGAGTTTTCATGGAAAACACAAAATTGGGTGACCCTAAATCTTTGAACGGTAGTGTACATGCTCATATAAAGAGCTTAGGCTACTTTCACACTTGCGTTTTTCAGCTTCCGTCACAATCCGTAGATTTTTGAGAATGCAGGATCCTGCAAAAAATTTTGCAGGATCCTGCATTTTCCCATAGACTTGTATTAGCGATGGATTGTGACGGATGGCCATCCGTTTCATCCATTGTGCACTGGATCCGTCGGAAAATAGCAGTCCGTCGTGCAGAGAAAAGGTTCATAGGAACGTTTTTTTCCGCACGTCGGAAAATCGGTCAGCGACGCATCCTGCGCTGCCCGTCGTCGGCTGTAATAGAAGCCTATGGGCGCAGGATCCGTCGCTGACCGTCACACGCAGGAATCTCTCTTCCCCGGACATTTAATTCCCAGAAATTTCTCCAAATTGTGGACGACACATCCGTCATTACACTGGATCCGTCACACACGTTTTTCGCTATTTTCGTGACGTCCGTCGATACGTCATTTTGATGCACAATGACGTACAGCAGAAAACTCAAGTGTGAAAGCAGCCTTAGGAGGGTTGATCCTGCTGACAGATTCCCTTTAATTCATTAAGTGGCATGCAGCTCTTAATGAATCTTGGTCCAACAGGTCCAACATTAAAGCTCCACTCTAGCGGGGTTTTTTCCACTGCTGGAGTGGTGCTTTAAACTTAACCCCTTAGTGACGGAGGCAAATGTTTGAAATCTGACCAGTGTCACTTTATGTGGTAATAACTCTGGAACGCTTCAACAAATCGCAGTGATTTTGAGACAGTTTTTTCGTGACACATTATACTTTATGATAATGGTAAATTTAGGTTGATATGTTTTGTGTTTATTTATAAAAAAAAAAATCAGAAATTTGAGAAAAATGTTAAAAAATTAGCAATTTTCAAACTTTGAATGATTATCCCTTTAATCCAGATGGTCATACCACAGAAAAACATTAATAAATAACATTTCCCTCATGTCTGCTTTAAATCAGCATCATTTGTAAAATGTTATTTTATTTTGTTAGCATTTTAAGAGGTTTAAAAATGTAGCAGTAATTTTTCATTTTTTTCAAGGAAATTTACAAAATTTATTTTTAGGGACCTATCCATATTTGAAGTGCCTTTAGGGGTCCCATATATTGGGAAACCCCCAAAAGTGATACCATTTTAAAAACAACACCCACTGACATATTGAAAAGTGCAGTCAGGTAGTTTATTAACCCTTCAGGTGCTTTTCAGGAATTAATGCAATGTGGCATGACAGAAATGAAAAAGCGTATTTTTACCACCTAAATGCCACTAACTTCTGAACAGGTTACAACAGCCATCAAACTCTAAGGCCACTATTTGTCCATGAATTGCCATGGAAAACATCGGGACCACACAATCATGGTCTGAGGGCACCAGTTAGGATAAACAGGAAGCCCCCACACTCTGTTAACCATTTATAATGATGTAGTCACTATTGACAGCAGCATCTAAGGGGTTAAACAGATTTGGATGGTGCAAACAATGATGATGGCTGATGCAGCAAGTTGTCAGCTATAGTGTACAGCCGACAGCTGCTGGATTGTCTCCTGTATGGGGAGGCTATTTTTTTATATCTCAGGTCAGTTAAAAGACGTATTGGCGGTAATTAAGGGGTTACATCTCCTACCCCCAATCATATACTCAACCTCTGGCATCTTTCCCATTTTTCGGGACACCTCCGTTCCCACGGCACCATCTTGTTAGTGCTTCTTCTGACTGGCCTAGACTCTCAAAGACTTACATTGATTATTGACCTCCAGCTCGCTACATGAAATGCTGGAGCAGCCAGCAGTTCTCAAACTGCATGAGATGGACCGCAGTGGCAGAGAAAACCGATGAATAGGCCGGAAGCTGACTATCACCATGGGATTGGTGACTTAGATTTTATGGACTACTCCAGTGGGAAATAAAACAAAAAATAAAACACTGGAGTGGTGCATTAAGAATGTGGTACACAATGCCAGTCTTACTGAATCGGGCCCTAAGTTTTTCCTGCACATTGATTCTCCTAGACACTGGGATATGCAGGGAACTGCGGCCATCCATATTAAAAAGAAATAAGTGATACAATGAAAAAAAAAAAGAAAGATTTTTGTTTTCACTGACATGAAGAAAAGGTTTTTAAAGCCTGAGAGACAAACACGTTTTAAAGCCAATTTAGATGTCTGTGTTTCACATACGCGTTATAGTCATGAATTTTGCTGATACACATTAATGAGTATGTATTCTATGCACATATGCCCAAGTTTTTTTTGCAGATCAAATAAGAACAAAAAACCCCCTAAACAGAGACTAAATCTTTGTACCTAGTCAAACTCGGACAACACTTGGCTGCCATTTTTTTCAGGTTTGTATCATAGGAAACACCTGGAAACATTTTCTGCACAGAAAAAAAAAATGAAACCCTGATTAAATTTTGCACACTGACCAAACACTGAAGAAAAGCTTATCCAAATTACTGAAAATAATTGGTCTATTTTTTGAGTACAAGAAGAATCACTAAGGTGTGAATGAGGTCTTAATCAGAGACATGCATGACTGTTCATCATAAAACAATCATCTATGTTAATTATTTCTTTTGCTCATTCATTATTCACGGTATAATTTTCTTCGAGTTCACTGTTCTATGGTACATGGGCATGTAACAACAAGCATGTGCTGCATGTAACCCTGTACTGTTGTATTATAGCACCACTTAGTGGTACACATGGGAAATTCTGGGTGCAGAACTAAAAGAAAATGGTAGTCTTAAAGAGGTTGTCCACTACTTTATCATTGATGACCTATCCTAAAGATAGGTCATCAACATTGAATTGGTTGGGGTTGGACATCCGGCATCCCCTGCCAATTAGCTGTCCTCAGAGTTGGCAACTACTGGACAAAATACTCAACTGCGGATTTCCTCTGTCTTCTGATAGTGGCCAGGTACCTCACATCCCCTTCCTATTCAAATCAATAGGAGGCAGATGTGTAGTACCCTGCTGCGCCCACTACCAGAAGACAGAGCAGCTCCACAGTCGAGCACTTCTGGCCAGCGACCGCTGCCTCCGACACAGAGAACAGCTGATAGGTGGGGGTGCTGGGTCCCAACTGATCAGACATTGATGACCTATCCTAAGGATAAATCATCAATGATAAAGTAGTGGACAACCTCTATGTTGGGAAGTTAGCTTCTACACTGGGGAAGGTGGACAACTTGCCATTCGCTGGGGGTTCATCACTGGTGCCCCACCGATCCAGAGAACTGGGGCTCAGAAGACACCCATATGAATGAATCATGCTCCCTGCTGCTCCATTCAGTAACGTGACCTCTGGAGATTTTTGAGCACTGAGCTTAGCTGTTCTTTGGCCTCCCATAACAGTGACTAGATTGGCATTGCGCATGATCGACCTCTGCTCCACGAAAACAAAGCTCTTCAGATAGGGGATAGTTTTCAAATTAGAGCAAGATTTTTTTTTCCCATATCACAATCTTTCATACTGGGGTTTTTAGTCTGTAACTTCCTGTGGTTTCAGGAAACCCACACATACATTAGCTGCAATGAGCAGTCTTCGACCACATATCTGGTAATGAAGCATTAAAAAGGGAACCTGTCAGCAGGACTGTGCACAGTAATCTACAGTGTCAGGTAGGCACCGTTATACTGACTACAATGATACCTTGGTTGATGGAATCTGTCTTGTGGTTGTTGTTTAATATTTATTTGTAGTTTTCAGTTAAGAAATTAATATCACAAAATGAAACGAATATATGGATATTATAGATACGATCATGCCACAGCGCCGGCATGATGAATGAAATTTTTTTTCAAACAATAAGATATACAGTATGTAAAATAGGGGGCAGGTCAGTGAGGGATCAGTGAGCTGTCATTAGCCACACAGATGAATATGTAAGCAGAGCACCACATTGAGTCCTCCCACAGGCTGCCCCAAAGCTCGAAAATCTCATTAAGAAAGCAAAAAAAGAAAAAAGAATGTTTTCCTTAAAATGGCGCCTGCTTTGCCAGTGCAGTAGCATACAGTACAGACCAAAAGTTTGGACACACCCTTCTTATTTAAAGATTTTTCTGTATTTTCATGACTATGAAAATTGTACATTCACACTGAAGGCATCAAAAATATGAATTAACACATATGGAATTATATACTTAACAAAAAAGTGTGAAACAACTGAAAATATGTCTTATATTCTAGGTTCTTCAAAGTAGCCACCTTCTGCTTTGATGACTGCTTTGCATATTCTTGGCATTCTCTTGATGAGCTTCAGGAGGTAGTCACGGGAATGGTTTCACTTCACAGGTGTGCCCTGTTAGGTTTAATAAGTGGGATTTCTTGCCTTATAAATGGGGTTGGGACCATCAGTTGTGTTGTGCAGAAGTCTGGTGGATACACAGCTGATAGTCCTACTGAATAGATTGTTAGAATTTGTATTATGGCAAGAAAAAAGCAGCTAAGTAAAGAAAAACGAGTGGCCATCATTACTTTAAGAAATGAAGGTCAGTCAGTCCGAAAAATTGGGAAAACTTTGAAAGTGTCCCCAAGTGCAGTGGCAAAACCATCAAGCACTACAAAGAAACTGGCTCACATGAGGACCGCCCCAGGAAAGGAAGACCAAGAGTCACCTCTACTTCTGAGGATAAGTTTATCCAAGTCACCAGCCTCAGGAATCGCAGGTTAACAGCAGCTCAGATTAGAGACCAGGTCAATGCCACACAGAGTTCTAGCAGTAGACGCATCTCTACAACAACTGTTAAGAGGAGACTTTGTGCAGCAGGCCTTCATGGTAAAATAGCTGCTAGGAAACCACTGCTAAGGACAGGCAACAAGCAGAAGAGACTTGTTTGGGCTAAAGGACACAAGGAATGGACATTAGACCAGTGGAAATCTGTGCTTTGGTCTGATGAGTCCAAATTTGAGATCTTTGGTTCCAACCACCGTGTCTTTGTGCGACGCAGAAAAGGTGAACGGATGGACTCTACATGCCTGGTTCCCACCGTGAAGCATGGAGGAGGAGATGTGATGGTGTGGGGGTGCTTTGCTGATGACACTGTTCGGGATTTATTCAAAACTGAAGGCATACTGACCCAGCATGGCTACCACAGCATCTTGCAGCGGCATGCTATTCCATCCGGTTTGAGTCTAGTTGGACCATCATTTATTTTTCAACAGGACAATGACGCCAAACACACCTCCAGGCTGTGTAAGGGCTATTTGACCAAGAAGGAGAGTGATGGGGTGCTACGCAAGATGACCTGGCCTCCACAGTCACCAAACCTGAACCCAATCGAGATGGTTTGGGGTGAGCTGGACCGCAGAGTGAAGGCAAAAGGGCCAACAAGTGCTAAGCATCTCTGGGAACTCATTCAAGATTGTTGGAAGACCATTCCCGGTGACTACCTCTTGAAGCTCATTAAGAGAATGCCAAGAGTGTGCAAAGCAGTCATCAAAGCAAAAGGTGGCTACTTTGAAGAACCTAGAATATAAGAAATAATTTCAGTTGTTTCACACTTTTTTTGTTAAGTATATAATTCCACGTGTTAATTCATAGTTTTGATGCCTTCAGTGTGAATGTACAATTTTCAAAGTCATGAAAATACAGAAAAATCTTTAAATGAGAAGGTGTGTCCAAACTTTTGGTCTGTACTGTAATTCGGAACGTGATAGATGCTACTGCTCAGGCGCAACGCCATTTTGCTCGAGAGAAAAAAAAATTGTCTCTACTAAGATGGCGATCCGATAAATGCAACTGCGCCATCTTTGTAGGGACAATTTTTTTTCCTGTAAGAAAATGGCGCTGGCGGTAGTGCCTATGCAGTAGCATCTATAGCATTCCGAATTATGCTACGGCACAGGAGCCATCCTCCCAGAGCCTGGAATAGCTCATTATATAAAGTGATAAAAGAGGATTTCTCAACAACAAATATCTAATACGAGACATAATAATAATTTTTATTTATATAGCGCTAGCACACTCCGCAGCACTTTACAATTAAAAGGGGGCATGTACAGACAATAAATACAATACAATGAAACAAACTCCAACAATTACAGGAGGAGTGAGGGCCCGGCTCGCAAGCTTACAAAAATACATACAGAATAGCTTCCATAGCGTAGAACAGGTCATTTATATAAAGTGATAAAAGATGATTTTTCCCACAATACATGTAAGAAGAAATACAGGGAGGACTTTTTTCATCAGGCTGTACCTGTATGCCTCAATTACTAGTTTAGATAGGTCAAATGTGGTGTCAGATTCCCTTAAATAAGTACGTACAAAAGTCATTGTGAAGTGAAATGAAGGAGAGCAGGGGGAGTGGTAACGCATGTTGAATAGTGTAATAGGTGCATCCTATGTTATAAGCTGTGTATAGTAGTGTTACCTGTCATTGTAAGGCAGCGTCCATATTTTGTTTAATTCCCATGTCACTTACTCCATCGGACAATTTTGGGCCGTATTTGCCTATTTGAGGTGGGCACCAAAAATTATGTCCAACAGAGCACACGCTGACTCCATCTGCATAATTACAGTCGATGGCCCCGTCAGTGTGCGAATCCAGTTTTCCAGAATTTCAGATGTAAGCTCAGATTAGACTGTGAAACTGAGACCCTCATGTTCAGTTATATAGATTCTTGCCTAGCGGCATTAGATCCATGTATGATTTTTAGAGGTGCTGTCCATTCTCTTTTCTAGAATAAAGTAATGTAGTGCACATGCGCCGGTACGCTTTGGCATTTTACTGCACTACTTTACACTGCCCAAGACTAGGCAGAGAGGAGTGCGCCTGAGCAGGAGTGCAATGCCGGGGATATTGTGTGGATGACTTACGACGCATCATCCACACAAAGCAAGGAACAGAGAAGCCGGATGAAGCCAAGCGACGTCTACCAGAGAGGACCACCCCCTAGGTGAGTACAATAAAAGGTCTTTTTCTTGTTTTGCAGGCTCAGTTGGGGGCATATATACAGCATATTAGTATTCTATATATGAGGGCTTACAGGTACTGCCCTTACCTCATATGGGAAAACCTGGTGATAGGTTCCTTTTATTGTGTAGAGAAATGGCATTTAAACCCCATGAAGCTGGCTTGCTGGAATAGTGGCTAGAGGGAGAAAATTAAGTTTAATTCTTCTTGCAGCCACTCGCTTCCTGTTACACTCGCCGCTCATTACATAGTGAACGCTCTGTAATCATTCCGTGCGCATTGCTCAACAGCCAGCACTGCATGTACATGTTGGGTAATAGGCCATCAAACAGCATGGGTGTGATTACAGCATATTCACTGTGAAATATCCAGCTCCAGCAGTGAATGTATGTGAATATGAATATATATATATATATATATATATATATATATATATATATATATATATATATATATATATATATATATATATATATATATATATATATCACATTATTTTATTGATACATTCTTAAAATAAAGGGTTAAAATATGAAACACTTGGCCTAGACGTTAGGCTACGATTAAGAGTTCACGCTCAAAACTTGTAGGCCATGTATTTCATATATTTAACCCATCCTTCTAAAAGCATTATTAATAAAACAATGTTTTCACAGAGAAATGTTTTTTCAGGAGGGAGCTTGGATATTTTCTCTCTCCATGTATCATTAGAGCATATCCCCTTGAAAAAGCAGTAATTGTGAAACGCAAGTTGGGGTGCAAAGAGTAGATGCCACTGTCACGATATGGTATGAAATATCATAAGTTAGTTTTCTTGCTAGCATGCGGGGGCTAAACCCCCCCCTCTCTCTCTGGTTCTCTTTGCTTCCCTGTGAGTTTCTGAATCTAAAGGCCCCGTCTCACACAGCGACGCTGCAGCGATACAGACAACGATGCTGATCGCTGCAGCGTCGCTGTTTTGTCGCTGTGTGGTCGCTGGAGAGCTGTCACACAGACCGCTCTCCAGCGACCAACGATGCCGAGGTCCCAGGTAACCAGGGTAAACATCGGGTTACTAAGCGCGGGGCCGCGCTTAGTAACCCGATGTTTACCCTGGTTACCAGCGTAAAAGTAAAAAAAACCAAACACTACATACTCACATTCCGGTGTCTGTCCCCCGGCGTCCGCTTCTCTGCACTGTGTAAGCACAGCGGCCGGAAAGCACAGCGGTGACGTCACCGCTGTGCTCGCTTTCCGGCTGGCCGGCGCTCACAGTGCAGAGAAGCTGAGACGCCGGAGGACAGACACCGGAATGTGAGTATGTACTGTTTGTTTTTTTTTTACTTTTACGCTGGTAACCACGGTAAACATCGGGTTACTAAGCGCGGCCCTGCGCTTAGTAACCCGATGTTTACCCTGGTTACCAGTGAAGACATCGCTGAATCCGTGTCACACACACCGATTCAGCGATGTCAGCGGGACCTCAACGACCAAAAAAAGGTCCAGGCCATTCTGACACGACCAGCGATCTCGCAGCAGGGGCCTGATCGCTGGTACGTGTCACACATAGCGAGATCGCTACTGAGGTCGCTGTTGCGTCACAAAACTTGTGACTCAGCAGCGATCTCGCTAGCGATCTCGCTATGTGAGACGGGGCCTTAAGGCAGTAGGGGGTTTTATGGCCATGCCATAAATTCCAGGCTCTGAAGGAAGTTACTCGCCCCCTCCCAACTGCTCTAGCTGGAACTGTTAGAGAAGATTCCGGAATCATGGAAGTCTTTTGTTCCATTTTTGTAAGATATTAGGCAGACGATGTAAGATAGGAAAATGGTAGATATATCTTCTTATTCTCCATCGGTGGATCTACGCATCACTCTAAACATGGGCGTCTAACTCCATCGGGTGAAGAAGTAGGGATTGCTCTGTAAATAATAGGACATATTTGATCTCATAAGAATGCTCACGTTAATCCGAGATGAATGCTGGTTTTGTTAGGACTATGACATGCTCGGTAGCGGAATTACAAGTCTTAGAAAATTTAGCTTACACTTAGTCTGATGGAAAAGGTAGGAGGATTTGGAAAAGCCAGCCCTTTCTGTGAGGTCACAGGCTGTAGGTTTTAAGTGCTGGCCGGCGTCCAAGAGGGTCAGATTTGAGTTTTTACCTGAAGAGCCCAGAGTGCACGCCCTGATGCACTGGGATAGATGGAAACTCCCCTAGCCTGTTGCCTGCAATGCTTTGAACAACTGTAAGTGTTATTTCTCATGTTATTCCCTGGTTTTTTTTTTCATAATTACCTTGTACATATTTGCAATTGTCTCATTTGTAACATCTTTGTAAAATATTTTTATAAAGCACTGCCTACTCCTTGTGGGGTATATTATTTCATGCCAGTTCTTTCTCCCTGCTCTAAAAACGTACCCTGTCTCTTGAAGGGAAATTACGCTACTGTGTTGGGTTAGCTTCGGACTCGTTTAATCGAAGCTGGTGGCAGCGATACTGTGCAGGCTTTTGGGGGGTCACTGTAGCGACTGCGGCTTGATAATTATTGTTCCTGCCTGAGTGGGAGTAGTTATCGCGTCGCTGAAGCGGGCCCAATAGCCAGTACATAGCAGGCAGCCTTTCTGGCGACTAATTACCCTAGGTGCAGTACCTGATCTGACCTGACAGAAAGGGGGGCGCCAGAGAGCTGCAAGGTTTAAGTGGAACTGTAAGCGGGATATACACAAATCCCTGTAGTTCATGGTATATTGAAGAGCAGTGGGATACCTAAAATAAGCCCCTGCTGTAAACTAAGAGGTCAATAACCTGGTGTGTGTTTTTTTTTATCACATTGTGGCAGTGGAGGGATAACTAAGATAAGCCCCCTGCACATGTGATAGCCGTCTGTTGGTCTAAAGTCACCCCAATCCGTGACCTATTGGTGGCAGTGGTCAGGAATCCCTGTGGATTTCGTGACAAACTGCTGGCCGCGGCTAAGGGAACTTGACAGTCACGGTGTGAATCGTGACAATTGGTGGCAAGGCGGTGGGATATTAGAGCATTAGTGATTTGGTTTGAGCAATCATTCCTCTCACTAAAAACTTGCAGAAAGTTCTTGCAAGAACCCTGCGCAAATAAGTTTGGGAGAACGAACTCAGTGCTTATTAGTTGTGAGACAATTGTGTACTGGTAATTATCCCCTCCCTTTCTCTTCGTTTTTCTATCCTATCTTTTATTTGGCAACCATGGTTGTGCTGGGAGAAACCTTTTATGAGCAGCAGACCGAAGACACCCTTGTGGCCTTGTGCAAGTCACAGCACATTGACTATGCAAACAAAAACAAAAGCCAACTGGTCGCAGTCCTGATGCAATGGGAAGCCGCTCTAGACCACTCACAGAGCCCAGAAGCCGCAGAAGCCGGCACCAGCGAACATGGTGCTGCAGCAGAGGTCCAACCACTGAATGCTCGCCCCGTTAGCAATCCAGGCGAACTGGACCCCCACCTGCAGGCGGCCTTGAAAGAATTCCCCGCTGACAACCATGAGGGACGTCGACAGCTGATCCAGCAATACCAGGAGCGAGCCGAGGCCCGAGCCGAGCGGGAGGCCCAAGCGGAGCGGGAGTACCGGCTGCAGATGGCCCAACTGCAAATGCAGAGGTCGTCCCAGTCCAGCTGTGAGCCCAGCAGTGCTCAGACACCAAAGCCCCGGCCCGACCACTTTCCTGTTATGGAAAAGGATGGGGACTTGGACACTTTTCTGCGGGCCTTTGAGAAAGCCTGCAGACAGTACCGACTGCCTACAGATGAATGGGCACGATACCTGACACCAGGGCTGAGAGGCAAAGCTCTGGAGGCGTTTGCTGCACTCCCTCAAGAACAAGATGGTGACTATGAGGCCATCAAGCAGGCTCTGATAGCCAAGTACCAGCTTACACCCGAGGTGTACCGTAAAAAGTTTCGGACCCTCCAACGTGGCCCACACGACAGTTACAGTGATGTGGTGCATGGACTGGGGACCCACTTTGACCAGTGGACCCAAGGACTGTCAGTGACCACCTTTGCACATCTGCGAGACCTGATGATCAAAGACCAGTTCTTCCATCTTTGCCCAGCTGAGGTGCGACAGTTCGTGATGGACAGAGAACCCAAAGACGTGACGAAAGCAGCGCAGATTGCCGATGCCTATGAGGCCAACCGTAGATCGGAAGTGCGGAAGCCAGTCACCTCCAGCTGGAGAGGGGGTAAGCCTGCATTTAACGCCAGTACCCCTGCCAGCCAACACACCAGAGGTCCTGTCCCCGTGGCCAACAGCACCAGACCTACCACCGAACTTCGCCAGTGTTACCACTGCAGGCAGACTGGTCATATCAGTCCCCAATGTCCAGTCAAGCAGAAGAACCCCTCATCCAAGGCCCCAGGGCCTAATGCAGCAGTTCTTTTGGTGGGTGGTGTGGCTGGGAGGGGGTGTGATAACGTACAGCATGTCATTGTGGGAGGTCATGTTGCTACAGGCCTCAAGGACACCGGGGCTGAACGAACCCTCATCCGACCCGAACTGGCGGCCCCTGAAGAAATCATTCCGGGGAAAACCCTAACTGTCACTGGGATTGGGGGCATCAGCTGTCCCTTGCCAATGGCCCGGGTTTATATTGACTGGGGTGCCGGGAGCGGGGTGAAGGAAGTGGGGCTGTCTGATAATTTGCCCACTGATGTTTTGTTGGGGACTGATTTGGGGAGGTTGTTTGCATACTACGTCCCTGACACCCCTCCCCAATCTGCTAATAAGGGTAACGTTAACCCTGATGATGATGATGGGAAATCGCATGTGTTACCTGACCATGCTTTATCTTGTAATGATGCATCTGTTAACCATTTTTTCTCTAGGATCGATGGTGAAAATGTTGTACCTGTGCCAACTGAATCTGATAATGATGTTTCTGTGCAAGTTGATGTGTCCATAGGTACAGGAGTGCTCAGCCACGTTGCTCTGCGGAGTGAGACGGCTGAGGAACTCCTAGCAGGGGCAAGTGTCGGTGCTACAAGAAATGGGGAGATACATGGGAACTGTGAGCAAGGTGATGCCATGCAATTGACCAGTGCCACCGAGGAAGGTAACTGGCCCATAAGTAGCAATGCTCCTGAGGTAATGGGGATGGATAGGGAGGCAGAGCCCATAGCAGCGTCGGCTGATGGGTCTGTAGAAACCCCCGGGGAGACAGCCTACGTAGCTGCTGTCACCCGCAGTCAAGAGTGCCCGGAACGCAGATACCTGTTTGCCTTCCGGACCCTCCTCAGTCATCAGTATGACTGAACCAGAGGTGGACCCAGTGCAGGTCCCAGAGGGCTCCCGTGGGGAAGGGACCCTGACGTCACTTCTGGCTTCCCCTAGCCAGGAGTTTCAGGCCGCTCTGCACACAGATGCGAGCCTAGAGAGTTTGAGACAACTCGCCGGGACGTCATTCTCCGAGACTGATAAGGAGAAGGTGTTCTGGGAAGGAGGAAGGTTGTACCGGGAGACAGTACCCGGAGAATCACAAAAGGAGTGGTTGAGGGAAAGACAGCTGGTCGTCCCGCAGCAATTCCGGGGTGAGTTGTTGCGGATTGCCCATGAGATCCCGCTAGCTGGACACTTGGGAATCAGCAAAACTAAGGCCCGGCTGTCTCAACACTTCTATTGGCCTAAGATGGGGACAGATGTGTCAAACTACTGCCGCTCCTGTGTCACCTGTCAAAGAGTGGGGAAGGCGGGGCCTGCTCTTAAGGCTCCCCTGATCCCTTTGCCAGTGATAGAGGAGCCTTTCCAGAGGATTGCGGTGGACATTGTGGGCCCGCTGGCCATCTCCAGCAGCTCTGGAAAGCGATATATTCTTACTGTGGTAGACTACGCTACCCGGTACCCAGAGGCAGTAGCTCTGTCGTCAACTAGGGCAGATAAGGTGGCGGATGCCCTGGTGGCCATCTTTTCACGTGTAGGATTTCCCAGGGAAATGCTTACTGATCAAGGGACCCAATTTATGTCTCGCCTAATGGAGGCTCTCTGTAAGAAAATGCAGGTGAAGCACCTGGTATCGAGTGCGTATCACCCACAGACCAATGGCTTGTGTGAACGCTTCAATGGTACTCTCAAACAGATGCTACGCATGCTGGTTGAGACACAAGGGCGCGACTGGGAGCGGTACCTCCCACACCTGCTATTCGCTTACCGAGAGGTTCCGCAGGCCTCGACGGGGTTCTCCCCCTTCGAGCTCCTGTACGGCAGGCGAGTCCGGGGACCCCTTGGGTTGGTAAGAGAATCCTGGGAAGAGGAGCCGAACCCTTCTGAAGTGTCCATAGTGGAGTATGTCATGCGCTTCCGTGACAAGATGCAGACCTTGACGCAGTTGGTGCATGACAACATGACGCAGGCTCAGGCTGATCAGAAGCACTGGTACGACCAGAACGCCCGGGAGCGGACCTACCACGTGGGTCAAAAGGTGTGGGTGCTGGTTCCCGTACCAACGGATAAGCTTCAGGCAGCCTGGGAGGGCCCGTACGTCGTCCACCAACAGCTCAACCCGGTCACCTACGTGGTCACGCTTGACCACACTCGGGGTAGGCGAAAGGCCTTTCACGTCAACATGATGAAGGCTCATCACGAACGTGAACCTTTCGTCCTACCGGTCTGCAGCGCACCCGAAGAAGGGGAGGAAGACACCCTCCTGGACCTGCTGGCCCAAGCCAAGGCCCGTGGGTCCATTGAGGATGTGGAGGTAAGCGCCTCGCTAGATGAACCACAGCGGTTGCAGTTGCAAACCACACTGGAACCCTTCCGGGTCGTGTTCTCCAACCGGCCTGGAAGGACTGAGTTAGCCGTCCACGAGGTGGACACCGGGAATCACGCCCCACTACGGCGAACACCCTATCGAATCTCTGACCAGGTGCAGCAGATTATGCGCCAGGAGATCGATGAGATGTTACAGCTGGGGGTGACTCGACGGTCAAAGAGCGCGTGGGCCTCACCTGTAGTTCTCGTGCCAAAGAAGGACCGGACCACCCGGTTCTGCGTGGACTACAGGGGGCTCAACGCCATTACAGCCTCTGACACGCACCCAATGCCGCGCATCGAGGAGCTGCTTGAGAAGTTAGCTGGCGCAAAATACCTGACAATAATGGATCTGAGTCGCGGATACTGGCAGATTCCCCTGAGCCCCGAGGCGCAGGAGAAGTCCGCCTTTATCACACCCTTTGGACTGTACGAGTCCACGGTCATGCCCTTCGGCATGAAGAATGCCCCTGCCACTTTCCAGCGGATGGTCAATCTCCTGCTTCAGGGACTGGAGAAGTACGCCGTGGCGTACTTAGATGACATTGCCATCTTCAGTCCCTCCTGGGGGGAACACCTGCAGCATCTCGAGGAGGTGCTCAGGCGAATTCACCGAGCAGGACTGACTATCAAGCCGGGAAAGTGCCAGATGGGCATGAGGGAGGTCCACTACCTGGGACACCGGGTAGGCGGAGGCACCCTGAAACCGGAGCCTGAGAAAGTGGGCGCGATCGTGAACTGGCCCACTCCTGGGACCAAGAAACAGGTGATGTCCTTCCTGGGCACTGCAGGGTACTATAGGCGCTTTGTGCAGCACTATAGTAGCCTGGCAAAACCTTTGACGGACCTCACCAGGAAGAAGCTACCCCACATCGTCAACTGGACAGATGGCTGTGAGGGGGCCTTCCAGGCGTTGAAAACAGCACTGTGCAACGCCCCTGTATTGAAAGCAGTCGACAATTCTTGGTACAGACCGACGCCAGCGAGTTTGGCCTTGGTGCTGTGCTCAGCCAGGTTGACTCGGAGGACCAAGAGCACCCCGTGTTGTACCTGAGCCGGAAACTTTTGCCGAGGGAAGTGGCCTACTCCACCATCGAGAAGGAGTGCCTGGCTATAGTCTGGGCCCTGCAGCGCTTGCAGCCCTACTTGTACGGTCGCACCTTCACTGTGGTGACCGACCACGACCCTCTGCGCTGGCTAAGCACCATGTGTGGAACCAATGGCAGGTTGCTACGCTGGAGCCTTGCCCTTCAGCAATTTGACTTCACCATTAAACACAAAGCGGGCAAAGAGCATGGGAATGGAGATGGACTCTCCCGCCAGGGTGAACCCACGGAGGTGCGCATGGAGGCATACCAAGAGGTTCTGCCGCCGTAGCGCATGCTAAAAGGGGGAGGTGTCACGATATGGTATGAAATATAAGTTAGTTTTCTTGCTAGCATGCGGGGGCTAAACCCCCCCCCCTCTCTCTGGTTCTCTTTGCTTCCCTGTGAGTTTCTGAATCTAAGGCAGTAGGGGGTTTTATGGCCATGCCATAAATTCCAGGCTCTGAAGGAAGTTACTCGCCCCCTCCCAACTGCTCTAGCTGGAACTGTTAGAGAAGATTCCGGAATCATGGAAGTCTTTTGTTCCATTTTTGTAAGATATTAGGCAGACGATGTAAGATAGGAAAATGGTAGATATATCTTCTTATTCTCCATCGGTGGATCTACGCATCACTCTAAACATGGGCGTCTAACTCCATCGGGTGAAGAAGTAGGGATTGCTCTGTAAATAATAGGACATATTTGATCTCATAAGAATGCTCACGTTAATCCGAGATGAATGCTGGTTTTGTTAGGACTATGACATGCTCGGTAGCGGAATTACAAGTCTTAGAAAATTTAGCTTACACTTAGTCAGATGGAAAAGGTAGGAGGATTTGGAAAAGCCAGCCCTTTCTGTGAGGTCACAAGCTGTAGGTTTTAAGTGCTGACCGGCATCCAAGAGGGTCAGATTTGAGTTTTTACCTGAAGAGCCCAGAGTGCACGCCCTGATGCACTGGGATAGATGGAAACTCCCCTAGCCTGTTGCCTGCAATGCTTTGAACAACTGTAAGTGTTATTTCTCATGTTATTCCCTGGTTTTTTTTATAATTACCTTGTACATATTTGCAATTGTCTCATTTGTAAAATATTTTTATAAGGCACTGCCTACTCCTTGTGGGGTATATTATTTCATGCCAGTTCTTTCTCCCTGCTCTAAAAACGTACCCTGTCTCTTGAAGGGAAATTATGCTGTGTTGGGTTAGCTTCGGACCCGTTTAATCGAAGCTGGTTGCAGCGATACTGTGCAGGCTTTTGGGGGGTCACTGTAGCGACTGCGGCTTGATAATGATCGTTCCTGCCTGAGTGGGAGTAGTTATCGCGTCGCTGCAGCGGGCCCAATAGCCAGTACATAGCAGGCAGCCTTTCTGGCGACTAATTACCCTAGGTGCAGTACCTGATCTGACCTGACAGAAAGGGGGGCGCCAGAGAGCTGCAAGGTTTAAGTGGAACTGTAAGCGGGATATACACAAATCCCTGTAGTTCATGGTATATTGAAGAGCAGTGGGATACCTAAAATAAGCCCCTGCTGTAAACTAAGAGGTCAATAACCTGGTGTGTGTTTTTTTTATCACATTGTGGCAGTGGAGGGATAACTAAGATAAGCCCCCTGCACATGTGATAGCCGTCTGTTGGTCTAAAGTCACCCCAATCCGTGACCTATTGGTGGCAGTGGTCAGGAATCCCTGTGGATTTCGTGACAAACTGCTGGCCGCGGCTAAGGGAACTTGACAGTCACGGTGTGAATCGTGACAGCCACATTACATATAAAATGGGTAAGCAGTAATTAGATCGATAAACATTTCACCGGTGTGGTGCGGTGCCAATGCGGATTCCTTGTCTGGATCTGGTGAGATGATGGGAACAAGTCTCTCTTCGTTTAAAATTTGGATATTTTGTATGATCTCAATGTCCTTTCTTGCAACTCGTGGTTAATAAACACATTATCATACGCACTAGAAATTTAGAGCATACTCATAATGTAATTGGCAACCAATTAATAACTTTGTCCAACGCCATGTTCTGAATCACTGAAAAAAAATTTGCCATTCACTTGATTGAGGCAAATGGAATGCCAAGTATGAAACTTGGTACTCAGACTAAACTCGTTTCCAGCAGTATCCCCCCTCCCCCCATCCTGTCCTGGTATATGTGGCTCCCCCAGTCTTGTTCTGGTATGTGGCTCCCCCGTTTTCTACTGGTATGTGTGACAACCCCATCCTGTCCTGGTATGTGTGGCTCCCCCTGTTGTATGCATGGCTCACACCCCTCCCCCGTCCTACTCACCCACCTTGAGCGTCCCTGCATCTCTGTACAGGCAGCTCTTCCTTGTTCCTGTGCTTAGCAGTCACGTGGTACTACTCATTAAAGGGAACCTGTCACCACGTTTTTGGAAGATGGGATAAAAATAGCGTTAAATAGGGGCAGAGGTGGGCGTTACATTAGTGTGTTTGTTATGCGTTTATTACCCACCTAAGTTGCCGAAATACCTTTGCAAAGTCTCCGTTTTCGCCTGTCAATCAGGCTGGTCTGGTCAAAAGGGCGTGTTGTCTTCCCCCAGATTTTGCGTAGTTTTCCGTTGGTGGCGTAGTGGTGTGCACATGCCCAAGGTCCCGAATCCTCTGCCAGGGGATTTAAAAGAGCGCGCTGTTCGTTATTTCATTGGTGATCGGTGGGCCTGAAGCCGCGGCCAGCAGAGCGCCGCTTCTGCACACGCGCGGCCAAAGGAAGATGGCCGCGCCCACCGATCACCAATGAAATAACGAACAGCGCGCTCTTTTAAATCCCCTGGCAGAGGATTCGGGACCTTGGGCATGTGCACACCACTACGCCACCAACGGAAAACTACGCAAAATCTGGGGGAAGACAACACGCCCTTTTGACCAGACCAGCCTGATTGACAGGCGAAAACGACTACTTTGGTAACGTATTTCGGCAGCATAGGTGGGGAATCGGGGTACACAAACTACACTATTGTAATGCTCAGCTCAGGCCCTATTTAACAGTATTTTTATCTCATACCGAAAAAACGGGGTGACAGGTTCCCTTTAATGAATATGCACTCCATGCCTATGGGAGTGGAGACGCATGCATATTCATCACCTTACTGAGCGGTACCATCTGACCGCTAAGCACAGAAAAAGCTGCCGGCATTGGGACAGAGATGCAGTGATGGAGGGAGAGTATTGATGTCTTTTGGAAGCCTGCGGTTGCAGCTGTCAGTGTGCTACAGCCACCGGCTCCCCAGCTTGCTTTCTGGACAATGAGTGTATAAGCCGAGGGGGGAGTTTTCAGCACAAAAAGTGTTCTGAAAATCTCAGCTTATACACAAGTACATACGGTATTCATTTTTGCAGTTGATGGCATTTTTTCTACTTTTTCATAGCTATGTGAGGGTTTGTTCTTTGCAGGAAAAGAAGCACTTTTGCATTACACGGTCAATTTTATCATGTGATGTACTAGATGTAAGTAAACAAATGCAGTAAAATAGTGAAAAAAATAGGGATTTTTGTTTACACACCATAAAATTCTTTTCTCCAAGCCACTCATTGGGGGACACAGTACTGTGGGTGTATGCTGCTGTCACTAAGAGGCTGACACTAAGTAAATACAAAAAGGGTTAGCTCCTCCTCTGCAGTATACACCACCCACTGGCTCCGGACAGAACCAGTTCAGTGACAAAGCAATAGATTGACAAAAATTAACCGTAGGTACAACATGTCAAAATTATAACACTTATCATAGGCAACAGGCCAAAAGGGTGGGTGCTGGGTCCCAAAATGAGTGGCTCGGAGAAAAGGATTTTACGGTGAGTACACTAAAATTCCTATTTGTCCTTCGCCACATTGGGGGGGGGGGGGGGTGACAGAACACCATAACAGAGCAAACTCACGGCACCTGCTATCTAAAGATACGCTACCGCTGCCTGCAAGATATGTTTACCCAGGCTCGCGTCTGCAGATGCCTGAGTATGGACATTATAATGCTTTGAGAAAGTGTGCAGGCTGGACCAGGTCGTCTCTTTGCAACTCTGCTCTGCAGATGCTTGATGCTGAATGGCCCACGAAGCGCCAACCGACCGAGTGGATTGTGCCTTGATCCCCGCTGGAATTGTCTTGCCTCTGAAGCGGTAAGCTTCTTGAATAGTCGACCGAATCCATCTGGCTATTGTTGACTTAGAAGCGGCCAATCCCTTCCGGTGTCCCACCAGGAGCACGAACAAGGCTTCAGTCAGGCGAAAAGGTGCTGTTATAGATACGTACTTCCTAAGAGCCCTCACAAGATCTAAGGAATGAAGAGCCTTTTCCACTCGGTGAACCGGAGCAGGACAAAATGATGGAAGCACAATATCCTCGTTAAGGTGAAAAGAAGACACCACCTTAGGAAGGAAGGACGGAGACGGTCTGAGGACCACTTTGTCAAGGTGAAAAACCAGAAAGGGAGCTTGACAGGAAAGAGCAGCCAACTCCGAGACCCTTCTGATCGAAGTAATCGCTAAAAGGAAGGCAACCTTCCATGAAACGAGAGATAGGAAGATGTCCTGCAATGGCTCGATGGGAGACTTGTAGGACACCAGGACCAAATTAAGGTCCAAAACGTCTAGTGGCGCTCTATGGGGAGGTACCACGTGGGAGACTCCCTCAAAGAACGTTCTCACCTGGGGTTTGGAAGCGATCTTACGCTGGAACAGGACGGACAAGGCCGAGACCTGCCCTTTGAGGGAACTCGGCGCTTCGACCCAAGTCCAGACCGGACTGAAGAAATTCCAAAATGGTGGGAATGTTGAAATTGAGCGGAGGGTGATCTCTGCTTCTGCACCAGTCAAAGAAGATTTTCCAGATCCGATAATAGATACGCACCGACACAGGCTTTCGAGCATTGATCATGGTGGAAACTACTTTGCAGGAAAAATCCGCTTGAGTCAGAACCAAGGATTCAATGGCCAAGCTGTCAAACACAGGGTCCATGAGTTCTGGTGGTAAATCGGACCCCGAGAAAGAAGATCCGCATGATCTGGTAGTCGCCAAGGAACGTCTGCGATCAGTTGGACGAGCTCAACGTACCACGCTCTGCGAGGCCAATCCGGAGAAATGACGATCACCGGCACCCCCTCCGCCTTGATCTTCCTGATGACCTTCGGAAGCAAGGGCAAGGGAGGAAACAGACAAGGAAGACGAAAGTGACTCCTGGGAAGGACCAACGCGTCCACCCCGATTGCTCTCGGGTTCCGGGATCAAGCCACAAACTGAGGTGCTGTACCTTGGCATTGAACCAGGAAGCCATCAGGTCTACATCCAGAGTATCCCAACGAAGGCAGATCTGCTGGAAAATATCTTGATGGAGAGAGAACTCTCCCGAGGCAAGGCCATGACGGCTTAGGAAATCCGAGGCCCAATTTTCCACCCCTGGAATGTGAACGGCCGATATAACTGAGTGGTTCCTTTTGGCCCAGCGAAGAATGTGTTCCACCTCGCGCATTGCAGCCTTGCTGCGAGTGACCCCTGATGATTGCTTTAGGCCACAGCCGTGGCATTGTCCGACTGGATACGGATGGGGCGGGCCTGCTAGGAGATGATGGAACAGCAGCAGGGATAGCCAAGTCGCACGGATCTCTAGGACATTGACGGGAAGGCGAGACTCCTGAGGAGACCAGTTCCACTGAGCAGTGTGATGACAAAAGACAGCTCCCCAGCCAAGGAGGCTGGCATCAGTCGTGACCACCAGCCAATGGACTGGGAGGAAGGACTTATCTTGGAGGAAGGAGGCCCGGAGCGTCCACCACTGGAGTGCCTGTTTGACCCAAGGGGTCAGCCGATACGGACGATCGAGGGAAAATGGACTCTTGTCCCATGCATCCAACAGTGCGTGCTGTAGGGGATGAAGATGCAGTTGCGCAAACGGAATTGCTCCCATTGCGGCTAACATCTTCCCGCGAATCCTCATGCCGAAACGAACGGAACAAGGAGAAGGTTGACAGAGTCCAGACCTCATGTTGAAGAGCTAGGACCTTGTCCAGAGGAAGAATCACCAACCCTTGGTAAGTATCCAGAGTCATGCCCGGGAAGGAGATCTGCTGAGCTGGAACGGGAGAAGACCTTTTCAGGTTGATTAACCAGCCCAGCCGAGAAAGAGTATTCAAAGAAATGCGGATGCACTCCTCGCAGGCATGGAAAGATGGGCCTTTGACCAGTCATCTACATAGGGGAGAACGACTAGGCCCCGAGAGTGTAGGATAGCCATGACAGCCACCATGACCTTTGTGAAGACTCTGGGGGCGGTGGCAAGGCTGTGAACTGAAAATGTTCTCCGCGAACAGCGAAGCAAAGGAACCTTTGGTGAGGAGGGAAGATTGGAATGTGAAGATACGCATCCCGAATGTCGATCGAGGCTAGGAACTTGCCTTGCTCCATCGAGGCAATGACGGAACGAAGGGACTCCATCCTGAAATGCCGGGCTCTGACAAATCTGTTTAAAAGCTTTAGATCCAGAAGGGGTCTGACTGTACCATCCTTCTTGGGGATCGTGAACAAATTTGAATAAAATCCTTGGAACCTTTTGCTCTCTGGGACCGGGGTAATAACCCCGTCTCGGCAAAAGTGGCTCCATGGCCTGGAAAAAGGCCCGAGCACACGTTCCCGCTTCGGGAGGCCGAGAGGCAAGAAACCGGGTTGGAGGGGGGGGAGAGAGAGGAAAATTCTATTTTGTATCCAGAGGACATCAGATCCCTGACCCTCTCGTTGTGAACGACTGCGAGCCAGATATGGCGAAACAGGAATAGGTGGCCACCTACTCTGCTGGAGTCGTCCGGACAGAGTTGTGAGTCATTTACTTGAGGATCTTTGGGGTCTGGATCCCCTAGATCTGGACTGCAGGGGGCGGCCCTTTCACGAGCAGTTGGGCTTGCACGAGGTCTGTGGACTCTTGTCCCGGACAGCGGGACGCCCGGAACCGGGGGAACTGGCTGTAGAGGACCACTCGTAATTGCTGCGAAAGGACCGAAAATTAGTCTGCAGCTGTCGGCGGATCGGTCGCCAAATTCTCTGCTGGGGAATGGATTTACTCTTCCAACGTGTAGCATCCGAAATCAGTTGGTCCAGCTTTTCACCGAATAAGCAACCGCTGAGATAGGGAAGGGACGTTAAGGACTTTTTAGATGCAGAGTCTGCTCGCCAGTTTCTCAGGCATAGCACCCTTCTAATCGCTACTGCGTTTGAAGCTTTAAGTGCAGAGCAATTAGCCACGTCCAGGGAAGCATTTACTAAATAATCACCAGCCAAAGAAATTTGATTGGCCAACTCCGCTATCTCGGAGGGGAGATCACTCTTCTGCAGGGGCGTAACTACAACAGATGCAGGGGTTGCAATCGCACCCGGGGCCTGGAGCCTAGGGGGCCCTAAAAGTCCCTTTGGCCTATAAAAAAAAACAAAAAAAAAACGACTATTGCTATTAAAGATTTAAAATATTTGGGGGCCCCATTGACACTTTCGCATCGGGGCCCATGAGTTTCAAGTTACGCCACTACTCTTCTGTATGGCCTTATACAGGGAATCTGCCCAGTAAGTCACAGCTTTGGCTACCCAGGTAGCTGCAAAGGAGGGAAAAAGTGCCGAGCCTGATGCCTCAAAAAAGGAACAGGTGAGGCCGTCAATCAGACGATCTGTGGGATCTTTAATGGAGTATCCGTGTGGCAGGGACAGAAGAGTCTTGGAGGACAAACGGGATACGGGAGGATCCACTGGAGGGGATTCTGTCCATTGTTTGCGGAGGTCAAGAGAGAAGGGATATCTGGTCTCCAGAGATCGCTGACCTGCAAAGCGTTTGCCCGGACGCTCTCTATGTTGCAAAACTATGTGCTGAAACTCAGGGTGATCGGCAAACACCCTATGAGAACGTTTGGTCCTTTTAAAGGACACTGCGCTATCCGTACGGGAGGTAGTGGGCTCCTCGTCAACCTTCAGTGACTGGTTGACGGCCTCAATGAGGCTATCCACAGTAGCCTGATAACCTGGGGAGTCTAGGTCAAGGGGCCCATCCGACTCAGATTCAGAGTCATAATCGCTATACGCACCTGGAGAGTGAGAGCAAGAAGCAGAGCTAACGGACGCAGGGGCACCGGAGGGCCTGGGGGATGAGCTATGTACTCGTTTCCGAGAAGCCTGTTTGTGTCTTAAACGAGAATGGCCCCTGCAGGCCGATGGTCCCCCTGATGTAGGGGAATTCTCTGAGACAGACAGATTAGTGGTCCTGCTCTTGGAGGGATCCTAAAGGGACTCAATCACCTTAGTTAAAGAAGCCATAGATTGCGATTGTGACAAGGCCCACTCAGGGGGACTGGTCACTGTGGGTTCGGATCGCGGTGGGGGGGCTCCTGAGCGCATTTAGGGTCACAAGCATGACAGAGCGGACAGTATGCCCACTTGGTAGCGCAGCCTGACAGGAGGTGCAAGAAGTGAAAAACACTGTTTTAGATTACTTTTTGGAGGTTTTAGATAGAGACATGCTGTATCCCTGTTAACCCCGAAATACTGCAGGGAAGGCTAAGTGTGGCTGAAAAGTCAGCAGAGCACTTTGTGTGCGGCTGTAAAGTCAGCGTAGCACTTTGTGTGCTGCTGTAAGGGAGGCAGAGGACTTTGAGTGCGGCTGTAAAAACAACAGAGCACTTAGTGTGTGTCTGAGAAAAGGGGACCTGTGGGCAGTGTGGCAGAGCACTTACCCAGGTCCTGTGACCCTGCATTCCAGCGGTCTTGTAAAGGCAGCGCGGTGTTCCTCCATCCTTAGGGGGCTGAAGATGGCCACCGAGATTAGGAAGGGTGCTTCTCTCAGTTAACAAGAAGTGCCAGGAGTTTCCGGCCTACGACCTAGTCGTGGCCGAAGCCGGGGACTAAATTAGTGGTGCACGGCCGAGGAGAACCGGTCGGGCCCGTGACGTGCTTGGGAGCCCCCCGCCGAAGTCTGGGAGGATCGAGGCGCAGAGCTGCCGTTCTGCTGGAAGTCAGTAATGCGGGGGGACGGTGCAGGAACCCTCGATCCACGATCACCTTTGGGGGAGGTGAAGAGGGACCGTCTAGCTTCATACAGCGCCGCTGTTCATACAGTGGTGGTGCAGCAGGAGTAACCGGACGCCATGGGGAGGGAGCCTCTATGTATCCTAAGGGTTCGCTCCCCTAGCACTTCACAGGGCTGTGTCCGGCTGTGGCCTGGCTCAGAAGGGGGTACATGGAGGCGACACTCCGTGTTCCCGTCTGTTGTTGGTGGGGGAAATCGGCACCCTGAAGGGAACCGTCGCCCCTAAAATAGCTCAGGTCTGGCATCCCACGTCGCAGGAGAGGGTACGGGGAGGCGAGACTCGCCGTGCTTGCCTGTTGATGTTTGGGGGAGATCGGTCCCTTCAAAGGGTCCGTCGCCCCAGTCTTCCTCTTGCGCAAAAAGTTTTTAAAAAAATATAAAAATAAAGAATAAAAAGGTATGGTCTGAGTAGCAGACCCAGTGTGCCTCCTACGGACACTAAGAATGAACTGGTTCTATCCGAAGCCAGTGGGTGGTGTATACTGCAGAGGATGAGCTAACCCTTTTTGTATTTACTAAGTGTTAGCCTCCTAGTGGCAGCAGCATACACCCACGGTCCTGTGTCTCTCAATGTGGCGAAGGAGAAAATAGAATTAGAACTTACCGGTAATTCTCTTTCTAGGAACCTTCCACGACAGCAGTATCGGAGGATGTCTCCCCGCCCTAATAGGGGACAGGAACAGAAAGAGGTTAAATACCCCTCCCCTTCCTGCAACCACCAGTGTTTTTTCTGGACACAGTAGCATGTTTACTTACCACTTAAGTGCAGGAAACATTTAATATATATAAATCAGATAGGGAGGGAAATTAGTGCTGTCGTGGAAGGTTCCTAGAAAGAGAATTACCGGTAAGTTCTAATTCTATTTTCTCTAGTCACCTTCCACGACAGCAGTATCGGAGCAATACCAACCGCTAATTTCTTTAGGGAGGGACAACAGCCTGGAGAACTCGTCTGCCAAACGATAGGTCCCTATTGAAGTTGAGCCTGTAGTGCCTGGTGAATGTATGGACTGACGACCAGGTGGCGGCTCTGCAAATCTGCTCTGAAGATGCGCTACCCCTCTCTGCCCAGGAAGTTGAGACTGCACGGGTGGAGTGTGCTTTTAGAGAAGCTGGAGGAGTCAGATTCTGGGATGAGTAGGCAAGGCTAATGGCCTGTTTAATCCAATTTGCTATTGTACTTTTGGGCTGCCTTCTTGCCTTTATTACGTCCTGCCCACTGGACGAATAGATTCTGATCCACCCTCCAACTCTCTGTCTGTTGAAGGTAGAATAGGACCACTCTGCGGACGTCCAGGGTATGAAAGACCTCCTCTTTTGGGTTAGATGGATTCGGACAGAAAGAGGGTAAGATGATTTCTTGATTTCTGTGGAATTCAGAGACCACTTTAGGCATAAAGGAAGGATCTAATTTCAGGATTATGCTGTCCATAGTTACGGTCAGGAATGGCTCCTGGATTGATAAAGCCTGTATCTCCCCTATACGCCTGGCGGTAGTGATAGCCACCAGAAAGACTGTTTTTAGGGTCAAGATCTTTAAGTTGGAAGCTGAAAGGGGTTCAAAGGGGTCACCGGTCAGACTGTTCAGGACAAGATTCAAGTCCCACGGAGGGGTGTGGATGAGACGTCTTGGACGGATTCTTGTTGCTGAAGCTATAAACCGTTTGATCCATCGGTGACTTGCCAGATCTTGATCAAAGAAAGATCCGAGGGCCGACACTTGGACCTTCAGGGTACTTGGTGAGAGTCCCATGTCCAAGCCCTTCTGGAGGAATTGAAGGATTTGAGCAATTTCCGGGTTAAATGGATCTGGTTTGTTCGGAAGACACCATGAAGAAAATTTCTTCCATATTTTCCCATAAATGGCATTAGTTATCGGCTTCCTACTTTTTTGTAGGGTTTCAATCACGTCTTGAGAGCCCCCTGGCCTTCAGGATCTCGGCTTCAGAAGCCAGGCTGCTAACTTCAGCTTGTGCAGGTCTGGATGAAATAGAGGACCCTGTTGAAGCAGGTCGTGTCTCTGGGGAAGTAGGATTGGACCTTCTAAGCACATGTCTGTCAACGCGTTGAACCAGCCTCTTCCTGGCCACAGTGGGGCTATCAGAATCGTTGGGACTTGCTCTATCCGGACTTTCTGCAATGTTCTGGATAGCAATGGGATTGGCGGGAAGGCATACGCTAGGGTAAATTCCCAAGGATGTGAGAATGCGTCCAGTCCTTGAGTCTCGTTTGAGATGTTCAGGGAGAAAAAGTTGTCTGACTTTTTGTTCTGTCTGCTGGCGAACAGGTCCACCTCGGGGGTTCCCCACCTCTGGACCAAGGATAGGAATATCTCCTGGTTTAGGGACCATTCCCCAGGATGAAAGTCCCTCCTGCTGAGGTAATCCGCCTGGGAATTGTCCAGCCCTTTTATATGTACTGCAGAGATGGACAGGAGGTGTTTCTCTGCCCAGGAAAAAATCCTTCCAGCAGTTAGCTTTAGGCTTGAGTATTTCGTGCCCCCTTGGTGTCGGAGGTAGGCGACAGTGGTCATGTTGTCGGACATCACCCGTACATGGTGACCCTGGATGAGGGCCGATGAGGCTTTTAGCGCCTCCTCCACTGCTTTTAACTCTCTCAGATTTGAGGAGCTGCGTCTCATCTCTAGGGACCACAGACCCTGAAAGTGGGATTTCTCGATCACAGCACCCCAACCTCTCTGACTTGCGTCTGTTGTAAGTATTCGGAGAGGGGTCTGATCCCAGCTGACTCCCCGCTGTAAGTTTCGGGGATTCCGCCACCATGAGTTGGAGGATCTTACATGAGTGGGAAGAGGAATTTTCCTGGATAACGCCATCTGGTGTCCTCTTGAATACGACAGGATGTGAGATTGAAGAATCCTTGTATGGGCCTGGGCCCAGGAGACTGCCTGGATGCATGATGTTAGCGAACCCAGGATTGACATAGAGTCTCTTAGAGTTGGGTATTTCTGGTCTCTGAATCTGGAGATCTTGTGGACCAGATCTATCCGACGGTCCCTGGGTAAGAAGGACATTCTCTTTTCTGAGTCCAGCAGAATTCCTAGAAATTTCTTCTGGGGAGATGGCCGGAGATCTGATTTTGCCAGATTTGGAATCCACCCGAGAGACGTTAAGATGCTGAGAACCTTCGCCACGTCCTGATTGAGGCGAGAAGCTGATGGAGCAATGAGGAGGAAGTCGTCCAGGTATGGAATGACGCAGACCCCCTGTTGTCGGATAAAGATTATCACTTCCAACATGATCTTGGTGAAGACCCGTGGAGCTGATGACACTCCGAAAGGAAGGACATTGAACTGGTAATGGCTGATCCGTTTGTTTTGGGAGATGGCGAACCTGAGGAACCTCCTGTGGTCTGGGTGTATTGGCACATGGTAATATGCGTCCCTCAGGTCCAATGTGGCCATTACCCAGTTCTGTCCAATCAGCGGGATCGCTGATCTGATAGATTCCATCTTGAATCTTCGATATCTTATCACCTGATTCAGAGGTTTCAGGTTTACGATGATACGGTGTTTTCCTGAGGGTTTCTTCACCAGAAAGAGATGGGAATAATGGCCTTCTCCTTTTTCCCTTTGTGGTACGTGGGAAATCACTTTCTCCCGGAGCAGGCTTAGAATATCCGATCTCAGAGCCTCCTGAAGTTTTGGAGATTGTGGAGAAGTGATTGTTAGATGGCGAGGAGGAGGACTCTCGAATTCCAATTTTAGGCCATCCTGTATGGTACGCAGGACCCACTGATCCCTGGTGATCTCCTGCCACCTGGAGAGAAAATTCGAGAGTCGACCTCCGACGTGGAAGCAGTCATTGTTTTTCAGAGGGCTGCTGGGGCTGGGGGACCATGATGTTTCTGGCTTTCCCACCTTTAGGGTAGCTCCATCGCCCCGTTTTGCCTTTTCCCCTATAGTTCTGTTGGGGTGGTTGTTCACGGGGGGGACGAAAAAACCGCTTCCTCGGGTTCCGTTGTTCTGGAAGGACCTTCTTTTTGTCTGAAGCCTTGTCCAGGATGTCGTCCAAGGCTGGTCCAAAGACATGATGGCCCTGGAAAGGGATACCACAAAGTTTGGACTTTGAGGTAATGTCTCCCCCCCAAGACTTAAGCCACAGGGCCCTCCTTGCTGAGTTTGTAAGGACAGCAGATCTAGCGGCCACCCGAACTGATTCCGCGGAAGCGTCCGCGAGAAATCCGGTTGCTTTTTGGAGCAAGGGAAGAGAATTAAGGATGTCCTCTCTGGATGTACCTTGTACGAGGTGGTTCTCTAAGGTACGAAGCCAAATAAACAATGATCTGGCCACACACGTTGAGGCTACGTTGGATTTTAATAAGTTAGTTGAGGTGTCCCAAGATCTCCTCAGTAAGCTCTCAGTTTTACGATCCATCGGATCTTTAAGTTGGGAGGAGTCTTCGAAGGGTAGGGCCGTTTTCTTAGTGACCCTTGACACCTGAACATCCACCTTGGGCATATCAAACAAAGAACAATCTCCCTCCAGGGGAAAGCGATTTTTGAACTCAGATGGGACGTTCAGCCCCTTTTCTGGCAGGCTCCACTCCTGAAGGATAATGTTCTCGATGTTTTCATGTATGGGGAATCCTTTTACCGATTTAGGTTTCAGACCCCCGAACATATCATCCTGCACGGAATGGCCCTCTATCTCCTCCTCTACCCCCATGGTGCCTCTCACCATGGAAATTAACTCTTCCAAATCTTCAGAGGAGAAGAGGTACTTCCTACTTTCCGATTTGGGAGCAGAAGTAGAAGTAGAACCCTCTTTTTCCCAGCTGTATTCTGAACCCGAGGTATGTATCTCGCCCGAGTCAGAGTCTGAGGCTACCCGGCCCAATCTCCTTTTCTTAGGAGGGGGAGGCTGTGGGGTCGGGGCTCGAGAGAAGGTTGCCATAGAGGACTGAACCTCCTCCCTGATGAGGGTTCTAATGCTATCCATTAAAGAAGGCTGTTCGCTACGCAGCACTTCGTCTGTGCATGGTTGGCAGAGCTTCTTTGTGTATGCTGAGGGGAGCTTGGCTGCACAAGCACCACACTTGCGGCTGGGCTTCCTAGTGCCAGTGACCTTGTCTCCCTGGAACGAGAGAGAAAGGTGGACTGAGCCGCTTAAACTTTTTAAAAAATGGACAGCAAGGGACATCATCCCACTACTTACAGTAGAGGGGTGCGCGCTGGGCTCTGCAGTGGCAGAGTGAGAGGTTTTGTCGCCGTCCATAACGCCAGAGGTACAGTCACCGACAGACGTCTCACTAGGAGGGCTCCCCAGTCAGGAATAAGTAGTCTTACCGAGATTCCAGCGAGTTTGGTGCTCCTCCCTCGGAAGTGTCCCTGGGGGGGGGTCCGTGATGCCCGCCCTGGCCGCCGCTGCTGTTCCCAGGTTCAGGACGCCGGCCGGCGCGCGCCAAAGCTCCAGTTCGAAAAACCGGAAGTCCCGGAGCGCGTCACTTCCGGTGCGCGCGCGCCAACCCCGCAGCAGCGTGGGGAGAGGAGGAAGCCGGGGAGCTGCAGGAGGACCCCGGAGCACTACACCGCTCTGCATTGCCACCCGAAGGTGGCGCAGGAAGAGCGGGCGGGGGTCCCAAGTCACGCGGGGACCGCGGAGATGGGAGCAGTCTGGAGGCGGAGGAAGAGAACGGAGCTCCCGACCGCGACTGCCCGGCTGACAGGTAACCAGTGCTCTCGTTCGCCGGCCACGGCAGCACTATCGGAGAACCTCTTCATGCCCCATAGGGGACAGGAAAAACACTGGTGGTTGCAGGAAGGGGAGGGGTATTTAACCTCTTTCTGTTCCTGTCCCCTATTAGGGCGGGGAGACATCCTCCGATACTGCTGTCGTGGAAGGTGACTAGAGAAAAGCACAGTTCCGCAATTTTTTCAGGGTAATACAATTATGTCTATACTAAAGAATCATCACTTTTTTTTTTTTTTTACTGGGAAAAAAAAAAAAAAAATGTAGACATTTATAAAAAATGTCCCCATTAGGGTTCACAATCTAGATTCGCTATCAGTATATCTTTATGTGTAGAAGAAAACCCACAAAAACACAGGGAGAACATACAAACTCTTTGCAGATGTTGTCCTTGGTGGGACAACTTTTGGGTGATGCAGCTGTGTCAGGACCTGTTTTTGCTCCCCCAAGACAAAGTTTTTACTGATAACATATTGGGGTAGATGTAATGTTTTGACTGCCTTTTATTGCAATTTTTTGCGCTATTGCAGCAGACAAAAAAACCCACAAATCTATTATTTGATTTTTTTTTCTCATTACGCCATTTAACAATTGGGTGAATTTATTTTATATTTGATAGATCAGACTTTCACGAATGTAGCGATAATGTGTATTATTTTTTAAATTTGTTTATTTTAAATGAGTGATTTTAACTTTTATATTTTTTTTACTTTTTTTTGTATTTGTATATAGCAAAAACAGGGATTTTTGTGTACTCACCGTAAAATCCATTTCTCCGTGCTACTCATTGGGGGACACAGGACCATGGGTGTATGCTGCTGCCACTAGGAGTCTGCCACTAAGTGAATACAAAAAAAGTTAGCTCCTCCTCTGCAGTATACACCTACTAATGGCTGCAGCCCAAACCAGTCCAGTGACAAAGCAGTAGAAGATCACAACCATCAAATACAGGTACAACATGTCAAACCAAAGAACAAGCATAGCCATCAGAGTGGGTGCTGTGTCCCCCAATGAGTGGCTTGGAGAAAAGGATTTTATAGTGAGTGCACAAAAATCCCTGTTTCTCCTTCACCTCATTGGAGGACACAGGACCATGGGACATCCTAAAGCAGTCCCTGGGTGTGAAAACTGACAACAGATTAAACCACACATACCAAGTATCTAAAGATGCGCTACTGCTGCCTGCAGAATCTGTCTGCCCAGGCCCACATCTGCTGAGGCCTGAGTGTGGATATTGTAGTGCTTTGAGAATGTGTACAGGCTGAACCAGGTCACAGCATTGCAAACCTGTTCCGCCGATGCCTGGTGCTGGATAGCTCAAGAAGCGCACACTGACCGAGTGGAGTGTGCCTTGATCCAGGATGGGGTAGGCTTGCCGCTGTCGCGGTAAGATCCCCGAATAGCTGATCGAATCCACCTGGCTATTGTCGACTTTGAAGCAGCTAGTCCTTTCCTGTAGCCCTCGAGGAGCACGAACAGTGCATCCGTCTGACGAAAAGACACCGTCTGTGAAACATACCTTCTGAGAGCTCTCATGAGATCCAGAGTGTGAAGAGCCTTCTCCACATGATGTACTGGTGTCGGGCAAAACAAGCGTAGGACAATGTCCTCGTTAAGATGAAAGGCGGAAACGACCTTTGGCAAGAGAACCACCTTGTCCCGGTGAAAAATCAGAAAAGGCGCCCGGCAGAACAGAGCAGCCAACCTGATTGACGTTACCGCGACGAGGAAGGCGAACTTTCATGAAAGGTGCGTTAGAGACGTCCTGTAGCGGTGGGCAAGACTGTCCTCTAGACCGAATGGGCAATACTGTATCAGGTGGTCCGTGGGAGGATACGTCTGGCAAGGATAGGAGGGTTTTGGAGGCAAAGCGAGATATGGGTGAAAGAGTATCTGGACTCAAGAGGCTTTTGGACTATGAAGTGTTTGTCCGGTTGTGCTCTATGCCACTGAACTATGTCCTGAAACTCGTGGTGATTGGCAAACACGCAATAAGGACGTTTGGTCCTTTTGAAGGACACCGCGTGATTTGGGATAGAAGTAGATTCCTCGTCAACCTTCAAAGTCTGGTTGATGGACTTTATGAGACTATCCAACGTTGCCTGGTAGCCCGGCGAGTCCAGGTCGAGCGGCCCATTAGACTCGTACTCAAGAGTTCTGTTCGCTACCAACTCCTAGAGAGGGAGAGCGAGAACCGGAGCTCACGGATGCCGAGGCGCGAGAAGGCCCGTGAGACTTGCTATGTTGTCCTTTTTCTAGATGCCCATATCTCCTTTGACTGAGAACGGCCCCTGCAGGCCAACGGTTCCCATGATGTAGGGGACCTTCTAAGACAGGCAGGCTAATGTCCCTACCCCCAGAGGGATCCTGAAGGGACTCAATTGCTTTGGCTAAGGAAGCCATGGACTGCAACAGTGATGAAGCCCACTCACGGGGCTAGGTACATTGGGTTCGGTTGCGACGGAGGGCTCCTGAGCGCGTTCAGGGTCACAGGTTTCACAGAGTGGAGTATTCTGACCCCGCGGCAATGTGCCTGACAGGAGGTACATGAGGTGAAAAACACTGTATGTGTTTTGATAGCCCTTTTGGATGCTTTAGGGAAAGTCATGCTGTACCCTTGTCCAGCATGGGACAGAAATGGCTAATCTCCAAATATATACTGTATATATACTGCAGGGCAGGCTAATAACTACGCAGCTCTAAGACAGCGCAGGTCTGCAAAAACAAGTGCACTATGTGTATGGCAGTGCACCTCTGCCTAAAAAAGCAAGTGGGTATATGGCAGCGCAGCACTTACCCAAGGTCCTGCGGCCCTGAGAGCGGTCCTCCTGGAGCCTGGTGTCAGGGAACCGCTGAAATATGTGCCAGAGAGGTCCTTGCTCACTAAAGATGGCCCCTGGGATTCAAAGAAAGCGCTCTCGCACTAAGCGAGAAATGCCAAGCAAGGGACTAAATTACCGGTGCCGGACAGGAAAACACCAAGGAGCTGTGACGCGCTGCAGGAGCCCCACACCCCCATACTCACCAACAGAGTAGAAGAAGCATTGCTGATGCTGAAAAAACTTAAGAGCTACTGCTCTGCCTGCAGGTAATGGCTGTGGTATGGATGGTGCAGAAACCCTCAATCCACCATCTCTTTGTCAGGGAGGTGAAGAGGGACCGTCCGCCTCATTCCATCACCTCTGTTCAATCAGTGGTGATGCAGTGGGGGCTGCATGGACACCCATGGTGCCTCTGTACATTCTAAGGGTTAACTCCCCTAGGAAGGGACAGGGCTGTTGTCTGGCTGTAGCCTGGCTCAGAAAAGGGTACATGGAGGCGATAATCAATGTTCCCGTCTGTTGCTGGTGCGGGGAGATCGGCGCCCTGAAGGGAACAGTCACCCCTAAAATAGCTCAGGCCTGGCTTGCACGGTGCACTCCACGTTTCCGCCTGTTGCTGGTTGGGGGAGGTCGGATCCTTGAAAGGATCTGTCGCCCCTACATTCCTCGTAGAAAATAGTAAAAGGTAAAAATAAAAAATAAATTATGGTCTGAACAGCAGACCCATGTGCCTCCTATAGAGACTAAGCATGAACTGGTTCGGGCTGGAGCCAGTGGTAGGTGCATACTGCAGAGGAGGAGCTAACTTTTTTATATTCACTTAGTGTCCTCCTAGTGGCAGCAGCAAACACCCATGGTCCTGTGTCCCCCAATGAGGCAAAGGAGAAATCACAGTCTCCTATGAACTTTAGCCATGGGCTAGCTTTCATAGTAGTAAAGTCAAGACAGGCATGGTGGTCTTCAGCAGATCCTTAGCGGTCTCAGAAACCCATAGTGGCCCTGTTGCTACGTTACGGGAGTGCTAATGGGTGGTTAGAAAAGCTTACCCCCTGTGACAGGCTGTTAATGCCGCAGTCACAGATTGACAGCAATACTCAGCTTTACAGCAAAAGGCGGAGCTTTTTTCCATGTGCGGCTGTAAGAGGCAGATGATGGCTGAATAATACAACCGTTCATCTGCTGGCAAAACATTTTTGAGCTCCCATCAAAGTCAGGGAGCCTTCATATGATGTAACTAAGTCATATGTCGTTAAAGGGTTAAAGGTGTTGCCTTAACTTCTTAAAATGGACACAATTTTAAAGAGTCTGTAAAAACAAGCAGCTTTGCATTTTACTGCTTATTGAAAATGTCAGGAGCATGGAAGAGAAGATCATCCAGCAAAACCAATAGGCACAATATTCGCACGAATAAAAAAAACAAAGCAACAAAAGGTGGGAACTACAAACTATACATATATAGCAGAGACAGGTAAGCGACACCATAAAAACCTCAGGACACTATTTACATCCAAATACTATACATAAGATAAGAGCACTTGCTCTATAGGAGACAGGAAGGGTGTTAGCAGGGCAGAGGACACACAGGAGTTAGCCATGCCATCTAACCCTCTCCCAAATACCTTTGTTTCATCAGTCTCCTGATTGTCATTCTCAGAATCGTCCTCTTCCTACAAAAACAAGAATTTACAGGGTTTAGGAAATGGGAGTCCAATCATTACGCTAGAGAGGAAGAAATGCCTGTGACACAAACAGCAGACATGTGTTGGAGGAGTGGAGGGAAAATTCACTTGTAACACTGAAATTTTGGGGCTTATTTACTAATCACAATAGTGCATCAAACACCATTTAAAACACACCTGGTGACTAGGTGCTGCCACTAATCCGTGCTGCTTAGGGTAGCTATGGGCATAATCAGTCTCCTTCACCTTCTGGCAGCAGGCAAAATAGTCCCTGAATACTTTCCCCATCAATAGGAGTTTTCCCAGCAATATGCTAAGCTACAACAGGCAGGGCAGGCCGTAAGTCATTTCTTTTGTTGTTCTGTAGTGAACAGAGGCTTACTGTACAGATAAATAGCTACGGGCAAAAGACCAAACATTCAGGATATGCTGCTCATTACGTGGCCATGCACACTGCTATGCTTTGAACACAAGATGGCGCCACAATATACAGTACAGACCAAAAGTTTGGACACACCTTCTCATTTAAAGATTTTTCTGTATTTTCATGACTATGAAAATTGTACATTCACACTGAAGGCATCAAAACTATGAATTAACACATGTGGAATTATATACTTAACAACAAAGTGTGAAACAACTAAAATTATGTCTTATATTCTAGGTTCTTCAAAGTAGCCACCATTTGCTTTGATGACTGCTTTGCACACACTTGGCATTCTCTTGATGAGCTTCAAGAGGTAGTCACTGGGAATGGTTTTCACTTCACAGGTGTGCCCTGTCAGGTTTAATAAGTGGGATTTCTTGCCTTATAAATGGGGTTGGGACCATCAGTTGTGTTGTGCAGAAGTCTGGTGGATACACAGCTGATAGTCTTACTGAATATATTGTAAGAATTTGTATTATGGCAAGAAAAAAGCAGCTAAGTAAAGAAAAACGAGTCGCAATCATTACTTTAAGAAATGAAGGTCAGTCAGTCCAAAAAATTGGGAAAACTTTGAAAGTGTCCCCAAGTGCAGTGGCAAAAACCATCAAGCGCTACAAAGAAACTGGCTCACATGAGGACCACCCCAGGAAAGGAAGACCAAGAGTCACCTCTGCTTCTCAGGATAAGTTTATCCGAGTCACCAGCCTCATAAATCACAGGTTAACAGCAGCTCAGATTAGAGACCAGATCAATGCCACACAGAGTTCTAGCAGCAGACACATCTCTACAACAACTGTTAAGAGGAGACTTTGTGCAGCAGGCCTTCATGGCAAAACAGCTGCTAGGAAACCACTGCTATGGACAGGCAACAAGCAGAAGTGACTTGTTTGGGCTAAAGAACACAAGGAATGGACATTAGACCAGTGGAAATCTGTGCTTTGGTCTGATGAGTCCAAATTTGAGATCTTTGGTTCCAACCACCGTGTCTTTGTGAGACGCAGAAAAGGTGAACGGATGGACTCTACATGCCTGGTTCCCACCGTGAAGCATGGAGGAGGAGGTGTGATGGTGTGGGGGTGCTTTGCTGGTGACACTGTTGGGGATTTATTAAAAATTGAAGGCATACTGAACCAGCATGGCTACCACAGGATCTTGCAGCAGCATGCTATTCCAACTGGTTTGCGTTTAGTTGGACCATCATTTATTTTTCAACAGGACAATGACGCCAAACATTTGACCAAGAAGGAGAGTGATGGGGTGCTACGCCAGATGACCTGGCCTCCACAGTCACCAGACCTGAACCCAATTGAGATGGTTTGGGGTGAGCTGGACCGCAGAGTGAAGGCAAAAGGGCCAACAAGTGCTAAGCATCTCTGGGAACTCCTTCAAGATTGTTGGAAGACTTTTCCCAGTGACTACCTCTTGAAGCTCATCAAGAGAATGCCAAGAGTGTGCAAAGCAGTCATCAAAGCAAAAGGTGGCTACTTTGAAGAACCTAGAATATAAGACATAATTTCAGTTGTTTTACACTTTTTTGTTAAGTATATAATTCCACATGTGTTAATTCATAGTTTTGATGCCTTCAGTGTGAATGTACAATTTTCAGTCATGAAAATACAGAAAAATCTTTAAATGAGAAGGTGTGTCCAAACTTTTGGTCTGTACTGTATGTTGTAACTCTACGAGATCCTTTCTGATAAAATGGATATTTTTTCCTTTTATATTCAATCATCTGCGCAATGGATAAGATATTTAATGGTGGGACCACCCATTCTGAAACCAACTTACAGCAATTCCTAATATATGCTTAGCATGTAATTCCATGAGTTTGGGTAAATCAAGGGGTTGTTGGGGGAAGCTACAAGCAGTCATACATATTTCTTCAGATGGCACTGCAGGAAAACAAAGTACTATGTGGCAATAATTAAAGGGAATCTGTCAGCAAGTTTTTGCTATGTAATGTGAAGACAGCATGCTGGGTTAAAATACAGATTTCAGCCTATCATCAAGCTCCAGGTTCTGTTTGCTTACAATGATTGTTTTAACACCAAGTAGCTTATCATTACTGTGCCTAGCTGTCTGAGCACTGGTCTAACATGCACCCTCCTGTGATAAGCACCTCACTGTCTATGGACTTTTTTTCCACTAAAATGTTGCAGTTATAGTGCAGATTATTCTGTTATGGTTTGAGTGTGCCCTGGCACACTGGCAGAGCTCTTGAGGTGACAGAAAAGCAGAATCCTCACCCATAAGTGACCCTATTTTACAAACTACACCTCTTAATGAATTCATCTAGGCCATGATAATATTGACAACGGGTGAGTCTCAGAATTTTATACCATTGGGCAGTAAAGAAACAAAAATTACATTTTTAACCACAAAAAAAATGTTTTAGTCCCAGATTTAAATTTTCCCAGGGAAAAAAACGGGTAAAAATGGCACAAAAAATTTGTCCCACAATTTCTGCTGAACCCGGCAATACCTCATATGTGGCTTTACAGTATTACTTAGCCATTCAGAGAAACTTGGGAGGAACGGAGCGCTATTTGCCTCTTGGACAACAAATTATTATAGAATAGTTTGTGGACTCCATATACAGATCCCTAAGTGCCAGAAGAGCAGAATCCCCCCCTAAAGTGATCACATTTTGGAAATTACACCCCTCTGAGAATTTACACTTCCCCATTTCCTGGAGATAGTGAAGAACAATTCTCCTTATGTCCAGAGTGCGGAACTCCTTTTCTTTTTCATTTGTTGTTTTTTGACAGGAGGAAAGGATTATTTCCTGAGACCTGTGGAACTGCAAACCACCTTAGGTAAGAACGATGGGTCTAATTGAAGAATAAGTCAGTCCTCCAGAACCCTCATGTAGGGCTCATTAAGGGTATGTGCACACGTCAGGATTTCTTGCAGAAATTTCCTGAAGAAAACCGGAAATTTTCTGCAAGAAATCCGCATTTTTTTTTTGCGTTTTTTTTCCCGTTTTTTTTAGCATTTTGCAAGCGTAATTAGTTTGCAGAATGCTAAAGTTTTCCAAGCGATCTGTAGCATCACTTGGAAAACTGATTGACAGGTTGGTCACACTTGTCAAACATAGTGTTTGACAAGTGTGACCAACTTTTTACTATAGATGCAGCCTATGCAGTATCAATAGTAAAAGATAGAATGTTTAAAAATAATTAAAAAAATTTTTAAAAAATGGTTATACTCACCTGCAGACAGCCGATCTCCTCAGCGGCTTCCGTTCCTATAGATGGTGTGTGCGCAGGACCTTTGATGACGTCGCGGTCACGCGACCGCAACGTCATCGCGGTCATGCGACCGCGACGTCATCGCGGTCATGCGACCGCGACGTCATCGCGGTCATGCGACCGCGACGTCATCGCGGTCATGCGACCGCGACGTCATCGCGGTCATGCGACCGCGACGTCATCGCAGGTCCTTCACACACACCATCTATAGGAACGGAAGCGGCAGCATGCACCGATGAGAGGCGGGAAGACTCCGGGGGCCATCGAAGGTGAGTATATGACTTTTATTTTAATTCTTTTTTTTTACCAATTATATGGTGCCCAGGCCGTGGAGGAGAGTCTCCTCTCCTCCACCCTGGGTACCAACCGCACATGATCTGCTTACTTCCCGCATGGTGTGCACAGCCCCATGCGGAAAGTAAGCAGATCAATGCATTCCTAGGTGTGCGGAATCCCCGCAATTCCGCAAATTTAATGAACATGTTGCTTTTTTTTCCGCGATGCGATTTTTTCGTGGAAAAAAATGCAACATTTGCACAAGAAATGCGGAATACACTGAAAATAATGGGAGGCATATGTAAGCGTTTTTTTTGTGTTTTTATAGCGAAAAAACGAGAAAAAAACATGAAAAATACTGAACGTGTGCACATGGCCTCATTGAGAGAGCCTGTAATTCACAAACTCTCCTGGCTGTAGTTATCTATAGATGATAATGGTTCAAAGGGTGGTAGTGTGAGCCCTTAAAGGACGATATTGAAGTTGCAGGAAGGGATTAGTTTAGTAATTCTAGGATGTAGGCGAGATGCTGCCATTATAAATTGCCTTAACCCAGTGGAGGTTGGCTAGGGTCTGGTCGAAATAGAAACTTGGATCCACCACTTGGACCTTGAGGGTACTAGGTTTGAGACCCTTCTTCAGACCTTCCTGTAGGAAATCCAGGATTCTTGCAATGTTTGGCTGATGTAGGTCTGACTGTTCATGTGCACTCCATGAGATGAAGGTCTTCCATATCTTCTGATATATGGCGTTCGTCACTAGTTTCCTACTTCTTTGCAGAGTTTTAATAACTATCTGAAAAACCCCTTGTTTTCAGGATCAAGAATTCAGAAGCCAGGCAGTTAGGTGTAGCTTCTTGGGATTCGGATAATGAATGTCCTCGCCCCTCTGTATCAGTCAGTAATTGTTAGTTTGCTTACTGTAAGTGATATCTGTAATTTGCATGTAACCCCTTCTCATGTACAGCACCATGGAATCAATGGTGCTATATAAATAAATAATAATGAATTGGTCCCTTGTGAAGGTGGTCTCTGATTGGAGGAAGCGTTACGGCCCCTTCTGTACTTAAGTTGTTTAGTGTACTGAACCAGCTTCTCTTTTGCCAGAATGCTGCCACTAGAATCACCTTGGCTTTTTCGGATATTACTTTTTGTAGGATTGGCACAGGAGGAAAGGTATGTGCCAGTTTGAATTTCTACCGGTGAGCCAACGCGTCCACCCCTAGGCAAGCATCGTGTGGATCTAGGAATAAAAAAAAAAAAATTGAGCCACCTTCGCGTTCTGACCACTTGCAAAGAGGTCCACTTCCGGAAGACTCCACTTTCTGGTTAATATTTGAAAGACCTGAGGGTCTAGACCTCATTACCCTGGATGAATTCTCATTCTGCTGAGAAAGTCGGCCTGTATGTTGATTGACCCCCTTTTATGTGGAGAGCAGATGAGAGGTGTTCTTTGGCCCAGGAGAATATTGTTGCCGAAATTGATTTTAGATGTTCGGGTCTCGTGCTCCCTTGATGACGGAGGTGGGCTACTGTTGTCATGTTGTCTGAGTAGAACTTCACATGGGTACTTTGAACCAGAGATACAGCGGCTCTGAGCACCTCCTCTACCGCCTTTAGTTCTCTGACCTTTGAGGATTGTTGGATGACTTTGTCTGACCAGAGTTCCTGGGATACCTCCTGGGAAAGCATGGCTCCCCATTCCTTTCAGCTTGCATCTACTTTTATGGTTACCATGGGGGTTCTGCGTCCAAGGTACACCTTTGTTTAGACTCTTTGGGTAGAGTCACCAGTATAACGAGGCTTTTACCTGAGGTGGTATTTGGATCTTTCTGTTTAAGGACTCTGGAGATCCATCCCAGTTTGGAAGAATATGAGCTTGTAGAATTCTGGTATATGCCTGGGCCCACGCTACCATCTGGATGCAGGATGTCATGGATCCGAGGACTGACATGGCACACCTTATTGACGTTACCTTCTTGCTTTGTAGTATTTTGTCCTTGATCTTAATAGGATCTGTTTTGTTTGGACAAAAAGGATGTTTGTTTGTGAGAATGTAGAAACCATGTCTGATTTTTTCTGGTTCACTAACCAACCCAGGGATGACAGGATCTGAGTTGTTATCTGCAGATGTTCCTGGAGTATCGGTATTAAGGATGCCACCAGCAGAAAGTTCGTTGAAGTACGGAATGATGTATGCCATGACTTCAGACATGATCTTTGTGAAAATCCTTAGTGAAGATGATATTCTGACTGGGAAAACATTGAACTGATAGGGTACTATATATTTTCACTGGACGACCACGAACCTTAGGAACTTTTGATAGGTAATGGAATTAAAGGTGCTATATAAATAAATAATATTAATAGGTCAGATGAATAGGAATGTGATCGTATGATACTGTAGATCAATCGCTACCATGACTAAATCTTGGACTATTTGAGGGACTGTTGACCTGACGGATTCCATCTTGAACTTTCTTTATACTATGTACTGGTTAAGGGGTTTCAAGTTGATTATGACCCGATGAGATCAGTTTGTTTTTTTTATTAGGAAAAGATTGGAATAATGTAATCTGTTCTTTTCTTTTTAAGGGACAAGAGAGACTAGGCTAGTAGTTCTGGAGAGGAGAGTTGTGTCGCCTTTACTCTCAAAATTAGAATATCATCTAAAAGATTAACAAAAACACATGTAAAGGCTTCCTAAGCATTTAAAAAGGTCCCTTAGTCTGTTGCAGTATGCTCCACAATCATGGGCAAGACTGCTGACTTCACAGATGTCCAGAAGGCAGTCACTGACACACTCCACAAGGAGGGTAAACCACAAACGGTCATTGCTAAAGAAGCTAGCTGTTCACAGAGTGCTGTATCCAACCATATTCATGGAAAGTTGAGTCAAAGGAAAAAAAGTGTGGTAGAAAAAGGTGAACAAGCAACTGAGGTAACCGCATCCTTGGAAGGATTGTTAAGAAAAAGCCATTCAAAAATTTGGGAGAAATTCACAATGAATGGACTGCTGCTGGAGTCATTGCTTCAAGAGCCACCACACACAGATGTATCTAGGACATGGGCTACAAGTGTCGTATTCCTTGTGTCAAGCCACTCATGACCAATAGACAACGCCAGAAGCGTCTTACCTGGGCCAAGGAGAAAAAGAATTGGACTGTTGCTCAGTGGTACAAGGTGTTGGTTTCAGATTAAAGTAAATTTTGCATTTCATTTGGAAATGAAGGTCCCAGAGTCTGGAGGAAGAGTGGATAGACACACAGTCTAAGCTGCTTGGGGTCTGGTGTCAAGTTTCCACAATCAGTGATGGTTTGTGGAGCCATGTCATCTGACCTGTCCCGGCGCCTGCACACTGCAGTACTTTGCTCTGCCTTCAACAGGACAGACAAAGTATGCCAGCCGCGGCGTGAAGACCAGAAGAGGACGTCATGGAAGGAAGATGGGAGGCGCCGGACAGGACCTGAGACACCCATCGGACCCGGACCACAGCGGGACCGCCCCTGGGTGAGTATAATCTAACCTCTTTTTCTCCTCTTTTAGGTAAAGGCCCCGTCTCACTAAGCGATTTACCAACGATCACGACCAGCGATATGACCTGGCCGTGATCGTTGGTAAGTCGCTGTGTGGTCGCTGGGGAGCTGTCACACAGACCGCTCTCCCCAGCGACCAACGATCAGGGGAACGACTTCGGCATCGTTGAAACTGTCTTCAACGATGCCGAAGTCCCCCTGCAGCACCCGGGTAACCAGGGTAAACATCGGGTTACTAAGCGCAGGGCCGCGCTTAGTAACCCGATGTTTACCCTGGTTACCAAAAAAACCAAACAGTACATACTCGCCTTTCGGTGTCCAGGTCCCTTGCCGTCTGCTTCCTGCTCTGACTGAGCCGCCGTACAGTGAGAGCAGAGCGCAGCGGTGACGTCACTGCTGTGCTCTCACTTCTCACTGTACGGCCGGGAGTCAGTGAGAGCAGGAAGCAGACGGCAAGGGACACCGAAAGGCGAGTATGTACTGTTTGTTTTTTTTGGTAACCAGGGTAAACATCGGGTTACTAAGCGCGGCCCTGCGCTTAGTAACCCGATGTTTACCCTGGTTACCAGTGAAGACATCGCTGGATCGGTGTCACACACACCGATTCAGCGATGTCAGCGGGGCCTCAACGACCAAAAAA